>NW_024429180.1:51758607-52361680 GCF_017639785.1 Mesocricetus auratus | reverse complement strand
TCTTTTTCAATAAGAATAATCACATTAATATGTGAAGAAAAATAGAATATCCATATACCTCGGTAAAATCACATGATCAAAATCTTTCCTTTTTTTGAGAACTATTTCTTGCCAAGTTGAAAAACGCAATAAGGCAGTTTCTAGATTTGACGCTATTTCTACCTTGTCTCCAGATGACCATATTTCAAGGCCAGCCAATGCCACATGAATGTTCAAGGTTTTATAAATCTGTTCAAAGAGGAAATAGTTTTCAGTAAGTCAAATTGTTAGAATTTGTTTCTTTCATTATTACCTGTAATCCCTTATATTATAAAAACAATTTAACTTGTTATGCACATTTTAAGTAGCACAACACCTGTTTTATAAATTGATAGACTGAACTATAATTCAAAGTATTATATAGAATACTGGGTGAATTTCCACGAATTTCAATAAAGTAACTGACATGGTAAAAATTGTTTGAAAATACCTTAATTTCGGCATAGAGATAGAAATGGTAAGCATGAAAGAAAATAATAGGAAAAAAAAACAAAAAAAGAGGAAGAGTCCTGCTGGCTCGACAAGAATTATCCAAATTGAAATACAAAGCACTGACAGAATGAAACAAAGATAGGGCATAATACTGTGGGAAAGAGCTAAAATAATAGGCACATTCCATATGACCTAGCATTCCAACTTCTTAATTATTTATGTAAAACAAATGAAAATTTATTTTTGCACCTAGGATGTGTGCAGATTAAGTTTATACTAGTTCCAAAAATGCAGATAAAAATGTCCTTCAACTACTGTATGAACCACCACTAATCTAGATGGCCTATTCCTTCCAGGGTCTCCTTACCAGACTAATTGACCTGGGATGTGTTCAAACGATTCGCAAAGGAAGATGAGAACAACCCACAGTTTGTTTTTGTAGCAGCTCACACTCAGTAATGTTTAGATCTACTAATAATCATAATAGATTATAGTGAAGTTGTCCTGATTCCAATGACAAGCCATAGACTATAAATCACAGCATGACATTTTTTGTTATACACAGACACAGAGTTCTGAGTTGAAAGTAGTGTGGTATAACATTTATGTGCTTAGTTCCTAGATTACTGATACCCTGCTTCATAATTTTTGTGTGACCACAGATTTTAAATTTTTTATTACTTATCATTATTGTGGTGTGTGCATGACTATCTGTGCATTTGTGCATACATGTGAGTGTGTGTGCATGTCCGTGTGTGCGTGTGTACATGTGTGTGCATGTGTGTGTGTGTGTGCGTGTGCATGTGTGTGTATGGTGGCAACAGGTGCATATGGCAAGTACATGTGTGGAAGTCTGAGGACAACTTGGTGGCATCTGTCCTTCTTCATTCCTGAAGATCCCAAGGTTGAAATCAGATTTCACCTTCATGCTGTGCATCAAAAAACTCTCTTTATCCTGATACATCTCACCAGTCCCCATCAGTGAGCAAGTTTTGGAAGTTATCTAGATATTAAGTGTAATTTATTTAGCAAACCAAAACTTCATTGCTGACTGTTTTGAAGTGAGTTTTAATAACTATTTAGCCTGGTGGATTTGTGGTTTAGCTAACATAATGTGAAGGTGATTACTACAGTCCTTTCATGTGCCTGCCCTAAAAAAGTCCATTGTATTTATGTTTACAGACTGATTCAAATTATAGCAAAACTTACCATGTTGACAAAATTGACCATTCCCCAAATTCGTTTCCTTAGCTTGGTTTGGGGTTTACTATTCCTGTGGTACTAGAAAACATAAATGCAGCACTTGTTATTTTCAATACTGAGAAACAGCCCAGCAAAATATTTCACTTACTATGAGATAAGAAAGAAAGAAAGAAAGAAGGAAGGAGGGAAGGAAAGGAAGGAAGGAAGAATGAAAGAACAAAAGAAAGAAAGAAAGAGAGAGAGAACGATAGCCTCTACAGCAATGAAAAACAATTCTCTTTTTCAGGGAGTTAAAAACTGAACAAATTATGAAGACAGGAGACAATGGTTTTGTTTTTTCTGTTTCTCTTTTTTTAAAATTTAAATTAGAAGCAAACTTGTTTTACATGTCAATCCCAGTTACCTCTCCTTCCTTCCTATCCTGCATGCTATCGACTCCCTATCCCATCCCCTTTCTGCTTCCCAGGGAGAGCGAGGCCTTCCATGGGGGATCTTCAAAGTCTGTCATATCATTTGGAGCAGGGCCTAGGTAGAACCTTCCCCATGTGTTTAGACTAAGAGTCCCTTTATTTGGAATGGGCTCCCTAAGTCCAGTCATATACTAGGGATAAATAGGATAGTTTTTGAAATAAATAACTACACATAATAGTCCCTGAAGATGTGTTTTGACTTAGCGCTACTTTATGGTCTTCTCTTTTTAATTTGGTCATCTCCTTTTCCAATTATGTTACATTACATCTGCTGCTTTTTTTGTAAAAGCAACTGTTTAATTGCTCATTTTTACTCCCAAGTCACAATTATTAATGTTATACAATAGACATTATGTTGCAGGCATCAGCCTATTTACTCCCCCCGACCCCTGAATACCTGAGGGCAACAAATCACAAAATCACAGTTAAAACAGATGCCACATTGAACCATGTTCCACAGAGGGACAGGAAGCTGGCCATCCCTTCTTTGTAAGACAAAGCTCAAAATGCCAAGTAGATGTAACTGCTCTGACTTTGATTCCATTCTTGTAACTATTTTTTTCACTAGTCATTGGAACACTCACAAGGTCAATTTCCTTGCATGCTAAAAAGCAGAGCCAAGAATGCTTTTCTGAATCCTGGTGGAAGTCTCTGAAATTCTTCTCTATAGTCAAAAAGTGCCTTCCTCTTAACTATACTGAGCAGTTACTCTTCATCTTCTAGGCATCTTGCACAAATTTTACTGACTAGATTCTCTTTCAAGATGTTTTTTACATCTTGGTTTTTACTACCATTTAGCATTGTTTTCTTTTCTTCCTCAGAATCCTTAAGTTCTAGAGGATAAACATGATTTCTAACAGTAGCTTGTGCCTTTACTGCCAACCTTTTATTCAGTGTTTGGCACTACCTGGAACACAGACAAAAGTGTTCTTTCTCCTTGAAGTTCTTAGTTCATTGATACCAACTATATTTGAAGTATGTGTTCTTTCCCCAAACCTTTGTCACTGCCCAATACTTGGTGCCAAATTTGAGGATAATAATATTTTCAGTGATGTTTTAAATGCTTTATTCTTGAAATATGCACAATGTCCTATTGCTTATTGCACACTCCATATAAATTGCAGAGTTAATGTATCTCTTTGCTTCAACTGATATGAAAAATATATCTTCACTGTTCTGAATTTTTCACATATTGCTATATTATTTAACATTTCTTTATTTCTGGAAAACTCAAGGACTGCCTCTCAGAGACCGTCTGCCATGTGGTTACCTGCATGCACTTACCACTACTTATTCATCCTGTTTTTCATGTTCATTACCTCTTTCATAGTTTGTACTCTTTACTTCCCTGCACTCATAAGCGATTTCTTTGCTTTGTCCTTTGCTTCACAGAGTGTTTACTCTCTGTTTAATTCATTCAAAGATACACACTTTTTTCTTATGGATGTTAGTTTTTTTCAGAAAGTCCATCACTTTATATAGTCTCTCATTATTCATTTTGCTCTATTCATTTTTCATATTTCAATGACTTTATCTACACCTCTATTATAGAGAATCATTGAGGTATTATTGGCTGATTGGCAGCTCTTGGACAACTGAACTACAACTTACTACATTGGTTGGCTGCCTCATGAGGTCCATTTTATTTAGGAGTATTGAAATGGCTTTGCTGGTAAATTTCTACTCACATTCTACTTGTTTACCACATCTCCAAATGGTTTTTATGTTGCAAGTTTTGCTTGGCATATCAGAAATTGAACACTAGGTGCTGACATGCTTGTTGTGGAGCATCTGTGCATACCTCAGACCTGGGATCTGTCTTCCTGTGGTTGCCATTTTCCCTGTTATGGCTATAGGCAGACAGGCAGGAATTTCTCCTATCTTCCTAGGTCCTTGTAGAGATCTTTGGTAATAGGGTTGACTTCATGGCTAGAGGTACTATTGGGAAAAATTATCCCTTCCTTCATTAGAATGGTTAAGCCCTGCATTCTGTCTTCCTATATGCTCTAAATGCAGGTACACAACCTCTGAATTTTACTTCCCATTCTGATGAAGATGTTCTCCTTAACTTTTAGCATTTGAAAGTTTTCAGCGCCTTCTTTTGAGGTCAAGTCTAGATTATTGACATGTTTTCAATCTTTTATAAATTGTTCAAAACTTCTATTAGTTGCAGTAGTAAGGGTCATTCTGTATTAATCTGTAAGATAGTGAAGAGACTCAAGAGTTTCTTATAATACATAAGTTTTGAGGAGCTGAAAGCTGATGTATGAATTGAGAATGGAACTTAGTGGAATTTCTTTCTCTCTAAATGAGAACTACAACTGTAGTTTTACAGAGAAATAAAGTCTAATGTCCATGTGAGAACTCACCACATAATCATCAACAACAATGAACAGTTCAATGAATTTTTCTTGGTGGAAGCCCTAAAAGTGAACAGAAAATTCAATGAAACATATTACCAATTTAATATGAAAAAACCCAAAATTTTCATGATGAGAAATCTTAATACTATTATATTTGAAGGTGAAGCAAATGAGTGTATTTAATATGTCTATGAACTTGTCTTATTAAAAAACCTGTACCTACACATTAGATCTTAATAATCCTTGAGTAACATTCCATATTTTGCTGTTTTGTCTTTTTTGTTTAGTCTATATACTCAAAATAAGAGTTATAAATTATTTCAAATTAAGTATTTTTATATTTTAGGTTTCCCTTTGTTCATTTACACAGTAGTTTGTGCCTAAGCTCATGTGCTACTGACCCATATATTTGTGTATTTACATAAACCTATATATATGCATATACATATGTATACATACATGTATGTATAACTGAGAAATAACTGCTAAGATGTCTGTATTTCTCCTACTTCTCCCCAATACTCCCACCTTTTTTTAACTGTGTGTTATTCTCAATTCCAAGAATACTTATAAACACAGCTAATTACAGGCATTTCTTTTATAGGAAACACAAATACCAGGAAATTCTTCTAAGTTTTTAACTGTATGGGGCAAATGCATGTTCTGAACAGTGCCCAGGGCCACTCTGCAAAGATCTGACTGAGTCATTCTTTGCTGAACTATGTAGTGATTTATCCATCAAGGTACTCAACAAAGAAACACCTATTGGTGGTGGGAAGCTTTTCCCTTCATGGAACAAACTGGGATTTCCATAAGAGAGTAAATACTCTCTACATAGACATAAAGAAGTTTAAGTTCAGTCTTTGGACCATGAATTTCCAATTCAGAATGCAACCTGCATTTCATCGCTGTGTGCATAGACTTTTTCTTGGGAGATTATAAAGGAAATCGTGGTATTTTTGGTTTGGGGGTTTTGTTTTGTTTCTTAAAGAGGATTTAGAATACTCACTTCCACTTTGTGCTCTTTTATATTCTTAGCATCTAACGGAGCAAATTTCTTGGTAAAATTGAGCCCCGCACAGGAATAATTGGTAGCATATGGTGCCTTAGCATCATTGTATTTGAAAACCATATGTTCTCCTTCATCTGAGTATTTTACTGGTTCTATGAGATACCGTTGCTCATTCACTCTGAAGAAGCCCCTGTGGAAATGGGGGTACAACATTATTCAAGTCTGTATCTCCCCCAATCTGTCTTCTCAGAAAGGGACACTACCAGGATCAAACCCTCCTGGGTTGGGTGTGTTGGGTAGCAGAGCACAAGGCCTTTGACTCAGTTAGTCACCATTTCTAAGAAAAAGTCAACCTGACTATTGTCCTTAGAAGCTGGTCACCATGATTTCTGCTTGGAGCACAGGTGCAAAGCAGCTATCACCCATGGTTGCCTCAAAAGTTTTGCATAGATTTGATATATTTTTCAGGTACTAACTGTAGAGTAGGTATCTAAATGTACAGATATGACCATTGGGTAGTTTTATCATGAAAGAGGTTCAAATGCGAATTCTGAGAATCACTCAAGAACAGTCAAGACAAATGAAAACAGAACATTTTTTTCTTCAGCCTTCCATCTCTCCTCTCAACTGTTTTTTTTAAACTTTAGGTCCAAGACTTACAGAAAAATTATAAGCTTATAAGCTTTGTTTCTGACTTTTTATTTTCTAAACAAGAATGGGCCTGGCATAGTAAAAAGAAAAATGATTGAGCTATTGTAATGTCAGAGAGACCACAGACCTCAGAATAAGAGGACCTGCACTGCGGAATCAGTCCAATGCTAGCAAGTTCTGTGTTCTTAAGCAACAGTGGACTTTGAGCATCCTGACCTCTAATATAAGAGTACATGCTAGATGGTGTACTGGAATCTACCAGCTCTGAATCCTCTATCCTGTGCTGGAGGCACCTTGTTAAGGGTTGTGTGTTAGGCACTTATTGTTGAGTGTAAACCACAGGCTAGAGTTTACATTCACTGTAGAGGGCACACAGTGGCCCCTTTCTGCTAACTTTTTTGTTTGGTGAAAAGAAATCAGTCAAATTGCTGTCATGAAAATCTACAGGAAATGAGTTAGGAAGTTATTCTGCCTTACCTCAGACCGTTACAAGTACTGATACTAGCAGCAGAATCAAATTCATGTATGATAGATCCTTGGTAAAAACAGTGATTCTAAAACAGAAGATTTGGTTAAGGCAGATATAAAAGCTGGAACTGTAAAAATATTGATAATCAATTTCTGTTAAGAATGAATCAATATTTCATAAGTGACACTTGCCTTGAATGTATTCCTGGATTCATTTAAATAAGACATTTGAACCTGCTTTAGGGACCTTTTGTCCTAACTGAATGACTACTTTGGGGAAACCTATATATAAATTATTTCCTCATAGGTTTGTCTATTAGGCAATGAGACCAGTTTCAGATGTGACCTTTCTCTTATAAATATGGCTCTGTCTGTCCACCCTCAAATCCTCTACAAAGTTCTGTCATTTCCTCAACTGCCTCTTAAATCAAGTCAAGCTTTTGATATTTCTAAAATTAGTTCTTGCTCTCCAGCCACCCCACCCCAATGCCCTTCTCTCTTATTTTCCGTCCAGCTGGCTTCTTCCTTAGTCCTGCTTGGTACATTGCTCATAGTAATTCCATCGGGCAATGACTCTTCTCATCTCTTTTGTCTGCTTATCAGCCCATAGATGACACTTTCTGTGACCTTCCAAGTGCCACACGCTTGCTCCTCTGTGTTCCTTTTGTCCTCAATTTTAACGCTGCATCGTGATGTATATCTTAAAGCAGTTTAAAGTTGATTTATATGGAGAAAATAGAGTTTTGAAAGGATACTTTTGGGCAGAGGAAGTCATTCTCATTTAAGGACTATAGATAGAAAGTTCTGCAAAGGTGATGAAGGAAAAGATAGATTCTCTACCTCTAGAATAATAGTAATGATTTATATAAAACTTTCTCCAGAGAATAAAAAGGAGACCCTAATGCTAGTGTATCAGTAGGGCTGGACAAGTGTCACAAACCACATAAGAACTAATTCACTGTAGATATCGAAAGTTGTTTCATGTATTTAGAATTCATCCCTTTTACTTAATTACAAACAAATCAAGATATATTATGCTTATTTTGACTCCTGCTTCAGTCTCTTTTCACTTACCACCATAGTGAATATAGAGAAGCCTTAGCAAAGAAAGAAATAATACAATTTTTGATCTGCTTGTTAGGAAGTGATCAGCTTCCTGCAGGACTCAACAACTCCTGGTTTCTATTCTACCGCCATTTATAAAGGGTTCTGTTTCCATTCTATCATCATTTAGTAGGTAGGAGTAGTCAACTCAGGGCTAGTTCCTTTCGAGTAGCTTTGAAACAATATGTAAATCTGGAATTGGTGTTTAAAGCACTATCAGGAATTAATGGTTTCAGAGAGGAGGCAGACGAAGGCTTTACAAGGTACCAAGATCTGTGGCTGCTTAGTGATCATCTCTCCCTTTGCATTGTAGTGCGTCTCACTGTAATTTGAAGTGAGGAATTCCCTGAAAGAGAGAGGAGAAGTAATGAGATTTATTCGTCCTAAAATATTACATACAAAACCAGTCATATGGTTGTGAACCCTCAAAGATGCCTTAGAATCTCAAGAAGTCCTTTCCTGCATAAACATACATATACACATGTTTATGCCTATATACACACATATACATACATACATGCATACATACATACATACATACATACAGTATCAAACACACTGATGGGAAACCTTTCAAAAACTGAATCACATACAATTATACATGCTGCAAAAATTTCTGGAAAAATGGGCAATTTTAACAAAGAAGTATTTTAAAAACTTCTGAAAATAATTTGTAAAGTACTAATAGAATTTTAACTTAGTCATGCAAGGATGGCTCAACATTTAAAACCAAAAAGTGTAAACTACACTGTGACTATTTCAAAGAATGGCTGCTCTAGATATGGCCCTGTTATGTATAAATGCAATTCCTTCAATCTGTCTTCAGATTTTTCCATACACTGTTTCACTTGTGCTAAGACACATTTATCCCCAAACACCTCTCAGTGTACTTTCCAAATCTGATAAAGGAGCTCAGTGACATATCTTTGTGTATTACATAAACAGAGTCATAATAAGAGACACTTTGACATGTCAAACAGATCTAGCCACACTGATTTATAGATTTAATAAAAGTTCAACTAATGTTTCAGCAGATGGTGTCTTGAATTGTCAAGATGATCTTAAATATTCAAAGAAATGCATCCTGGCCTCCAGCATGCTTTTTTTGTTTTAATGCACACATTTCATATGGGTATTGAGGGAAATAAGAAAGAACATTGAAGAAGGTCACATAGAAACTTCTCTGTAATCATTAGCTTCCCTCCTACTAAGAATGAACAGTGATTCAAGTTTGCATCAGTGTACTAATATTCTTCTCAGAGGGACAAACTGAATCTTAAAATGTTCCCAAGAATCAAAATAGGAAGAGCAAATTAGTAACCAGAGAGCAGAATTTATAATCCTTTTGCTGCTGAGATATGATAGGCTTGTGTCTTAAGAGGAAGAATTCATAAAGACTTGAGGAATTCACATTACAGGAAATCTATACAAAATGGGGATACTATATGCATCTAAGAGGATAAAATATGCCACCACAGTAGACCTTACCTTGATATCAACTGGGCATGGTAGTGAACAGCTGTAATCCTATGCACTAGGGTGGCAGAGGTAGGAGGATAAGGAGTTCAAGGTCATTGTCATCCAGATAGTGAATTTAAGGATAACTTGGGCTATAAGAGACTCTACTGAAACAAAACAAAGAATTTTACCTTGATTTCAGAAGGTGAAGGATTAAAGTTTTTCTGCCCAATCTTATTTCATACAACATTTCTTCTTCATATATTTCCTGGAAGACAAGATTGTCCCTGTGACTTCCAAATCTATTTACTGTAAGAGGGTGGATAGAGTGTGGTTCAGTTACCATTACCCACCTACAGCTCCCCACAGTAACTTCAGGAAAGAAACACAGACAAAGGTAAACTTAAAGAGGGAGAGAATTATAAGGATGATTTTACCAATTATAATTTAGTTAAAAAGACATTTCTACTAAGGAAATAAAATGGATAATGTATATTCCCCCTTCATTCAGGAATGAACAAATCACTTCATATTTACTTATATAACTTACATTAACTTGTTTTTATAAAAGACCTTTCCTTTTGCGTTTTAAAAACAATTTTGTTTCTGTGGGTTTCTCCAGCACAGCTTGGCTCCTCTGCTTTTCCCTTCTCCCTCTCTACAACTGGATTCCAAAAGTATGGCTCAGTGTTTAGTTGACCTGACCTAGTGAAAGTACAAAGACCTCAGTCATAACGCTGAAGAACCAAACCAAACCAAGCCCTCTGAATGTGGATGCCAGCTAGAAGGCCTGGGCAGTCTATGGGACTCTAACGGTGGAGCCAGTGTTTATCCCTAGAACACAAATGGACTTTGGGAGCCATTCCCTATGGAGGGATACTATTGCAGCCCACATACAAGAAAGAGGGCCTAGGCCCTCCCCAAATGATGTGACAGACCTTGATGATCCCCCATGAAAAGCCTCATTATTCTTGGGGAGTAGGTGTGGGTGGGTTGGGGGATCGGTGGGGCCATGGGAGGAGGAGAGGGTGAGGGGGATTGATATGTAAAATAAGATTGTTTCTAAAATAAAAAAGTAAAAGAAACACAATTTTGTATGTATACTTTATGTTACTCCTCTTTTTTCATAAATAATTGTGTCCACTTCCTAGTATAAAATAGTCTCATATAGAAATTTAGTTAGGGATGTTCATTGCAGCTAGAGTTGTATTTTCAACAACATAGATAAAATAAGTAAGTCTTTTGATATGTACTGGCAAGATGCTCTGAAGAAAACGGACATATATTTAGAAATGCTACCAGCACAATTCATGGCAGCTGTGGCTGGAAATGCCAACAGGAGTGTCTTGTCCTGACAGGATGGCTTATTAGTTGTAGATGCTGTCAGTAATGAATGACAGAGTTCTAACTTTCTCCTTTGATGACTATTGGCACAGTTGTTTTCTTCTGGTATAGTTATTAGGGATTTGCTGGAGTTTTGATTCATTATGTTTGTTTGTTTTTTATGCTTCATTATAATGCTGGTCCATAGTTGTTGTTCATACATGTTGCCTATTCTTTAAGTTAATTCTCCAGTAAGTCATGGCACTAAGAGAGGATTGTACTATGTCATTGTCAGGACAGAAGACCTGTCAGTATTTTCTGTGAACCCAAGATAAAACCTATGTTGTAAATTGCAAATATCTAATTATAGCTCTCTTATGTTTTTGGTTTTGTGCCTAGCCTTTAACAACTGAGCCATCTCTACTCTTTAATGGCACACATCTAAGATCTTTATAATACTGGTTATTGAATAAATTATAATGCTTGCTTCATCTCTTATATATTGTCTTAAATAGTAAATATTCTTTTGATAATAATATTTGAGGTATTTTTAAATGCTAACACTCCAATGAAATGAGGTGAGGTACTTTTTGTTCCTGTGAGAGCTGTCCCATTGGGCTACAGAATCTGTAAATCAAGTTAGCCTACCCAATGAAAATCTGCAAGAGCAAAAGAAAGGTGGGGGATTTCACTCCAAAGTTGCCAGCTCAGAAAAATTGAGGGTGCATCACACAAGTCTGCAAAGACTCGGGAGACAACCTTGCTGAAACTAAGAAATAGGAAATAACTCTCTCAAAGTCCCAGCACTCCTCTCTTTTTTTTTATTTTAAATAGCTTGGTTTACATTCAATCCCAGTTCCTTCTCCCTCCCCTCCTCCAGCACTCCCCTTCCCCCCCCCCACCCTCCCACCCTATTGCCAAATCCTTCCACATAGGGGATATCTATAGTCTCTCACTTCACTCTGGGTAGGGTCCAGGAACTCCCCTAAGAGTCCAAGCTGAGAGAGCATCCCTCTTTGTGCTATAGGCACACGATGACTGTTTGTATTCCAGGGATAGACATTGATCCACAGCTCATGGCCCCATAGGTTGCCCAGGCCTTCACTCCTCTCTTTTGTTTGCTAACCTGTTGAGGGTCGGTTACCTCCAGGCAAATGCAGTAAAGCAAGTAAGGTTCCTCTACAAAACAGAAACCCATGTTTGCTTCATATTCATTCCTTCTTGGAGGCAGAGTCAGCTTTCTTGCACTGTCAGAACGCAGTCAAAGAAAGACCCATGATGAAAAAATGCCTTGGGGAATAAGAGAAAGGCTCCAGGAAAAAAGGCACAGGGCCTTTTACCTCAAGTGCATTTTGTTCACCAGATTGTTCTTGGATATTATTTCATGCCTCCTGGGTTAAACATTTGAATTCAGTTTATAATACATGTTTATTCTTGATGGATGTCAGAACATAACTTTAGAACCAATCTGGTCAGTATACCCTGAATCTGGATATGGCCTTCTGCCTTGCTTTCATGCTTTCCCAGATATAATTTATAGTACATGCCAAGCAATTGTGTTTAAATTGGTCTGTCCTGGGAAAGGGCTACTCTGTCAATATTTCATATGTGTTTACCAGTATTTATTTACATGTTTTTCTGATCATCTTTTTCTGAATTCATACAGTCTTCCATGGATCATCATTTCCTTTGCTACATTCATGTATAAAAGTACAGTGAAAATGAAATAAGATTGTCTACAACATTAGAATGTAGTCTGCCCTGATCTTTAAGGTCCTCACATCCTAGCTCTCATAAATAGATCTGCAGAGGTTGGTGAAAAGTCACTACTACACAGCTGTGAAAGCCATTAAGTCATGTTTACTAAATCAAAGCATACCGGCATATCAGAGTCATGGATGTGTTCAAGATCCCGCTTCCACATAAGGGGAAGCTTTTTAGGACGAACCAGTTCTTGACCCTCAACTCCAACAATCACTTTTTCTAGAAGAAAACATAAAGGGAAAACCCATGTGTTATTTCAATTCGTCTTCCAGTGAGTGACAAATAGATTTATGTACTTCCAATTACCAGATATGCACTCACATCATCTTTGGTTGGTGACGGGAGGAGGCTGAGATGGCTATTGACAGATGAGGAAGATATAAGCAACACTAGAGGAGGGGGGCAAAGGCATAGTGTCCTTCGGCTGTTTTCACCTTTCTTATTTTTATTCTCCACCTCTCTCTCCAGATGCTACCTCCTGCCAAAGCCTGTACAGGAATGACCTATTTCAAAATTAAATAACTCTTGTTTCTTTTTTTTCTCCTCAGCAAAAGTTGCATTTGAAGTCTTAACTCCCATAGGTAAAGTGCAAATCTTCCATGGCTTAGATAATCTTAGGTAGCCCCATGCCCATGCTAACCATTATCTTTTATCATCTCCTATCACATTAGCAGTCAGCTGGGAATTTATTCTGGACCATGCAACAATAAAGATAGAATAATAAGGATTTTTGGAATATACTCAGATATGAATCAAGGGTTCAGTAGTTTACAAGCTGTGTGACTACTAGTATCCTATCTAGTCTTCCTGATCTACAAACTGTATTTTCAGATAAAATGGATAATAGTATAAGATTTTAAAACTTCTGGCATACAAGGTAGCTAAGGGCTGGCATAGTGTCTATTCTTCTGCAGGTATTTTGTAAATACCCATTCCTTTCCCTCTCTTATGATTGTCAGTGTTTAAGAGTGATAGAGTTTTCACAGACTCATCAAGTTCATGATCACCTGTAACCCAGTCTAAGCCCAACATGATATCTTCAGACAAGTCACCAATGCAGTTAGAGTTTTTATAACTTACAGTTTAAATATTGAGGCTAAAGAGATAATGGATCAGGTGTAATAAATAAACCTTACAGAAGAGAATAACACATACCTTCCATCTGGGAAATAAGTATAGTCGTCCAAAATATACCTATGAGGAACATTCTGAATGGTTATTTGAGAAAAGCTGCACCCTGCTCCTTGTTCTTGCTTCCACTTAAAGGATGCCCAGTCTGCAGGTAGACAGACAGTTTTGATCCAGCACAGGAAATACTCCTAGACACAGTTACACAACTCATGCAGGCCTTAAGGCTAAAACTCAGGGTTGGACATAATGTACTAATTAAAGACAGCAGTGGAGATACTGGGGGCGGAAATGGATTTGGCACAGATTCTACTTTGTATCTACTGTGATTATAGAGGTCTTTAAACTTCTGAGGTGCAAAGAGTCAAGAACGTTTTAGGAAGAGAAATCATGAAGTCTACTTATATACACTTTGGTTGAAGTGGATGAATTAGATGACCACATATAAAAGCCACTTGAGAACATTGAACAAAAACAAACAAAATGCACCACCAACAATAAAAAGCCAGAAATGTTAAAAATGTATACATGTTACAAATTACATATATATTAATTAGAAGTAAAAGACATTGAAAGGGAGAAGTAAGTAGCATAATATAACACAGTTTCCTAACTGACAACTGACACACGAAAAAGAGAATACTGACAGACAGATGTATAAAGAGTTATTGAAAAACCTTTTTATACATTTGTATTGTCCTATAATGTCAACTTACCCCCTATGTATACATTTGGGACTCATTCTGACTCCTCTTCCAGTTCACACTATTTCTCTACTGTTCCCCTGACATTCAGCTTCCTTAGATTTAAACCAACTCATCATAGTCCCATAAAATCATTCTCTCTCTAACTGACAGTCTATTCACTCCCAGATTCTTCGCCATCCTCTTCCCAGCTCAACTCCCTTCCAGACCTACCTCAACTTCCTGTTGTACTTTTCCTCTGTCTCATTTACCTGTCTAAACTGACATCTGAATTTAAGACCCTTAGGAGAAATTTTCTTTACTTAAATGTCTGATATCTCAAATGTTAGTATGAAGCTGAACATCTACTCTCACCCTTGCAACTTGGAGTCTTCATAGTCTCTTCACAGTTTCTCCATAGACTCTCTTACGTTGACTACTACAGCTGCATCTTTTCACCCTCTCAGGACTCACCTTCCAGTCTTCTCTGACAGTGTGTACCTCAACTATCAGCAAACTCAGTTTGTCCTGAGGAGACAACTGATAATCACTCACATGCCCTACTCCTGCGTTGTTCCAAGACATCATTGCCCCTACCCTCATTTATTGAAATGACTTCTTAATTTATCTTATTGCTTTTTTCTTGGCACTTTACCACAACTTATGTACACATATGGAATGATTTTTATCAATACACATCACATTGCAGAGCTCTTTTAACCAGAGTTTTTCAACTCAGAGTCAAAATCTGTGATAACCTTCAGGCTTTCCATGATCTCTGTTTGATACTCTTGTTTCCTCATTTTACTCTTCATTGAGTCAACTGACATGTTTTCTTAAATATTCCTGGAGCAGACCACATATACTGAACATCAAGGATATTGGCTGATTGTTCGTCCCTCTGCCTGGAATGTTCTCTTCAAAGATAGTCACATGACTTTTCCCCTCTCTTTTCAGTTCTCTATATAAATATCCTATTAGTGAGATCTTCTGTAAATGTTTCATGCAAAACTGACCTTTGTGACCCTGAACTAATCACCATTTCAAATGAAACGCTTTGCTGATCTATTTTGTTTTCAAATTATTTGACTACTCTTCTTAAAACGAAACTTTCTAAAGGAAAAGATTTTTATCTGTTTAACATGTAGGTTAATCTTCAGTGCCTTGAGTAGTACATCACCAAAACGTATTTATTGAGGGAACACCTTGTTAAACTTGGAAAAATATTAGTTTCAGAGTAAGCATTTATTAAAAGTAAATTGTTGGGGGCTAGATAGATGGTTCAGTAGTTGAAGCTGAATATTACTTTCTTGGAGGGCCTGAGTTTGACTCCCAGAACCCAAGTTGGATGGCTTAGCTGCCAAGGACTCCAGTCCAGGGAATCAGATGCCCTCTTCTGTCCTCCATGAGCACTGCACTCATATGCCCACACACACACACACACAAACACACACACACACACACACACACACACACACACACACATACTTGTAACTTAAAAATTAAAATAGAAAATTTAAAGTAAGCTGTAATTATTTTAGTATTTAATCATCATTAGGATCTTAAATAGTGAAGTAAGCAAATAAATACTCAGAACCCTATAAAAGGGATCAATTTTCAGCACTTAAACTTTCAACATCATGTTTTACTGACCTCTTCTCTCTCTGAGCTCCAGGTTCTCTTACTGTCTTTCTTCACTCTAACATACTATTAAAGGACCTCTGGCTGTGTTTGTCTTTCTATCTCTACCAGGTAATTTGTAAATTACACAGTGTTTTTATTGATTAATTTTGTTCTTCTGGCTACTTCTATTCAAGCCCCATCTCTCTTTATCTCCCTGCCATTATTATAAGCCCCCTTCATTTCCAATTGTCTGTTTCCCAGATTCAGGCATTTATGTTTTGATTTGTGATCCATTTAGTTCAACCAAGGCTAGTCACAGCATTCAGAACAGTTTTAGTTTCAATGAGATTCTTATCAGAATGTCAATGATACTTTTCACTGAAAAAAGAAAAGTAATTCTAAAATTCATGTAGACCTAGAAACCCAAGGCCAACCCCCAAAAAGAGAGAAGCAACAGCTCTAATGCTATTTGTTTTAAATATATTCTATGATTTAATCTATTCTACTCATAACAGTATAGTATGAGCATAAAAGCAGATCACCAGACCGGTGAGATGCAGCAAGACATCTATAAGCAAATACAGGCATGCACGGCCAAGATCACAGGAACACGGACTGGGCAAAAGATATTTATTTCAGCAAATACTGCTAAAAATGGGCCATCTTTGTACAGAGGAATGAAAGTAGGCTATTAGCTCCCATAACTTAGAAAAATAAACCTCAAGTAGATAAAGGCTTAAATCTGTGACCTGAAACCATGAAGAAAACAAAGGGAAAGAATCCCGAAGCAGACAAAATATTCATGGGTGAGTACCAACAAGCCCTGGAGACAAAGGAGATTGGAAAAACAGGATTCTGTAAAGTAATGAAGGTCTGCACCAAAAAGGAAGCTACCATCAGAATGAAGCAATAACTGTCAGAATTGGAGAAAGTGTTTGTAATCTAACAGTGGGTTAAAAAGAAGTCTCTACCTGACTTGAAAGTAAATAAACTAGCCCAAAGCCTCACTAATGAAGGTCTGCTTGTAATTTTCTTTTCAGACACAGGAGCCAATTTCAGTCTATTAACTATGTTTGCAATGCACTAAAAAGAACATCATATTCAGAATTGGGAGCTGTGTGTTCTGCATTAACTGATTCACCTACTCTTGGCAAGTCATTTATTTCTCTGGACTTCAACGTCTGATTAATAAATAGTGGCTGTTATAATAATGTTTAACCTTGAAGAAGTTTTCAACATTAAGGTGCTGGGCTTCCATACTTTGATTCTGTGTTACTTTTACTAAGACCTACTTTGAGTAGGAAGTGTAATTTGAAAATAAAAAAGTAAAATACAATTGCAAAAAATTAAGATTTTGAAAGTATTTTCCAGTTCACAAATGAGAGAAAAAAACACACAGATTTTTCTATTA
Source organism: Mesocricetus auratus (assembly GCF_017639785.1). NCBI lineage: Eukaryota > Metazoa > Chordata > Mammalia > Rodentia > Cricetidae > Mesocricetus > Mesocricetus auratus. The sequence goes on along the minus strand of NW_024429180.1, from coordinate 52,344,548 downwards.
ATGCACATAGGAAATGTCTCAGAATGAATACAATAAAATGTAAAAATATTAATACATTCTCATGTCTAAGGGTACAAGGGTACATGAAGGATTGGAACACGTAAAATGCATAACATCACCTCTAATTCTGGTGATCTCATTAGTCATCTATTGTCACTTCAAATGATTTCCTTCATCTTTAAACATATTGTAGTCATTCTCCTGAACATATATCCTCTTCTACAAACCTCACTAGTTTTCAAAATGCTTAGAAAGAATTTTCAATAATTACTGTCCACGTTCTCAAATTTTCTCTTTAATCCACTCCCTCAAGTCTTTGTCCTCACTGCTATGCACAGTTTCCTCATCAAGATCATCTGTGACCTTCAGATCATAAATGCAATTATCTTTCTTAGCATTTATGCTTTATTTATTGATCATTACTCTTTCCATGCTTTTGAACATATTTTCTTGTCTTGACCAGTAGCTTAGGGTATTCTACCACATTAGTTTCTTTCTCTTAACCTTCCCACAGATTTCTCTTCATAATCCAGACTCCTGAATATTTGAGAGGCGCCAGTGTTCACTTACTTCACTTACTGTGTCTTCTGGCTACAAATACTTAGTTACATCTCACAAACTATTTTAAGCTGGGACGCCAGCATGGGACTGATTCAGACCCCCCTGAATGTGAGAGTCAGTGAGGAGGCCTGGGAAACCTATGGGGTCCTGAGCAGTGGATCAGTGTTTATCCCTCGAATACTAACAGACATCGTGTGTCCATAACACAAAGAGGGATGCTCTCTCAGCCTGGACTCTTAGGGGAGTGCCTGGACCCTACCCTGGGTGAAATGACAGACTCTAGATATCCCCTATGTGGAACGAATTGGCAATAGGGTGGGAGGATGGGGGGATGGGGGGGGCGTGCGGGAGGAGGGGAGGGAGGGGGAACTGGGGTTGGCATGTAAAACAAGCTATTTAAATTAAAATAAAAAAATCTAAAAAATTATTACTATGCTATTGCTTGCCAAATTCATGTAACTCAAAAATACTTCCATGACTTTGCTCTTATTTGGTTCCTGCATTTTTATATGTCATAGATAATACAGAAACTAAATCATGATCTCTATGCACAAGCCTCTTCTTCCAAATATTTTTCTTCTCTCAAAGAAATGAGCACTGCCAGTGACTATGCAAGCTAAAAACATCGAAGTGGTGTGGAATGCTTGGCTTTCTCTCTACCCCTTTCAGCATGATGACTCTGAGTATACCCACAAGCAGCTAACTCTTGAATTTTTACAACTTCCTTATCAGTTCTAGGATTGATATATGCTGTTAAGTCAGCAAGAGAGTGAATCCTATATGATTATAATAAAGCTAAAAGTCCCCACCACCAAGAGATATTACAATTAGCTGAGTTATTGTAATATCTTAGCACATTACTCATGTATTTGTGGTGGTGCTACTCTTAGCCTTCCATCCAGCCATCCATATAAAAATAATACTTGCTATTAGGAATAAGCATCTGTTCTTTTCTTAGGCTATACAATAAAGGTAAGAAAACTTTTTTAATTTATTATTTTGGTAAGGCTTGTAGTTTTATCATTATTTTAAAGTGTCCTGTTTACAAAAGAAAGATGCTTATTCTAGAATAGTATTCTATGCTTTGCCAGCAGCATGCTTATGGATGTGTGTGTACTCATGCAAGTATGTGTGTAATGCTGATGCTTGCACAATGACAAAAATAACCTCAAGATGCATTTCTAGGGTTTCTCCTCATTAAATGATGTATGAGTATTTGTTTTCCATCTAGTTACCTGAATTACACAATATAGATTTGTGTCAGTTGCTAAATATCTAACATATTTAATAGTCCCTCATATGTGATGGACTTTCATTAAATGCTTTTTTTAATTCTCCATTTGCTTAAGTATTTGCTATAGTTTGTGTTTTATTATCAAGAACCTGAGTGTCATAAAAGACTTACTGAGGCATCAGACTCTTTTCCTTGCTGCCCAGGATTTTCTAATTGCAATGGATGGCCTAATATAAGAAAACTATAATATATTATAGTCAGGTATTACTTGAAAAATATTTTATAATTATCATCAATAATAAATAAAGAACTTTACTTTTAGCCAACTGATCACTTCTTTGTTTGGCCTACTCATTTCTTGGTACTGCCATCTCCTTTGTTGTCCCACCCGTGTGAGTTCTGCATAGCTGTCTTTCCTTTCATCTTCCTACAACGATACTTGAAGAGCCTTTCAAGGTTGAATAGACAGAACTGAAAGCACCAGTTAGTCTTTGGTGGTTAAATCATATTCCTTACTTAATGCCAACTTTCTCCTTCAGCTTGGCAATGCGATATGTTACTCTGGGACATGGGGTTCTCCTCTGTCCACTTCCCAAACCCACATATCTGGCACCACATTCTTCATTATAATGCTGCCTTTCTCTGATTCCCAAAACACTGACCACCTCTGCCTTCCTGTCTATTAGGATGTGAATACATATGAGTGAATTTTGATGCTTCTCTTTTCCAGTGTGAACTTATGATGGTTAGACCTGTATTTTTGGTAAGTTTCTATGTTACTGTAGATTTGAGATCTAAACAAAATGATACATCTGAAGGTATAAGTCATTTCCCCTGTGACTGCCATCAAACACTGGCAATTCCAGGACTAATTTTTCTTCTTTCATTTTATTCCTGGAAACAAACATGTGACAGTACTCCTGATTAATATTAACATGTTCCTTGAAGATTCTCCCAACCACAGACTGCGAATACTATTCAGGCTTGGTAAATAATAGTTTAAGAATTTGATTAGTATGAGGATGCCCTAATGAAACCCATTGATTACTACTCCCATAAAAATAATTTCAAAAAGAAATTATGAGCTTAAAGGAATTCATTCAAGTTATTGTAACCCCTTTGTTGTATTTGGTTCAAGGAATAGTTGGCATGTGTGTTATTCACCTCAACTTCCTAGACTTTAGGTTTTATATAGTGACACAAGCTTGTTTAAAGGTCCCAGAATTGCCTGTGTGTAAGAGATATTCATAAACTATCAATTTCTTCATGCAAGAACATACTATTTTTAATAGTTTGGGTATGCATCATACTCCAGGGTAGAGCATGGAGATGATGCTATCCTAGTAGGTAACAGGTGGATGATGAAGAGCTCAGGCTCCATGGTGAAAACATATCCTGAAAATATTCTAATAAATATTTTAATCACAGAAATGAAACATAAAGATGACCAGCTAGAGCAATGAGATGAATTCTGGGTAAACAAGGATTCAGGTCTATATTCTAATCCTCAGGCAATGCTATTTCCCGCCTGCAACTGGCTCTGGAGTTACCAGACAATGTTGATTATGAGGAAATGCTGTAGTCTCTTCTTTTCTTTTTTTGAGCATAAAAATATTTACTTTTAGATTTCATACATGTACACAATGAAGTATGATCACATCTACTCCCTATATTCTTCCCATAACACTTCCCATAATCTGCCATCACAGCCCCATCTAAACTTCATGTATGTGCTTTGTTTTGTATTTTGATAACTTGCTAAGTCCAGTGAGTGGTGTCTACGTGTTTTTGAGTGTAAGGCCATCCATAGGAGCATAGGGTATGTACCAGAAGGAACACCCTTAAGAGGAATAATTGTTCCTCCATCAGCAGTAGCTATCAACTGCTAATAGCTCCTCAGCAAGAGGTGGCCCTAAAGATCTTAATATATGCTAGAAAGTTAGCTGATTTGATGCTACACCAGTAACCATGGATACTGTGAATTTATGAGTACAAGGATCACAAGTGTCATATTCAACACTCCTTCACATTGTTCACCTCTTGCATTCTTTCCACAACTTCTGTAATGTTTCCTGACTCTTAGCGGTAGGAGAGAAGCTTCATTTCTATGTCCCATGTGTGTATGAGCACTCAGTGTCTTACGCACTCTCAGCACTTTGACCAGTTACAGCTCTCTACAGTGACTGCTACCTACTGCAGAAAGAAACTTCTCTGACCAGGGCTGGGAGCAAACCTGGTGTATGACTATAAAAACAAATAATCAGAAGGCAGCTTGACAGAATTTTCATTTCTAACAGATAACCTTGGTTTCCAACACTGCATTCCAAGGAAGAGGAAGCTGAGATTGAATTTCTTCCTAGACTGGCCCATGGGCATGCCTGAAGGCATTGCAAGGGCACATTCTTACTGGTATCTGAAAACCCTAAAAGAAAAACTTGCAAAATACTTTATACTAACTATGAATTTAGAAAAATAATCAAATATCTACTCTATGGTTTTTTTCTGTGGATAGAGATCTACCAAAAAAAATGAATGTCAGGCAGACTAAATTCTAAGGAAACAAATACCAAGCATAAGTAGTATCAATAAAAGTCTTTGCTTCAGATCTCATTACAGATGGTTGTGAGCCACCATGTGGTTGCTGGGATTTGAACTCAGGACCTCTGGAAGAGCAATCAGCGCTCTTAACCTCTGAGCCATCTCTCCCAAGAGTGAAATGATAGACTTTAGACATCCCCTATGTGGAGGGATTTGGCAATAGGGTGGGAGGGAGGGTGGAAGGGGAGTGCGGGAGGAGGGGAGGGAGAGGGAACTGGGATTGACATGTGAAACAAGCTATTTAAAATTAAAATAAAAAATGATTAAAAAAAAAAAAAGTCTTTGCTTCATCATAACCATAACTTCTAAGGCAGTAAGCTTTGTGCAGTAGCCACAACTTGGTGCTTTTTAACATGGAGACACAGTGTTTTCTCAAAGATGTGTGTCTTTCTCAGGGCATTCAGTATCCCTAAAAAGTGTCTGCAGTATCTAGAGTTAAAGTGGAAATATGGAGAAAAGAATGAAAGGAAGCGAATAAAAAGCCTCAAACAGCCAATTCAGTGGAATATTGCATCTGTGTTCAATGCACATGTGCACACGCAGATAAAAGAAAGACTGCTGAACTAGATATGGGGAAACAAATTGTTGTTGTTGCACCCACTGGTGACTCCAGCAGGCTCTAAGGGATAGTCAATGCAATGGTCACACAAATAGCCCTGGTTTAACTAAAGGGGTCACAAAACCAAATCAAAGTCACAAATCTCAGAAAGAAACAGTGTGGGAGAAGAGGATGTTTATAAGAGTGGGTAGGAGATAAGAGAAAATGGGAGAAAGGAACCAGATGCATTATATGCATGTACGTAATAGCCAAAGAACTGATATACTTAAAACAAAAAGAAAAAAAAAACGAAAGAAAGAAGAAAGAGGAGACAGAGATGAAAATCCTTGTACTGTTCTTTGTGCAAGTTAATGGCATAATGCTTTCATTAACTAAACAGTGAAAATTCTCTCTTAAAATATTGACCTTAGTAATGACACATCTAGTCACCACTCTACCTGGACATTGGCATACAGTTCTTTGTTAATGTATGTGATGGTTTGTGTGAGATTATGTGGTGTAGCAAAGTACAATACACAACATATGCATGGAAAGATTCTCGCCAGGTAGGCCTGGGTTACTCTCTTCTTAGTCAGAAAGATGGTATGTTTTAGAAGATTTTTTAAAAATAAAGTCCAAGAATTAACAAAAAATGCAATGTCTATTACCAATGCTTGCAGACACCATGTTTTGTTCATTGGGTGCTTACTGTATCTGATATAGACAGCTGAGCCATAATATCTATCCACTTTCCTAGAAAGTGCACACTATGGTGCTCATACTGCATCTAGATGATCCATGTAGTAGATTAGGTGTGGGTCCAATTTGCAAATGAACAAATCTGTTTCACTTTGCATTTTCATACAAGTGAGACTCCAGATCAATTTTCTACAGAGCCAAGGTCTTTCATATTGATTCCATTAAAGGTAAATGATTATTATTATTATTATTTTAATCTTGTCTTTTTCCCCTGCCAAGAATTCTCTCACGCAGTTATAAATTTCACTGGAGTCACAGGAAAACCAAAAGTAATTAGAAATACGGACTTCTCAAGAAACACAAACCATCACTCCTAGGAATCAATAGAGGCCCTGGTCATGTCTTAGTCTAAAATTAGCTCAAAATCCGTTAACTGTAGAGATTGAAGGCATCTTTGGACTCTAAAATGCTCCATCCCTAATAAAGAAATATGACCTCAACTGTGGGCTCTGGGGGAAAGCACTTGATCTGAAAGAGTGGAATGACTGAGAGATCATGTTCAGGCAAGCTAATGAGCTCCCCTTTAACTCACAACAGCTATTTTGCTTTTCTAATTCTGCAGAGCTTATTCAATTCACCAAATGGGAGACAAACTAAAAGCAAAACAATGTAGTTACAGGATTTTTAAAAAAGAAATAAAATAATGGATTTTCTATTCTCATTATTTTTCTATATGTTTCCGTAACAGGCCTGTATGCTCTGTTTAATCCTGAAGAGAGTCCATTAATGGGGAACTAGTTGGTCTCTTGGAACTACTAAAAAATGAAAAGTTCAAGGACTTTACTAGAACTACTTGAGTCCAGTCTTGTTAATGTTAATAGATTTTAGCATTTTGTATTAATACTTTTACTGTATTTTATATGTTTGCTTTGTGGGCACGTGTGGGATTTGGAGTGTGAAGTCACATGTGAGGTTAGAGAATAAGTTGCAGGAGTTGATTCTTTCTTCCATCATGTGGGCAGGCCCTTGCCATTTTATTTTCTTGGAATGCAGAAAACGGTTCCAGTGTCTGATTTTTTTTTTCTGAGTCAAATTTGCAACTATTTCATACCCTGGCTAAAATCAATGTTTAGAATATTAAACCAGTAACAAACTATAAATAATAAGGTGTGTGTTTATATTCCAATGTAAAATGAGCCATCAGTCCTGGAAAGACAATTAGATAATCAGGGGTGGAGGCATGGAGTTTTACTATGTATACCTCCATCCAAAAGATGAGGATGGAAATCTGAGATCTTCTTGCTTTCCCTTTCACTCTGGAGAAATAATGTCTATGTCTTTCTTGAATATATGAACAGAGAAAAGCCATTTTCCTCTGTTCACTCAAATAAGAGATTTTTTCCAACCTGGTTTATCATTGTGTTACCTTAGGTTAAGTGCCATAGAAAAGTAGGGAAGGGTCATTATCATGGAAATACTAGTGTATTTCTTGATCCAGGTCTCTTCCTATGCATTCTGAGGGTAAAACTAATAATGACAACCACAGAAAACTCAAACGTTCACTTTTCTTCATCACCAATATGTGTCTGCTTCTTAAACAGTGTAATCTGATAATAACACCTTTCTGCTCTTGTTCTTTTACTTGGAAGCCTAACCCAAGGGGACATTTCTCTTCCTAAGACTCTCTTCATCAGGAACTGCACTGGCATATGCTCCTGCTCTCTCCTCTTTTGATATACATGTGTGTGTAATAGTAAAGACATATATATATATGTATGTATTATATATATATTTTATTCAAAGTTATATATATATATATACTCTCAAAGTGTGTATAAAACATTGGCTTGCTATATGCTTAGTAAACTCACTCATTCCAAAGCAAAAGTATAGCTATAGCTATCATGGCTCATTCTCCAGCGTGCAAAATGAAGGGACCAATCAGACATGGATGTTTACTCATTCTTCACTAAAAAAATCCACTTAATACAGAGATGTGGTGGGGTGGGGGTGTCACATACCTTCAAACCCAGCACTCAGGAGACAGAGGCCAAGGCCAGCCTGATCTACAAAGCTTCACAGAGAAACCCTGTCTCAAAAAAACAAAAAACAAAAACAAAAAACAAAAACAAAGATAGAGATGTGAAATCTTTAGATGACAAATTGAATATTTCACTATGTTCACTAGAGATTTTTTTAATATTCCAGGGAAATGCAGCAATATTCAAAGAATCAATGGGATTGAAGTAAATTATTTTGGGGAGGAAATAACAAATCAGCAGCTTAATAAAACATCATAGACAGGAAAAGATATTTTTCTTTACTTTTTATGTAGCCTTCCAAAGTTTATTTATGGAGTTTTATCAAAATGTGAGTATGTTTTTCTCTTATTTTGTACAATTTATTTATTTGCTTGTTTATTTATTTTTACATTTGTTTACTTTTAAATTTAAATTAGAAACAATGTTGCATCACATGTCAATAACAGGTCCCTCTCCCTTTCCCTCCCACCAAACCACCCAGTGGGCCCTCCTTTCCCCACAGAGGGTGAAGCCCTCCATGAGGGTGTCCAAAGTCTGTCATTTCATCCAGGGAAGGGCCTAGACCATAACTCAAGAGTCCAGGCTGACAGTCAGCTCATCTCTCATTGTGGGATGAGCACCCAAAGTTAATTTGTATGCTAGGGATAAATACTGATCTACTACCCAAGGCCCCATAGATTGCCTAGGCCTCCTCACTGACACCCACATTCAGGGGGGTCTTGATCAGTCCCATGCTGGATTCACAGACATCAGCCTGGGGTTGAAGAGCTCTCCCTTGTTCAGGTCAGCTCTTTCTAGAGGTTAAGCTAGCCCAGTCTTAACACCTTTGGTCATCAGTCCTCCCTCTCTGTCACTGAATTCCTTGAGTTCAGTTCAGGGTTTAGCTGTGGCTGTCTGCTTCTGCTTCCATCAGTCATTGGTTGAAGTTCTGTTTTCCAGACTCTCTGGCAGTGGGATTGTAGATTGGCACTCTCCTGATCCATCTCTAAAATCCATATATGAGAGAGTACAAACCATGTTTATCTTTTTGTGACTGCGTTACCTCACTTGGGATGGTTTCTTCTAGTGCCGTCCATTTGCCTGCAAATTTCAAGATTTCGTTGTTATTTTCTGCTGAATAGTACTCCATTGTGTAAATGTACCACATTTTCTATATCCACTCTTCAGGTAAAGGGCATCTAGGTTTCTTCCAGGTTCTGGCTATTACATATAATGCTGCTATGAACATAGTGGAACAGATGCCCTTGTTGCATGAATATGCATCTTTTGGATATATGCCTAAGAATGGAATTGCTGGGTCTTCTGGTAGACTGATTCCCATTTTCCTGAGCAATCTCCATACTGATTTCCAAAGTGGCTGTATGAGTTGGCACTCCCACCATCAGTGGAGGAGTGGTCCCCTTTCTCCACATCCTCTCGAGCATAAACTGTTATTGGTGTTTTTGATTTTAGCCATTCTGACGGGAGTAAGATGGTATCTCAGAGTTGTTTTCATTTGCATTTCCCTGATGGCTAGGGATGTTGAGCACTTTCTCAAGTGACTCTCAGCCATTTTAGACTCCTCTGTCGAGAATTCTCTAATAAGTTCTGTAGCCCACTTTTTAATTGGATCCTTTGGTGTTTTGGAGACTTGCTTCTTGAGTTCTTTGTAAATTTTAGAGATTAGCCCTCTGTCAGATGTGGGGTTACTGAATATCTTTTCCCATTCTGTGGGCTTCCTTTTTGTCTTCTTGACTGTGTGCTTTGCCTTACAGAAGCTTTCCAGTTTCAGGAGGTCCCATGTATTAATTTTTGACCTCAGTGTCTGTGCTACTGGTGTTATGTTCAGGAAGCAGTTTCCTGTACTTATTCAGTCAAGGGTATCTCCCAATTACTCTTCTAAGAGGTTCAGTATGGCTGGATTTATGTTGAGGTCTTTGATCCATTTGAACTTTTGTTCATGGTGATTAGGCATGGATCTATCCACATTCTTCTACATGCCAGCATCCAGTTATGCCAGCACCGTTTGTTGAAGATGCTTTCTTTTTTTCATTGTATATTTTTAGCTTCTTCGTCGAAGATCAGATGTTCATACATGTATGGGTTAATATCTGGGTGTTCAATTCAATTCCCTTGGTCTACCTGTCTATTTTTGTGCCAATACAAATCTGTCTGTTTTCAGGACCATAGCTCTATAATAGAGCATGAAGTCAGGAATGGTGATGCCTCCAGATGTTGCTTTATTGAATAAGTTTGTTTTGGCTACTCTTGGTCTTTTGTTTTTCCATACAAAATTGATTATTGTTCTTTCAAGGTCTGTGAAGAATTGTGCTATTATTTAAATGGTGATTGCATTGAATCTGTAGATTGCTTTTGGCAGGATTGTCATTTTTACTACATTGATCCTACACATCTAAGGGCATGGGAGATGTTTGATTTTCTGGTGTCTTTTTAAATTTATTTCTTTAAAGATTCAAAGTTCTTACAATACAGGTATTTCACTTGTTTGGTTAGTGTTATCCCGAGGTATATTATGTTGTTTGTGATAGTTGTAAAGGGTGATGTTTCTCTGATTTCTTTTTCAGCCATTTTATCATCTGTATATAGCAGGGATACTGATTTTCTTGAGTTGATCTTATATCCTGCCACATTGTTGAAAGTATTTATCAGCTGTAGGAGTTCCCTAGTAGAGTTTTTTGTGTCATTTATGTAAACTATCGTATCATCTGCAAATAGTGAATGTTTTACCTCTTCCTTTCCAATTTGTATCCCCTTTATCTCCTTTTGTTGTCATATGGCTCTAGCTAGAACATCAAGTACAATATTGAAAAGGTATGGAGAGAGTGGAAGGCCTTGTTTTGTTCCTAATTTTAGTGGAATTGTGTTGAGTTTCTGTCCATTTAGTTTGATGTTGGCTGTTGGTTTGCTGTATAAAGCTTTTATTATGTTTAGGTATGTTCCTGTTATCCCACATTAATCCAAGACCTTTATCATGAAGGGTGGTGGATTTTGTCAAAGGCTTTTTCTGCATCTAGTGAGATGATGATGTGATTTTGTTTCTCAGCCTGTTTTTATGGTGGATTACATTGATGGTTTTTGTATGTTGAACCATCCCTGCATCCCTGGGATGAAACCTACTTGATCGTGGTGAATGATTGTTTTGAAGTGTTCTTGGATCCGATTTGCCAGTATTTTATTGAGTCTTTTGCATCAATGTTCATGTGGGATATTTGTCTGAAGTTCTCTTTCTTAGTTGTGTCTGTGTGTGGCTTGGGGATCAAGATTATTGTAGCATCATAAAAAGAGTTTGGCAAAGACCCTTCTGCTTCTATTGTGTGGAATACTTTGAGAAGAATTGGTATAAACTGTTCCTTGAATTTCTGGTAGAATTGTGCACTGATGCCATCTGGCCCTGAACTTTTTTTGGATGGGAGACTGTTGATGACTGCTTCTATTTCAATAAGGGTTTTAGGTCTATTTAAATTGCTTATCTGTTCTCAATTTAATTTTGGCAAGTGATATCTATCTAGAAAGTTGTCCATTTCCTTTAAATTTTCGAATTTTGTGGAGTACAGATTTTCAAAGTATGACCTGATGATTCTCTGAATTTCCTCAGTGTCCGTTGTTATGTCCCCCTTTTCATTTCTGATTTTGTTAATTTGTATGTTCACACTCTGCCGTTTGGTAAGTTGGGACAAAGGTTTGTCTATCTTGTTGATTTTATCAAAGAACCAACTCTTCGTTGCATTGATCCTTTGTATTGTTTCCTGGTTTCTACTTATTGATTTCAGCTCCCAGTTTGATTATTTCCTGCCGTCTACTCCTCCTGGGTGGGTTTGCTTCTTTGTTTTCTAGAGCTTTCAGCTGTGCTGTTAATTCTTTAGTGTAACTATCCTCCAGTTTCTTCATGTGGGCACTTACTGCTATGAACTTCCCTCGTAGCACTGCTTTCAAAGTGTCCCATAGGTTTGGGTATGTTGTGTCTTCATTGTTATTGAATTCTTGGAAGTCTTTAATTTGTTTTTTATTACTTCCTTGACTCAGGAATGGTGCAATTGTGCATTATACAATTTCCATGAGTTTGTAGGGTTTCTGAAATTTGTGTTGTAGTTGAATTCTAATTTTAATGCATGGTAGTCTGATAAGATGCATGGAGTTATTGTAAGTTTTTATACCTGCTGAGGTTTGATATGTTGCCAAGTATGTGGTCGATTTTTGAGAGGGTTACATGTAGTTTTGAGAGGAAGGTATATTCTTTTTTATGTAGATGGAATGTTCTATAGATGACTGTTAATCCCAATTGGGTCATAACTTCTATTAGACCCGTTGCTTCTTTGTTAAATTTCTGTCTGGTATTCCTGTCTAGTGGTGAGAGTAGGGTGTTGAAGTCTCCCACTATAAGTGTATGTGGCTTTATATGTGATTTGAGTTTTAGTAATGTTTCTTTTATGAATGTAGATGCCTTTGTATTTGGGGCATAGATGTTCAGAATTGAAACTTCATCTTGGTGGATTTCTGCTGTGATGAGTATGTAATGACCTCCTTCATCTCTTTTTATTGATTTTATATTAAAGTCTAATTTGTTAGATATTAGGATTGCTACCTCTGCTTTTTTCTTGGGTACATTTGATTGGAAAATCTTTTCCCAACCTTTAACTCTGAGGTAATGTCTGTCTTTGAGGCTGAGGTGTGTTACTTGTATGCAGCAGAAGGTTGGGTTATGTCTTTGAATCAATTCTTTTAGCCTGTGTCTTTTTATGGGTGAATTAATGCCATTAATATTGAGGGACATTGATGGCCATTGATCGTTCATTCTTCTTTGATTTGGAATGGTTGTTGGATGGTGGAATTATATGTGGAATTCCACCCTTTTTTTCTTTTGGCTGTTGGTAAGTTGGCATTATCTATTACCTATGTTGTTCTGGTTGTAGTTAACTACCCTGGGTTGGAGTTTTCCTTCCAAAACTTTCTGTAGGGCTAGGATAGTGGATATATATTGCTTGAAGCTAGTTTTTTCATGGAATACCTTCTTTCTTCATCTATAGTGATTGAGAGCTTTGCTGGGTATAGTAGTCTGGGCTGGTATCCATGGTCTCTTACTGTTGGTAGAATGTCTATCCAGGACTTTCTGTCTTTCAGAGTTTCCATGGAGAAGTCAGGTTTAATTCTGATAGGTTTGCCTTTACATGTTACTTGACCTTTTTCCTTAGCTGCTCTTAATATTCTTTCTTTATTCTGTATATTCGGGGTCATGATTATTATGTGTCGAGGGGACTCTTTTTGTGGTCCACTCTTTTTGGTGTTCTGTAAGCTTCTTGTACCTTCATTGGTATGTGCTTCTTTAGGTTGGAAAAGTTTTCTTCTATGATTTTGTTAAATATTTTTACTTCCCCTTTGAGTTTCTTTTCTTCACCTTCTTCTATACCAATTATTCTTAGGTTTTGTCTTTTTATGGTGTTTCATATTTCCTGGATGTTTTGTGTTAGGGATTTGTTGAATTTAAGATTTTCTTTGGTTGATGAATCCATTTCTCCTAGTGTATCTTCAATACCTGAGATTCTCTCTTCCATCTCATGTATTCTGTTCATTATGCTTGTATCTGTAGTACCTGACCATTTGCCCAGCTTTTCTATTTCCAGCCTTCCTTCAAATTGTGACTTTTTATTGTCTCCATTTCAGTTTTCAACCCTTGCACTGTTTGAATTGTTTCTTGCAATTTTTTCTTTGTCATTTTGTCCATTTTTTGAAATTTTTTGTTTGTTTTTTCTTCCATTTCTTGCATTTTTTTGGTTTGTTTCTTCTATTTCTTGCAGTTTTTGGTTTGTTTTTTCTTCCATTTCTTTGCGGGATTTTCCTATATCCTCTTTTAGGGTCTCTATTATTTTCCTGAAGTTGTTTTTAAGGTCATTTTCTTCTGTTTCATTTGCATTGGAATGTTGGAGTCTTACTGGTGTGGAGTCTCTAGAATTCTGTGGTATCATTTTTTTTCTGTTGCTGAGTGTGTTTTTGTATTGTCTCTTTCCCATCTCTTCTTCTAGTGGGTGCAGAAAGAGCCCCTTACTGCTCTGGTGGTTAGGGGACCAGAGTTCCCTTCCAGTGGGTGCAAGCAAATCCAATAATCTAGTAATTCTCTTCCTAGTCCTAGTCCTGGTCCCATGTGTGGAGATGAAGACCAGGAATCTGTGGTGCATGGCTCCTGCAGGATTGGGAGGCTCTGTGGCAGTTCCCAGGGAATCTTCTTCATCTCTTGATTGATTTCATTTTAAAGTCTAATTTGCTAGATATTAGGATTGCTACCCCTGCTTCTTTCTTGGGTCCATTTGATTGGAAAATCTTTTCCCAACCTTTAACTCTGGGGTAATGTCTGTCTTTGAGGCTGAGGTGTGTTTCTTGTATGCAGCAGAAGGATGGGGTCTGTCTTTTCATCCATTCTGCTATCCTGTGTCTTTTATGGGCAAATTAAGACCATTAATATTAAGGGATACTACTGACCATTGGTTGCTCATTCTTCTTTGATTTTAAATGGTTGTTGGTGGTGGGATTATATGTGGAATTCCACCCTTTTTTCTTTTAACTATTGGCAAGGTGGGATTATCTATTGCCTATGTTTTTCTGGTTGTAGTTAACTCCTTGGTTTGGAGTTTTCCTTCCAGAACTTTCTGTAGGGCTGGGTTAGTGGATATGTGTTCTTTGAATCTAGTTTTGTCATGGAATATCTTGTTTTCTTCATCTATAGTGATTGAGAGCTTTGCTGGGTATAGTAGTCTGGGCTGGCATCTGTGGTCTCTTATTGTTGGTAGAATATTTGTCTAGGACCTTCTGGCTTTCAGAGTTTCCAATGAGAAGTCAGGTGTAATTCTGATAGTTTTGCCTTTATATGTTACTTGTCCTTTTCCCTTAGCTGCTCTTAATATTCTTTCTTTATTCTGTATGTTTCGGTCTTGATTATTATGTGGCGAGGGGATTTTTTTTGTGGTACACTCTATTTGCTGTTCTTTAAGCATCTTGTACCTTCATTGGCATGCCTTTCTTTAGTTTGGGAAAGTTTTCTTCTTTGATTTTGTGACTCTACTCCTTTGAGGTAGTGTTCTTCACCTTCTTCTATACTTATTATTCTTAGATTTGGTCTTTTTATGGTGTTCCATATTTCCTGTATGTTTTGTGTTAGGGATTTGTTGAACTTAAGATTTTCTTTTGGTTGATGAATCAATTTCTCCTAGTGTATCTTCAACACCTGAGATTTTCTCTTCCATTTCTTATATTCTGTTGGTTATGCTTGCATCTGTAGTATCTGACTGTTTGCCCAGCTTTTCTATTTCCAGCCTTCCTTCAGACTGTGTTTTTTTATTGTCTCTATTTCAGTTTTCAACCCTTGCACTGTTTGAATTGTTTCTTGCAATTGTTGCTTTGTTTTTCAACCATTTGTTGTATTTTTATTAATTTTTCTTCCATTTCTTGCAATTTTTGTGTTTGTTTTATCTTCCAATTCTTTGAGGGATTTTCCTAAATCCTCTTTGAGGGCCTCTATCAGTTTCATGAAGTTGTTTTTAAGTCTTTTCTTTTGCTTCATTTGCATTGGAATATATTTGTTTTTCTGTTGCTGAGTATGTTTTTGTATTGTCTCTTTTCCATCCCTTCTTCTAGTGGGTGCAGAAAGAGCCTCTTCCTGGCTTGGAGGTTAGGGGACCAGAGTTCCCTTCCAGTGGGTGCAAGCAAGTCCAATAATCTTGTAGTTGTCCTCTTCCTGGTCCTAGTCCTGGTCCTGTGGGTGTAGAAATAGTCCGGGAATCTGGGGTGCATAGGCTTCCACTTGGAGGGGAATCTCAGTGGCAGCCTGCAGCCACTGGAATGTGGACTCAGAAACAGAACCCGAATTGCCTAGTCCTGTTGGTGGAGAAGTCGACCAGGAATCTGGCGTGCATAGGCTCTAGCTGAGAAGGATGGCTCAATCGCAGTCCCCAGGCACTGGACCCGTGGGTGGAGAAGTCCAGGAAACTGGGGTGCATAGGCTCCCACCATGAGGGGAGGCTCAATGGCAGTTCCCAGACAATGTTTCCTGGTCCCGTTGGTGGAGAGGAAGACCTGGAATCTGGGGTGGGTAGGCTCCCGCTGGGACGGGAGGCTCAGTGGCATTGTCCAGACAGTCCCCATGCACTGGAAAGCAGGTCCTGATACAGGGCCCGTTCAGAAAAGACATTTTTGAATGTGAGTTTGTCATATACATGGCTATGTACAGCCCAAATCTGTTCCTTATGGGTTCTTTTATGCATGACCCATGTGACTGTTCTTAGAAATTATCTTTATGTCAGAGGTTATGAATAATAGAGCTTAAAAAAGAATAAATTGTCATTTGACTAAGATGTAAAATCATCATTAGAAAAACAAACAAAAGAGAGACAACAACTCTACTCCCCCACAAAAAAATGAATAAACAAAAACAAAAACCATGCTAAGTGGAAAAACAAGAAGAACAAAGAGAAAAGTTCTGGTTTCCCTGAGAACTTCAAGGAATTTGGAATAGTTTTCTGTCAGTCACAAAGTTCATGCACAGAGCTATCAAATAATTTTCTTCTTCCCTTTCCCTAACAATATGAATGGAGTGGATAGAGGGAAGAGCAAACCTACATGTATATAAATCTTGACAGACTTAACAAGCTTCCTTGTGTTTAAAAATGAGAATGTGGGACTGGAGAGATGGTTCAGTAGGTAAGAGAGAGAGTATGTTGCTCTTTAAAAGGATTCAAGCTTAGTTTTCAGCATACATGTCACATTACTCACAACTATCTGTAGCTAATTTCAGCTCTGGGGATTCCTACAACTCTTTTTCTGGTCTCCTGGACCACTCTTAGACCTATATACAGACATACACACACACACACACACACACACACACACACACAGAGGCATGCACACAAATAAGTAAATAAAACTAAAAACAGACAGGTTTATTAGGATAATAACAAAAATAATATATTTCATGGGTGAAATTGTATAGCTCGTGAATTTGTTTTGTCTTTCCTTTTTCTGTTTATTTTGATTGTGTTTTTGTCATGGAGTCTTGCTATGAAGTCCTGGGCTGACCAGTAGTGAGTATGTAGCCACAGCTTGTAATACTCCAGGCCCAGCCTCTTGAGCTGTTTGTTATATTTGAAGCAATGTGTCAAGAGGACATAAGTTAAACTTAGGTGTACCTTTGCCATACTCTAGAAGTCTAACCAATAATATAAAAGGGGAGACTAGAAACAGAGTGGTGAGACAGCATTGGAAATTCCAACTTACATGACAGGGGTATTTCAGAAGAAAGCTGGGAAGTCTTCGAGCACTTCTTTGTGGAAACACTAGTCAGAAGCTCCTCAAATCTGAGAAAAGACATGGTTAAACAATTACAAAGCTTCACATAGTCAAAATAGCATAAAAACACAGAACCACGTGTAGACATGATATAATGAATGACACCATCAAGAGACAAGCAGAGAATGCTGAAATAATCAAGATAAAAGCCACTCACACACTAAGGATACTGGAATTGATAAATAGTTTCTAATTTAAGAAAAACTTCACTCATGGTACACTCAGGCTGCTCAGTGAGATAAGTATATTCTGTAGCAGAACTTTGTAGGTCAAAGGGGAATTCAAATGTATTTAAGAGCTACAATAATAAAATTGACAAATGAAAATTCTATTTTGGGAAAAAACTGCCGACTCATACAGCCTCTTTGGAAATCAGTATGGAGATTCCTCAGGAAAATGGGAATTAATCTACCACTAGAACCAGCAATTCCACTCTTAGGCATATATCCAAATGAGGCAAATTCATACAACAAGGGCATATGCTCCACTATGTTCACAGCAGCATTATTTGTAATAGCCAGAACCTGGAAGCAACCTAGATGCCCCTCAACTGAAGAGTGGATAGAGAAAATGTGGTACATTTACACAATGGAGTATTACTCAGCAGAAAAAAACAATGGAATCTTGAAATTCGCAGGTAAATGGATAGCACTGGAAGAAACCATCCTGAGTGAGGTAACCCAGTCGCAAAAAGACAAACATGGTATGTACTCACACATATATGGATGTTAGACATGGATCAGGATAGTGCTAGTCTGCACTTCCACTGATAAAGAGTATGGGAAACAGGAAAGAACCTAAAAGTTATGCATATATGCATAGTACCCAAGAGAAGAGGATTGAGACAAGATCCTCTGAATGGATGGGGAACATGGCGAGGGGTGGGGGGGAGTGGGACCTGGGAAGAAGAGAGGGGGTGAAGAGGAATAGAGTTGGTCATGGGGGAACAGGAAGTTGAGTGGGTGGGAGTAGAATAGGGGGAAGAGGGAATCATAGGATAGAAGACAGATCAGGCACCAGAGTGATCTCGAGTGATCTAAAGGGATAACACCAATTGGCAAGCTAAGCAATAGTGGAGAGACCACCTCGAATGCCCATTCCTGATAATGAACTTGATGTCTATAACCATCCGGGAGCCTTCATCCTGTGACTGATAGAAGCAGAGGCAAACACACAATTAATCACTGAACTGAACCCAAGGAACCCAGTACAGAGAGAGATGAGTGATGAGCAAATTGGCAAAGAATGGGCTGGCAAAACCAGCAGAGACAGCTGATCTGAACAGGGGAGAGCTCTTGGACCCCAGAGCGACAGTGGGGAGGCCAGCATGGGACTGATCTGGACCCCCCCAAATGTGAGTGTCAGTGAGAAGACCTGGGCAACCTATGGGGCCCTGAGCTGTGGATCAGTGTCTATCCCTGGAATACAAACAGTCATCGTGTGCCTACAGCACAAAGAGGGATGCTCTCTCAGCCTGGACTCTTAGGGGAGTGCCTGGACCCTACCCAGAGTGAAGTGACAGACTCTAGATATCCCCTATGTGGAAGGATTTGGCAATAGGGTGGGAGGGTGGGGGGGGAAGGGGAGTGCAGGAGGAGGGGAGGGAGAGGGAACTGGGATTGACATGTAAAACAAGCTATTTAAAATTAAAATAAAAAATGATAAAAAAACTGTCTTACAAAAATGAGAGAGAATTTCCTGGATAAACAAATGCTTATAACATTTATTCCCTGCCTTATAAGCAATTATAAAGTGAAACAAAGACACCAGAAATTGCTCATATACAAACACAAAATTATTTAGCAAAGATGAATACATGGATGGCTATATAAAGGATAATTACATTATTAACCTCTAACCCATTTGTTTTGTTTATAGTTTTTAAAAATAAATGTACACAATTATTAATCTCTAGTAATGAGTGTTCAATGAATGAAGATATGGCATGTGACACTGGTTATATACAGTGAGTAGAAGATAGAAATTTGAAGTTCACATCAACTTAAATTAGAATAATATATTGTACATACGAATCACAAAGAAAATAAGGAAATAAAAATATTTTACCACAGGACTCAAGAGATATATCATTGGTTAAAAGCACCCATTTCTCTTGCACTGGACCAAGGTTTAGTTCCCAGTGCCTACATGGTAGTTCACAACCATCTGTATCTCCAGTTCCAGGGTTTCTGACACCCTTCTTTAGTGTCTGTGCCTACTACATGCACCCAGGGCACATATAGGCAAGCAGGCACATGCATACACATACATCCATGTAAACTAAAAATAACTCAAATAATTTTCTACAAAAATCAGCATAAGGGAAATAAGAAGACAGAAATTATGGATAAAGTCTAGCAAAACATGGCCATAAGTCCATTTCTATTAGTAATTACTTGTGAGTACAAATATTCCTAATCAGAAGACAATGATGTTTGAGAGAACAAATAAAAGCAAGATCCAACTATATGTGCTTAATGCACAAATCCACTATCTCTATGAATTCTTAATGGAAGAGTTGTTTGATGATGATGATGAGAGACTGTACACTGGAGTTCTATCAAAAACTCAATCCAATTGCATTAGAATATTCATTCCCTGGATGCACATGCCCATCCCCAAGACAAATTCCAATAAATTTGAAAACACTGAAATTATAACAAATATCTTTCCTCATCATGTTATGAAAATCTGCATTCATGAGGAAAGTAAACAGTGTGTTTTGAACCAATGGTTGAGCAGGGAATCAGAATTAGCTGAGGAAATTGACAAGAAAATGTAAAACCTCAAAACCTAAGAGACACAATTAGAGCAATTATAACATGGAGAGTGACAGAGAGCTGCAAAGAAGATCCAAAAATCAGTAAAACAAATATCTACTCACATAACTAGATAAAGAAAGTAACTTAAGTTGCAAGAAGGCAGGTCTGTGGCACTCTGCACACTTCCTTTTCCACAGGAAGTTACTGGTTTTCCCACATGCACAATACATTTTCATTATGATGTAACGCCTCAGATCTAATATCAATAAGGCCAGCCAGTCAGGGACTGAAATCTCCTGTATTGTACATGTCTACAAACACACTGAAGGATCTAGGAAGTAAGTAGCCCCAAAGTTAGTGAAGATCTGCAAATATTTGCCCTCCTAGTGGTCATTCAATTGCTCACCATCTCATTCTGTGAAAAACATCAAGAGACAGGAAAAAGATAATCCTGGGGCTGCCCACAATATTTCAATACAAAATGCAACCTGATGTAAACTGGACTTTCAACAAGAGGAAAAACTGACTCTTCTCTGCTCACCTTTTCCTAGAGGTTCACAGTTTGAGAATACAATTGCCTTCACAGTAACAGCCTGCTTTTGACTGGAGTTAAGTTCTTTACTTCTGACAGCAGATGTCACAATTGCCTAACAAAAGGGAAGCAGAGTGCATATTTGTTCTTGAAAAAGAGAAAAGCACCTCCAAAAACAGCTTTAAAACATACACATCCACACCACTAGCACATGCATACTGTTGTGTGTAGAATGTCTGTCTACAATGCAGAGACTTGAGTTTGATATTCAGTGCTGGGAAAACTGGTGAATTTTTTTATTGGGATAGCAGCTCTGCACCCACTGTGTATAAGTAGCTGGGCCAGGAAAAGTGTTCTGGTATATCCCACACGTTTGTTATTTAGCCTATACCTTAGTTTATCTAATGAAAGGAAGAAATATTTAATCCTAAATTAATAATAAACAATAGTTTAAGAAAAAACTGTCCAATGTCCACTAACAATAGATGTGAGGTATCCCTCCAAACACACACATCTCTCCAGATTAAAAAGCTGAAATGTTCATTCTGTACATGGTAACAGTAAAATGAAATTGAAGATCTGGCAATATTTGGAAAGCAAATCAGAGGAGATGATGTCCATGAAAATATGTTGTTGGAAGGAAGATGTCATGTGGGCCCAGATGGTCACTGCATAGGACAAAGGGAAGAGAGAGCATCAGGATACAATAGGACTCCCTTAGTTTGATCAGGCTGGACAGGTTCCACATGGCTGCACTGCCAAGAGATTCTTGGTGTCCAAGTAACGTGACTAGTCATAAGAACAACTGGGAGGATTAATAAGGTTACACAATAGGCACTTGGATGAACAGATGAGAAAAGAAGGGCCAAAATGCATTATTTTATTTATTTGTTTGTTTATTTTATTTTTAAATTTAAATTAGAAACAAGTTTGCTTCACATGTCAATCCCAGCTCCCTCTTCCTTTCCCTCCTCTCCTCCCATGCCCTCCCACCAACCACCACAATCCCACTTCCCCAATCCCCATTCCATTCCCCAGAGAGGGTGAGTCCTCCATGGGGGATATTCATAGTTTGTCATTTTGTTCAGGGTAGGGCCTAGGCCCTCTCCCAAGAGTCCAGGCTGAGAGAGAATCTCTCATAGTGGGATGGGCACCCAAAGTCCATTTGTATGCCAGGAGTAAATACTGATCCACTACCCAAGGCTGCATAGATTACCTAGGCCTCCTCACTGACACCCACATTCAGTGGGTCTGAATCAGTCCCAAACTGGATTCACAAACATCAGCCTGGGGTTCAAGTGCTCTCCCTTGTTCAGGTCAGCTGATCCTGTGGGTTAAACAAGCCCAGTCTTGACCCCTATTAATTAATCCTCCCTCTTTGTCACTTGGTTCCTTAAATTCAGCTCAGTGTTTAGCTGTGGGTGTCTGCCTCTACTTCCATCAGTCATTGGTTGAAGGTTCTGTTTCCCAGACTCTCTGGCAGTGGGACTGTAGGCTGACACTCCCCTGATCCATGTCTAAAATTCATATATGAGTAAGTACATACCATGTTTCTCTTTTTGTAACTGGGTTACCTCACTCAGGAAGGTTTCTTCTAGTGCCATCCATTTGCCTGAAAATTTCAAGATTCCATTTTTTTCCAGTAAGTAGTACTCCACTGTATAAATGTATCACATTTTCTATATCCAATCTTCAGGTGAAGGGCATCTAGGTTTCTTCCAGGTTCTGGCTATTACATATAATGCTGCTATGAACATAGTGGAACAGATGCCCTTGATGCATGTGCATCTTTTGGATATGTGCCTAAGAATGGAATTGCTGGGTCTTCTGGTAGGCTGATTCCTATTTTCCTGAGCAATCTTCATACTGATTTCCAAAGTGGCTGTATGAGTTGGCACTCCCACCATCAGTGGAGGAGTGTTCCCCTTTCTCCACATCCTCTCCAGCATAAACTGTTATTGGTGTTTTTTATTTTAGCCATTCTGATGGGAATAAGAAGGTATCTCAGAGTTGTTTTGATTTGCATTTCCCTGATGGCTAGGGATATTGAGCACTTTCTTAAGTGCCTCTCAGTAATTTTAGACTCCTCTGTTGAGAATTCTCTATTTAATTCTGTAGTCATTCTTACACACATTTTGACCATACACTAAGAGGATTCAAGGGAAACAGGCTACTTGTTCTTTCAACAACACTGTTAGAAAGCTGGCTATATTTGTGGAAAAAATGAACATCAGGCTTTAACTGACACCACACGTGGACATTTATTTGAAATATTTCATAGACATCAGTATAAAAAGAAAAGAATGTGGTTTCTGAAAGAAAGAGCAACAGAAACTATTTCCATTGAAGGAAGCTCAGCTGATCTTGTTCAGGACAAACACACACAGAAAGGGGGGGATGGCAAATCAGATTTCAGCAATGTAAGTCTGTGAATCATGGAAGTGTGGCCTTAAGGAAATGGAAAGGCTAGTTATGCACATGTACATGATTTGTCTGAAGTATTGGAGGCCTGTATTGGAGGCAAAGGACATGTGTCTAGAACACTAGTCAACAAAGTACCAATTTAAAATCAATTCACAGGTGGGTGGGAAGGAATGTCATGATCAAAGACACTGTCTACAGAAGAATAGACAAAAAGCCATGCCCCTCTTCTTTCTCTCTCTCTCTCTCTCTCGTTCTCTCTCTCTCTCTCTCTCGTTCTCTCTCTCGTTCTCTCTCTCGTCTTGCTCCCTTCGCCCCACTTAAAAAGACTTTTTCTTTTTACTTTATGAGGAAGCATTTTGCCTGCATGCATGTTGGTGCACCACTTGTGTATCTGGTTTCCTACTGCCCACAGTGGCTATAAGAGGGCCTCAGACCTCCTGAAGCTGGCATTACCGGCCAGTTGGAAGCCACTATGTGGATGCTGGGAACCTAACCTGGGCCCTCTACGAAACCTGAAAGTAGTTTTTATCGGTTACCTGTCTCACCATCCACCCCACCTCCACACACCCCTTTCTTTTTGGAACAGTTTTCAGAGTATCCTGGAACATTTTATGTAGCCTAGGGTGGTTTTGAACCCATAATCCTCATATCTTGTCCTTATCCAGAACTGTTTGGCTTCAGACTGAAGTTGGAAGAGCATGCACAATGAAATGGATTGCTTTTCCCTTGAGTGAAATCTGGGAGAAGAAAGTTAACAAACTTGATTAGTTTCTGGTTAGACTAAGTTTAGTTCTCAGAGGAAATAACAGTGTCACATTGACAGTGATTACCCTGATGAGTGAATCATGAAATCCCATGAAGTACAAATCCCCCTTTCATGGCTCAGCAGATTTTCTTGCACCTGTCTGACTGGCTTGGGTTGGGAAACGCTAAGGCCTGATACTTTGGGGAGGAATTCTGGTCACTTTCATGTCTCTTCACAGGAAGTGATCTGCTCTCTAAGCCTATGCCCAGAATGTTCAGTTCCTCTAATCCACTCAGTCTAACTCCTTTAATATCCTCACACAGTATTTGACCCTTTCCTTTCACACTCTGGACTTAGAACAAAGCAAACAAACATACAAAAGAAATCTTTCATTTTTGTGTACCCTGAGCTCAGCTCATTGTCTTTGGGCTGCTCAACTATGTCAGTTCATAGAGTAAGGGATCAGATTACTCCTTATGAACACATCTTAACTTACTGCTTTCCTAACAAAATCTAAATAAAGAGCTAGTCTAGAAAAATAGATACCTTACTGTACACCTAATCATAGCTACAAATAAAAGCTATTAAAATGGAGATCCGCACTGTACAGTTTGTGGATATCAGCTCTGTGGCCACCTGTAGAAGGCATGGGTATACGGTGGGTGTGGGAAATTATAAGTGCAAAATGTATGATTGTATGAGGGTGTGTGTGCATGTGTATCTTTATGAGTGTGAGTCTTTGTGAGTGTGTGTGTAGAAAGATTTGTAGGGAGAGATCTATGTACCTGTGACCAAACCCAATCCCAGTCCTAAATAATTGAAAAATAACCCTAGCAGGTATAAATTATCCTGTAATATCAACAGTAAGGAAAGGGGGCGTAGTATTCTCAGAATTGCTTCCTGCTGAAATGAGATGATGATAACCTCATGGGATCCTGTAGGAAGAAAATGTTACTGTAGTGAAAGTCTCAAGGGGACTGGCTACAACATTTGTATCCAGTCTCTGTTTGGCAGGAGATGCTTGACTGAAGTTCTTGATTGAAGTTCTTATGTTGATTGAAGCTCTTGTCTGAGGCCTTTTACAGAGTGTAGAAGGTGCAGCATGTCTGTTAATTAGTCTGTTGTTGTGTAGAACGATGTAGTTCCAAACCAGGTTCAGGATGGTACTTGTCAGTTCAGATTCATCAAGTCGGATCAGGTGGAGTTGATGAAGTGGGGTCCCATTTTCTTTCTGAAGTTTTTGAATATTGCTGTTAAGGAATTCCTTGTTCTGTGTGGAAAACTTAAAGGTTAATGTCAACAAAGAAATTTCAACTTTTATATGTATGAGTACCGGGAAAGGCAGCAATAAGTAAGATAGTAAATATAAGGGAAATGAGACTTTCAGAAAAGAACTGAGTATAAACAGATGACAGTCCCTAGATTTTGTTTTCTTCTGTCTTACACCAATTGGCTACTTGATATAATACAGAAACTCTGAATTTTATTTTAACAACATGCTTGGATATAGAGGAGGAGAGCCAAATCCAATTCCAAAGCCAGTGTTGGTTTAAGTGAATAGGGACCAAAAGAGTACTAGGAAGTAAAGAGAAACAGATTTTATAAGGACAAAGTTAAGAGAATTAGACATTGATACCAGACATTACATTCTTCTTTGTTTGATGGTACTTTGGATAGCCATCATCTCTTCTTTGGGTATCCACACGTTCAGTATCTTTTCGCTTTTTGGAGATGGGTTTTCCTGTGAAGGCAAAAGCAAAACACTTCTGTTTCCTTTTGTGAGGTCTCCTTGCCCCTTGTAGAATATGACTTTGTGGATGAGCTGTCATCTTTCCTCCACCCAATGTTTCTCCTATTCAGATAGAATCTTGATCTTTATATTCAAGGGTAGCTGTATCCAAGACCCATTCATCCAATGGTGCTGATCTGATTTTTAGTGGCTAAAGTACCTGTGGATTTGCATTCTCATAAGCTAGAGATTCTATAAATATTCTCCTAGAATCTGAATCAGTTGCCTGTAATTCTAGTGCTCTAGAATATTTCCAAAAATTCAGTGAACTTTTCTCTTGGACCCTGTTCCACTTTGGTTTAAGGTTCTATTTCCTCTCCTGGTTCATGAACCTTATTCAAAGCACTCAGAGCTGCTGTACGGCATAAAGACAAGATATGTTCATAATATGCAGACTAAGCTTGTGGGTTAGCATAAGCACCATCACCAAGAATCTTATCTTGTGGAGCTTCATAACCCTTCTTTAGGCCTTGAAACTCATTGGCCTTTTCTTCTTCCCTCCACAAAGCTCTCCATTCTATTTGAGATGAATTTTCTAGCATCCCTGAGATCAATTGACTTCAATCCTTTGGGGTCACCCTATTTGAGCTTGTCTAAGAATTCAGTAACTACCTGACATAAGGGGAGTGAATACCATAAGAAACAATGGCTTGTTTGATTCCCTCGAGGTCCTTCATCTGTATCGGTTCCCACTGGTAAGCAACAAAACCATTTGGATGCTTCTTCATTGCTGGTTTTTCAGTGATAGGTACTTGAAAGACCATGGGAGATGGCATAACAACCTTAGGAAGGTCTTTCCAGCATCTGAGAGGTATAGGTAAACCTCTATCATAACCTGTTGCTAGTACTTTCAATTCTGATGTATCAGATTGGAGATCATCTAAGACCTAAAGCCTATTGACCATTGTTTCTCTGAGTGCTTGTACTTCCTGGGTTAAAAATTTTTCTAAGGACTTCATAGAGTCTGTCAGTTTATTGCAGTTTCTTGGATATATAATTTATATGTGATTCCAAGTATTTAATATTCTCATCCTTGGATATTATCTGAATAGCATGTAAGTTGCCTTCTAGGAACAGTGTTCTGTCTGATAGCCAGTCACTATCCTCAGACATCGAATGAATTGTTTCAATAAGTTCACCAATCTGACGGTCCAGTCTTTGAGTTCTATTAATTGAGTCATCAGACGTGGAATGGGTTGTTTCTGACAGCATGATAATGTCATCCTGAATGGATTCTATTTTGGCCATGAGGGCAGTAGATTTAAGTTCTAAGTTATTTACTTTGTTATACATTTACCCATTGACCTCAAGATTTTGAATTTTTGTCTCTAATTTCTCAATAGTTTGCACAATTTCACTGCTTTCAGCCCTATTATCAAGGCCTCCCCTTTCTTCCAGTATGTTACATGATTATGACGTTAATCATTAGAATCAGACATAAATAAGTTTGGGGCATATTATAATCCTCTCTCAGGATGTCATTCATGTAATAAGCAATGAGATCCCTAATGTTCTGCATTGTAAGATTATCTGTCATGGTATAGAGTAGGTAATCTTATCACCAGCTTAAACTGCCAGAATGTAAAACTTACCTCAAATTATCTTGTGTTGAGGAAAGGATTTTTACCTGCAGTAACTATGCTTGGCCATCAGGAGGCAAAGGTGTACCGCTAAACACAGCTCCTCCACTGGTGCTTTGTATTTTCCCAGTGGAATCTGAAAAATCCTAAGTAGCTTTTACACAAATTTAGACAGGAGGATTATGTTAAAAGGAAGGGAAAATACCCTGCGCAGATTGCAGGAACCTGCAAGTATGGAGTCCTGCAGAACCTTACCGGCAGGAAGGAAAGTGAACACTGCACTGCATGGCTTTCAGGAATTCTCCTTTTAGCAACCACTGAGAGAAGTGAGGCTTGCAGTCAGGGGAAGCCGAGGTGTTTGGCAGCTGTTCAGAAGCGCCTGTTCTACAAGCTCCCTGGGGACTGGGACTTGTTGGGCTAGCAACGAGAGGGCTGTGGAGACACATGGTCTCCAGGAACGCTGGTGGTCCGGGAACATGGCCAGAGAACAAAGGAGATGGAACCCACCCAGAGCAGGACAACAGGAATGGGTTGGGAAACCCTAGTGACTTGGAGGGCCTCCGGGACTGCCAAGACGCACCAGGCTGTAGGCCACTCATGGCTAGCACCCAGCTGGGGAGGCTGGGTAAACCTACTTCCTGACACCAGATTATGCAGAAATATTAAGCTACACAAAATAGGGATGTCCTATGATATTTTATTGAGGGAGAAGTCACTTATGTGAAAAGCCAAGAAACCCAAGAACCAAAGGTCCACAAACTGCTCTCCAGGGCAGGACACAACCAGAACCCAAAGAAAGTGTCTCCTCCCCCTGGCTCTTTTATTCCACATATGTTCTACATACCTGTGATCACACTTAAACCTACAATTTTGAAGCTATCTGTGGACATTCATGCTCTGAGCTCCTGGATACTTCCTAGTCCCACCTGGTGCTCTAAGAAATCACCAAGTATTTTCACCATAAATCATTAATTACTTTCAAAAGTCTGTATTTTGGGTAGTCTATCCGTTTCTAGGAAGAACTCATCAGAAAGAAATTAGACAGTGGCCATCCTAAACTTAGGGTTTAGGGCATGAACTTCTGTTCTGTGTTTACTCTAGGATTTCGATGGCCTTAGATAAGTCACCTTTTTTTGATCACAGATTCTCCTCCTGTAGAATATTCCTGCATGACTAACTCATTTGATTAAGTATCAAAGTGGCAAAAATAAAAGAGAAAATTCTCTGGAAAATTTAGGCATCTTACAGAAGTGTGATAGAGTTTTGTGTTTCGAGGGGTGATAGAAGTAGAATTGTGTTCATGAAAAGCTATTTCTAGATGTTAAAAATGCATCACATATATTAATGAGATTGCATGCAGATTGCCAAACATCAAAAGTAAATCCTGCAGATGTTTTATCTTGAAACATGTCAATCACTCAACAACTAATAAAATTAGCACTTAACTCTTAATCTCATCAATGACTCTCTGAACAATTTAATGACCTAGCAATGACTACCTTTCCCATATAATTTCATAAATATTACATTACTGATTTGGTGACATGTTAATTATGTGCATTCTTTTTGCTGTCCAAATATCTAAGTTTGCTTTCTGTAAAAGGATAGGTGGGGGAAAACCTTAGAGGCCTCAACCCTACACAAAACACTACAGACAAGTGGGTAAAGCTGGGAGTGGAATAGGTGATCCTAACCACGGAAGAGAACATTAATTGCTGTGCAATTCCAAACAGTCAGCCCTGCAAACATACATAGAAATAACATACTATGGACTCAACAGGATATATGTAGTAATATATGCCTATATATAAAGATACATATATATGCAAAAACAATTGATTAATAAAACCCACAAATTTGATGAAGAGTGGGGAGGAGTATATAAAATGGCCTGGAAGAAAGAAAGGGAAGGGGGAATATTGTAATTAATTTATCTTATATGTTGTAATTAATAAAATCTAAAAAAGAAACAAAAATAAAAAGTGGATCTTTTCATGATAAGATTTATTTAGCAGGAAATTTTAGTCCACCAATTTCTTAGGGCTTAGATTTTTAACAATATTTGGGGTTAAGTGTGACCTCTTTTTGAAAACATCCTGTCTTGGTTTGTATGTTTTTAGGTAGATTTGGCAAGGAGCTTCCTATAGTAGCCCCTCCTTTGCAGCCCACATCTGCATAGGGTGTGAAGTAATCGAGGCATATTGTTTCTAGGGTGAACAATAACCAGGATCTTGACTCATATAAATAAGTTTGAAACATTCAGTTTTTTGAAAATAATCACACAGAAATCATGGTTTTTGTTAATAGCATAGTTTACTACACCAATCAAAGAATGAAGCCTTACATTTCCATTTCCACCAATTTGCAAGCAACACAGACTTTGTAAAATGAATCTTACACAGGACAGTGGGAGAAACTATATTTTATCAAATGAGAAGTGTTTGGATATAACCAATATTCCATGAGATAGCAAAGTAGAGACGCTTATAGGAGTTAGAGTGAGGAATAGCAAGAGACTAGGGCTCTGCTCTTTTTTCTGCTAGCTCTCTCCCTCAGAAGACGACATTTTTTTATTTCTACATCAGCAAAGAGGTTTAGGGTTAAATTACTTGTCATTTTGCAGTTTGGGATCAACTCAACAATTCAGTGGAGTGTGTTGAGGCATTTCATCAAAGGTTCATTTCTTTTGTTCTCCAAAGATTAAAACTAAAACCACCCTTCAGGATTCTTGCATTCCCACTCCAGATAAAACCTGAACATACATGCAGCATCTCACATCTAATTACCTGTCTTGGCTGTGCTGGTAGAAACACAGAAAGTAGAATGGAAACTGAAAAACAAAGGTCTTCCTTCAGTGTCTCCTAGAGATTGGCTACAGGAACACAACACAGAGATACCTAAATCTCTGAACTGGAGGTCCTTTATAAGAACTGGAGTATATTTTCTCATATCTACTGAAGTTCTTCTAAATGTCATATCGAGACTATTTATAGTACCTAATCAATAACAACAACAAAATGCTATGCAAATAGTTGATACACTGCATTATTTAGGAAATATTGAGAAAATATCTATATAGTCACTACAGATACAAGTGTATTTGGGATGTTATTGCTCAGTGGCTGAATCTCTGGATTCATACATTGCATTCAGAAGCCAGTCTATATAGAAGCACAAAGTGAAACTATGAAAGACTCCTGTCGTATCACATTCTAGACTTTTGTCCTGGCAAAGGAGCTTCTCAGTGAAGTAGACACTGGATCATTCTCTAATTAAAGAAAAAACAAAATACAGAGGTAATGGTTATTATCTGATAAAATATTTGGACTGACACAAATGGAAATTTATAGACTAAACAATACTAGCAACCACACTGGGAGAGCATATCAGTAGTTTCATGGCTCAAGAATTAAGGGAATTTAGTAATTTGTCTTAAACCATATATAATTTTTGCAGAATTAAGACTAGAATTTAAATATCTAGAGTCCAAACTCAATTTTCTTCAGTTAATGCTGAACTTCCCATTTTACATAGAAAAGGGCATAGTTAGTTATCATTTCAGCTCCCCAAAGAACTAAGGTTTTTGTTTGATGGTTTTGTTCTGCTTTTTACTTTATATATATATATATATATATATATATATATTCTACTTCTGATCTTGGCACGATTTACAGAATTCTCTGCAAAGTAAACTCACATTGTAGTTTACTGAAGTACTCAACACTGCTAGGTAAACAGAAAAGTAATCTTCAATTTCTTTTTTCTTATTTCTTTCCTTGGAGAAGTGATACTGAATGGTGTTGGAGTTGGTTGTTTTATTTACTTCCCTTGCTGTTTTAATTCCTGGAAATGTCTGAGAAAGAGTCTCCTGAGTCCAAGGTTTCTGATACCTGTTGTTGACAGTCTTTATATACAGAGACTGTTTAATACCCAAACAGAAGCCTAATCCCAAGCATCAAGCCATTGTTTTCTTACCCCCAAGGCACACTGATCTGGAGGTCACCCCAAAACAATACCTGGATTGTATTCCACCGAGACATTTTAAAAGGGAAGAAGCTGTCAACTCTTGCATTGAGTTCTTAAAGGTTAGTGATTTCTGACTACCTTGCAAACAATAGCTATCATCTCTAAAGGAGAATGAATTGTGCTTGTCATTCAAGTCTTGTTAGAAATACACTTTAGTTCTTTTCATACTGACATCCTAACTATAGGAAGCTACACCAATCTTAACAGAAGTCCGGGAAACTATAATCTCATAAATGGCAGAGTAACCCATTTTCTCATCTCTGTGTGACCAACTACATAGCCATGATTTTGTGCATAATATATTTTCTCTTCACTACAAAATTAAGACATTTAAAAAGTGTAAGTGAACTTTGTTTTTAGTGTGTTATTGAGCTCAGAGGGACACCTTTGTGAAATATGAAAGAAAAGCATGAAGATACTTGGGAAACATGGACAAGATGGTACTCACGTGATATGGTTGGATGTTTCTTCTTGGCAATCAGGTTGGGATTTCAGCCTACATGTCAGGGGCTCACAGCAGATATTGGTACATTCCTACAATGAACAAATAAAACAATCCCTGAGTTTAGTGCAAGACAACATTGAAAGAAGTTTTCACTTTTTATGGTATAACAATTTGTTAATTATTTGAGAATTTCATAGAATATATTTTGATCATATTTAGCCCTGCTGTTCCCTCCCAGAACCACCCAGTTCCTTTCCATTCCCTCTCAACTTCATGACCCTTTTTGTTTTTGAGACATCGTCTCTCTATGTAGCCCTGACTGTCCTAGAACTTCCTATAGAGACTAGGCTGGCCTTGAACTCGCAGATCTGCCTTCTTTGCATCCTGAGTGTTGCCACAGGCCTGGCTTTCTTTTACTTTCAATAACCCATATATTACTAAGCAAGATACCATCCACTGCAGTGCAATCAAATGTTACAGGGCAGGGCAGCCAATTGCTTTCTGATTGGACACAGGAGGAAACTCATACCTGGAACTGGAAACCTAGTCAAGAATCCATGACTGAGGAGCTTACAAGGCCCAAGGTTAAAACTGCTAGCTGGACATAATAAAACTTGTTCCTAAATTCATATTTCTAAACTGGAAATTAGTGCAACTCTCAAGTCTTATCACAGAAGTTTCCCTTTTTAAACTTATTTCTTCTGTTGTACCAATTCCAGTGATCATAAACAGGGGAAGTCAATAATAGGAGGAGATGCTGTGCTCAATGAATACTGTCATTAAAGACCAAGAGAGGAAAATTGCAAAGAATTCACTCAAGTCAATTTTGTCTAGAAGGTATTGCTCTTAAATCTGTTGAAATTTTCAAGGATGAACATCTCTGTACTACTCAAAGTAGAGGAAAAATTCAATTTAAAATGGAATTTTTTCCATGTCTGAATAATAATGTTTTTGAGATGTGTCTTGTTTGTTCTCTCTCTCTCTCTCTCTCTCTCTCTCTCTCTCTCTCTCTCTCTCTCTCTCTCTCTCTCTCTCACACACACACACACAAGCACAGATGCATGTGCACACACAAACACATGCACTATTTTAGTTAAACTCCAGTTTATCAATATAATAACTCAATTATGTGAGTTTTCTTAATCTAAAATGTAAGGGTTGCCTGATCATACAGATAAAAAAATGGAATCCATCAAATTAAGGAACTTAAGGGACAGTTGCTGATATTTTGCTAAGTAGCAATATTAGTAGATGATTTTGGCATCCAAAACTTAAGCATTTAAACATGATTCCTTATTTATGTACGCTGTGGGTAAATGATAGATCATCGTCATAAAGAAACATAGATAACAAATAGCCTAAAACCCACCCCAAAAAATCAAGGATGGAACAAAGATTATCATTATTTAGGGGAAATTTAGTAAATGCCATGAGACCTGGAAAAGATATAAAGATATAATAACTATAAAGCATAAACTATATTTTCATTATGTCTGGGATATAATTCCCTACATAGAATAAATTGGGGTCAACTCTTACAAATACTTGATAAGTCGCTAGGATAATAAGAAAATGGCATCAAATATAGCATCAGACAATCATAACCTGCATCAAAAAGAGGGCCTTAGACAGCACAAAAGGAAATGTGAAAATACTTACAAATAAGTAATCAAATTCTGACACAACTACATTAAGAGTCTAATACATAATTTAAGCTTCTGAATAGATGCCCTGATGTACAGAAACCTAAGACGCTTTCTATTATGTCTAAGACCTGTCATAAAAATCATAATTAAGTCCCAAATTTCACATGGATTCATCATTTCATTAGCCTAAAACTAGGGAATTTCTCTGTGTCTACAAGGATTGTGGCATGCTGTGGAGTAACTGTTCCTTCTTTACATTTGGCTTTGTGCAATCATGCCATAAACAGATGCTGGTGGTTTTGGTGTGTGTGTGTGTGTGTGTGTGTGTGTGTGTGTGTGTGTGTGTGTGTGTGTGTATACTTTTCATAGTGCAGTTAACTAAAAGCAAAAGCAAAGCACCATGCATTAACAAATCCATGTCAGAGTCTGATATCAAGTTCATCATCTCCGGAAAGAATTTCTAAAGAACACTGCAAAAAGTAAAGAGATCTGGAGAGAGGGCTCAGCAATTAAGAGCACTTACTGATAAGGGTTCAGATCTTGAGGACAAGATTCAGATGCCAGCACTACTGTTTGTCCTATATCTCCAGTGATAAGGGGTGTGATACCCTCTCTTTGATCTTCATGTTATATGTATGTACATAAACATACTTACATACATACAGACACATACACACACACAAAACAATCTTTTAAAGAACAAAATGGAAAATTAAAGTGTATAACTTTTACACCATAGGTACTGCTTTAAAATCTTAATAAATGCAACTTTTAGACACATGTATTTTCATACCTCAGGAGAGCCACAGTCACAGCCTTCCCCCGTTTCCAGAACTTGGTTCCCACATGTTGGTTTTATTATATTTTCAGGACTAGGTGCCAGCTGCAGACACCTTACATTTCTAGATGAAAAGAATCCCTGAAAGAGTGAGCGACTGACAGTACTGAAATCCTTGGGGAATTTTGAACTGTAATAGAAAAAATAGAATAGAATTATGTACTGTGTAGAAGCTTGTGGGTAATAATAGATGGATTTAATGGATCTCACTGTGGAACCCAGTTCAGTGGAAACTTCAAGTTTAGTCACTGTCCAGAACATCTCTATGCTGTCTATGGTGGGTAGTGAAGCATGTGTAATATCCTCATCGAATGTTTGATCCTAGTGATCCATAAGTGGAGAGGAAAGCATTTAAACTCTCATTATGATTGTCCTAGTTAGATTTTTATGATAAAATATCCTGAAAAAAAGGTAACTTAGGAGAAAAAGGGAAGTCAGAACAGCTAGTGGCATCATATCCAGTCAAGAGCAAAGAAATGGCTGCATACTCACTTTTTTGTCTGCTCAGCCCTGTTTCTCTACTCTTACACAGTTTAAGACACTTTTCCTAGGGAATAGCACCACCTAAAGTCATCTGGGTCCAGCCAAATCAATTGGCTTACTTAAGACAACCCCCACAGACCCATAAGCCAACACAAGGTGCAATCTTTCATTGAAAATACCTTCCCAGATGGTTCTAAATTGTTTCAAGTTAACAAGAACTGGGTACTAAGTTAGTGTGGGCAGGCTGCATGCCCAGCAATAGATGGCTAACCATCACAGGTGTTCAAGATTACCCAAAGTAACAAGCGAGATTAGTGTTACCATTGTTACCATCTACTCATCTCACACCGAGGGCTTATCAGTAAGAGATAACATCATGGTCTAGTTAAAGGAAATAAGTGAAAGTTCCCATGATTCATGGGCAAACTTCTAATTTGTGAGCATCTCAGTAACAGAAGATGCTATGTCCATACTTTTTTTCTGTCCAAAGTCTTGATAAAGTAACCGGCATTGTGAGATAATAAATGAATGTGTTAAAATAGACTGCTCAGTCGGTGGTGGGGATGAAGATATGTTTATCTTGGGATAAAATTGTTGCCTTAACCAGGATAGTGTTTTTAGGAAATATGGTACCAATTTGAATTAAAACAACCTTAAGTTAAAATGATGTAGTCACCATAATAATAAACTCTATGATTGTATATTTAGAAATCTTAATGAATGAGTCTTGAATTTCGGTAAAATAAATGCATGAAGAAGCTGCAGGTTGGATTAATAGGATACTCAGCCTTTGTGAGAAGGTACCCTTACCACATATGCATAGTACATTTATTTAGGAATGGGGATATTTCTCTTTACTTTGGGATGATACCATCTTACCTCAGGTACTGATTCATCACACAGCTGCCAGAGGGACACTTGGTACTATATGCAATATCCTTCATACCAAGGGCATGGCCCAACTCATGTGACATCACTGCTACAAGAGCCACATTGTTCTTTCTTTTAGCCTGGACAAATAGAATCACCAGTTACTTATTATCATATTCAGTTATTTCTCAGTCCTTGTAAATGAGTAATGTCTAATATGAATACTCGGGAGAGGAAAAAATGAGTATCTTTAAGCTCATTTTCTAGCCACTGCTTTTTGCCCAGTGTATTTGAAATGAATGGCTCCTAAGAATACTCAGTGTCCAAGTTCAATCAGTGAATACTGAGCTACTGGACCGTGAATTCTCAGTAAATAAGGGTTAGATTAATTGAATTCTCTATGGAAAGTGCTATTAGGTGCCACGGTATGAACACAATTTTTATGTCATTGTTAGCAATGTGCACATGATGCCTTACATGCACACTTTTCTCTGTCTGTCCCCCGACCAGCTGTACCAAAGGATTCATTTAAAGTTACTTGAGGCTACAGAGGGATCCCTGTGCCCCTTTTTGTCTCAACATTGTGGTCCTTGTTCTTTAATACAAACTGAAGTACCAGGCCTTTGGCAAAGCTAACATTTCATAGTCCAAGGGACTCTTCAGTGCAATGGTCCAAAATGGATTCATTTCTACTTTGATTTATCTGTTCAGCTGGTGGTGATGGTCATTACTCTGGTGTAAGATATAGTTCTCATCTTTATAGCGATGGAATCACAGGATATCTTAGTAGAAATGTACTAACCTCAATAACAGACACTGAAGATGAAGTACACAAGGAATTAGAAGCTGCCATTCCTACACGCCCATGGAGGAAGCCAGATCCACTGTGTGAAAAGCAGAGTCCCCGTCACAATCTTACTCTGGAAATCAGCAGCTTTTGGGAATGATATTATAGACCTCCTTGTGTCTCCTGGCCTTCTGTATGTTAATGAGATCCCAGCACAGCTTCTACCTTATCACAGCTCCATAATTACGAGTGGTTATTTTGCATTCAAGAATTTGTTTTATCGATCTTATAAAGGACCTTCAGATAATTCATTGATCAATTGCAAATGGTAGTAATTGGTAATCAAGCCACTTACAACTTGTTGGAGAGATATGACTGAACAGAAATTCTTGTCAAGCAACTCTGGAGATAACCACCCAATCTTCCTTTGTATCCCTGCCCTGGCAAGAAGAACTCACCTGAGAAGCTGGGCATGATTATGAATCTTCCTTTTTCTCAGGATAGAGTAATGCCATCTCGCAAAGCTTTGGAATGTGGTACCAATGCTGGGTTCCACCTTTATCTTATCACTGTCAGACCAGATTTCCATATCCACCAAAGACACATGAATATCTATGGCTTTAAAAATCTATGGAAAGAACATTTTTAACTAACTCAGGATTAGTTTTAGCACACTTGATGACCATAAGTGATAGATAAAGGGATGCAATAAATATCATGAAAGGGATGCAATAGATATCATGAATTTCCATCTTGAAAACAGAAGTTCTAGAAGATGCCCTTGTTACTGGATATGATTTTCACCAATGATCTCCTACCCTAAGGTGACTTTTAGCCCCATACAGTGTAAGTCACAAGGAAGCCCAAACACAGGTTTGGAAACACACATACATGACAGATGCCTTACCACATTGAGCAGATCCAGAACCTCAAACACAAAGCTTCTTATCTGAGTCACATTTCCATTATGCATCTTATACTGAAAATGCAGAATGCAGTAATACAAAATTACAATAGAAAATTGAAGGGAGAAAGCTGATGGGGGCAGGATTAAATAAAAAGTATATATAGTATATTATACATCTGATCAATCCATGACTACCTTATATTAGATTCTATTTGAACAAATTCTATTTCAAATATAGAGGTTTTGAGACTATCAAAATTAGACATTCATCATCATGTCTTTCATTTTTCTCTCTGTTTGTTTGGCTTGGTTTGGCATGAGGTAGATTCTCACTACTCAGTCACGATGCTTTTAAACTTATTTTCCTCTTGCTTCAGCTTTCCAGTCTTGGACTATAGGGTTAGAAATGGGCTATCTTGTTTGTCTTTAAGTTGAATACATCAATTAATAGTTTAAATATATTTATCCATTCAATATTAATTCAGGTTTGATTATGAGGCAACATAAACTCTAGCTTCTCTGTATTTATACCTTTGTAAGTTGTACATAGCTTTGTGTTCATATTTCCATATTGTCTATATAAATTGACTTTTATATTTTATGGTAAAAATTAAAATAATCTAATACTTTAGCAAAATATTTCTCTTTAATTTTTAGTAAAATATTTTTCTTTAATTTTTATAGGTACTTGCTGGCTAGAGTCACTTAAGAAGAAGAACCTCAGCTGAAGAATAACCTTCCTCAGACTTGCCTGTAGGCATCTCTGTAGAACATTTTCTTGATTTCATATTTGTATGGGAAGGCCCAGTTCACTGCGAGCTGTCCTACCCCTAGCCAGGTAGGCATGGGATGTATAAGAAAGATGGCTGAGCAAGCGAGGGAAGTAAGCCCAAAGCTGTGTTCCTACATGGTCTCTACCTTAGGTCCTGTCTTGAGTTTCTGCCTCAGCTTCTCTAGACAATGGACTGTATAAGTTATAGGCTAAATAAACCCTTTCCTCCCCAAGGTGCTTTTGGTCATGGTGTTTACCATAGCAACAAAAAGCAAACTAGGTCATAAGGTATATGGTATTAAGAACATTGCCATTATATGACTATTTGGTGACTGACTAATAATAAATGGCAAGGGATGTGTGAAAACTGTTATCAACAGAGCAGTCAAAGCAATCACGACATCTAGCTGAACAAAAATGCATTGATAACTAAACAAGTTTATGGATTCTTTCACTTTTAAGTTGACTTGTATGTTGAAAGAACTAAAAAAGGGATACCCATCTTTTGTACTCACAAAGGCATTATCCAGCACCAAGAAGAGATTAATATATTTTTGTCCTTGGAAGTCTTTCTGTTTTAAAAATAACAAGAGAACCTCATTAATAATCATCTCTACTCACAATGATTCAGATACTTATACTTTTTTCCACCAAAATAAGTTTTAAAAGAAGTAAATAAACAGAGACTTTGCATGTATCAGTCATTCTGAATACACCTGTGTACTTTATATCCTTGCTTAGACAGCCAAAATATATAGGTTGAAAGTTATACTCACATTTGGGCTTTTCAGTGACCTGGAAATTCGAAGATGGCTTCGTTTCCTGCCTGTATGCTTGTCACCATGGTTGTAATTAGTTGTGTCTGGTTCCCCTTGGCTGTATGGAAGGACAGCATGTTCTCCTTCATCTGTGCTTTGGAGAGGCTTTATATGATATCTTTGCTCATGATGTGTGAAGTACCCTCTGTGGGATATAAGATTGTGATTTAAGATGCCCTGCATGCCCATTCATACATCTCACTCAAAATGGAATGCAACTTTCCCTCCATTCCAGTTTCACACATTGAGATCATGCCATCAGACACTGGGGTCAACAATTAATAGCATGACCTCATGAAATAGAAACACCTCTGTATATCAAAGGGCAAAGTGAAAGGTTACAGAGTAGGACAATATTTTACCAACCACACATCCAATAGAGGGCTAATGTCCAAGATATATAAAGAACTAAAAAAAATAGATATCAAAGAAAAAAACACTTTAAGAATAGGACAAATATCTAAACAGAGAATTCTCAAAACACAAAAATCAAGACTGAGGAACACTTAAATATTCAACATCCTTCATCATCAGGGAAATGAAAATCAAAATCACTTTGAGATTTCATCTTATATCTGCCAGAATGGCTAAGATCAATAAGATGAATGACAGTTCATTCTGGCAGCAATGAGGAATAAGGTGAGTACCTATCCATTGCTGATGGGAGTGAAAACATGTACAGCCACTATAGAAATCAGTGTGTCAGTTCCTCAAAAAGATGGGAGTCAATTTACTTTAAGATCTAGTTTATACCACTCTTGGATATATGTCCAAAGGATGCTTCATCTTATCACACAGGCACTTGCTCAACCATGTTCATTGCTGCTCTATTCACAATAGCCAGAAATTTGAAACAACTTAGGTATCCCTCAAAGATGAATAGATTTTTAAACATTTAAACAATGGAATAGTACTCAATTGTTAAAAAATGGCATCATGAAATTCGCAGGTAAATGGATGGAGCAAGGGGAAAAAAGCATCCTGAATGAGGTATCCCAGACACAGAAAGACAAATATGGTTTGTATTTGTTTATATGTGGATATTAGCTATTAAGTCAATGACAACCAAGCTATAATTGTAGAACCACAGAGGTTAGGTATAGAATAAAATACTAGGGCGAAAAAATCTCTCTATGTAGAATATATAGTTATGGATGGATGACAGAGAGTGAAATGGGAAGTTCAACAGCGGGGAGGGGAGAGAAGAGAGGACAGGAGAGAGAATATGGGGAGAGAGAGCTAAAATCAAGGGACATTTGAAGAGTAGTATGAAAACTTACTGCAGTGAAATATATAAATATATGAAGGGGATCTAGATGAAATCACCAAATAATTAAGGAGACCATGTCACAACTGGTCATCTCTTGTCACCAAATGAAGCCTCCCAGGGATTAGGTCACATCGAATTTAATTGTTGGGCAAAAGGGTCTCATGGGAACCCCAAAATAATCCAGGCTGTTGCCAAGAATATAGATTACTGACATGAAGGGCCCATTGCTGAATACAACACTACATAACTGATTGAATGTGGGGAAGTGGAGCT
Source organism: Mesocricetus auratus (assembly GCF_017639785.1). Taxonomy (NCBI): domain Eukaryota; kingdom Metazoa; phylum Chordata; class Mammalia; order Rodentia; family Cricetidae; genus Mesocricetus; species Mesocricetus auratus. The sequence continues at coordinate 52,304,579 of NW_024429180.1, read as the reverse complement.
GGTGCCTATATAGAGCTTCACCCCTATGAACTATCATCTATGGTTCAGGAAGGTACTCTGAATGCTACAAAAAGAGACATGTAAACACCAACACAGCCACAAACCCTTTGATCTACAATGCTGTCCTGCCTGCAAGATACATTTGTGCAATGGTGGCACAAAGCTTGCAGAAGTAACCAGCCAATATCTAATTGGACTGAAGGCCCACTCCATGAGATAGATACCCAACACTTCTTGGGTGACAGAGAAGCCCAGACTAGATAGCTCAGGGATCTGGGGTAAAAACAAATACTACTGCTCTAAAACAAATGTAGCGATAAAATGAATGTAAGAATCAGAGGGGAGAATGGAGGACACCAACTTTAAAAGGCCTTCTAAATCAACAGGGTTCAGGCACATACCAGCTCACCAAGACTGAGCTAGAATGCATAGGACCTGCACAGGTCTCTGCCAATAGGATCCAAGAGCTAAAAGGAGAAGTAGATATAGGTCATCTCTAACTCAGAAGCCATCTCCTTTGTTGACCACTTGCAAATGAAAATCTAACTTTCTCTAAGGGAATATTTCTAGGAAAACAAACTACTCTTAAGTAGGCTGCATGCCCAGCTACCTGCCAACAGAAAAGGAACTCAACATTGCCATTGGAGGGTCTTGTCTCATAATGCCATTATTTTACCCATTTTTTCTCTTTTTACCTTATATGTCCTTTGCATATATACTCATGGCTTCCAGTTTATTGGATTTTACAGGATTGCTGAGTGTGAAAATAAGTGGTTGTCTGTGTCTATATGTTTCTTGTTTCTCTTCTTTTGCTCTTTTCCCTCTGTTTTTGTTTGTTTGTTTTATCCTATTCCTATGTATTGGTTTTTGTTTTATCATAGTATAGTATAGTATAGTATAGGTATAGTATAATTATCCCTTAGAATCCTATTTATTTTCTAATGAGAGACAGAAAGGAGGTGAAACTGAATAGTTGAAGATGGTGGAAGAAATAGAATGAGTAAGTAAGGGGAAGTCATAATCAGGATATATTATTCAAGAAAAAAGACCATTTTCAATAAAAGTAAAAAAAAGAAAAAGAAAAAGGAAGTGTATGTCATTTACCAGAGTAGGCTCAAGAATTACTAAAATGAAGCAATTCCATAGAAATTGGAGTTAATGCCATGAGTCTACTAAATATTCTCCAATAGTTAGTTGCTTATTAGTTTATAAAATATTCCTTGGAAGTTTCTATGAATAGAGTATAGAATTGAGTAAATGACTATTTAGACACCCAGAAGCCTAGAAAGAACAACAAAAGGTTCATTTAGAACAGCTAAATAACAAATTGGATCTAAGAATAGCTTGACTCTTTTTCTATGACAATTAGGTAAGAAACAAAAAATTACTTTGTATGTCCACCTATTAAATTCAGTGTAAAAGCTAATAAAACTATATCCATGGAGGCATTTTTATAATACAGAAAAAGTAATGTCATGTTAAATATGAACCATGCTAGAATAACAATTACATGTTTTATTTCATGTTTTAACTCACAAGATATATAAAACTACACACATGACATGTTAAGAAAATATGACCCAATAGATTCCAAGAGTGAGGCAGATGAACTTGGTAATGGACATACATGTCATTGAGGTTCAGTGGTCAGCTTTGACAGAGCTGGGACTGACTTCTAGAACAGTGACTGTACCATGATAGTTTCCTTAGTTTAACCTCGTGATTCAGTTTATGGATTAGTGATGAACAAAAAAAAATCCAAATAATAATAAGAAAACAGAAGACATGAGAAATACTTAAGACTGTGTGACTAAAAGTCACTTAGTATTTAAAATGTCTTATGACAGTTCTTACCTCAGCCCATCACATGTACTGATACTGGCAAGAGAGTCTCTTGCATTCAGGATGTGGCCTTCATAGTAGCAGGGTTTCTGTAATAGAAAATATATTGAGCTTTATAAATGTAGATATTTTACATACACACACATAAATAAATAAATAAATAAATAAATAAATAAATACTTTGGTTAAGTGTGTGGGGATGTCTAATTGAGTGTTCAGGTGTATCAGCATTGTGTATATGAGTGTTACTGTGTGTTCACTCCTGTCTTTAAAGTTGTCTCCCTGGCCTTGGATAATCATTTCTCTTCCAGGTCACTTGATGCATTTAAAAGCTTTCCTCAGACCTATGCATTTGACAAGGTAAATGGCAGATCCCATGATGCATTCAGAGCCTACCACATCCTGAGAGCGTCTGGTTGCCTCTCCTCTAGGTGAGTAAGATGTTTCAGTGTAGTCTGGCCCCAGAAGACTCCTGCAGAGAGTAGAAAGCTGTGTAAGTCATTCATGATACCAGAAAATACTGATTTATCTGATACCATCTTCTGTACTATGGGAATAACTGTGTACACAATAACACTGAGTTTGGACCATTGATCTTTTTCCAACATTGGGACTTTCCTAGAAACACAAATCAAAACATGTAGGTAACCCTGAAGGAGGAAATTCACTCAATTACTTTTTCACTTGCAGATTTATCTTCAAACACAAGTGGGTAGAGCCATGATGGGATTCTTTGGAGCAAGGGTACCGTCTTTGGAGGGTGCTGAGTCATAGGTGTGGGTAAGATACCAACAAAGGAGGCTTATTGACTGTTAGAAAACTTGTGCTGCCCATTGTTCTTCCTCTAGAATCTATCACTAGGTTGTGTACCCTGATTCAGGCTTAGGGATAATTCTCGTCTGTGTGTGGATTGGAGGGGGTGGTTTCTGTATATGTGTGTTTTTATGCAATTGCATATGTTGCAGCACAGACATGATAATCAGAGGACAAACTCATGTATGAGTCCTCATCTCCCACCTGTTTAAGACAGGGTTTCATCTTTGTCTCTTGTCTCACTGTGTAAGACAGGCCAGCTTCTGGAAGTTCTACTGTTTCAGTCTCCTATTGGGCACAGGAGGCCCTGTGCACATTTATGGGAGATTGTCTTGGGTGCCTTCACTTACACGGGAAGGGAAAGCCTGGAAGTGTACCCCATGGCACCATTCCTGTTTGGGACCTTAGGGTGTGTAAGAGTAGGTGAAGTGAGCTGAGCAGGAGCCATGCTTGCCTTCCTAACTGCTTCTGACTGCGGGTAACATATGACCAATTGCTTTAAGGCCCCAGCACTGCAGTTCCCTGTAGTTCTGAACCGCAGCCTGGAACTGTAAGCTAAAGCAACCCCTCTCTCTTAATGTGATTTTATCAGGGTATTTTATCTCAGTCACATAAATGAAGCAACAGCCAAGAAGTATCCCAATATTCTGTTACTACAACCAATGGCTGGGCTTTCAGGAAGTTAATTGTCCTTACTTGCTTCTCTTTAGGTGGAAGATAATTTCTTCTCCATTTAGTATGATCTGATATTGAACTTCGGGTGCATATCTTTCCTGAAAATATTTAATGATGTAGTTATAAGCACATAGTTCTCAGCCAATCTAAAACTATTACAGCATGCCAGTTATGTACACTATGCATTTCAATTGCAGAAATACAGAAGTTTAAAGCATTTCTTTTACATATTATATTAATCTATAATAAATGTAATTTAAACATTAATATGGACTTCCTAAAGTATAATCACCTAACAACCACACACATTAATCTAATATGTAAAATAATTATATATTGTATTTACATATAATAATTTTTTATACTATATATATATTTATACAACTACCATTTGATATTATCTATATAATAATTAATAATGAATATTAATAATGATTATTGATAATAATAAATATTACAGAATGAGAGAATATTGGAAATACGGTAGAACATCTTTCTACGATGTAGAAAAGTGTAGTCACTGGGGAATGGGTGAGTGAAGAGAAGGCAGGAGTGTGAAAAGGCTGAAAGGAAAGAAAGCCTGCCTCTAGAACTATCTGCCTTGTTTGTGATCCCTTCTTTTCTCCCATGGATTTGAGGACAAGCCCAAGAAACTTTACCTTTAACATCAGGCCAGGCAGTTGCTTCTCTGATGTTGAATTATTACTAAGCCCAGAAGAGTCTTGTGCTATCTCTCCACCACAGTTAAGATGTGACTGCTACTTAGGCCACAGCACCTGCAGCCACCCCTCCCCTCTCACAGATACTGATAGCAACCCCCATCCTCCCCTAGAGAACCGAGAAGCTCTAGCTAACAGACTTCCAGGTACCCAGATTCCCCACCTGGGGAAGTAAGCTTATAGCCTGGAACACTTTAACGGGCTCCTAGAATCTTCAAAAGCCGAGCTCATAGATGACCTGCAAGATGAAACTGCTGGAGATTGACTGTGATATCTCACTATCTCTGAAAGCCTTTCGTTTTGTCTTCAGATGATGGTGAAACACGACTTACGTCTTTGCCATATCTCTCAGTCTGGTTGTTCTCAGTTCCTCTTCTGTGTGAGATGGGTAGTTTTTTAGGATAAACTATTTCGTGAAGTTTTAACTCAGGGGTTGACTTCGTATCTATCACTAGAGAAAGCAAGAAAACATTGATAAGAAAAACTGACAGTGTTTTGATTTGTTTGGCTGATTATCCTATGTATATGAATTAACCATTCAGAACAGGTTGTTCCCCCTTTTCAACTTTAATGACAACTTTCTTGTCTTTCTAACTTCTGGAATGACATGGAAAACTGTGCACCTCCTTGGAGAGAGGCAGTTCATCTTGGATCAAGAACAGTGATTGGTAAACCTAGACTGTCTGTAATAACTGAATGTGTTCCTTTGCAGTCTTCTTCAGCTTGCAATTTCTCTGACCATACTTTCCAAAAATGAAGATTTCCACATGCAAGCATTACTTTATTCTTAGGAGGGACCCTGTTCCTGGGGATTTCATGCATCTGTTGACAATAAGCAAGGATGATCTTTCTTTACAGTTTTACCTTCAAAACTGTAGATTTCACAGAATATAAAGTTCTTACTGACCTCTCTCAGAGAAAATTTAAGGAATCAAAAAGCACACGGGGGAAATTTTGAAGTTGTTCGCATGGGTCATATCGTTGAATGCTGGTTTTTCCACAGCTTTGAGACAGATTCTTACTTATAGCAATCAGAGTCCTTTAGAGGTGTGACACTTAACTAAATTATTGTGCAAACTGCAGCCATAACTGTGACCACAGTGTTCACAAGAACTAAGAAGACTTAAAAAGATTTAGTATGTATGCTTATATGACACAATTATTGTCTGTCATTCTACTTTACCAACTCTTTGGAAACTTCACTAGGGCTTAACAATGTAAGAAACATATGAGACACACAAGGGCTGTAGCTAGCCCTAGATAAGAACCTTTGCATACTATCATTGAACAAGGAGTGTTTTGAGCTTAGGTAAATTCCCTAACTGTAGTCTTCAGCTTTTTCAGCTGGAGACTTACCATGTACATGTTTATGAATGTGCAGGCTCCCAGCATTTGACTGTTTAACATGATTGTGATGCCACCCCTAGCAAGATAACCAGTGATGACATTGGTGCATTAAGCTTACGCGTGGTATAGTAAGGGAGAAGATAATGGTTATCAAGTTGTTGATTAATCTCTCAATAAGCTTCAAAGGGAGAAAGAGTTACCTTTCCAGGACTTTTCTTTTCACTATGCCCTAGTATTGAAGATCCTGCCCTACTACTGAGAAATTTCCCAAAGTACCAATTCATAGTCTTGGTTAATGATTATATTAATACAATTGAACTTACTAATATAAATGTAAATAGAGAAATAATCAAACTTTGTTTCATCTATTTTGAAAAATGTCACATCATATGCAAATATGATTATTATTTAGTGAAGTTTATAAAATTTGAAACAGTATATAGTAAACTTTAGAATACATGTTTCACATGTGATCTAAAAATAACATCACCTATACATATGTATGTATAAACTATTATGAGTGCATGTAAGTGTATAGTTCACTTCAGTGGAGAAAGACACAAGATATAAAGTGTACCGACCTTTGAATTATGAGTGAAAAGATCATTTTTATCATGGGTTTGCTCATCAAATGATATGATTTTTTCTATAAGATGCCTATACTTACTTTGTATTCTATAAGATGCTTATACTTACCTTGGGTTTGCATGGTGAGCCACAGGACAGAAAGCAGGACCCAAGACATGCTGGCTTCTGTGGGTAGCTGAGAGATTCCAGGCAGCATACAGTGGCCAGTTTTATCGCCCTCTAGTTCTCTTTAGAAGTTGAAAAGGAACATAATCTCAAATTTTACTTATGAGGTTAAGGGATCTTTCCTAATTGGCCTGTGGACTGGCCAATGAACTGCAGCATCAAAATCTGGAGAACGCTCCTCCTTTGAGAACAATGTTTACATCTGTTGGGAGACTCATTAAGGAATCACCCACAGCTGGACAGCAGCTTCTCTTGAGTTCCACCCTGATTGGCACGTGAAGACTGGGGGCCCAAGCATTGAATTTACACATACATTTACAAATGTATAAAACTTCATTGTTATGTCCATATTTTGAGAAATTGGCACAGAAAGAATGCCATCTTTTAATTTTTTCTTTTATTTTATACATATAAGTTCTTTGCCTGCATGTATTTCTGTGCACCACAAACATGTATGGTGTCTACTGAGGCCAAAAGAGGGTATTGGGTCTCCTGGAACTGGAGTTACAGATGGATGTGAGTTGCTGTGTGGGTGCAGAGAGTCATGGAAGTTAGGTCCTCTGCAAGGGCAGCCAGTACTCTCAACCACTGAGCCATCTACCCAGATCCAAGTGTGTCATCTTAAAAACACAGTACCAAGCAAAATCTTAATATAAATCTCTGGTTTTAAATGTAAAAGGAGAAGATAATAGTTAATCAGCTGATGGCCAATAGCAGAAAATGAGCTCTGATGACATCTGCACAGTTCACTTTGATGTGACTTTTATGCAATGATATAAAAAAGGAACTAGTAAAACAAAGTCAATCCCACTGCATAAAGGCCATAAGGCACTTGATATTTTTGTATAGCATTATAATATAAGAATCTTGAGTTGGGTGGTGGTGGCACATGCCTTTAATCCCAGGTAGAGGCAGGAGGACCTTTGTGAGTTCAAGGACAGTCTGGTCTACTGAGGGAGTTTCAGGACAGCCAGGGTTACACAGAGAAACCCTGTCTCAAAAAATCAAACAAAAACAAAGACTCTTCATGATATTCAATAGTAAGGTGATACTTGGAGGACTTTGAATATTGCCCTGTGCACATGTTACATATAGCTATGTGCATTGCTTAGATTCTTAGGATTAATTTTTAAAAGATGACAATACATAGTTTAAAAGGACATATAAATTGGAAGTTACTGTTCCAAAATGACTCAGTGATATTAGGCAGTTGGTCTCACACTAAATTTTCACTTAGAAGACTTTCCCAGCTTGCAACGCTATGACTTTTAACTGTTGATCATACCCTGTGTTGTCATACTTGAATCTGTCTGTCCTTGTATTGGTTCAAAAGATAAGCATTCCACTTTACCCTTTACCAGTTGTCATTAAAATATTACTAATGTATAATAATTTTTCTTCTAGCAGAAGATACTCAGAAGTTGCTGGAATGTATTATACTTATCAGTTTCCTATCTTGCATGTTTTTCTCAAGTGTTTTAGTATCAAAGAAGCTGAGAGAGCAAGAAAGAGGGTACATGGGGGGAGGTTGGATGGAGGGAAGGGAAAGGAGAAAATAATGTAATTATATTTTAATTTTAGAAGTTAAAAATTAAAATGTAATAATAACAGAGATACTTCAAGAAAGAAAAAGGAAAAACAAAGATGTAAGTCTGAGAAGTATTTAGCTCATAAAACCGTCACACTTGCTGACAGATGGACTGAATCAGCTAAGGGATACAGAGGTCTGGAATGATTTCCAGCACTCAATTTGACAACTGCATGAGTTTTATAGGTGGCAGCTTTCCATTTGTTGCATTGATAAGAGTTTCAGTCTGTCAACCCATCAAAGACAAGAGATACATCTCTTGGTGTGCTCTTGAGAAGCACAGTATTTTGAAGATTATTGTTTGACAACTTTCATTGAACAGACACTCCATGCAAAGACTTTGCAAACAACTCTTTGAGACCCTGTTGATGTTTACTAGATAACTGAATATCAGTCTATAAATTAAAATTGTGTAAATAACAGTGAAGATATTGTTTACAAAATGCATCTGGAGCAGATGAGAAATGGCATATGTACAAACTTTTTGTTGAATCTGACTTTTAAGAATCAACTAAACATAGACCTTAACTTATGACCATAAAGTTAAGGAATTTAACCAAACATCCTGATTACAGAGAATTTTGTTCCCATAAAGCTTGCAACATTTTCAGATATTTCATAATAAAGTGTTTTGGGTTGTTTGGGGTTGATGATTAAGTATTGTCTAACTAGAAATTGAGCAGAATTTGTATATTCACAAAATTATAGTAATTCCTCAAATATTTAAAGACTTTGACATATTTTTATTTTAATGATAGCTATGGAGTGTAAATTCAAAGACTACCATCCTCATTGTATATATTAAGATATGTGCTTCAGCTTTCATGGAGTATCTTAAATATAGGCCTCTTAATTCATTAAGGTGGGAAAAATGGTAATTAATATCAAAATCAAGGTATTGGAAAATTTGATTGTAGACAATTTTCATAATGGCTTCAGTTATCTTTAGGATGAAGTCAATACCAATACTATTTGAGTGGGCATGAATTAGTGGGATGGCTGACAGGTTTAAGGTGCATAGGATTATCTTTTCTCTGAAGTAACTGCCTAGGAATTTATTTGCTCTTGACTCGTGTTAGGATAATGACAGACCCATTGCCTCAGCTGACACAACAGGACATTGGAGTTACTTGATGAATTTTTCCAAGCTGAACTTGACCAATCTTCTGGAAATGCACAGGGAAATGAGTTGTGTCAGTGACCGTTATAGCAAACCACTGTACAGCCACATGCAAAGACTACTGTCATCAACATGAAAATGCATGTATATCTTAGGGATACTGATTTCCTTTTCCTTAGACATAGTCGGAAGTGCACCAATTAGATAACGCAGTAGGCCTAATTTTAGGTTTGCAAGGAGCCTCCATAATTTTCTAGCTCAACAAAGAATGATCATACTATTGTTCCTGAAGGCTTACTAATTTACATCCCTATCAGCCAGCAGGAAGCTCCTGTCTCAGCATTCTCCAGCTTTTGTTATTTTAGTAGTAATGGCTATTCTAAATAGGGCAAGATGATGTGTCAGCATAAATAGTCTTAGTTTTTATTTCACTGTGCCTAACTATACTGAATTTTGTTACCTATTGGCCACTTGCATTACTTCTATATATATTTTACTTAAGTTTTTAGGCATGTCACTTTCAGTTCTCTCCCTCCCTTCCTCCTCCACCCCCCCAATCCTCCCAATCCCTCACCCTGCATTACTTCTTTTGAGAAGAATCTATTTGAATCATTTGTTCATTTTAGTTGGGTTCCTTGCTCTTTTAATTAATTTTGAGGTCTTTTTATAAAATAATCTCAATCTTTTGTCAGATAAGTAGTGGCCAAGCTGTAAATTGTTTCTTCATTCTGCTGATTGTTTTCTCCACTGTGTAGATCTTGAGGTTGATGAAATCCCACTCAGCTGTGTTTCATGTGTTGTTTGAATCCCATTTTTAAAAAAGAAACCATTGCTAATTCCAGTGTCTCAGGTATTTTACCTACATTTCTTTCTAGGTGATTCTGAGTTTGGGTTGTTTTATTTAGGTATCTTATTCATTGCAGTGTATCATAGTACAGGATGAGAGGTAGGGGTCAAATCCTAACATCCTGCCAATGAATAATATCCCCAGCACCTTTTACTGCAGGTGTCATCTTTCCTGTGGGTTAGTTATATTTTGACTTTTTATGAGTAAATTTACTATGGATATGTGGGTTTGTTTCTTGAGTCTCTATGCTGTTCCAATGATCTTAGTGTTCTTCTGAGCCCAATACCATGCTGCTGTAGTTATATGGCTCTGTGATGTCTCCAATTCTGTTTCTTCATTTTCTTTGGCTTCTTTGGGGTCCTCTGTGTGTTTCTATGTATATTTTAGGTTCCCCACCACCATCATCAGAGTCTGTGAATAATGTCATTGACACTTTGATGGGAGATCACACTGAATTTGTGAATTGTTTAGGTGGTAAAAATATTTGAACAAAATTATATCATCCAACCAATGAGAGGGGGGATTGAGTGTATGTGTGTAGGGTTGTTATTCCATTTTTTGTTGTTTTAAAAAAGATTTATTTCTTTTATGTGTATGTATGAATGTTTGACTAAAAGTAAGTGTGCCATGTGAGGATAATTGCATGGAGTCCAGAAAAAGGATAGTATTTAGCCACTTTGTGGTACTGGGATCTGAAACCCAAAGAGCAGCAAAAGCTCTTAACGGCTGAGCTGTCTCTTCAGTCCCATAATTTCTATTTATACCCTTCATTTCTTTTCCTTTCCTAATTTCTATGGCTAAAATTTTCCTACTATAGTGAATAAGTAAGCTAAGAGCTAACATTCTTGTTTTATCCTCAATGTTAGAAGAAATGATTTTCCCCATTCAGCATGATGTTGGTGGTGGGTTTACCAGGCATTTCCTATTATATTTATCAGATGTAGGTTTCAGTATGCTGAGGTACAATCCTTTTATACACAACTCATTCAGAATTTTAATCTTGAAGGGAACTTTATCTTAAACTTTTTCTATACCTATTTAGATAATAGAGTTTTACCTTCATCTCTGCTTACATAATCTGCTGCATTTACTTTGTGTAGGTGCATTTTTGGTATAAACCACACTTGGTCATAATGAATATCCCTTTAAATGTGCTATGGTATTCAGTTTGTGAGTTTTCTGTTGGGAATTTTGCATCTGTTTCATTAAGGATGTTTATCTTTAGTTAGTTGTATCATTTTCTGGTTTGGCAGGAGTAGAGGAGTTGTTTAGAAGTTTTCTGGGGTGTGGGCCCTCCCTTTCTCTTCTGATCCTTTGCCTAGATTGGGTAGACTTTCTCTAGGGATTGTTTTGTTTTGTTCTGTTTTGTTTCTCATTGATGTTTCTGCATTAATGTCTTCTTCAAATCCAGTCTGGGCAAACTGAAAATTCCAGCAACTCACCACCCTGTGATCCTTGCAGTCTGAGGTTCCAGAAGGCCAGCCTCTGCACTTCATCTTTACAGTCTGACTTTTGTTTTGTAAACTTAACTGGGTGGGGTTTTAGTTGTGCTTTTAGGGGAGTAAGTTGATATAGGACATTTACTCCATCTATGTGATGCAATAATTCTTGAGAGAATTTTTTCTTTCTTGCTTAAGATGCACACTTAGTAAGACTATTCATTGACCTTTTGATATCTGAAGATATCCATTCTCAAATGTCCCATTCCCTATGCTAGTATTCTTTACTTTCTCTTCATAGCTGATGAGTTTTAGTAAAGTCTTGACAATTTAATTTTCTTTTTAGATAGTCTATGTTTGACTTTGCTATTGTCTTTAATATTTTATTGTAAGTAGCTTTCCTTTACTTTTGAAATAATATTCCTTGTATTTATTTTAATTTTTCAATTTAGGTTATTTTTCATTAATTCAAGTAATTAACTCATGGAACATAAGTGTTGGGGGCTGTGTACGTCCATGAACCATTCAGCACAATGTTTTTATTGTTAATCACTTTATAATAATTCATAATATATTTCTTTACCTCTTAAGACATTGTTGTACTATTTGATTTCTGAAAATTTAGGACTTTACAAGATCTCATATTTAAATGAAATTCCATTGTGTTTTTGTTGTGTTCCGGAAAAATGTTTTGTAATAGTTCTATTTCTTAAGTTACATGAGGCAGGTTGATCCTCATACTACATCCTTATATAGGATCTATGTTCTCCTGAAAATTTTGTATCTTTTGTGACAAACACAGTACTGTAATGTAACAATCAACTTATATTAGTTGCCTAGTTGACAACCTTATTAAAATGTTCCATGAGTGTGCTGTTCATTTTTTCCTGCTCAGGCTACTAATTTCTTACAGACAGAAGTTAAGTTGACCACTATTACTAGGAATTTGTCTATTTTCTTTCAGTTTGTATTTTTAGCTTAATTACTAAGCATATGATTTGAGGATTATTATATCTTCAAGGTGAATTTATTTATAAGAAATGTCTGTATTCTGGCTGTAGTGTGCTAAAAACTCTTGTACTAATATTTATCTAAACATCAGCTTTCTCAAAAAAACATATTTGCATACTAAGATTTTTACCTTGCATTCAAACTAGTCATTTTTCACATCACTGCAATAGTTGTGTACTATTGATTTAATCTACCCATTTACAGCTTATTTGATTATTGGTGTAGTTAGGAAACAGTATTTTTCGTGTGTGTGTGTGTGTGTGTGTGTGTGTGTGTGTGTGTGTGTGTACAAGCACTTGCTTCCTTTGGCATGTCTAAATATTACTATTACATTTTGCTTCTCTTACTGAATATTTGGCTATTGTAAACATTGTGTAGATTTTTGTTGTTATTAAATGAAGCTATGTAAAATACAGTATTTTCTACATGATAGGTTTATTGTTCAAATCAATTGAACCATTTTGTTGAATTCATAATCATGAAACAATTATAATTCATCAAATTAAGAAGGAAAATTCCAATTTATGATTTTATAAGCTTGTAGAATTATGTAAAGTCATGTATTCATCTGTGAAATATAAGAGTGCCCTTTGAAATTTCACAGTAACTTTCCTCTCTGTCCCTTATTCCCTCAGGTCTAATAGCATTTTCATCTAAAAAGTAAGTCAGTTTGATAACTAAATGCCTACACTTTATTTTTCACCCTTAGTCTTGGCATGGGTTATATTTTATATGTATTATTTGTAAACAATGTGTTTCTATACTTTGTTTTCCCTCATTGTCTCAGTTTTATCATTTACTGGTGTATTTATATTTGCTGTTAATATATGTATCTAGGTTTGCCTATTTTAATTGTTCTGTCTTTCTTTTACATTTAGTTATTTATTCTGTGTGTGTGTGTGTGTGTGTGTGTGTTCTTACATGTGCATATGTGGAGTCAGAAGGCAACTTGAACAAATTTAATTCTCTCCTTGTACCAGATGGATTTGGAATCACTGGTCATCATGAGTGACAGCAAGCCCTTAACCAACTGAACAATCTCACTGGCCCAGTTTTCATATTTCTTACTTCATATCTATATACAGTCCTCATATAATACAAGATTTCACCCTGCATTCATGTCCTTGCTCTCCCCCAGCCCTTCCTTTTATTAATAACTTGTAAACTTGTATTGGTCTCACAGTCATCAGTGGCCATGTGTAGCTATGGAGCAAACGCCTTAAAAATTAAATATGAATTAAAATTTTCATTCTACAGTTATAGAAGCCATAGTTTAGTGTGCAGTAGCTATTGATTACCACAGTGGAGATGGAGAGTGGGTAGACCTCTGACATCACTAGAAATCCTGACACATATAATGAACCCAGGGTTTATTTTTTTACTCATTAGCTGATTTAGAAGACATTCTGCTGTTTTCATATAACATTATTTATAAGCTCTAATACAATGTAAATGTTACATGACTACAGTATTGAAGGGATATGAGGAGCACAAATATGCATATTCAATACTGATGCCATCCGCCTTCTCCTGTCCCCTCCAGCTCTCTGTCTTTGCCCGTGTCCCTGCTCCCTTGTTTCCTGGACCCTCTGTTTGTCCCACACTTATCCTTTAAAGACTCCTTTTCCCACCTCATGGATGCATTCCAAATTTTCTAGTGCTCCTCACACTTGCTTCCACTTAAACAGACACTTTTAACCCATTTGAACAAAGATCTCCATATGAGGGAGAGCACTCAGTATTTGTCTTTCTGAACCCAGGGTCCCTCACTTAATCTAAAGAAACTTTAAGGTTTGATGAGGTTAAATTTCTTCAGATGCCCCCCAAATACTTTTCAAGCAACCCACATATTCTCATTAGTTTCATTAAACACAAAATCCTCACCATTAAATTCTTTTCCTTCAAGACTTCAATAAACTTCCTGCTTTCTGAAATATTCACCTCTTTATTAATATAGCACCTCCCACTATATTTCCCTGAATATGCTTTTTAATACTTTTTCTTTAGTTTACTTCAGTTTTATACTTATGGAATTTAAATTGACGTGGTAACAATAATACCCTGAAAATTGACTTCTTTTTACAGTATGCTTCTACTTAAGAGCTAAAGTTCATGTCTTTCAAAATTGGTCACTTTAATATGTTTCATAATGAATATTCTACATTAAAGAAACTTAAAAATGTCTTTCTGACTAGTTAATAGATAAAAGGAACCCCCATACAAAGTATCAAAAACCTTCAGCATTGTGACAAGGATTTTTCTTTTGAGGACACTTATGTCAGGGTTCTTAGCATCTCCTGAATTTATTTGCTTATTAATTTGTATGAAATACCCCCTGGGATGATTCCTCACCATTGATCTTTAGCAAGTAAACATCAATACCCCATGTCAATAACCACAGCCCCTTTGTCTGGTAAGAGCTCCTCATTCTGTGTCATTTCCTGATCAGTGCTTTCGGCTAGAATCCTGTGAGGCCAACACAGAATAAAACACATCCATAAAAATGATTGCTCATAGGACCGTGTCCTCCAGTCATGTGTCCTCCATTTTTCCACCCAGTTCACTAGCTATATTCTCCCACTTTCCCATGCTGTGCTCAGAATAAACCTTGATTGCCTTATGAAATGATATAATCACATTATACTATTTCCTGTATGCATCACAGTACCTCTGCCTAAGGTCTGAGTAACCATATTTAATATATACATACATACATACAGAGAGAGAGAGAGAGAGAGAGAGAGAGAGTCTGTGAAGATGAACTCTTGATTATGTGGATACAGTAAAGAAACAGTATTGAGCCTGACTCTAGATGCCATTCTAAGTTACTAAAAGAATCCTTTTCTGCTGTACATCGTAGGTGTTCAGTAAAATTTATGGTAAATCAGTTAAATTACTAATACTGTCACTGAGACCCCAAATTAAAATTAGACTGCAAAATGTTTGTTATGAGAAAAAAAGAGCAATCCCTGGAAACAGTCTTCTCATACTTTAAAAAACATTAATATATTATATGTAGGTGTACAGTGTTTACATGTTATATGCATATAATCTAAATGTGTAAAGACTAAATGTGAATGTTTGCTATTACTGTACTTCCTTCTTGAATTGAATGTTTCTGAAGATGAAGGTTAATTAGTTCCTGGCTTTTTCTCTGTGAAGTATACTTCATCCTCCCAGAGGTTTGTTTGTTTCTTTCCTCCATTTCATATATTTCCTAAATTTGTCTTAATGTTTCTTTAAGAGGAAGCATTTTATTTCATGCTTTATTTTCCATCTCCTTTGGTTTTCCATGGTATTTTCTTCTTTTCTTTTGTATTTATTTTTCTTGAGTGTAGACAATTTATCTTTTTTCTTTTTATTTAAATTAGAAACAACCTTGTTTTACATATCAATCCTAGTTCCCTTCCCTCCCCTACTCCCCTGATCCCCACCAACCATCTGTCCCATCCCCTTTCTGCTCCCCAGGGTAGATGAGGGCATCAATGGGTGATCTTCAAAGTCTGTCATATCATTTGGAGCAGGGCCTAGGCCCTCCTCTGCATGTCTAGGCTGACAGAGTATCCCTCTGAGTGGAATGGGCTCCCAAATTCATTCGTATACTAGGGATAAATACTGACCCACTACCAAAGGCTCCATAGATTGCCCAGGCCTCCTAACTGACAACCACATTCAGGGGTCTGGGTAGGTCCTATGCTGGTTTCCCAGCTATCAGGCTGAAGTCCATGTGCTCCCCCTTGTTCAGGTAAGTTGTTTCTGTGGGTTTCTCAAGCCTGGTCTTGACCCCTTTGCTCATCACTCCTGCCTCTCTGCAACTGGATTCCAGGAGTTCGTTTCACTGTTTAGCTGTGGGTGTCTTCTTCTGCTGCCATCAGCTATTGGATGAAGGCTCTAGGATGGCATATGAGGTAGTCATCAATCTCATTATCAAGGAAGGGCATTTAAGGTAGCCTCTCCACTATTGCTTAGATTGTTAGTTGGTGTCATCCTTGTAGATCTCTGGACATTTCTCTAGTGCCAGATTTCTCTTTAAACCTATAATGGCTCCCTCTATTATGGCATATTCTTTTCTTGCTCTCCTTTATTCTTCCCCTGACTCAATCTTCCTTTGACCTCATGTCTTCCTCTCCCCTTCTCTTCTCCCTCCCGATTCCCCATGCTCCCCATTTGTTCAGGACCTCTTTTCCATGTCTGCTTAACTGGAGACCATGTATGTCTCTCTTAGGGTCATTCTTGTTTCCTAGCTTCTCTGATGGTGTGGATTGTAAGCTGGTAATCCTTTGCTCTATGTCTAAAATCAATATATGAGTGAGTACATACCATGTTTATCTTTTGTTACTGTATTACCTCACTCAGGATGATTTCTTTTAGTTCTATCCATTTGCCTGCAAATTTCAAGATTCCATTCCATTTCAAGATTCCATTGATTTCTGTTGAGTAGTCCTTATTCTGTTTCCTTATATTCATTTTTTTGAAATCTGTCTTTTTCTGGGGTCCCTATTACCTTGATTTTAGCCTTTACATCCTCTATAATCTCTGTTCTTCCCAGTTTTCTTTACAATTTTTGTTTCCTTCTGAAGTTTTCTTCTATTTTCTGACTTGTTCCTTAATTTTACCCACCCTCTTTCACATTCCATATACTTTATTATACACAGACACACAGACACACAGACACACAGACACACACACACACACACACACACACACACACACGTTTTTTTCGAGACAGCACATCTCTGTATTGCTTTTGGAGCCTGTCCTGGAACTTGCTCGGTAGACCAGGCTGGTCTCAAACTCACAGAGATCCACCTGTGTCTGCCTCCCAAGTTCTGGGATTAAAGGAGTGTGCCACCAATGCCTGGTTTATTGCATATTTTTGTTGTTCAAATTTTAAGAACTATTATTTTTCCTTTTTGACATTTTGTTGTTATTTCACATTTTGAACACACTTCTTTGTGGCCTTAATACTCTGCTGATATTATCATCACCATCACCACTACTATCACCAACATCTCCATCACTGGTATTTGCCTTAGAATTTTTCATTCAGTGCATTATCTTTCCTTTTATTTTTTGTTATGTTTGCTGTCCTAGCACGATATTTCATTTTTATATAAGATTGTTTCCACTTATTTTAGCAGAGGGTATAGAGAAGGGCAGGGCTCAGATCTCAGCCAGAAAATTTCAGTCTATAAGGAAGGAGTGGAGAAATTCCCCCCAGTGTGTATGGAAACTCTTGATACACTAGAACCCTCTCACCACTTCCAACACAGAGAGCTCTCAAGACAGCTTCTCACATCTTGGCCTCGGAGGTGGGCCACTATCAGCATAAACTCTTGAGTGTTACTTGTATTACTGGCTTTAGAGGGATTGGGTACCAAGCCACCTGGAATGGATCTGCTAGACACTTTTCCCTAGACATCAAACTGCAACTGTTTTTCTATCACATTCTTACTCCTGAGCCCACCAGGTAGAGTCCCTGTTGTAGGGTTGAAACACACGGTAATTTGTGCTCAAGGCAGAGTCACCAAGCTTCCAGAGAAGCATCTGGGTGCTTTCCATATCCCCTGTGTCCTCTCAGAGAGCTGTCCAGCTGCTCTTGTTGTAAGTCAGAGCCCAGGAAGGTCTCAACAGTTTACTCTACATCTTCAAGTGTGTCTTGGTTCTGGGACAAGAATAAACCTGAACTATGCCATACTAGCCATTTGATGGTGACCACTGAGTGTTTTTACAATGGTACAGTTGCTCATGTTCTCTTCACAGCCGAAATTACTTTGTTGATCTTTCTGTGAAGTGGATCCTTAAAACAACCCTTTTTTGTTAGAAGCCTACTTATGTCATCCCAGCTAGGAGTCTTCCTTTGTATTTCTCCATATACATTTTAAGAAGAAAGTCTAGACCATGCAGTTTATGTGACTTTTGTGGTGGGACCCTGTTGCATGCAGCCTAATCGATTATTGAAGCTGATTTATTCTGAGGTCATCTGAGTCAGTCCTTGGGGAAAGATGAAAAGTTTGCAGAGAAACTGAAGAACTCAAAATTTCTATTTGTGTATTATCTCCAGTTGCAACAAAAAATAATGCCTGGATCAGTTCAAGAGACCATGTCTGACAAATATGCACATGAGAAACACTTTCCAGTCATTTCCTTAGGAATTCCACATTGAAAGCACACAACCCAATCAAGGTAGTCTAGAACATTAGCAATGTGAAATGCTGGTGTTGTAACATTACACAGGAAATTTTGATGTCTATTTTGGTCAGGACCCATCATTGTGTGATAAATACTTTCAAAGTTGACTGTTTTGGAACATGAAGGAATTTTTATAATACTTCATTATTTAATATCACTGCAAACAGAATTAATGACAAATAAAATCATTATAAGGATAGGAGTATAAGTATTCTTATACCCTTAATAAGCACAAATTATCAAAAAATCCAGTAAATCTAAGAATGAATAAACAAGAATAACAATTTGATATACGTCTTTCAAGTATTTCCCTACATTTAACTTTTGGTGGGGAAGATGTCCTGATTTTTGATATTCTTATTATCGAGATTTCAGAATTTCTACTTTTACTATTCATAATTCCAGGAACCAAAGTACAGATGTTTAAGATGTTGAAAATAATGACTGTATGGTGATGCAAAATATAGTCATAATCAATAAAATCACTATGACTAAACATTACAGACAAGAGAAAGCATCTCCTTTGATTTGTTTAGTACTCTTTGGGTTCTCAATCAATGGAATTCAGTTCAATTGGAAATATTTACTTGCATGCCTGTAATCCCAGCCCTGAGGTTGTGGCAGGGAGATCGTGAGTTATTGCAGCCTGGACTATGCAGTGAAACAACATCTCAATAAATAGTAAGGAAGGAGAGATGAATGACTTGCGTCTTTTATTCATAGCTAATGATGAGAGGAGAGGGATGGATGATAGATGCCCTATTCTAACCCTCTGTTAGTGTGCCTTTCCAAATGGGTGTGATCCTGTAATCTGAGTATAGATCACATAAGAAGCCACTGACTGCCTTTACAGAGTGTCCATAGTCTGCTAGGTGAGAATCTAGGTAAAATATATAGACAGGTCTTCTAGCTGTCTTTATCCAACAGCAAAGACATCCTGGAAAGTTTCAGGTCTCAGAGAAGGAAAAGCCAGGCTCCCTCTGATGCACTGCATGTTCTGTCTCACTGGTTCTGCTTTGCTTCTTTGGTTTTCCTGTCTTTCATCATAGTTATTTTTGCTCTCACTTTATGGGTACTGTGAGTCTTACATTGGCCACTTTTACTTCCCTTTCCTGTTAACACTTGTTTTTGAGTAGTTCTGGGTAGTGAGTGTTACTCAATCATATAATGCTGTGTGATCAATACTTCAAGCATCTCATCTGGCCTGGTTTTACAATTTCTGAATATTTCTTTTTTTTTTACTTTTCCTTTACCTTGTGTTACAAAGGTTTTTTTAAATTTTGCATATGTATAATATGTGTGTACATTCAAAGAGTGTCATATATAAATACAGAAAAGTTACTGTAAGCAAAACTCTTTAGCTCACTAGTCGTCTTAATGATCTGCATGCAGTAGCCAGAACATGCCATACCTTTGCTGGGAGTGTGACCATTATTAATCCTACTATTTCTCTGGAAGACTGTTTTCCTTTATAAGTATATGATAAAATGTAATTCAAGAGTCATATGATAACCCCATTGACAAGTTTCTCCTGCTCTTTTCTGGTAAACATTCCCTCTGTGCTTCCTTGTAGCCATTTATCTTTATATCAGCAATTATTATATCTTTGTATTTATTTATATAAGGCTTAAGAACCAGGATAGATGGCATGAAAAGAGGCTCAACATTTTCCTCTAATATCAACATGGTAAATGGAGGCTTTGTAAATATTTATGTTGGAGAACTAAGGCAAACAACCAGAGAAGCATAAACTGTACACAACATGTTAAGCTTTAAAGGAAGCCTTTTATTAGTTGACACAGTGAATATTAATCATGGAATGTCTATAAACATTGTTAGAAATAAAACAGCAGAATTTGCATATTTATCAGTATGGTATTATATATATATATACATATATGCATGTATGTGTGTATGTGTTTTCTGTGTAAAAGAGTTTTGCAATTAGCAACATGTTGGTGCAGATAGTGAACTTGGATTGAGGAGTGAAGGGTATGACTTGGTGGAAGAGCTCTTGCCTAGTATGCATGACCTTCTGGGTTTAATCTTTGGTGCTGAATGAAAAAGTATGGATAGAGGATAGTTAAGTTTGTGTGATGTTCCAACGCTTAGTGGCTAATTTATGTGGTAAAAATAACCTATTTTCTTCTTTATCTCAACTTTCTTATTTAAAATATATGACATTTTTCCATAAGATTGTTATAAAGTAGTGAACATACTACACAAAGATAACATGGCAAATATGTATGCTTGTGTTACTACATTATGTTATCCTGTTTAAAAGAACAAATCTACAATTGACTGAAATTTTTTTCTCTAAAAAATTTTGCAAATTTATTGTTGGTTGATTCCCCATGAAAGTAATCCAAAGTCATTGTCTCACATATCCTCAAAACAAGGAGAGATTTAAATCGGATATAGAAGTTCTGAGATTTAGGCCTGATTAATAGAGTAGGAAACTGACTAGGGGTATGAAGAAAAATTCTAAAAGCATATAAAAGTGGAAATAAAGGAACAGTCAAAGAAGGCTTATCAATGTGAAAAGTAACAATCACTAAGTAATCCAAGTCTACATCCTCCTCAGATATGTGTGACTTAAAAACCTATATAGAATGGCTATGTGATTGATATTTAATAGCACTCATCTTTTTGACAAGCCATTAATGTATATACACCTTCTAACTCTCCAGATTATTAGAATGTCTCTCTACATATGTGTTGCTTTTTATTTTCTATGTTAGCTTTTCATGAATCTTAGAAACACTCTGTGTTAATAAGAGGCAGCTATGACAAATCACCAGGATCACCAACTAATAAAGAACAAGTGTCTATATGTTAGAGGTTTCAGTCCATGGTCATTTGGCCATCTTGTTTTTAGCTCATACAGAACCCATAATTTACAGTGAAGAGAACATAGTCATTCCTTTGCTGAGATAAATCTGGAGGTGCTCAGAATGTTTAAATGATTTGGATGAGGCTAAAAACTGGCTGTTGCCAGTAGAAGGAGGACTGCTGTTGCTTCCTGAGTGGGGTGTAAACTCTGCGGTGAATGTTTTCTTTTTCTATGTTTTCCTATTTCTTCTCATCATTGTTTTAGCACATTTTCCTGTAAAGTCCCCTTTTCTGACCATTTGACAGTTCAGTTTGTTGGTGGCTCTGCTCAGTCTTGCTAATAGCATGAAAGATTAAAGAAGTCTTGCTTGAAGATGATTTCTAAACTACCTGTGCCAATTATAGGCACAAAAGACACACATGACTCTGCAAGTTACTATGGCAGCAAAATGCTTTAGGAGGTCAATTTAGATGTATGCATTGACTTACACAAGGTAAGGTGGGGGAGGAGTTCTCTCTGCTGAGTTGTAACATTTAGCTTGAATGGAAGCTTTCTTTAAGAGAAATATCACAACTTTTGCAGATCAGTGGCTGTCTCCTCCTTTTAAGAAAGTTATTGGGACATCAATGGGAAATTGACAGCCATAGCCATTTTTTTCTGTTTAATTTTTCCACTTAAGTGACTTTGAAAACTTCTTAAATTGTCTTTTCCATGATGGTTACAGAACTAAGATGTCAACACAGGAGTAAAGACAGGCATTTGGTCATTATTCCCCAAACAGCTTTGGATATAGTTCTTGTTGACAAGAGGATATTGAAAGCTCAAAATTAAAGTGAAGTCTGTGCAATACTAGGAACAGAGAGTATAAAATCATCAACTTAGGTTTGTCTCCAGAGAAGTATAAGTCAAGATGAAAAGTAGAAAGCATTATTTTGGCTAAAAAAATGAACAAGAATGAAAACGGTGTTGATGTGTATGAACTATGAACTCATGGATATATATATATATATATGTGTGTGTGTGTGTGTGTGTGTGTGTGTGTACATATATGTATATTCTGCAGTCTGAAGCAGGAAATAAATACAGTAAGAGGGATTAGGTTGATTAAGCTTTACAAAAATGATGTGGTCCAAATAAATGCTGCAACAATAAATAATGTTTGAAAGCATTGTATTAACTGAAATGATTCAGGCATGCACACACACACACACACACACACACACACACACAAGCACAAACACACAAGACCTCACTTACACATATTATATGGTGTGGTAAATTCATAGAAATAGAAACTAAAATAGGTATCTCTGTCCTGGAAAAATGAGTAATGTGGAGTTACTATTTGATAGTTAAAGACACTCAGAAGATAGACAAGGACCAGGAACTGATAGAGGTCACAGTAGCATGGTATTGTGAATGTAGGTAAGGCCACTGAATCATATATTTTATGAAATTAAAAAAATAGTAGGAAATTAACTTAAGTAGCTGAAGCAAGAATGCAGAGAAGGAGACTTGGTGTCTATGCCATCAAAACTTCCAGGTCACCTCATATAGAGTGGTCAAAACAATACCCATCTCATCTCTGTCTCTGGCATGATGATACTGTTTGCACTAAACCAAACTTGAGCCAATATCCAACCCCACTGCCAGGACTTCCTGAAGTCCCACTGCCAGGACACTCAAACTCAATACTCTGTTCTCCACCACCACACACAACTCCACTGCTTTATCTCTAGAAGGGTGCACCCGGAAAGCAGATCCTCAACCCCATTAATCAATAGAGGGAGGCTGAGAATGAGCATATGGAACACATTTTAAGTGCTGAAATTGCAGAGATGTCCCATCTATGTGAGTCTTCTCCAAGTTTGGGAAGGTGTAAGAGATGGGTATTAAGAAGGGAAATAGCCACTGCTGTGATGTATCATTTGAAACGTTATGACTCTTGTGAAATTGGAAATTATGACAAACTATGCTTAGGTAGAACTAGCCATATTTTGGGTGTGCTCTTATGGCATAAGCCATGAGCGAAACAAGTGGCCAGCAAATCAGAAACCATGAAGTTCATTGAAGTTAAGAGAGAACATCCCTCAGGACTCCAAATACCAGTCCTTTAAGGCTGCAAATTTGACACTGACTTCCCTGTGACCCTACTCTTTGCTAGTCCTTAATTTGAAAGCTATCAATTCTGGGAGCCCTGTTAAAAATAAACATTCGAGCCAGGCGTTGGTGGCACACGCCTTTAATCCCAGTACTCGGGAGGCAGAGGCAGGCGGATCTCTGTGAGTTCGAGGCCAGGCTGGACCGACAGCCTCCAAAACAGAGAAACCCTGTCTCGTCAAACCAAAAAATAAAAAAATAAAAAAATAAACATTCGTCCAACTTACTGCTGGCACCTTGGTGGCATTCTGGATCCAAGTGAGATAAATTAAGGGACTGGCTATTGGCAATATCAAGCAGATTGTCTATGGCGCTAAATTTCAAAAAGAGAAATAAAGAACAGAGAAAGAGAGAAAGTAAAAGAGATCCCATGTGATTAGAGTCCTTCAGATGTATTAGTAACTTTTGAACTATTTGGTTGATCAAGGAGAAAGTAACATCATTTACAAAACCACAGCATGTTCAAACACCACCCTTTGTGAGTATATGACTTATTTCTAGCTCCAGGCATCACAAGTGGCTACTTAAGAGTTCTAGGTTCAAGGTTTTTTAATTAGTCAACATTATAAAAGAAAAAGCAAGGGCTGATGAGATGGCTCAGAAGGTGAGGCAATTGCAGAGCACGCCTGGTGACCAGAATTCAATCCATGGAGTCAGCATAAAGATGGATGAAAAGAACTGACTTTACTAAATTGTCCTCTGAGTGCCACATGCATGCATGCATGGGTCTGTGAACATACACACAAACATGCACACATCATATCACGTACATAATGTGGGGATCAGCAAGATGGCTCAATGGGTAAAGGTTGATGGAGACAACCAACTCCTAGAAGTTGTTCTCTGACCAACACACACACGCAGGGCAATTAAGTGCAGTTGTTAAAAAGGATAAAGTAAATCTGTGGCTGGGAAGAATTATTAATGCAAGGAATCAAGCAAATGAACAAAAACAATGAACAATGAGGTGGGGAAGGGTGCCTAAAGGTCACTCACAAATCAGAGACTTCATAGACAGTAGAAATGTATTTCCATATCAGAATAAGGTTTTCCAAGTTTATAGTCTTATCCCTAAACTCAACCATACTTAAGTATCTCTATAGTTAAGAAACTCCCCCCATGGAATTAAGGGCTCCAACAATAAGAGTTGTTTGATGGGTGGACTCTATTGGATGTTGAACCATGCTCTTGAGACATAGAGTGAAAAAACTGTCAGGGGCAAGTAATGCTGGCAATTAATGTAACAGCAAAAATATAATAAAGGGAAATGCAACCATGATGACAGGATAGCATGCATCTTGGTAATGGCAAAGCTACTTCACTTATTAGAGTGACTGAAACTTCACATGAGAGAAAACCCAACTCAACATTATTTGGAAAACAAGGAAAATTTATTGATTGTACAAAAAGTCCAAGCAAAAGTGTTCCCAGCTCAACAATTGTTAATCTACTAGTTCAATAACATCTTGGGAAGTTCAGTTGAATTCTGTTTATTTTTCTGCTCTATCTTGTCCACACCATCCTTGTCTTCAGATCACAGCACAGCTGAGAGATACCAGATGTCAACAACCAGAAGAAAGGATGAATGGGGAAACATTCCTCAGAATTTCTCAACAACCCTCCTCCCTCATCTCACAGGAACAAAATGGGGAGTTAGTTACCCCTTCACCTACAAATCACTGGTAAGGAAATTTTGATTGTTATGAGTGGGTTAGCATAACATGTATGGAGTTACATCCATTGTTATAAAAATGGACAGTTAGATAAAATCAAGGTTCTTAAAGCAAGGCAGGGAGAGTGATATAAAGCCAACCATATTTGTTCTACCATCTGTCAATGAAGCTGAAGATGTTATGGGTAGTGTGATTCTGTTGTTGATTCTCAAAACACAAAATGTTTTTCTAAAAAGTACTGTGTGGTATGCATTTTGGTTTAAGACCAAACAAATAATCTGCAATCCAATCCCTGCCTGTAAGTAATCAGTTTGTACCTTCTGGTTTATGTTCATTTCTTTATCTGAAACATTCTTCATTTAAAAAGGGAAGCTAACTTTAACCACACCAGTAATTAGCATACAAATAATCTGTGACTAAATTTTTTAATGAAAAAATTTTACTGTATTGTAGGAAACTCCCAAAATAGCAAGGTTAATAAAAGCTTCAGAAGAAAGGGTATCAAAGACATATTCAAGAGGAGGTGCTTGCATATGTTTTTCTTAACTTGATGTTCTGATATGACAAGTTAAAGGAATCAACGCATTGCTACTTATTTAATAATGAATGCAATCACTTCCCAGTTTATTATGATTTTGTTTTGTTTGGTTACATTATGTTTGCATTAGAGGGTGCATCAATCCCTTCCAAATGAGAAAACTGAGGCCATGAAAATTATTTAAAAATTATTTAAGCAGCCAATATTGTAGCCATCTTCCTATGAGTATGAAGAGAAGATTATTTAAATTAGGACAAAGATTCTCAAAAGTGTATCTTCTTGGAAGTTTTAATCTTTTCAAAGTATAGCACAAACTAGGCAATGTTAATCTCTCTGACTGTCAACAGCAGTAGTAATAAGAAATGAACATATATTTTCTTTCATAGAAAATATCCAGACTTCCAATCTGATCATGTGTTCATCAACCCTGGCTTAGCTGTTTCTTCAGACTTTTTTTGTGTTTGAGTGCCTTAAAGAAAGAAAAAAACCCTCAAATGATCAAAGCATTCTAAAAATCCAGCGAAGTTGATAGATGTAAAGTGAAACTAATAATAAAATTAAGAGAATTCCCTGAAACCCTGCTCTCTACTTTATAAATTATTTAATACATTAGCAATGAAGAATTAGGAGCAGCAGAGGTTGGAATGGAAGGTGGCAAGACAGCTCTCAGCTCTCACTCTGGGACTCAAATGCCCTGTAGGCAATTAACATAAGAAGGCAGAGACAGAGGCAGGAGAAATTATAAACAAAAGGAAGAGGGCCAAGGCTAGTAGCCTACTAAGAACAAGGGATGTAGAGGCAGTTACAGATGTAGGTGAGCTTTGTGTGGGATGCTGCATCCAGTCACACAGACCTTGTGCACTATTATGAGAAAATGAACGACTGAGGTCACCACAGCTTTGTAGCTGTGATTTCTCAATCTGTTTTCTATGTTATTAAAAAAACTCACAATCAATACACTTATGTCAGTCCCTGTCCTAGAATAAACACCTTAGAAGACATGGTAGGGGTCTTTCATCTTGGCACTAGAGGCAATAACAGATCTCTTAAGTGGGTGAAGAAGTGAGCTTATTTTGAAAATGGGAAAATGAAGTGATTCTGTGTCACTAGGATGAAACAGAAAAGTAAGTGAGCCAGCAGAGACGGCATGTTTTCCCCATTGTGCTTATTTCCTTCATGAAATTACTGCCTACCTCCTTACTACTCCCTTAAGTGCTACCGAACTTCCTGGGGCCAGCTCATACTTCAAATACAAGATCAAAGGTCTTCTGCTTCCCCAACTCCATTTTCATTGACACCACAATAATTTCTCATTAGCATCACATACTTGGATACAACTAATATTTGAGGAGCTAGGCACACCAGGCATGTATGACTTGTTTGCCCACTAAAACTGAAACTTCATGACAAAAGGAACTTTGGCTTTTTCTCTTTTACATGTAATAGAGTGCTAGGCATGAGGAACTAACCACCCATGAGTAATGAATTCTACCTTTTTCTTAAAAACACTTGATTTTCATTCCATTTTGCCTTTATGAAGTCTACTTTTCATCCTCTATCTTTTACAAACATTAACAATCACTTCATAAATATCTACTTTTATATCCTCAAGAATGAGCATCAAGAAACAATTTCTTGGAAGACAGTTACCTTATACAATAGATATATCAATGATTTTTCAACAGTTATAAAATAAAAAGAACTTTTTTGTCATAATAAAGATTCAGTAGCCGAATGAGATCACTATAGAAGGAGGCCTTGCCTTTCCGGGACCTCCGGAACAAATGTGCTATGATGAGGTTAGGTTACCCTCCGGATGACTGACAAAGACACTGTGCATAGGGCCAGTTGACAGAAAATCCAGCAGTGACCCTCTCATACTTACAAAGAAACAGGAATTGGTGGTGGTGGGAAATTTGGCTTTGTGGTTAGCTAGTAAGAAGATAAAAAGGGAAAATCAGCTTGGAATAGGTTCTTAAAATGTGTGTGCATACTGAATATGTTTAACTCATTTTCAGCAACAGAGACCTTGAAAACTTAACCATGCGAATAATTTTAAACCCATGAGTTTGACACTTCCATTTAGTTACCTGCATATAATCCAGACATAAGCACAGTGTCAACAACTATGTGATAAGAATGGCTACTGTGGGATTAATCTGTGCATCCACACAAATCCTATGTCAATGCCCCAATCCTCAGTGTGATGTTTAGGTTTGGGAGCATTCACATCTTGGGGGTGGAGTTGGATCGAAATTGGATCATGAGGAAACAAAGAGATGACTGTATCTCTCCTTTCCCTATTCTTACTCCTCCCCTTTTCTATCCATTTCTCCCAAACGATAGACCAGGAAGGAATCCTCACCAGACACCAGGAACTTCTAGATCTTCAATCTTAGCATTCCCAGTATCAAGAACAGGCAGAAATAAATGTTGTTTGATTTATTTGGCCTATGCTATTTTTTGCTGCATCGACCTAAACTAAAAATAGATTCTATGGTGCAGATGAATTGTAATGAATAGTTTTTGCCATCTTAATACAAATCTAGATTTGATGAGCTTAGAAGCTATAAGCTAAAATAAATCACTTTCTCCAAGTTCTTCTTGGTCATGCTTTTTTAACTCAGCAATAGAAATGCCAGCTAAGAAATGAGTATTCTACATAATCAACACCTGCTTCTAGGTTCTTAATTTAAAGGATAAATTCAAGAGGAAAACGTTGAGGCACACATTCCCATATTTTACCTTATGGTTTTGCATAAGAATTTATATTTTACATTAATGTGCAAACAAATCTCAGTATTCTGAATCCACAGTTGAGCACTGTGGATTATGTCTTTTGGGAGCATTTCCTTGAGGTTGGACTGTATTAAAGAGAAGAGAAGTTGCTAACTCACGACATTAGGAGGAGGCTCATTCTCTTCAGTGGGAATATCAGACACATGGAGCTTCTTCATCTGACCCATCTAAAATGAAGAAGTTGAACTTTACAGTGAAACCACCAGGTACCAAAGTACCGTCGTCAGATAAGTTACCCTTCCCCAGCCTGTATGCTAAGGATGAAGCTGATACTTGGGAGACAAGACAGAAGTGATCCTAGTAGCCTAGCTGTAGCATTTATAGGAGGATTTCCCTAGGGCTTGCCAGGACAACTTCTGTCACAACCATCACCACTGATGTTGTGTTATCTACTTCAATTCAAAGCCCTAAACACATAAGACATGGCAAGGGCTGTAAGTGTCATGCATGTTACATGCTTCATGGATGATCATACATATATACATCACTTTTTTTGTATAGAGGAATTTACCAGGAGTAATAACTATCTTAGAGTCGGGGTGGACAGAGTGAAAGTGAGTTGGAGGGGAGGACAGAATTAAGTGGAGAAGAAGGACAGGGAGGGAAAGAGGGAGAGGAGGGAAGGGGAGGGAGAAGCTGTCAACATTTCTCCCCTTTATGAGTTTCAGGAGCTTTCTGCAAGGGCTTTTATAAGATACATTTTTGTGTATTAACAAAACACTAGAGGGAGTGGACTGTGTATGTGGGCACAGATCTCACAGACCGTGCTTTCTGCTGATGTGGGATAGACTTCTAGGCACTACTGTGCACAAATGACAGACATGTGGTCACAATAATAAAAGAAGGTGGCAAACCATAAACTCAGACATCACAAAATAATAATTCAAAATTGAATTCACCTCCTGGGATTGAACTGCCTTCACCTTTGGGGGTTTACACTTCTGCTTGTGTAGCTTGGCATCTGTGGCAGACAATGGCCTGTAAGGAAAATATATCCTGTGAGCTGAACAGCACCTTCAGCATTCCAGGAAGACTCAACAGAGGATAGACAACTTCCTTTGCCATCTGTGCCATGCTCCGCTAGCAGTGTTCCATGTGCTCTCAGAACACTCCTCAGCTTTTAGCTGCAAGTTATTCACCATTATTATCCTGTGGTTAATAACTACAACTAGACATTTCCTTTTTGTTTCTTGGCAGAACCCTGATCCATAATGACAATGTTAAGCCAATTTTTATCTAAATCATTACATTTAATGATTTTTAATTCATTAAGTAATTCCCTGAGTCATTTTGTATGAAATAAGTTCCAGCAAAATAACTCAGTCTTGGAAAGTGCTATAAAATAATCTTGTTGTGTTATGATGGTTTATGAGAAAAAAGGATTTGAATGCCAATCAAGCCTCAACATCTCACTTTGGAAGAACGCAGAGGCCTTTGTTAACCTTTCTGTCTCCTCTAAACTCATTCAAAGTGAATTCCATAGCCTTGAGAGATCTAGAAGTCATATTTCATCCTGAGAATGGGAATACTGCAGCTGCTTCATGAAGTCCTCTCAAAGATTAATTGAGATGATAGGAAAGCCTCAGCACAATGTCTACTAGACAACTGTCAATCAATGTACTCTTATATTCTTATAATAAATGCAAAAAATTAATAATGAGTCCCAATTTCATTATTGTTATTAATTACAAAAATAGCCACTTCAAGGACAAAAAGATGTGTATCTGGTTGTGAAACTTTGCCCAGTCAAAAGGACACCTATTCTCTCATCTGTGAAAAACATACCTGTGTGGTTTTCTCAATATATGAAGTAAAATAAAATCAAACCTGATGGAAATAGTCATAGATTCCAATGTCAAATTAAGTAGAGGTTGAAGGGTCCCCAAAGCACATGGAGGCTTACCTCTGAACTCTCTTCTTCTTCCTTCTGGCACTTTGGTGCCGGATCACTATAGCAACCACCACAAATATCACTGCCAGGGGGAAGAGCACACCAACCACGATAGAGAAATCTATAACAAAAAGCACAGGAACACTATTAAGGACCAAAGAGTTTGTCTCACTTTAGTCTGCTTCCCTCCCCTTCCTTCCTTCCTTCCTTCCTTCCTTCCTTCCTTCCTTCCTTCCTTCCTTCCCTCCTTCCTTCCTTCCTTCCTCCCTCCCTCTCTCCCTCTTTCCCTCCCTCTCTTCCTTCTACTCCTCTTCCCTTCCCTCCCTCTTTTCTCCTTTCCCTCCCTCCTTTCCTCTCTCTTTCACTCTCTCCATTTCCTTTTTTCTTTCCTTTTCAGAAAGGATCTGGCCACGTAGCCCAGGATGGCCTTGTACTTACTGTGTAGCCCAGACTGCTCTCAAACTTGACTCAGATTCCCATATAACAGAATTACAATGGAATGTCATTGCATCTGACTTGTCTATTTTATTTGCCACAAATTTTATCTAGCTTTTAATAAATGATCTTGTCTGCCTGGAAAGTTATACATGATGGTTAACATTTACTATCAAATTGTCTGTGGAAGAAGACATTGGCTAGGTCCCAGGCTGAACTGAAGAGGCTAACAAGGCAAAAAACCTGTGGGTACTGCATTCATCTCTCTCTGTTTCTTGACTGCAGGTACAATGTGACCTGTCACCTCTCTGTTCTTCCACTACTATGTGTTCCCTACCATAATGGACAGGAATCTCAAAACTGTAAGCCAAAGCAAACTCTTCCTTCTTTAAGACACCTTTATCAAGTATTTCACCAAGAAAAAAAAGAAAACTGGCAGAGTTGGTAAAATGCAAACCATGTTGATCATGATTTAGATGCTAATGTTTATAAACAGCAAGTAAAAAAATCCATACGAGACCTTCCATAGGAGGAGGAGGATTAATATCTTCTTACTGAAAATTCTTTGAAGGGAAGAAAGGTGGCTGCAGTAATAAGAGAGTGAAGGTTGGGTGGCTACAGGAGGATATGGAGCAAGAAGGACGGCAGAGCTGGAACACTCCAGTCTTTGAATGAAAGGAGAAAGAGATGGTATTGCCGCCATTGTCAAATGAAGAGAAGAGGCATGAGTAAAAAAGATGATGGGACTTATTCATGCTTTTTCTTTGTTCTTCACCCCCTAGTCTAAGTAATACACTCAGCCTAGATATTTTGCAATCTTGTGTTCATTTCGCTTGTAACCATCTGGAACCAACAAAAACCATGGAGCACACACATCTGAAGAGCAGAGGAGACACTGCTTTTGATACATAGTCCAGTAGCAAGACTGACAATTCCAAAAATACAAGAAAACCTTACAAGGGTGCAGACAAAACACATAGACAAAGGTAGACGCCTCAGAAAGCAGAATTCAAGATAAGAAAATGTTGTCCAGTTCTCTTCAGCTTCCATGAAATTATTGTTCAAAGAAATCAAAGAAAGACCAGAGAGTGTGGCATTTCTGCTTGACACAGCTTATCTTCAGAACGGGGTTGAGTGGATGCATTGGAACTAAGTCAGAATAATAAGCATTTTAAGAACACCATATCAGAATACTTGGAATACTGTCAGTGCTTACAAACATTCCAAGTCTAAGAGGACAACGTTGTGGCTTGGGGTAAAAAATATTACTAACAGATGCTAAGGATGCACTTCAAGACAGAAAAAAATTGAACAGTAAATGTAGCCTTTTCTACTGTTAGCAATGATGGTCTTGAATAGCATATAGCATGAAACTTTTACAAACATCCTCAATTCATTAAAATACTAAAAAATAGAAGATTTTCTTTGTAGACATTGATGAGGTGATAAAAATCTAGAAAAATATAAAGGAAGAAGAGTCAGTTTCTTTAATGACATGACTCCTAGTAGGTCAGCACACTCCAGGGCAGGCCCTACATCAACTCCCAAGAGTGCACTAGAAAAGGAAGAAGAGAAGAACAAGATGATGACAATGACTGGAAGTCGGGTAGATAGGGAAGTAAGAGGGGTGAATCTGGGAGGTGTGAGAGGGAGGGGTAAATACTATCAGAAGGCATTGTATAGGATTCTCAGCATATTAATAAAACTACAGTTTAAGAAAAGACAGAGAATAGCCGGGATAAAGGCACACACCTTTAATCGCAGCACTCAGGAGGCAGAGGCAGGCAGATCTCTGTGAGTTCAACACCAGCCTGGTCTACAAAAGCTAATTCCAGGACAGCCTCCAAAGCCACAGAGAAACCCTGTCTCGAAAAAACAAAACAAAACAAAAAAAGATAGAGAAAGAAATTATCACAGAAAGAAGTTTCAGATATAACTTGTTGGAGAGCTCAAGGTGCAGGTGCAAACTCCAGGACTGACAACCAAAACTGAGAAGCAGGAGGTAGAGGAAGAAGGGTTTGGGGACAAAGGAAAGCAGAAAGAGCAAATGAACCAAGATCAAACTCTAACAGCAGCTGTGCCTTCAATGACAATGGTGTCTCAGTATGTGTTTGTGTGTTTGTGGACTGTAACTAATGCACCACTCTACAGTAGGGGTGAAGGGTGCACCCCTGCACACTGTGCTCAATGTTGCTATGCATCTACAATTCCTTAATAGTAAAATCTAGTTAATCAAAGAGATGTGGAAAAATTTAGGACAACTAATAAAAGAATGAAAAAATGCACACCCTCCAAATTCATAAAAGAAAAAATGATTAACAAAATGGCTAACGTGTATAATACTGCACAAAAATAAAAAAAGAGTAAAAGGAAACTTAAGTGAGGCAAGACACATAGAAACTGCACAATATAACTGAGGGTCTGTATCCCAGCACATTTGTAGTTTGTTCTTCAAATAAATTTTGAAAAATAAAGCTAAACCCAAAGGTATGTGAGATAGCAAGGATTTTAAAAATGCATTATTTTCTTAAAATATTCAAGTTTAAGAAGGATTTAAAAAGGATGAATGTCAATGTGAAGATATTATAGCAACACAAACAGATGGAGAATTGTGGTTCACTCATCTTCGTCTCCAGGAACTGTAGACTTTAAAAGGCAAGAAGCAATAGAGATGCACAGTTCCAGTTCACAACGATGACAGTGTTAATCCACTCAGAAGAACTGATTATTCCAAATATGTATACGGAAAATACCATGATTTCTAATCAATTAGTCACTAGCAGTATCAAATTGTAATGTCAACATTAAGATAAAGTTGTATTCATTTTTATTTTATTGATACATGTGTTCTTAATTGCATGTATGTATGTGCCCCTTGTGAATGGAGTGCCTAGATTCCATAGAAATGGAGTTACAGATGGTTGTAAGCCTTGAAGCTAGCAATCAAACCAGCATCCTCTGTAAAGGCAGCAGGTGCTCTTAACTGCTGAACCATCTCACCAAACCCACAATACACTTTTAGAGTGGTTCCTTTTAAGATACCTACACAGTAACTGGTAGAGCAAAGAAAATAAACTAGTAGCTGGGATTATAAATGAACAATGGTACAGACCAACTTTATACAAAGAACACATGTAAGCAAATGAGGACACAAGTGCAAAATTCATGTTACCATATTTTCCTACACAGAAAATGTGCACACACGACTATGTGCTAAGCCATAAAATAAGCTTCAATGAATTTCATCATATGCTCCACATAAAATATTCCCTGATTACCATGTAATTATTCTAAGTATTAACTAAATAAGAACTAGTAAAATCTCCATTTTCCTGCATGTTAGGAAGTAGATGGCAGTAGGGTGGTTGTGGGGAGAGCCAGGGGTGGGGAGTCAGTGGGATATGTAATACAGTCAGCTGCAAATGGGCTAGAGTATTACTCACTAGGAATAGTATAGATAGAAGCTCACTGTATAGCTGAAAAATCTGGAACAAGGATTTATGAGTACCTTTTACCATAAAAACAGATGACTGTTCTTCACTGTACTTTATCTGATAACTGTTTAAACATGTGTTACAGCTCTTTGATGTGTATAAGAAGTTGGTTTTACGCATGGTTTTAGAGTCTATGATTAAATCCCTAAGTAGTGAAGTTGAAACATGGCAACCATGTTTATAGAGGAACCAGAGTCTGTTCAGAGACAAGCTGGACCCTGATTTTTGCTAAGATGAGAGTCCAATTAAAAACAGTGCTTTGCCTGTCATATTAAGAGTTCTATGTCAAGCTGAAAAAATAATTGTACATTTATGTCTGCAAACCACACTTGTGTCCACAACTTGTGGACACAAAATGATTCATTAGAAAAAAATTGTGTATTATGACTTTTCAAACTTCACCAAGTAATTTTTTAATTATGTCAATAGAAACCAGGAAAAGTACCAGTGAATTATAAAACAAAATAGAATTTTCTCAGCCAAAGTAAATGATAAATGTCTGAAGAAACAGTTGTGTTTAAATTTACTTCAACATTATGTAATGTAAGCATGTACCAAACTATCTCATAATATCTCATAGCACATACAATTTAATGTATTTCCCTGTCAATTAAGTAAGGATAAAATAAAAAACTGATTTAAAAACCTAATCTTATTTCCATGGATTCCATGGTAACATTTCTATTTATTTCTATATAACAGAAATATTTGGTGACATAAATAAATGCCCTTAACTACAATTTAGAAAGTTGCATGAAAACAAACTTCCTGAATGATTACTCTTAGTTTTAGTGAGTCTTATGGTCTTAAACTGTTTATTGGGTATGAATTTTACTGCAAACATTACTTATATTAATGATGAAGTGGAGCTGGAGAGTATTGTGTCTTCTTCAAGCTGATAAGAACCCCCACTGAGTGGAGGAGCTTTTGGCCTCTTCCCAAGGCCAAAGTTCTTGCAGCCTGCCGATGTCAGTCCACCCATCTCTCTGTGCTTGTGTGCTGGTTGGGTGATCCACTGGGAGTCAGTATTTCTTCTCAGCTTTATGGAATGGATTGATGAGGATAATGTCAAATTTGTATGTGAAACCTTCACCAACCCAATAAGAGTTCAGAATTCCCACAGTTTAATAGGTAAATAAAATGAACGTTTCAAGAAGAGCCAAGTCACAGTTTAAGCGAAAATTGGAACCATCAAAGAGCCTTCTAGCCAGGCATTGGTGGCTCACACCTTTAATCCCAGCACTCAGGAGGCAGAGGCAGACGGATCTCTGTGAGTTCGAGGCCAGCCTGGTCTACAGAGCGAGTTCCAGGACAGCCTTCAAAACAATACAGAGAAACCCTGTCTCGAAAAAAAAAAAAAGCTTTCTAGTTAGATAGTTGATTCTGTCCTGAATGTACTCCACAACCCCACCTCAAGAATGATAAATTGCAGATAATAATATATTGTATGATAGTATCATAACCTTAAAAGGTAATGGAGTTTAGAATCTCCAGGAAAATAGGAAGTGAAGGTCTTGGGCAAACAGCAGAAGTAAGTTGAAGCATAAACATTAAAATTAATTGTTATTCTTTTGTTTAAAATGCCAGAAAGTATTTGAACTCGGGACAAACAGTTCATACATGCCCACTCTAACCACATCTCCATTCCTATCCTGTGTGTACACAGGACAATATTGTTTCCTTAACCTTGGGACAAAATACCAAGAATCTCTCCCTAGAGACACTGGGGCTTGGTACAGGAGTACACAAAGTTGGTTGAATCTGGCTCCAGACCTCTAATCTGAACCATGCAGAGAAAGGAGTTCAAGGAGTACTCTCAAGAAAAACAAGGGAATTCATAAAAAGCTTTCTCTCAGCTTAGAGTATTCTTTGTGATGGCAACCAAAAGCAAAGGCTCCCTCGCTGGCTCTTGTCCTCCTTGACAACCTATAGGGTGGCCTGCTTCCTACTCACAGTACCAAAGAGGTATCAGTAGTAGCAACAAACTCTCCAAATGTAAAGAAAACCCATGTGGGCCAGTTTCAGTCAGCTTATTCCCTGGCCTAACAAAGATCACACATGTCAAAGAAAAAGGAGTCAAATGAAATGTGGACAGTATGTGAGTGAACAGGACATCCCACCTGCAGGTAGTATATGCATAAACAGGACAGCCCACCTGTAGGCAGTATTTGAGTGACTAGGACGGCATACCTCAAAACAAAGGAAAGTAGCTCAGAGAGTAGAACCTAAACCTGCCAAGTTGTGTTCTCAGAGTGTCATGAGTTAATATAACCTAATGTTGTGTCTACTGTGGAATTGGAAAGAAAACATAAAGCAAGTAAGAAAATATGATGTATTAAAGTATTATTACAAATGAAAAGTTTGAAGATATCATTTTGTATGAAGATTGACAATGCAAGAATGTTGAAAATATTATTTGAATGTTGCTAAAGAGACTTCAGGGATGAAAAGTATGTGTTCAATAGCTATAGAACAGGAATTTGATGAGGATAGAAAAAAGACAGTGAACTGTATATACCAGGGTAAAAATCAATACTGTCAACCTGACGGATCTAGGATCATCTAGAAGACAAATTCTGGGAGTTACCTGAGTAAGTTTCCAGAGCAAATTAAATGACGTATTTAAAACCTGCCCTAAATGTTGGTGGAACCAGAGACAGAGATCAGTCTTAAGTGGGATATCTTTATCAAACACACTTCAAGGCTCAGGGATCTATGCAGGAGAGGATGCAAAAAGACTGTAAGAGTCTGAGGTGATGGATGGCTCCAAGGAAAGGGAACAATCTAGACACAACAGGACTGATACAAACGAACTCACAGATACTGTGACAGCATGCACAATTCCTGTATAGGTTCAAACCAGACGACTACCAGTAGAGGGGAGAAGAAGTAGACACAAAATTCCACCCCTAACCAAGAAGCTATTTGTCATTGATATCTGTTGGGAAAGGGAAAGTCAATTTTCTCAAGTGGAGTCTCGCTGGATATACCAATCACACTGCAGGACAAGCCCCATGTCCAGAAGTATTTGGTCAACACAAGATGGACTCCATGTGTTTCTGTTTTTGTTTTGGTATTTTTTTTCTTTCTGTTTTGCTCTAATTTTTTTTAGTTTTGATCTTTTTTGATGGAGAGAGAGAGAGAACATGAAGCTAGTAGATTGGGATCTGGACAATTAGAAAGGATCTGGGAGGAATTAGCTAAGGGCAAAGAATATTCAAAAAATGTTCTATGAAACTAATTTTAATAAAGATAATATTTGAAGACCAGCATTCATGTCTCTGTTTCCTGACTGTGGAAGCAATGTGACTAGCTGCCTCATGCTTCCCCTGCTACCATGACTTCCGCACCATAGTAGATGGCATCCTTAAACTGTGATTCCAAGTAAGCCTAACATGTCTTGAGTCCATTTTATTGGGCATTTTTATTCACAAGCAGCAGGAAAGTGACTAATACAAACACAGAGCTTGATAGAAGGAGACAAGTTCTCAGGCAAGAGATGCAGGGTTACCTACGGAAGACTGTGGCAGAATCCTCACAGTCAGGCGGGGCCCATCCTTCCTTGCACTGACACTGCAGCTCATGGTCACACACCTAGTAGAAGAAGGATGCTGTGTCACCATGAGACTTAGTGCACCATTCAAGGCCCCATTCCTTCACAGTGAAGTTGATGTAAACATGAGAGGGACCCGCTCTTCTGAATTTCATCCACTCAGGTGAAATATTAATGGCAAAAGTAATGGGCTCTCAGAGGCAGTGCCCCATGCTATATACTCCCTAGTGTCATATAGACATTAGTAACTGTGATCATTGAGTGCTGAAGGTGTTGTTTCAGCTTCATCACAACAGACCTGGGAAACTGCATATGGCTTATACAAGTGGGGATATCTGCTTTCCAAACTTACTGCATGCCCCCTGCACTTCGAGGAGCAGTTGGTTGACTTGTATGTCTTCTCCATGTCCACACATTCTGCATTAATGCATACCTGAAACAACGTGGAAACATGAGCTCGATGGAGCATTTCCAACAGTTCCATCTCTGTCAATGACAAGCTGGAATTGAGTCTTCAATTTTTCATCAATTCCATGTCATCAAACTCACCTTTTTAAATAATTTTTATTAATTCCTTGTTCCCTAAGAATTTCCTATGACATTTTCTGATCATATTTACTCCCTCAGCTCTTTCCAGGTCCAGCCCCTACCCACCCAAGTTGGTGTCTTTAAAAAAATTCAGGACCAGTTTGTGCTATCAAAATATTCTTGAATGTGTGACTTTACACCAGAGTGTGGTCACCTTTCCAGGGAATATGCTTTTGGGGAGAATTGATAGTCTTCCATTAGCCACCAAATGCCAATAATACCTCATATAGGAGTGGAGCTTTATGTCCACCTTCCCCTTATTTGTTAGCATAATGTCTGGCTTAAGCTTGCACTGGTCCTGTTCATGATGTCACAATATCTTTGAGTTCATATGTGCAGATGTGCTGTTGTGTATATTTAAGATTTCTTTTTATTATTTTTATCGATGTGTCTGTGAGTGAATACCACAAGTATGCCAGTTGCTGCAGAGGCCAGAAAGAAGTATGAGATCACCTGGAACTGAAGTTATATGTAATTGTGAGCTATATAGGTTTGGGGAACCAAACTTGGGTCCAATGGAATATTAGCATGTGCTGTTAACCACTGAGTCATCTAGCAACTAAGCTCAACATTTTATTAGGAAAACACTAGCAGATTTTGAGACACTTAGAGAGCCCTCCTTAAGATTTCTTTGCGTTCCTTCTGATAGATATCTCTTTTCATCCAACGGCTCCTCACATTTGGAGCTATTCTTGATCACAGACTTAAGCCTTGCTATAATTAACATCTGGAAGGAAGGTCTGGGATTATATTACACATGACACTACTACAGTAACTACTATGAATGAGAAGTAAAGGCCATTCCACCCTTCTTCTCTTTATCATTATCAGAGGAGCTAGCATTGATTGACCACCCACCAGTTTCGAGGCACTGAAACTGACAAAGTTTGCTTTTATGAGACTGAATTATCTCACTCATAATAATTTGTTTTTGTTCTATCCATTTACCTGCAAATTTGTGCTTTCATTTTTCTTAGCTGCTCATATTACATTTTGTATACATACTGCATTATTCTTATCCATTCATTTGTTGATGGACATCTAAGTTGTTTCCATTTCCTAACTATTGTGTAGAGAGTGGCAATTAGGATGGGTATGTAAGTGTCTCTATAGTAGGATATAAATTTCCTTTATAGTTATGTCCAGGAGTGGTACAGTTTTTTCAATTTCCTGCACAAGTAGATGAATTCCAGGCACAACCTTTATTAAGGCTCTACACCCTTGCATATGTGAGCAGTACTAATAATACTTAGTGGGTTATTTTTATCTTTTTTAAATTTAAATTAGAAACAAGCTTGTTTCACATGCCAATCCCAGCTCCCTCTCCATCCTCTCCTCCCCTGCCCCCACCAGCCCACCCCAACCCCCCACCCAGTCCCCACTCTGCTCTGCAGGGAGGACGAGACCCTCCATGGGGGATCTCCAGAGTCTGTCATTTCATCCAGGGCAGGGCCTATGTCCTCCCCGATGTGTCCAGGCTGAGAGAGCATCCCTCCATGTGAAATGGGCTCCCAAAGTCCATTTGTATGCCAGGGATAAATACTGATCTATACCCAAGGCCCCATAGATTGCTGAGGCCTCCTCACTGACACCCAGATTTAGGAGTCTGGATCAGTCCCGTGCTGGCCTCTCAGCCATCATTCTGGGGTCCAAGAGCTCCCCGTTGTTCAGGTCATCTGTCTCTGTGGCTTTCACCAGCCATGTCTTAGTGGGTTATGAAAGGGAGAAGGAGGAGGAAAATTATGTGGGTGGGGAGAATAATAATGAAGTTATAAGGGAAAATGTTGGAGAGGATAATAGGAGAGTTGGAAGGAGAAAGGGGGTTTATCTGATGATATTTCACTGAATATACATCTGAACTTCCCAAAGAATAAAAAAGAAAAATGATTCTAAGCACATAGTGGGCAATTATTAAACACTATTGAAGAGATAGGTGCAGGTTTGAATAAATCAACGGCAGAAACATACTGTGAGCACGGAGCTCTGAGGAAGAAAGGAGGTGGCCACAGGTGTTGAGTGTGGCTCTGTTCTCGTTCTTTTATTGCACTTAGCTTCCTTGTATGATTGAATTTGAGTAAAATGCTCTCTTACAAGCAAATGGGAAACTTTCAGCAGTAAACATCTAAGTGTGTTGAAGTTCAAAGGTCTTTACTAATTTGGATTGTTTGACACACATGGTAGATAACTATAGACACCTGACTTTATTAATAGGGTGATTATCTCTATGCTTCCTTGGCCGACCAAGAACTTCCTCAGTCCTGTGGGTGAGCTTAAACAAACATGGTGACTAAGATACTTCCCTGTCCTTCTTCAGGTGCACTATTATTGATTGTGTGATAAAACTCTGGACAATGGAAACTCATGTCACACTGGTGGCCATAATTATGCTTCAGGGTAAAATTTCTTCTTGTTAAGAAAAGATGTGCAAAGGACAGTCTTGTTTTTCCTGCTTCTGCAGTGCTGGGTGGTGTACTCGGTGCATGAATGGGTAGAGCAGCATACTGGAGATGGCAGGAGACAATGACAAACAACTTTGTTCCTTAGTGGTGGTTGCATCACTGAGTTTACCATGCAGGCTGTTGTATCTCTGAAACTACCATTGTCTGAGGCTATAACTGTCCTAATTATTTCAGTCTGTTAGTTTTTCTTCTGTTTGTCTACAGAAGCATGTGAACTGTGATTAGAGAAATCATAAAAAATAGTAGTGAGTTAAAACATACAGGTACATATGTGGGATAATGAATTGTGGAATACAATTTCAACTTGCCTTATTATTTCCACACTTGGTTCCATTGGCCACCATGTCTATTCTTTGACTGGTGTCTTCAGGATCAAATAATTTGCATGTCAGAAAAGATATTGTAAGTCCTTTCCATGGCAGATTAGCTGACCCACCTTCACAGAACAACTTGCCACACATGACATCTCTACAAACAACAATGACAACAAAATTACAAACTTTATCCCAGGATTCAAATTTCAGTCTTGTGCAAATACAAACCAGGCTTTGCCTATTAATATTTAAAAAATAATATTTCACTTATAGCAGTGACTTCTAGTTGTACCTATGTATAATCTCCTTACTCTACAATAACATGATCC
The DNA here is from genome assembly GCF_017639785.1 of Mesocricetus auratus. Classification (NCBI taxonomy): domain Eukaryota; kingdom Metazoa; phylum Chordata; class Mammalia; order Rodentia; family Cricetidae; genus Mesocricetus; species Mesocricetus auratus. The sequence continues at coordinate 52,263,167 of NW_024429180.1, read as the reverse complement.
TTGTGTAGTAACAAAATGTGTTGTTTCTCAAATACAGATATATTTACAATTAATTTTTGCCAGTTGTTTAAGTTATGGCTACTGGAGGTAGGGTACAAACTTAAGTGTATACACTAGAAGATGGCCTTGAATAAGGGAACATGCCCCATTCTGAGCATTTTTTTCTCAGCTGAGATGATGCAATGTGTGTTAGTTAGTTTTTTTCAACACAGTCTGTAGCAACCTAAGAGGAGAACATCTTAATTAAGCAATTGTCCCCATCAGACTGGTTCGTGGGCATGTCTGTTTCTTGATTAATTATTGTGGCAGAAGGGTCTAGCTTCATTGTAGAGAGTGCTGTCCCTGGGAATTACTGGGATGTGTAAGAAAGCAAGGTGAGCAAGCCACAGGGAATGGAGACAGTGATTAAAGCTCCCCCATGGCCTCTGCATCAGTTCCTGTCTTCAGTTCCTCTCTTGATCTCCCTCAGTGATGGACTGCAACATGGAAGTGTAAGTCATACAAATCCTTCCTTCCAAAAGTAGCTTTTGGTCAAGAGTTTTATCACAGAAATAGAAAGCAAACTATGGATGAATTGATAGGTGGAGTAGGGGAAGTATTCACTGAGAAAAGTGGTGGGGATGGAACTAGAGGACACACAAAGGCAGATTCCTGACCTTACAAAGGTGCCTAGGTAGCCGTTAGTTTTTATGATTTTACTTCCCTCAGATAAATTGTAAAAGATAACAGCCTCAGTTTTCCACTAGTGTGATCTACACAAAGCCAGAGATCTGACATAAGAAAGCATTAAGTGTAACTCTCAGAATTCTCCCTCTGGATCTGCAGGTTAAATTGCTCAACGCTCAGGGACGCTGTTACTGACCACCAGCAAATTCAAGCGCCAAAGCCAATAAGGTCACAGTTAAGTGCTTTATGCAAAATTCAGAGGACACCTGTGGACAAGTAGTCTAGAAGTGAGAGAATGGTATTTTTCTGTTATGCTTGTGGTTAGGAAAAATATGGATGGCAAACTTAGGAAGCCACAGCTCTTCCAAAGTCTGCTGAATGGTTTTCCACAATCAGAGGACGATTTGTGACAAGCCTGTAAGGATGGTACTGGAACAAGAAATGTGGAGAGAGCTGCCCTTCATAGGCAGCTCTAAGTGACTAGACGGTGTCTGGTAGAGGATGAAATGTCTGAGCATAGTGTTACACTCCGTATCCACTGATAACACTGCTATAAAGGGTAATAGGATTCTCACAGGCTACCGGGGAGGGATGGACCAGCCCTACTACCTTCCCACTCCATGTATTACTTTGCTGGCCCTGTATATTTTCTTTTCCACAGCTGTTTCACTTTTTAATTTGCTTTGAGTTCCTATAATGAAAAGGTCACACTATACAGTTTGTCCTTTAGGCCCAGATTCCTTCAATGGATCTCTACACCCCAACTATTTTGTTAATATTAATTGTCTAGCAATATCAGTGTCCAGCAGGAAAGCTTTGAAAAATGCTCCTGCTGTTCAAACTTTGATATAAATTCTATCTACAAAATTTGGACAAGGCATCAAACATTTGATCCACTATTAAACACCTTAGGGGACAGGAGAGAGAATTATTTGTTAAGTGTAATTGTTGTTCTTTCATGAGACAAGAGATCTGTTTCCAACAGCATCCTTGTAACTTTAGCTCTAGGGAATATGATGCCCTCTTCTGGCCTCTAGGGCACCTACACACATGTGGCATATACACACCCACCTTAATATACATAACTAAAATGAATTGAAAAGTACCATATTTAAGTTGAATTTTAAAGGTCATCCTAAAGTGGCAGAATAAAAATGTATATGAAAATCTCAAGTTCATCTGATGTGATTTTTGCTATTCAGGATATCAATTCTGAAAACAAAGTGAACACTTCAGGTGAATTGTTGGCCACTTTTCTTAGTATAGTCTTTCTCATATACATGTCTTGACAAATTTAAAAACATGTACATATACATATATATATATATACATATATACACAATATGTGGATAGATAAAAATTTCTACCCAGAAATTCATAATGAAAAGTACTAGTTTGAAAAAATATCTTTTAAAATATTTTTCTGGATGTATTTATTTTATTGTGTGTGTGTTTGTGTGTGTAACTGTGTCACACACACATACATACATACATATATATATGTATATATATATATATATATGTCATTTGCATGAGGAAGAGGGCTTTGGTTTCCCTGGAACTGTAGCAACAGATAGTTGGAAGCCTCCAAGTGGGTGCTGAAATTGAACCCAGGTCTTCTATGATAGCAGCAAATGCTCTTAACTTCTGAGCTATCTCTCTAGCCCAGATGTCATTTTCTGTTGAACTACACTTAGCAAGCATATGTGGGAGGAGATGTGCCATTGTCCCAGTGGGGTTATGGGAGGAAGGTTCGAACAATCTGGCCACTTACTTCGCTTTGCAGGGTATGTGTGTGCCATTCTCTACGTGACAGTATCCATACTTTGAGCCACCTTCGTTATGCTGGTAACATGACTTATCTGCCACCTTGGTTCCTGGACCAGGTACAGATGAAAGTAACATATGTGGAGAAAAAATAGATAAGAAATGTAATACTATACAACATGAAAAAAATATTCAGTTAACATTAAAAGTACAGATTGGAAACCCCTTATCCAAAATCCTTGAGATTGGAAATGTTTTGGATTGCAATTTCTTATACATTGAGGTGTTTTAATATACACCTGGCGATAGCTACAGAATAGGACCCATCCCCAAAGTAAAATTCACTTACTGTTTAATACATACTTTAAACAAATAGATTTCAGTCATTTTACTTGTTCTTGTTCTTAGAGTGCCTGAACTTGAACCTGTTACCTGAGGGTCATAGGTAGATGTTGACATTCAAAATAATTCTGTATTTGAAGCATATAGTATTCTGATTTTTGAGATCAGGGATATATGTTTGTGCTATTTTTTGGCATACTTCTATTGAAAATTTGAACACACACAAGCCTCAATAATTTAATATTAGAGGAGTTAGGTGAAATTTGAAAAAAAACTTTCAAATAATGTGTTAAAATTGTTACTTAGGTATTTGAAAATATCTATACGAGTTGCTGAGGGTTAAAAATTTCATCCAAATAAAAGACTTAGCCAGAGAGTTGCTGTTATTACATCATTATGTTAGAGATCCACAAGCATTAATAATAAGATATAAAATGCAACCTCAACGACTAGCAGTTATGCTTAACCAAATGCTTCCTGTGAGCCAAGTACAGTGCTAAGAATCACACTTTCCATTTCCCTTTTAATCAGCCTCAGACAGCATCGGATGGGCACAAAGCTCAGCAGTTAAGAACTCAGTCTTTAAGCACAACTTAGGAACTACTTGAACTACTTTGAACTTAACTACTGAACTTGCTTATCTGTAAAATGAGGGTGTGTGATGTGTTCCATAACTCATAGGTTTAGTAAGATAATTGGGTTAATATGTGTAAGCCACTGAGAACAGGGCTTGTTCAGTAATATGTGGGTGATAAATACTAGCTATTCTTACTGCTGTCCTCAGGTTATCAATAAGGAACTGGAGACTCAGTGCAAGTCACACAGGAAGATAAGAAGCCAGCTTCACCCACCTTTTCCCAAACCACAGCCTCAGGCCCTAACTCTAAGTTGCCCCACTGCATGATGAACAACTCTTAAACTCTGGCAGGCTGGATATAAACCTCTGTACGATAATTAGTAAAAGTAAAACAAGAAAAAGTTTATGAAGGGTGTGTTCTGTCTTCAAGAAAATACATGATGATGATTTATAAACTTGAAGCATTTTTAATGAATATTATGTTTTACTATTCAAGATGATAAAAACCTTTATGACTAAATTTCTTAGATTATTTGGATCTTAGTAACATATTAATTCCTTATTATAACAATATAGTTACATTCTGGGAACAAATAAATAATTTCTTCTTCAAAGGAAGTGTCATAATCAATATCTCTGACTTCCGAGTAACAGATTTTAACATTTTTAAAGTACTATTCATGTACTCACTATTAGGACATTTGTAAGTACCTTTCCCCAACCAGTTACATCTCTGTGCTTTCCCTAGACTTTAAACATTCTACAATATGAGAGAAACACAGGACTGGAGAGATGACTCAGTGGTTAAGAGCACTGGCTCCTCTTCCAGAGGTCCTGAATTCAATTCCCAGCACAACACAGCTCACAAACATCTATAGTGGAATCTGATGCCTTCTTCTAGCATAAGGTTGCACATGCAGATAGAGCATTCATATACATAAAATAAATAGGATAAATCTTAAACAGAAGAACCATTGTCTGATACATCTTTATTCTTAAATTTTAAATTACTCTTCAATTATCATTACCCTAATAAACGATGTTGGAAGAAAAATTTTATTGATAAATATTTCAGAGTTCAGCTGCTAGGGCAAAGGAGGGTAAAGCAGTGCCTTTGGTTGTGTGTGTAATTTTCCAAATCTTCGTCTTTGTAAACATTTCACTAATCTACATTTTGCCAGTAGTGTGATGTAGTAAGTGAACAATCTTTCCTAACACCTGTAGCCAGTCTTTGCTGGCTCATAAATGCAGAAGGTTAAAGGTTAACCTACTTTCATTAATACTCTCTACAGAGCTATGTAGTGAAGATAGTTTTAGTCTATTGGTTGAGCATTTCCATTTCCTTACTAAAACGAAGTACCTCCTTATAGCATAATCACATTTTCAGTATTTTGAATTTCAGTTTACAAGAATATCTTGAGGCTAAAAGTGTAATTTTATTATGAATGTATATACATTTTTTCAGATTAATTTAAAATAAATATGACCTTATATACATCATAAAACTTGGAATTTGAAGTCGAATCTGTTTTTCTAGTATTTTATGGTGGCCACCTTTGAATGAACAATTTAATGGTCTACTCCATCTAATACCTGATAAATAGGTTCAGTATAATTCAAGAGAAAATTTTGACAACAACGAAAGTCAGGAACTTAAAAAACAACAACTCTGGAGAACATATACTGAGTCCCTGAATGGTGAGGTAACAAGACTTGGGATGGAGTCAGACAAAGGGGTCAGAAGTTATTATTCAACATAATTACACTCATTTATCACTAGGTAATAAAGAGGACATGTTGAACTTCACTTATGCATGTAGAGTTTTCTTTCCTTGGGTTTCTGTCCTCTGAGGAAGGATACCTGAGAGCAACTAGCAGAACCAATTTTGTTGTTACCTTTAGCTTAGAATAGCAGCTCCTAGGAAGTGTAAGCAGAGTTGCTGAGGAGAGTCTCCAGCACATGTGGGCACATCTCAGTGGCTTAAACACATTGCGCCTTGGACTGTGTCTTAGTCTATCTTTGCTGGGTAGAGAGGGGCTTATCTAGGATTATTTAGAAGATCTTGATGTGTCTTGATTTTCTGGGTATTTTGTAGATGACAGTTTTTATTTCTATCACAGTTTTGATTGAAGTTTGTTTTCAGAAATTATGAGAAGTCTATAGCATGCGATGATACTACTGAAATACTATTAGGAATATGTAGCTTCATCTCTTTTTGAATAAATATTCCCTGTGTCATTTAAGTAGGAAGCTGGAAGAATGCAGGCTATGAAAACTTAATACATGGCAGCATACACATGCCATGCCATCCAGGAAAGACAAGTAATTGTTTTCTATTTAAATGCTGATTTTCTTTCATTTTGTAGAATTTGTAAGCTTTGACCAGTAGCTCCCTGTTTCCTCTGTATATCCCCACAAGTACTGTGTTATTTACTTCCAGGAGTTCAACATCTGTATAGACTTCACATAGAAGCAAGCACACTTGTACACTATAATTAGAAAGATGAGTTTCTAATTAACCTCTTATATCCAGTTTAAATTTGGGCTTAATGTTTCCAACTATCTTCAGATCTTCAGATCACATTTTATTTTAAATCCTGTGTTATGGTTTCTTTAGAGTGGTCACTAACTTCAAGTGAACAAAAATGGTCATTGAAATATTCTCATGTTTCCTCACTGCTGTTCTGCATTCCATGGGTCTTTATTTGCTTGTTTCCCACTTGAGCTCGTGACCTATCCACCAACCCTACTGTCACTCCTGTGTACACAGATTAATTTGAATTTGAGATTAAAAAGTGACGTTTGCTAAGTTTGTCTCAAACACTGTATGGTCAGACAGATATTAACACAATAAAAATGTCAATATAAAAGTAAAATTTCACTTGAACACCCTTTTTATTTGCTACCTTTAAACTCTTGGTCTTAAAAAATGCCCCCATCCAGTTTGATTCCTCCACTTTCCTGTGTCTGAAGTGTGTGGTGTCTTACCTTCAAGTTCTGAGAGACAACCAAGGTAGGACAAAGTATGCAATAATATTTAAGGGGGGGAGGTCTATGGGACACCCCTGAGTCACAGTTCTGAGTGCATTTTGCATTGCCTGTCAGTAAGTAGGGTATTTGTTGGATAGTCTATGGTTCCTGGGGGCAAGTATTATCACTCATTGTCACACACACACACACACTTTTAAGTTACATTATATAACATGTGTCTCTATGATCTAGAACCCTATTCTCAGAAGTATGAGATGATGCTTTGCAAGCTTCTAAGGGAGACTAGTTTTAAACAGCTATTGTGCATTTGACCACAACAGTGACCAACCCAACAGGATTTCTCCAATGGTGCAATAGTGGCACTTTTATCTTGGAGATATCCAATAGCTATCTAATTAGACTTAAGAGCTAGTTCAATATGAGGGAAGTCATGCTTGGCACTACCAGTGATCCATGGTTTGAGAGGTCATAGACACTATTATACTATTTTAAATCATTTAAATAAATTAAATTTTATTGTTTTCTAAATCAATACAGCTCCTAAATTTATTTTAAACATTTATCCTTATATGCATAAACAACTATAGCTCTCACCCCCATATCAATGAAGCTTTTTTAATTTAATTAAATTTTGCAGCAGGAAGAGGCTATCACAGAGATCTAAACATGATCAAAATACAGAGAATATATAACTATGGGGACCCTATCACTAGCTATCACATCTACAACACAACCCCTAAACCTCAGGCTCTGGGTACAATATAGAAAAGAAAGCAGAAAAACTGTAAGATCCAGAGGACCAAGATGCCTGCTGCAAGATAGTGTCTACTAGATATGACCCCATGAAAGCTCAATAATGTCATTGCCTAAACAAGACCTGCATAATGACCACACCATTCAACACACAAAAGGGAGAGGAAAACCCACAAGACCTCACGCAGATGAAAATTTTCAGAAACCAGTGGCTATGGAGAGAGGGAAAATCATTTTTTCACCTATGAGCACCCTATATACAATTCCAAGTTGTCAGCTCTAAACACATGTATGTATGAGCAACACTAAATGGAGTCAGTAATGTGTGTGTGTTTATGTGTGTGTGTGTGTGTTAGAAATAATAATTGTAGAAGAAAGAAGTCATGAGTCTGAGAACAAGTTTGGGGGGAAGGAGTTAAAGGAAGGGGTGGAATTGTTGTAAATACAGTACACTCATGTGTGAAACTCTCCAATTAAATTTAAAATATACTTATTTGTGATTTTGAGAAGTGTCATCATTTCTAGGAAGAATGGGATAGCTTGGTCCTTTGGCCAGGGCCAAACAGCATCACTGGAATTATGTAGACACAGAGAGAATTTTGCTCCTGTGACACTAATCTTCATTGCCAATTTGATGTGTGTTAGATTCACCACGAAAACACATTTCTTCTGGGTGTGTCTGTAAGACTGCTTCCAGAAATGCTTAACTAAGGAGGGAAAGCCTGACTTGGGTGACATCATGCCATGAGCAGCAGTCCTAGACTTATGCAGGAAAAACTGAATGGTGCACAGACATTCATCTTCTGCTTCCCAACTGAGGATACAGTATACTGTATACAGTATACACTATACAGCAACTGTTTCAAACTCCTGCAGCCTGGACTTTTCCTGGAACTAAGAGACAAAATCAACCCTCCTTTCCTTAAGTGTATTTCTTTAGGTATTTTGTATCAGTAGCAAGAAAAGTAACTAATACAGGGTCTTACCTGGGCCCCACATCTCCATGCACTGCTGCTGCAGGGTGGGACATTTGCCCTTCAAGCAATAGCCATGTCCACTTTGGCAAGGGAAGCCATTGACTCTAAATCTGTCAACTGGACAGTGACTGGATTTACCATCACACATTTCAGGCAGATCACACTCATCTTTTGCTGTTCTGCACACAAACCCAGCCTTTTTAAGCTGAAAGAAAAGAAAGGCAAAGAAATATGTGTCTCCTTGACCCTTGCCCTGATACCTCAGAGTGACACAGACAACCCATTTGTTCTTCAGGGCAATGGCATAATTCTAGTGTAATTTATCTGTGCCATGTTACTAGTGTTTATATTGGCCAATACTTTGACTCTTTTAAGCAATTAATATTTTGAATTTGCAATACAAACACTAAAGAAACACTAAAGTAAAATAAGAGGCACACACTAGGCAGTGTCTCAGATGGAGAGCAGAGAGTTATGTCTCTCATTTTGTTGAATGCTTCTTTGTCATGATTTATAAGATTTAAACCTGCAACTTCGGGATTTACTAGTTAAGTGAACCTTCTCCTGGAAAAGGAGACAGCTTTGCAAGTGCCAGGTCTGCATATTTCAAGACTTTCCCAGGCATCGAGTTTCCTTGGTTCTTTTCATTGCAGATTCAGGTATTTCTTGTCAACTCTTGTTATGGAATGTTGCATTGTGAAGAAAGAAATTACCAAATATGTTCATGCTATATGAACTCTGCTGCAATAGTACTGTAAATTTTGCCCTTATTTCCTTGGAGAAAACTTGATTTAAAACAATTCCTCTGCCACTTCAGCAAATCAGAGGAGGCTCCTCCTTTGCCAGTTGTTGGAGTAAGTACAGACCATCACATGCAGGAAACAATTTCCACTATTTTAATACCAGGTCCAGAACCAGACTAAAACTGCAGCTGAAGTTTACCAATCCTCCAAATATGAGTCCCACGGCTCCAACCAACCTGCTCTCTTATACCAAACCATGCCAAGTCCCTTCTTTGTTCCCTCTCTGATCATTTAGATAGTCTTTCTTTTGAGGTCTACATCTAACTCTAAAATCATTTCATTTGTGTTTACTGGTCTTCAGAAATACCGATTTCACATGAAGCATCCTCTGACCTCTCCAATACAGATTTCTGCTCTTTTCTTTCTCCATGTAGTGAAGATGAGCCCTTGTTGAATTTAGATTGAAATACTGTGGTTTTGAATTTGGGTCCTGATCTAAGGTATAAGAAGCCCCATTCAATTCAAAATACTTTTCTAACAGTTCCATCAGTACAGGCAGGTTCAATCACTTCATATGATACAGTCTAGCAAAGCCCTACAGTGTGAAAAGAAACAGAATGGGAAACTCCCCATGGCCTTGGAGCTGGTCATGTTTGCCCATGTTGGTTTTCCTACTAAATAGTGACCATGTTATTTTTTTTATTTCTCAAAAATTATACTGTATGTACTTAAGATAAACAATGTGGCATTTTGGTGTGTGTGTGTGTGCATGTATGTATGTATGTATGTATGTATGTAAAATCCATGTATACCAGGCGGGCCCTGAACTCTTCATGTAGTCAATGATAATTTTGAACTTCGAATCCTGCTACCTCTACTTCCAGAATGCTGAGATTGAACGCATGAACCACTCCATACCTGGTTCGTGCTGGATTGGGGATTGAACCCGGGGCTTCATGAACTCTAGGCAGGCAGGCACTCTGCCAGCTGAATCACATGTCCAGCCCTACAGTCAACATTTTTAGAGTTGCATTTATAAGAGATCACACAGCCTCTGTCCCTCTGAGTCTTTCTCTCAGTTGATATAATGCCCTCATGTATTACCCTGGATATCCCAAGTAGGAGATATACTATTTTGGACATTTTCTTCTCTAAAACTTCTTTCACTCAAAAGAAAAATGAGATATCTTCTTTGCATTTTTGGGAGACTGGTTGAATTTGAAAAGTAGCCAAAGAGTGATTGAGTCATTATTTACTAGGAAGAAAATTACTGCTCTGCCTGGTTAACATAACATAATCATTGAAGCATTAATATAAAAATAATCATAATTATAAAAAATGGAACAAATGACTCTTACTTGGCATTTATCGCAGCATTCTCCCAGAGCACACTGGAAACCTGCTTTGATTTTACAGGTCTTGGCATCACAGCATTTGTTGGTACATTCCTAGAAAGCATCAGCCACAGATGAAAGTAGTATATCATTTTAATACAATTCATAATATAGTTTATTTGCTGCATATACACATTGCTGGGTATCATTTAAATTTTTTCCTTTAGTAAAATAAAAGTAAACAGAGACTTAAGATTCTAAGAAGCTGGTGGCTTGCATTTATCTGATTTTTCCTTACTTATGTTTTAATGGACATATACTTTCTATCCTTTTGAACAAATATGTTTCCCACAAGTCATTCATATGAGTATTCATAGTTCTATTTTTCTTGATAAAATATGAAGGAAAACAAAGGGAAAGGATGGTTTTTAGACTAATACAATGTAATTAATCCTGCTCATTAGTTATGCTTCTATCTTGTCTTCAATTTAATTCCATCTTCATTGTAACTACTGAACATTATTAAATTAGTCTTCAACATAAATATTCTGACCATTAATTTATTTCTAGCACATATCTCAGAATAACTACTAATGTGGATCAACACATTTGCAAGTGACATTATATTTGCAATGTCAAATGGTTGCACACCCATACAAGCAATATAATTTCTTTTGATCTTAGTTTTTTGTTTCTGAGAGAGTCAAATCTGCTCACTACAGGGGCTGGAGCACCTAGAACCTCTGGCAATTTCCATTGTAGCTGTCAAGATTCATATTGAAAAAATGAGACTTCAAGAGTTACAATACTTTTATAGTTAAAACTACTTCCCTGAATTGAAGAAAAAACATCATCAGAGGAAGATCATTCTTGCAGATAGAGCAAATAAACCTTTAATCTTATTCTGAAGTCATTGCTATGCCAGTCTCCAGAGGGAATCAGGTATCACTCCTGTTAAGTGCTAATAAATGGGGGTAGGGAAGAACCATATTTAGAATTTTGGCTAGCCTGTGACTGGCATAAGATCATGATGGGAATCTGATTGTGATGACAACAATTTCTGAGTCTTGATAGATGTGATACGTGATGCTGCAATCCATTCTGAAACTGGGTGTGAATGTTAATAAACAAGACCTGGGTCTAGATTTTGAATCTTGCTCTGGCCAGTTGTGAGTTTGGGGAAGCAAATTATTTATAGTGCCACACCTAAGGGGTTTCTCACTAATCCATAGTTGCTTGAGCTACCCGAAAAATTTCAACCAGAAGACATTGGTGAGAGGTGTTACAAAGTCAGGATATAGTGAGGAAGATAAAGATATATTAAGATCTGCATACTCCTTGGAAGACTAGCCTTAAAAATACCTAACTATCCAAAGTCCCAAAAAACATTGAATAGTTTTATGGTGGGTCACATAATCTTGTATAAATGAACTAGGTTGTTTTAGAAAGGGCTAGAAGTACCTCTGGGGTGCCACAGTCACAGTCCTCGTTCAGTTCTACTAACTGGTTCCCACAGACTGGGGTGGATATGATAGCTGAGGGCAATGGGGTATTATAGAGGCAACGCGATAATTTGTCTTCAAGAAACTTGCCATAGTTGACACGGCTGCAGGAGCTAAAGTCTGTGGGCATATGGAACCTATATAGATAAAGAAAGGGAAGAGGCTTTAAATGTGGGAAGTAATGGTTGACATCAACTACAGTGGCATTTACAAATTACCGCAGAGATCAAATCCAATGCACTGGCTAAGTACTTAGTCATAGTTATGAGAATATCTTCATTTCTAAATTCACCCACTCATGTGGACATAATATCTCAGTTTAGTGGGTAAACATGACCTCTCTCAAAGTGTAGCATGTTGACTACTTTTAATCAAAACAAAAATGCTTCTTGGACAGCTCGTGTCACCTCTCTTCCCTAGATCATATTTTACGTATATCTTACTCACTTGGATAAGTATCAACTGACATTCTTTTTGTCTTATAAATGAAGGAGAAAATAAATGTGTATGTAAATGGAGAAAGAGAAAGTGAAATCCTTCAAGATAAGATTGCTCGGAAATTTTTTCCCAGCAAGTCAGGAATATAAATGCCTTTTCAAATATTTTACTGTGAAAAGTTCCTTTTCCCCTTTTATTGAAAATAGATTTTTTTCTTACATAACATATCCTGATTATGGTTTGGTTTGCCCTTTCTCCTCTCGGTTCTGCCCCCATCTCTCCTTCCATCCAGATTCACTCCCTTCCTGTTTCTCATCTTATAAATGAAGGTGAGGCTTAAACATGCAATGACATCTGGAAGAAATGACACTATCTTTGAAGCTGGAGGAAAACCAGGTCCATTGTGGGTATGGATAATGAAAAATAACCTAACAAATAGCATTGGCAGAATGGTAAGAACAGATAATACTAAAATATAACTAAATAAAATATAATACAAAAAGCAAAAGCTATCATATCAAAGTTGAACAAGAAAAACCAACAGAAGCAAAAGAGCCCGAGAGAAGGCTCAAGAATCAAAGACCCACTTATTTGCATGCAAAAACACTCAACTGGAAGGCACAATATATATGCAGAGGACCTTGTGCAGGCCCTGGAAAAGCTGCCTTAGTCTCTGTGAGTTCACAGGAGCTTGCTCACGTTGACGGACAGTGTCTTGTTTTCTTGGTGCTCTCCATCCCCTCTTGCTCTGACTCTTTCTGCCCCATCTAGTGAAGGGTTTCCTGGGTTCTGAGAGGAGAAATTGAATGGAGGAGACACCCCACTTAAGGCTGAATGTTCCAAGGTTTCTCACTCTCTGTTTAATGTTTGCCTGTGTTCCCAACTGCTGCAAAAAGCTGCTCTGATGATGACAGATCATATTTGTTTTCCTCACTCAGCATGAACTTTTCATAGTTCCATCCATTTTCATGCAAGTATCATGATGTCATTTTTTAACAGCTGAGAAATACTTCATTATGAAAATGTACCACACTGTATTTATTCTTCTGTTGAGGGACATCATGAGATTTTTCTTCAAAATCTCTTTCTCTGTGATCATCACTCTGAGTTTATGGAAAATATGACAAATATTTTACAATTTTGGACAAAAATTTTACAAAAATTTGGCAAAAGTAATTCTTTTGTGACACATACCATGTTGATAGCATGAGCATAAAATAATGAGCTGCCCCAACCCCAAAGAGAGAATTATTTCTAGTATGACAAGTTTTTTAAAATTATGTATAGGGGCTGAAGAGATGGCTCAGCAGATAAGCACTGGCTGATCCTCCAAAGGACACTGGTTTGATTGCACCTACATGGCAGCTCACAACTGTCTGTAACTCCAGTCTTAGTGTATATTATGTCCTCTTGTGGCCTCCAAGGGTACCATACACAAGTGGTGCACAGATAACACATGCAGGCAAAACAACCTTCCATATGTAAATAAATAATTTAAAAAATACATACAGGTGCAGGTAAGCTGGTATGGCACAGTTTCACCAGTGAAAGATTCAAATATAAAATTACTTATTAATTAAATGAAATGAATGAATTTTAATATAGTGATATTAATATAGTGATATTTGGTAGTCAATATGACTTAGCTTTATGATTTAGTTACCTGCTGTTGCCTGTCCAGAATTCATGTAGAAGTGTCACCAAGGCTGAGTGCACTGTGTCTGAGTACCGAGCTGAGAGGCTCCGTGAGCTGTATTTGTTACTCCAGAACCACAGCCAGTACTTTAGGGGGTCACACTGTTCAATGGTGGTTCCTGCAAACTTGGCTGATTCCTTGCTTTCTGATTATTCTCCCATACAAACATCTATCCCTGTGACATTTTCCTTTGTTTATTATGGTGCTCTATATAAAATGTAAACTTCCTGATATTATTAAAATGCTTCTAATTCTAAGACATAAATTATTTAACAAGTTGTTGACTATAACCTTGAGGCTACCACCAACCACAGTCCATCAAAACCAGGAAAACACAGTATGTCCCCAACACCCTCACCTTAGTGACTGCTCCATTACACAGACTTCAGATGGGCACTTGCAACTCAAGTAATCATGGATCATGCCAAGGTTGTGGCCCATTTCATGGGCCATTGTCCCTGCAACTCGAAGATGGTAGCTACTGTGGTCCTAGGATAATAACAGGGAAAATGACATGTACTTCTCGAGGTGACATATTCTTGAAAATCTCTCTGTGTCTCAGTGATGTGAGATGCCATTCTAGAAATATGTCTCTCTTATTGGTTGATGAATAAAACACTGTTGGCCAAGAGGGAAGCAAGATAAGCAGGACTAGGTAAGAAGGAGGATTCTGGGAAATGTAGCAGAAAATCACCATGTGATCCCAAGAGGAGAGGAAGCATGAATCCAGCGCTCTTGGTAAGATAAGACCGTGTAAAAATGTATAGATTAGTAGTTATGGGTTAATAATTAAGTCAGAACTAGCCAATAAGAAACCAGAGCCAAAGGCCAACAGCTTTATAATTAATATAATGTCTTTTGTGTTATTTGGGGACTAAAGTGACAATGGGACCCAGGCGGGAATCCCGCAACATCTCTGTCTTTGTCTCTCCCCCTCCATACACACACACACACACACACACACACACACACAAATACCAACAAGACACAAGTAAGTGTCATTCAAACAGTAATCCCAAAAGGTTGGTATAACCATTTCAACATTAGATAAAGCAGACACCAGAATAATCAGTACTTTGGGGATGAACATTTATGATGACTGTTAGATGATAAAAGGTCAGCTGTTCTGGGAGATGATGACTATACTTATGTAAACACCTAACAACAGACCTTCAAAACCTGTGAAGCAAAAACATGCAGTTGAAAAATAAAAATAATCAAACTAGCAACTATGTTTACATATTTCAATACCTACTTTTAAGACTGAACAGACCCAAACAACACTAAAATAACAATTATAGAACACTAACAGAAGACACTTTTGTGTCAGTTTATATGGAGCCATTAAATACAGACAAATATCAAAAGTCAAAATTCTATAGAGTGCACTCCAGTATATAATAATAACGAATTTCACATAACACTTACAAGTAATACATGTGTTAAGTCTAAAAAGAAAATTTTTGAAGTATTTACACTGAAGAAAACACCTACTCAATGTATTCATGCAGCTAAAACAATACATAGAAAGGCACTGATTTCATTAAAAAAAGAACAAATTAAATGCAATGTAAATAAAAGAAAGAGAATTATTAAGATAAAACCAGAAATCAATGAAGCTTAGAGGTAAAACCATTGAAAGCATCAATGACATTTAGAAATATCAAAGAAATTGATAAACATCTATTGAAACTGGCCACAACAAAAAAGAAAAGGCACATATGATCAATATAATAAATAAGAAATGGAATGAACTTGTAAGTTGGTGCCATATAGAAAAGATTGTGGGGCTAGAGAGATGGCTCAGTGGTTAAGAGCACTGGCTGCTCTTCCAGAGGTTCTGAGTTCAATTCCCAGCAACCACATTATGGCTTACAACCATCCATAATGAGATCTGCTGTTCTTTTCTGGCCTGCAAGCATACATGCAGACAGGACACTATACATAATAATAAAAGATATTGTAAGGGATATAATCAATCCATTTTTGCCCTTGAATGTGACCAAATTTACTCTAACAACAAAACCTCTACAAATCACATTATATGAAAATAAAATTGTAGGCTGATACCACCTTTCAGTCTAGAGGCAGAGACCCTAAAGATGTGTTAGTATTGTGAATTAAGACAACATTTTATGAGAACTTCAGATTCATCCGAGAATGCAAGATTAGGTCAACATTTGTCATTCAGTCACTGTATTTACCAAGAAACAGATAGTAGGACAGCCCTATCTTCTCCATAGACAGGGTAGGAAAATTGGGGAGATGCATAGAAACAGCATTTGATTTTTCAAACAGACCTGAATGATGCCAACAGAATGATAAGGAGAACACATTGAAGACATGAAAGCTAGGCCCACTGTTGATCCAGAAAAGTCTGTTGAGCTATAAAGAAGAAAAGGATGGATAAAAATGCAGAAACTGTCTTTTTTTAATGAACAATTCATCTAGAACTTTAAACAAGTACTAGAGAAATTCAAATTGCCACCTGTTACTTAAATATTTTCTTGGGTTTTTGAAATCATAAAAAGGACTTTTTCTAATATTGTCTTTCACAGAACTTGAAATTCAATTATTTGTATATAATAAACATCAAATGTTTACCTTGTGTTAATTACTATTATAATTTTATAAAGAGATATATCCAACAAGGACCCATTTGAGCATTTTTAAAGCCTTTTAATTCCCCTGTGTGTATTTCCTTACATCTTACACATACCCCAAGATATCATTTTCATTGCTGAGGCTCTGGAAATAGAGTCTGTGCTTCGTGCCATAGAAAGTGCAGAGAGCAAACTATACATACGATATCAACTGGGCAATATCATGATGCTTCCGTTTTAGCAGGTCATTCCCTCTCCACTTAGAGAAGTTATTCAAGGTGGTGTTGGCATCTGGGGTTATCTTTATTTTATCTTCATCGGTCCAGATTTCTATTCCAATTAAGGCCACATGGGTATCAAGCTTTTTGTAAAGCTGTTCAGAGAGAATACATTACAAAGTAGTAGGTTACACTAGCTAAATTATATTTTAATATTTCCACTGCATTTTATGTTTCAAAAGAAATCCTGTGTGTCATCTCTTTTACCACTATGAGCATTGCTGTATTTTTCCAGATAAAATGTTCATCTGAAAATTACATTTAAGTAACATCTTGAGGTTCGTTTTCAAGATTGATATAATTTTGGAAACAAAAATACCAGAGATTATGGGTCCATTTTGTTTCTTATTTTCTTTAATTCCCTGGAATAATTTTCTATTGGGATTTGGTTATCAGCATTTTCTTAAGTGGACTCTGGGTAACAAAATCCTTCCAAATAAAGCTTGTTAGCTTTTGGTCCTAAGAACAGGATGGTATTAATATGCCAGTGGCCATGTCAGAGGAGATGAAGTCGTTAATGGGCATATGGGATACAGCCCAGTGGATGGCAAAGCTACGCTGCGTCCATCCTGGAGAGAGAAAGCCCCGTGAGCATTGTTTATGCAATGCCCTCTGCTTTGTTGTGTGCTTCCTTCTGTGTGCTACTGCTGGGGTTCTGTTGTATCTACAAGGTGTGATTACTGTGTGAAATGATCCAACCGTATGAAGCACAGTGTGATTATTTCTTAGGAAAATCCCACTCCTCACTAGGCAATGTACTTGCAGATCACAATGAAGATGATTTTTATCAGAACAATGATGATTAGTTGGTTCCATGATTTAATTGGAATCTCTGAGTTAGTCCAAAAGATACAGGTAGATAAGACATTAAAGATGATTTTAGAAATGGCTTAGGTTATTCTGCCAATTGCTCCAATAAGAGATACAAAAATGGAAAAAAATAGGCTAGAACTCACCTTCCCCTTTGTTAGATATGAGATTGGCAGAAGATGGAAAATAAGAACAAGGAAGTCTCATGCATTATAGACCCATGAATTCTGCCTGTGGAAAAATAGGCTGATGATAAAACAATGCAGTCCTGTCTGTAAGCCCAAGGCAGGGCCTGACTTCCTTGGTCATGTAACTTATAGAATTAACCACAGGCATCAGGATGCACCTTGAAAAAACAAAGTTGTGAAAGGAATTTAAATGACCCTATTGTGTGTGAAGAAAGCAGATGGCCAGCTGACCCCTCCTGTAAAGATTCTCTAGAGTAGAGTTGAGGATAGAAATCTGCTATGCTGAAACTGCAAACAGCTGCCTGCTGGAACAAAAGGAACTGGCTGAAATGTACTTGGTATGCTTAAAAATTCTTAATCACTAATAAAATAATCATTGCTTTGGGATGAAGATGTGATGGTGGAAAAATCAATACAAACATGTTTAACTACTTGCGGGTTTCTAAGGAAAACATGTAAGTTGTGATTTTAATTTGTTTTTGGAAAATAAGTAACTTGTTGTGGGGTAATCTTTTCTTGCACAGCAATCTTTGTCTCAGGTGGTATGAAAGGGATAAGGAAAAAATAAGAACAGAACAAGCTACGGAAAGAAAAATATAATAATTCTTCAATCAAGCTTTGCCCCTCAGAAAAGTCCCATGTGTGTGTATTCAGTTGCACCAATGCTGTACCTCCCCTCTGGCCTCTCTGGCCTGCTGGAAGCTGGCCTTCCAGCAGCATTGAGATCTCTTGAAATAGCGCCAAGTGTTGTCATTCTCGGAGCCCCTTTAGCCTTATTAGCTCAGGAGACTTGGCTTCCATCCCTGAATCCATGTTTATTCATAGAACCACTCAAGGGCATATCTTAACAAAGTGTTTAAAGTTACATTTAATGAAATATATCATACCATGTTGACGTAATTGGCCATCTCAAACACTCTTTTTCTTATTTCAGCAAGATTTTTATTGTACTTCTTAAACTAAAAGGCAATGAAAAGACAGAAATAGGGGCTGATAGAAATTAATATAATTCGAAGATTTTTTCAAAAGACAATTCAACTTATTTCACAGTGATTATAATTAACAGCTATTAACATTTAAAAGATAAAACAAATCAACTCATTTTAATGAAAATTAAGACATTTGGGAAATAGTGTTATGTTCTCTCCCTTGAAATAGCCAGAGAGCATACAGCTCTTAGAAATTTACCCATGCATGGTGGAACATCCATAATCTCAACAGTGGAAGACCGAGGTAAGAAGACCATGTGTAAGTGAAGGACTTTGGCCACATACCAAGACACCATCTCAACAAAAAACCATGGCACAATAGAGTGAATGATTTATTCTAAATGTTTTTTAAGTTTCATGATTTCCTTATTGTGCAGAATGAGTGCAAAGTACAGCTTATCATCTTTTAAATTTATGAATAGTAGATGTATCCAATATGGTGAGATCAGAGATTAGGGGTCTGGGCTAACTACTAATTTCTTGATAGTTTTGATATCCAAGATTTTTGTTTTTGGCAATAAACACACAAAGCACTTATTTAGAAACTCACAATCAGAAAATTTGCTCTTAGAAAATAAATTAAATGGTATCTATAACCAAAGGTTGACTTTCTTCAAAAAGCCCATCCCCTGGGCTTTTGTATTTATGACTGCTCCCTCCAGAATATACATCATACATGACAAATTAACTACTTTACCAATGACAACATGATGAAGGTGTGTAAATGGAAACTAAATTTGAATCTCTAAAGACAATAAGAGGTTTATAGGGACAACAATGAGATTTATGAATATTTGTCAGTTGATTATTTCTGAGAAGAAATTCCTGTCAATTTCATTACAAATATCAATTTAATAGACAGAATAATTTCTCTGTATGGTTCATATTCTTGATTTCTAAATGGTTCTAGACATTTTCTATTTCACACAATAAATTATGTACAAGAGAATTTTGTGAGATGCATTTATCTGATGTAATTACCTCACCGTTATCCAGGACCAAATAATATTCAATGTATTTCTTAGGTTCTTGAACCATCCCATTATTCAACTTCTGAAATAAAAGAAAAACAAGGGCTAAGATAATATCTTTCTCTGTTGATCTTTTGTTTAGCATGTCATCTTAGAAGAGGTTAGATTGTATCTGACAATCAAGATAGACAATATTACTGTTTTAACTCTACCATACCACTGAGGCATGCGAGTGGATAAAGCTCAGAAATGCTTGTCTTTTATGTTTCCATCATCAGAAACAAATTACTAAAGGTAGACTCAAACATATTATCTGGTGAGATGTATATTTATCTCCCATTTTCCATAGGAACAGAATATTCACTAACGGTTTCTATGCAGCCACAGCACTCTGGGGACTGATATAGATAAGTCTACTTGGTCCATCAGCTAGTAACTCACAACACACACACACTCACACACACACACACACACACACACACACACAAGTATAATTAATGCTATGGGGTAGATTCTATGAGTGATTTAAGCTGGGTAATTGGATAATTATTTCAAGACAGAGAGCTAGAAGATGCCTTTTTAAAAGACTTGGACTATTTGGCATACTCATCAAAACAGGAACTCAAGAAATTAAAACAATTGGAATGTAATCCAGAAAAAAAAAGTAAAAGGCCAAACTCTATAGTTAATTGACAGTGATGTTTTTTAAACAACAGAAAAAAGAAATGCTACTATTTGTCAGAATACATGGAATGGAGAATTCATGGGAAGGGGAACATACAAATTAGTGGGTACTAGACAATCAAACAGACATCTGTAACTCATAGCAGTGGTTTGAAATTTATGCCGAATGTGATGACTAGAGAGTCATTCAAGGGTTTTAACATGATTCGGTGTATAATGAAACATCACTGAACCTAGGCCAGTGAGAGCAGACTTTGCTAAGGTAGTAAGAGACATAGAAAGGACAGATACAAGTTTCTGTCATGGTGACCTTGGGAACTATCTAAGAGTCCAGTGAAGAAATAAGTGAAGAGATAAGAAGACATGGATACTATGTGAGAAAAGCAAAGAGAAATCAGCAGTGATTCCCAGATATGGGTAACAACAAATAATGAACAGTGATAGTGTTTAATTGGGGTGGAGAAAATGAGAAAGAAATATACTGTTTTTGGAACATAAAAATGAGCAGTAGTTCTATTCTACGTATTAGTATCATATCAGATATTTAAATGGCTACAAAACTGGATATACATTTTAATAACAGTCATTACCTAGATCATAAAAAAGCAGGAACTTATGCAGCCTATGGTAGCTGTGCCTTGGTTACATAGGAGCTTCCTGCCTCCACCTCCCAAGTTCTGAGATTACAGGGTATTCCGTTGCATCTGGTTTATGAAGTGATTAGCTTGGACCCTAGGGCTTATGCTAGGAAGCATTCTAACTGAGCTACACCTTAGTCATGCAGAGCCCTTTGAAGGAAGGAAGGTATAGGACAATATGAGATTGCCCAGGAAGGATTCACTGACAATACAAAAGGCAGGAGCCAAGGGCTTCTGATATCAACTGACCAACCAGAAGAAGGGTGACATAAAGGTACCCCAAAAGCCAACCCAACAGCAGGTTAGGAAAGCCTGGCCATTTCTACATGGGCCCCAAAGAATTGAGATAGAACAGTAGAGACTGCTGCCAGTCAGAACCAGAATGAGAGGAGAGAAACGTGTAGCCAGGAACATGATTTCTTCTGTGTTCCTAAATAAAGCTGGTGAAATTTCAGTCCATGGCAAAAAGAACAACCTTGATTTTACTTAGAAGCAATCTTCCTGGGCCTCACAGATTCTGGGAACACTTGGAAGATATCATCAAGCAATGAAAGTATAAGGGACAGGAACATTTTAGTGCACACCACACAGCTGGACACAGCTGGGTTTGTTTTTTCTTCTGTGGTAAGAACAGGATTCCATAAAAGAAAGAATATTCTATGGGGCTGAAGAGATAGATCAGAAGATAAAAAGAACTAACTGCTCTTCCAGAGGTCCTAAATTCAATCCCCAGCAACCACATGTGGCTCACAACCATCTATCTTGGGATCTGTCTCTTATACATTAAATACATAAGTAAATCTTTAAAGACTGACTCTGAGATAGATAGATAGATAGATAGATAGAGAGAGAGAGAGAGAGAGAGAGAGAGAGAGAGAGAGAGAACATTCTGTGTTCCTATGTTTATATTGTGAGTGTTGTCTGGTCCTAGCTATCATATATCATATTTTAGATTTTGTTTTAGCTTTTGATGATTATAGTTTGTGAACAGATTCTTATTAAGTAAATTAAGTACAGCAATGTTTTCCCATTAGTAAAACTGTAAATTATTAGTTTCAGTAGTGGCTGTAAAATGTGAATCAAACATACAACTAAGATTAGAACCACAGGCTGGAAAGGCAGCTGAACAGATAAAAACCCTCCCTGTGAAATGTGAGCACTAGAATTCAGATCCCCAAACCTACTGTGAAAGATCCCTGTATGTGTGGCTGTCTGCCTTTAATCCAAGTACAGAACGGGCAGAGACAGGAGATTCCTACAAAAGCTACCTAGGCCTACTATCAAAAACAGCATGTTCTGGGCTTATTGAGAAACTGTGACTAAACACATATGTTGGGATCATTTGAGGGAAATACTTGACATCAAGGAGGGGTCTCCACAGACACACATAGGATAATGTATGCTCATATGCATGCACATACATATTGAAAAGGAAAGTAAAAGATTAGAACCCATGTTAGGACACAAAACAAAAGTACAAATAATAATCAAACTCTACATACAATCAGTCTGGTGGCAGGTAGGACCACGCTCTGATGCAGCCTTTGGTTCCATAACACATCATCCACGCCACAATTGCTGTTAGCCTGGTCTTCATTGGGGTCATCCTTGAAGACTGCGTGGGCGTGCTCATCCATGCTCACAGAGCTCAGCGGTTCAATAAAATACCTTTCATTTCCTTGACTGAAGTAGCCCCTGAGGAACACAAGCAGTCAGGCTTCTTAACAAAATAATATTCCTTTTGAGTTGCACAGAGTCCTCAAAGACTTCATGACTTGCTAGGCAATGGCAAAGGAGGTTAACCTTATGGCAACAGAGGTTTCTGACGTTTTGGTTTCTGACACCAGAGATGTATCTTGACTCAGTTCCCAGGTTTCATCCTGTTCCTACACTACGGGGGCCTTGAAAGGGAAGGACACTTTGGAGTCTTGTAAGGGATTAAAATTCTAAGCCTGTCTCTAACTAAGAATCCAGAAAAAATGCTATTTAATTAAGCAGTCTCATTTTTTAGTCTATAAACTAGAAAAACAGAATAGCTGTGAGGAGGATGGTAGGGGTGGAAAGAGAAAGCAGGTGAAGCATGTGGTCAGGGAAGATTTTCAGCTTCTTCCTAAACCCTGCTACTGAAGTCTGAGCTGACTCCAGGACCACCTCTCTCAATTCCCCAGCTTAGTGGCTGATTGCTCCCTGCATTGTTTTTAAGGCTCACTAGCTTTTGTACAACTTATGAGTAATTCTAGTTGTATTTTCATTCCTCAATTAATCTAGAGTTCCAAAAGCTTAGAATTGGTCTGCATCATATTAAAGAGAGTGTGAAGCACTGTACTAAAAGCAGGGGATAAAAGAGATCCACAGTCTCTTCCTTCATGAATCTTATATTCAAAATGAGGAAAATGAATGTGGAGACATAATAAAAATGTATATGTCATTATTTAGCAAACTATATATATTTGCAACTCTATCTGATTAGTATGAAGTAGAAATGTGTGAGTGTACAGTGTCTGGAACTGGAAGACAGCCAGTGTGAGTGTTTGTTTCAATGGTCTAGGTGGAGTACTTAAAGTAGGGTGTTTCAGTAGAGACAGATATAGTGAACAAACAGGAAATAACTAGAAGAGATGATCACTGGATCTTGAAAGGAACTGAAGGCTAGGAATCTTCAACATTTCAAGATGCCCGACTACCTAAGTTATTACTTGATTATTCCATCCATGAGGTTGAGAACACTGGAAAACAATGATTAGTGAGACAACTGATATGGTTGGTTCAGAACACACTGAGACTTGAATTCTTTAATGTGTCCAACAAGAAGTGCAGAAGAGGAAATGTGTCAGTTCCTGGTGTTGATGAGATACCGTGGGGTAGACTTGCTCATGGATTTCACTGACAGGCAGAAAAGTACAGAAGAGCTTAAGAAGGAACACTAGAGAGAAATAAAAATGAGGAGGGAAAGTAGAGGAGCCCCTACTCCATCACAGTCTGACCATAAACCTAAGTCTCAAATTCTTCACTTTGAAATGAGAAAAAGCAGAAAACAGAAGGCAAAGGTTCAGCTGTATAATTTTCATGCTTTAAAAAGAAATGGAGTTTTGATGCGCAAGTATAAGTACTTATGCTTGAGGGTCTTCAGACTTACAAGACATGAACTCTGTATCAGTGGGAAATATTTCTGAAGTCTCACCTTAAACCTTGACATGTGCTGATGCTGGCTTCGGAGGCTTTCTCATTTATGATGTGTCCTTGGTAGTAACAGCTATCCTAAGGGAAATAAGAGGTACTTTGTAAGGAAAGTCTTTAGAAGTCTTAGATTCCATGACCAATTACAATTTGAAATCTTGGAATGGGAACAATTTCCTGCTGTACAGTCATTAAGTTACAGACTTTAAAAAAATAAATATAAGCATCTTATGTGTTAAATCTTTTATGAAATTGACTCCCCAAATGCTTATACTATGTAGTCTGTTTATTGTATATAGTAATGTAAATATACGTGCTACTTGGAATTATATGCTATATAGTGTATTCTATATATTATTATAATATATTAGTGATGATGAAACAGTACAAAATCGTTGAGCACAATTTAGAAAAAAATGATTTAGTTATCTAAGTTTAAAATTGAGTCTCTAAAGTCTGACTTTTACTTTCTGTCTTCAAAAATGTGTTACTCTTTGCTTTTTCCAATTTGGAGTGACAACCCCCAATTTTTTAAACCTACAGACTATTCAGGTTGTATGTCCAAAGAGTCAAACTAGATTAAAATGAGTCTGAACAACAAGCCATGGTTCTATATGGAGCAAAGTGCCAGAGTTATTTCTCCATGCAGCCGTTCCACACCAGACCCTTCAATCTTTGAAGACATGTGGCATTGGCCTACATAATTCCCAAAGGTTTGAAGGCTCTCATAATTGAAAGAAGAGGAGGATACTCTGCCTCACAGTTAAGGACTCCATATGTCAAACTCCATATGGGGATTTTAGGGGACAGATCAAGAGGGAAGTTATTTATGGCAATACTGAGTTGTACAGACCATATAATTTGGAAGTGTGGCAGCAAACGGCTAAAAATAGCAAGAATGCTGAGCTGTTCACATTACAGAGCCCCTTGCAGAAAGTAACTCTTAAAGAATATGTATGTTCCTACTGCCTGGCTCCCATGAAATGGAAAAGGCTACTGGGGTCCTTCTTTATCATTCTTAAGAAAATATAATAATGTTAGAAGATCAATTAAGTAATTACTTCTGTTGGAGAAAAAAACAGTACCAAGGCTATAAAAGCAGTTACAGCCCTATTTGCCTTGCAAAGACACTGTATACAGCCTTGCAGGGCACACTCTATTACCAAAGGACCTGGGAGGCTGTCTTACCATGATTTGTGGGCTTGTGGTGACCTCTTTTCCACTGGAATTATAGTGTGTTTCCGAGTACCCTGGTGCTAGGAGCTTGCTAGAGAAAGAAAAAGGAAGAGCATGGTTACACATGTCAACTGTGAAAGTTCAGCAAACGAATAAGACATCGCAGTCTGTGCAGACAAGTTTCAACTCTTCAGCTTCTCCTATGCACCAGACAAGTTCCCACAGGAAAGCACTGCTTACATTGGCCAGGCAGGATGGTACCGCGAGGTCAGGGACATTCCAGAGGGCTGTGGGACAAGCCCCTCTCCACATGGGACTTGATTGCTATTTTCAGGAGAAACTTGAGAAGGAGCAGAACTGAGGTCAAAGGTGATAGAAGTAAGCACTTGGAACGAGTTTAGCACCAAGGTGTACAATTCTTCCTCCCCAGTCCTTTCCACAGGACAACATTGTGAATCCCTCTCTCAAGCACACAAACAAGCAAAACTTAAAGCAAATTATATCAGAACCACTCCAGCACTTGGCAAAACAATCAAATCTGTCTTCCTGTACCTCTTTGTTGTGTTTCACTTCTAAAGTTTCAAAGGCCTAGTAAACTATTTTCCGTAGTGCATTTCAACTACTGTAAGAGAAGACTATTCACTGTGAGTCAAGGTTGGAAGCACTAAGGCTGATAACAGGCTCTTCCAGCATGCTGTCCCCACTTCAGCTTGCTGTAGGGGGTGGGGGAACCGCAGCTGGACACATACTCACTTGTTCTTCTTCAAGTACAGCACCGCCACCTTCCCATTAACTGACATTTGGTACTTTAGCTCAGTTTCGAATGCTTCCTGCAAAAATGCACCAACATTAACTTATAATCAAAAAGTGGCAGTTTTTATGGATTTAATCCTCAGCAGGTAATGCTTACTTTTCTCTACCAGGGGACTGTGAGACTCTCCAGTGGTCTATCTAGACCAGGAGATCTCAACCTGTGCGTCAGGATCCCCCTGTGGGAGGGTGTCGCGTATAAGAGATTTACATTATGATTCATAACAGTAGCAACATTACAATTAGGAAATAGCAACATGAGGAACTGTAATAAATGGTGTAACATTAGGAAGTTTGAGAACCACTGGTCTCTACCCGTGCAATAGGTGAATCCACCTACTAAATAGACAAATTAGTTCTCTCTCTTTATCTCTCTGTCTCTCTCTGTGTGTCTCTGTCTGTCTCTCTGTCTCTCTCTCTCTTTCTCTCTCTCTCTTGCTGTGTGTGTGTGTGTGTGTGTGTGTGTGTGTGCTGAGAATTCTCCAGAATCTTGAAAATACTGGCTAAAGACTCTACCACTGAGCCACATTCCAGGCCCTGTATTTGATATCTTTATACATAGTTTGATGCACTTGGCAAGGTTAAGTTTGATCACCAAGTGTTTGTGGAAAAAATATTTATATTCCAGAACATTGATTAGGAGATGGAATGAAGGAGAGTGGGGGAGTAGGGATATGCTAAAGGTATAGAAAGTACCTTTAACTAGGGCCAGCTTAATGGGTGACTTAGAGGGTGAAGGTACTTGCCTGACAACCTGAGCTCCATCACTAGGATCCACGCAGTTGAAAGCACAAAACAACTATTCCCTTTCAACTCTGAGTTCCACATAAGCATCGTGCCAAGAGAACCCCACACACATTTGCACTTACATGCATATCCATGCACTCATGCATGTATACACACATACACACTAAATAAATGATAAATAAATAACTGTAATAAATAATTAAAGTATACACGCAGACAGCTTCAAGCTAGAAGGGAAGGTTGCATTTGCTCTCAAAGGCCCAATCAAACGTACACCCAATATATGCATACCACTCTATATTTGTAAAATCAACATTTTTCTTTAGAATCAAGAACAAAATTGTGCAAGTCAAGCCTCAAATTGTAATTTCAGGAAATTATTCTGTTAGCCTGAAATTAAGTATGCCACAGTGGCTTTCAAGAAAACATAAGATGACCAAGGGAGAGAGGGAGAGAAAATACAGGTGTATGTGTGTAAACATTTAAAGTAGCATTGAATAAGTAAGAAATGGTAGAGAGTAAGAAATAAGCTTTGGTGAGGAAAGGAAGAGACACACCAACACTCACTGTCAAATAGCTGATGTTGCAAAGAAGTGAAAACAGCCCATTCACAGGAGCCAGGAAACCCTTGAAAATGAGTCATATGGCATGCGACACAAAAGGTAACAGGCAGAGGCAGCATAGCCCTGAACACAGAGCACTTATCTTAAGCCTACTTCACTTTGCATAGGTTAAATCCTTTTCCATACAGTATTTCCCACAGGAGAATTAACAAAGCTAAATGTGAATACACATTCACCCTTTCCATTAGGTCTCCAGGCACCAGGCTAATGTAAGTTTTTTGTGGCTGTTTAGAGGTAACCTAGACAAGCAATTTGTCTGCAGTAAAACCAAGGACACCACATCGAACACATCCCTTTCCGAAATCATTCTAAAAATCAATATTGTGAGGCTGGAGAAATAGCTCATCTGTTAAGAGCACATGCTTCTCTTTCCGAGGACCCCGGTTGGGCTCCTAAACCTAAGAAGGGTGGCCCACAAGCACCTGTAACCCTATCTCCAAGGGATCTTATGACCGTTTTTGACCTTTGTAGGTAACTTTTGCAATACATACATAAAGACACATGACACATACATGCAAGTAATTTTAGAACTGATTAATTATCTATCATAGCCATGGATTCTATCATAACAATGGTTTCAAATAAAATCTATATTTGTGAGGAAATAATTTCATTGCTGTGATAAACTCACTTTATCTTTATTCAAATTTCCCTTAAAATATTCAGAAAAAAAGTGTAACTAACTTTTTTTGGTACTGAAATTGTTTGAAGAAAATTTCCTTGAAGAAGACTCTGATGAATATGTATTCCATCATAGTTAAGGGGATATTTTCATCATAAAGATATTTTGAGGAAGAGACTTTTGGAAAATTACTTTAACTATGTAAAGATGTGTTACATTTGTTTGTGCTGTGGAACATTACTTTAACTATAAAGGTGTGTTACATATGTCTGTAAAGAGAAGCCTTTTTTCTTGTCTTCCGCTTTGGTTTTTCCCCATCAGTTGCTTGGGCTCTGCCGCGTTGTAGTCCCCAAATAACACACAAGACACTGTATTAATTATGAAGCTGTTGGCCTTGCTTGTTTCTTACTGGCTATCTCTGACTTAAGTATTTATCCCTAATTGTTAATCTAAATATTTCTCTTACCAGAGAAAAGTTCCGGACATCTTACTTCTCTAGTGGGCTACATCATGACTCCTGTGTTTCTCCTACCCAGAGTCCTCCTGGATTCCTAGTTCCCACATATCTTGCTTTCCTATGGGCCAACAGTGCTTTATTGACATATACACAGGACTTCCCCCATCATATGCCTATGCTGCACTTGTGTAATTATGAAAAGATGTGTTGCTGTTTCACCTTGCCTGCCTAAGTCACATGACTGGTCTAATAAAAAGCTGAATGACCAGTAGCTAGGCAAGCAAAGGATAGGAAGGGTTGATGGGCAGAGAGAATAAGTAGGAAGAGAAGTCTAGGCTAGAAGAAGAAGGAGAAAAGAAAGAGAAGGATATACCCAGGGCCAGACGTCAGGCAGTAGCAAAACAGACAGACATGGGAAGAAGCAAGAAAGTAAGACAAACAGAGAGAGAGAGAGAGAGAGAGAGAGACAGAGACAGAGAGACAGAGACAGAGAGACAGAGACAGAGAGACAGAGAGAGAGACAGAGAGAGAGAGAGAGAGAGAGAGAGAGAGAGAGAGAGTAAAAGCCCCAAGGCAAAAGATAGATAAAAAGAAACAAGTTAAAAGAGCTAGCCAGAAAGGACCTTAAACTAGGCAGAACATCTAAAACTTGTTAGAAGTTTCTGTGTCATGATTTGGGAGCTGGCTGGAGGCCCAAAAGAAAAAGCCTGGTACACAGACTCTACTAAGAATTCTGCTAGCAAGGGGTCAAGACTGGGCTGGTGAAACCCAGAGAAACAGCTGACCTGAACAAGGTGGAGGGAGATCTTAGACTCCAGACTGATGGCTGAGAGGCCAGCATGGGACTGATCCAGACTCCCTGAATGTGGCTGTCAGTGAGGAAACATAGGCAATCTGTGGGCCTTTGGGTAGTAGAAAAGTATTTATCCCTGGAACACAATGGTCTTTGGGTACCCATTCCACAATGAGGGATGCTCTCTCAATCTGGACAATTGGGGGAGTGCCTGGGCCCTCCCAGGAATGAAATGACAGACTTTAGACCTCCACCATGGAGGGCCTTACCCTCCCTGGGGAATGGAGTGAGGATTGGATGGGGGCTGGGGAGCTGGTAGGGGGAGTGGGAGTGGAGGGGTGGGAGAGGGAGCTGGGACTGACATGGGAAGCAAGCTTGTCTTGTTTCTAATTTAAATATATAATTAAAAAGTGTTTTAAAAAACAAAAAACACAAAAAATAGTTCTGCTAGCACCAATTGGAATTGGAAGAAATTTTCTAGTAGGGGGATATGCACTCCTGGCTAGTTACATTTTAGATTATTCCAGTTATCAATTACATCTCATTCATCTCTGTGTTTCTGACTCCCATCGAATATTGCAGAATGTAGGTAATCAGAATATTGCTGTGTAATGGATTAATGGATAGGCCCTCTAATTATAGCTTAGGATGGCCTACAACTCACTATATGGCCTAGGCTAGCATCCAAGTCACAAACATATAGACAACCCTCAAGAATTAGGGTTGTCTATATATCCATGTGGAGATCTGGATATCATGTTTTAGCTTTGCTCTTGTGACTAATTAAAAATCTGAGCTAGTGTTGTCTGCAATGTGTTATTCAATTACAAGGTAAGAATTATTCAAATTTGAATGCTGTCTACATAGAAAAGATACAAATTTCAGATAAAAATGCCAACTCACATTCTTCTGCAATGTTTTATTTTAAGATTAAAATTTAAGGCAATAATTATGTGTGTGGATAGATGGTAGATAGGTAAATAATAGAATGGGTATATTATATGTAATTATTTGGAAGCATGCAGCATAAATTATTATAAAATATCAAAATCTGCACTCTATGACAAGGGACCATGCACGTCACTTCTAAGAGCTTTAATGTATTTAAAATGAAGCTAGTAGAACTTGGGCAGTAGTGAAGAATAAAATCTTAAAAAGCAAACTAATATAATCATTAATATTGTTAGTCTCCAAAGCAATATATACATGTATATCTGTGTACATGAATATATATACACATATATATTCAGGAGTCACTGAAACACCAGAAGACTTAACTGGAAAATGGCTCAGTTGGTAAAGTGCTTGATATGTCAGCATGAGGACTTGAGTTCTCTACTAAGAATCCACCTATTTAAAAAGCCTGGCATGATGGTCCAGGATCCTATCCCCAGCTAAGAAGACATGGAGACAGATAGATCCTGGGACTCACTGATTGTGCTCCAGTCCATTGAAAGACTCAGTGTCAACAAAGTGGATACCATGACAAATAACGTAAGAATGACCACAGCATACACATCCTCACATGTATGCACTTGTACACAGGCATACACATAGGCTGCATAGAAAAGAAAGAAGACAATCACAGATGTACTAACCTTTTTCTCTGGCTCTTCGGCCTCTCTTTTACGCAATGGATGAAGTCTTATGGGATAAACCACTTCATATTTCTTGGCCTTAGGGAGTTCTTTTGCTGTGTTTGCTGAGGGAGAAAGAACGAAGGGAAAATGAAGCTGTGGGACAGAATCAGCTGTTCAGCAATGGCCATCATGATGGGTGATGCCACACATAGCCCTTCAGCAATTTGTGTCCTGACACATGGACAGCTGGAAAACACTAGAAACTCACTCCTTGCCCCCTAATCTTTAATCTCTGTCTTTTAAATTTTCTCACGGGGGTATTTCCAAGTGTCTCTTTGATGACAGTTTTTCTTGGTAATTTCCCCCTTTCTTTTAGCTCCTTTGGTTCTGAGCAATGGTTCCCCAGCAGGAGAATGAGACAAGGTAAAACTTAAGCAGGATCCCATGATAATGAAGTAGAAACACTCCAAGACCTCACTGCTATGAAAATGGTATCAGATGCGCATCATTTCTGGTTGAAACACATATTCCTTGGAATTTTCAATAGCAATATTTAAAACATAATCCAAATAAGAGAAGCTTCTGCAAGGCAAAGGACACAGTCAACAAGACAAAACAACAGCCCACAGAATGGGAAAAGATATTCACAAACCACTCATCTGACAGAGGGCTGATCTCCAAAATTTACAAAGAACTCAAGAAGCAAGTCTCCAGAACACCAAAGGATCCAATTAAAAAGTGGGGTACAGAATTAAATAGAGAATTTTCAATAGAGGAGTCTAAAATGGCCAAGAGACACTTGAGAAAGTGCTCAACATCCTTAGCCATCAGGCAAATGCAAATCAAAACAACTCTGAGATACCATCTCACTCCAGTCAGAATAGATAAAATCAAAAACACTAATGGAAGTTTATGCTGAAGAGGATGTGGAGAAAGGGGAATACTCCTCCATTGTGATGGGAGTGCCAACCTGTACAGCCACTTTGGAGATCTGTTTGGAGATTCCGCAGGAAAATGGGAATCAGCCTACCACTAGACCCAGCAATTCCACTCTTAGATGCACATTTACACAACAAGGATGCCTGTTCTACTATCTTCATAGCAGCGTTATTTGTAATAGCCAGAACCTGGAAGCAACCTAGATGTCCCTCAACTGAAGAATGGATAGAGAAAATGTGGTACATTTACACAATAGAGCACTACTCAGCAGAAAAAAAATGGAATCTTGAAATTTGCAGGCAAATGGATGGCACTAGAAGAAGCCATCCTGAGTGAGGTAACCCAGTCACAAAAAGACAAACATGGTATGTACTCACTCATATATGGATTTTAGACATGGAGCATGGTATTGCCAGCCTACAATCCCACTGCCATAGAGTCTGGGATACAGGGAGAACCCTAAGAGAGATATGCATGGTAACCCAGAGAAAGGTTATGGCACAAGATCTCCTAATTGGATTGGGGGGAGAAGGAGGGCAGAAGGAGATGGGAGAAAGAGGGGGGTGAAAGAAGAGGGGAGAGGAGGACATGGGAGAGCAGGAAGGTTGAGCCAGGGTAAGAATAGAGGAGAGAAGGATGGGAGATACCATAAAAGAGGGAGCCATTGTAAGTTGGAGGAGAGATCTGACACTGGTGAGATCTTCACAGATCTACAAGAATGACACCAACTGGCATTAATGCTACCTTAAATTCCCTCCCATGATAATGAGAATGATGACTACCTTATATGCCATCCTAGAACTCTTATCCAGTGGCAGCCGGAGGCAGAGGCAGACACCCACAGCTGGGAACCGAACTGAACTCCTGAAACCCAGTTGCAAAGAGGAGTGATGAGCAAAGGAATCAAGATCAGGCTGGTGAAACCCCTAGAGGCAGCTGACCTAAACAAGGGGGAACACATGGACCCAAGACAGATGACTGAGGGGCCAGCATGGGACTGATCCAGACATTCATGCCACCGAACCTGAGAGTCCTAGAGGAGGCCTCTGCAGTTTGTGGAACCTTGGAGAGTAGAGCAGTATTTATTCCTGGCATACAAATGTACTCTGAGAACCCATTCTACATGGAGGGGTGCTCTCTCAGCCTGCACACATGGGGGAAAACCTAGGTCCTGCCCGGTATGATGTGACAGACTCTGAAAATCCCTCATGGAAGCCCTTGCCCTCCCTGGGGAGCAGAGGGGAGATCCGGTGGGGGGTGTGGGAGGATTGGGGGTGGGGGAGGAGGGGAGGGAGATGGAACTGAGAGTGACATGTAAAAAGTTAAATAAAAATTATCTCTGAAAAAAAAGAAAAACTTCTGATGCTGTGCTAATAGAAAGATCTGTCATGAGCAATCCTGACAAGCCTTCATTTTTTGGCATGAAAATATGAAAATTTCTGGGCACTGGTGGTGCATGCCTTTAATCTTAGCACTCAGGAGGCAGAGGCACGTGGATCTCAGTGAGTTTGAGGCCAGTCTGGTCTACAAAGCAAGTTCTAAGACAGGCTCCAAAGCTACAGAGAAACTGTGTCTCAAAAAAAAGAGAGAGAGAAAGAAAGGAAAAAGAAAACTATGAAAATTAGAGAAGTAGAGAATTGAACAGAGGCACTGATCAGGGCAGGACTTCTTGGAGGCTGGATTCACACTGGGAGGAAAGTGGAAAGTCACCACAAACAAACAATCCACATCTTCTCTGTGTCAGGATTTGGAGCTTCTCTCAGACCAAGCACAGTGGTCCACCCATTAGCAGACATAACTGTTGACTCTCACCAAACAAAACAGCACTAGACAGTTTAGTCCAATGATTCCCCAGAGAATAAAATATTTATTCCTTTTTATTTTTATTTTTCTGAAAATCAAAGCAAAAAATGAAATCTAGTGATGTCAGTTTGAAATGGTTTTAAATCATGTGATAGCACAAGAACAATTTAACCTGGGAGGATAGAAAAACTCATTAAGCTCTAAGTGTGCACTCAGAGTCAAAGTGGCAATTAGGATAATGAAGGAAAGAACCGTTCTCTCCATGACTTAGGGTTAACTCTTAGAAAACACTTCAAAAACAAAGCTAAGGCTGGAGAGATGGATCAGCAGTTACTGGCTGCTCTTTCAGAAGACCCAGGTTCTATTGTCAGCACCCACATGAGAAAAGAAACTCATACATGTGGGTAACTCCTGTTTAGGGAATCTGATGCCGTCTTCTGGCCCCCTTGACCACTAGGCAGGCAAGTGGATTACAGAGATATGTACAAGCAAAATATCCCTATAAATAAAATTGAGAATATATAAATAAATAAAAATACTTAAAACAATGTACAGATACTGCATTATCTTCAATTTAGATTTAGGAAATTTTAACTGCTTGAAAAGTGGGGGCAGATTAAACTGTGTCTCAGATGTGTACAGTAGTCTATAATATTATACAAACAAACACAAACCACTACACTGTCTTCAAAAGGGCCAAGTCTCATCAGCTGTGACAAATAAGTCAACACTTCTGTAACAGTAGTACAAAGTTTTTTTTTCAATTCTTTCTTTTTGTCTTTTTGTTTGTCTTTCATTTTGCCAGAGCCCCACTAGGCTAACATCAAATTCAAGATACTACTACTTCTAAATCCCAAAGCTGGGCTCCTGCAAATGTATCCTTAAGCCCAATCCACAAACTTCTTGAGCTTCTAATTTCTTGGAGTAGTGATGTAATCACTGTACTCTTTATTTCTATGGAATTTAGTATAACTTTATTAAATACATATGCAATTTATTCTAATGTTGGTGAAGAAAAGTAATAGTATTGGTCACAAAATAACATTTTAGTGTTCTAAAATGGGGGATGGTCATTCTCTCCTGCTAAAATTGTGTGATTACTTCAGAGCAGTGAGATGCCAAGAGGTAAGAAGCAGCTCTTGCCAGAAATGAGCTAATGGCTTGGGGGCAATTCCCTGCAGCCTCCTTTAATTCACTGGCACAGAAAATACACACCATACAGTGCCAGCATGCTAGATGGTGTATTATGGTGCCTAATCACTGCAATTAGCCCCATAGATATTGAGTCATGAAGGCATTGCTCACTGATGTTGGAGCCTCGACAATTCTTTTCTTTAAATGCCACACCAGGGGAGGAATTGGACTAGGGAGATGGCTCAGTGGTTAAAAATACTTCTGTCTTTTCCAGAGGACCCAAAATTCACTTCCTAGCACACATTTTTTGTGACTCACAGCTGCCTGAAACTCCATCTCTGGGGCATCTGATTCTCTCTTCCGGTTTCCACAGATGCCTGCACTCCACACATATGCACACACTCAGAAGTACTCACTCACAATTAAAACGTGGAAATGATTTTTAATGCCATATTGGAGGGATAGAGAAATGGCTCTTGTTTAAGTTACTCTTCCGAAGTTCTACTCCTAACCCCCACCTGGTGATGTACAACTGTCTCTAAGATTCAACACCTTCTTCTGGCCTCTGCAAGCAGATATGCATGTAGATAAAAGACCCATACACATAAACTGTTTTTTTAGGTTTCTTATGACAAAAAGCCATATCGGTGGTGTTCATCCACAACACGTGTGATTCTAACATGAAATCAGTTAAAGGTTCCTTTGAGTCATAAAGTGATGATAATACCCACCTGACTTTTCCTATAAAGAAAGAATATGGTAACAGCCCCGCTTCTCTTTCAGGAGAAGGTGAATAGGGAACTAAGTCACCCCATCCAAGAGCAAGCATTTTCTGTGCTGTAAGTGTTGAAACCACACTTCCAGCTAGTCTGAAGCCTAGTATTTAATGAAACCAAAAGTCACCAACTAGTCGTTAACTAGAGAATCAAAACGTGTGAACTACTTACAAAATGTATTTATTTCCCACTCACTCTTTGGTGGTGAGGCACTTCCAAATAGAAACCAAAACAAACAAAAGTATTTCTTTTTATAATCTTCAGCAACTTCTCTTCATTATATGAAATAAGTAAGTTTCCAGTCCATTCCAAACTCTTACAACACAGTCAGTTCTCTAAAGAAAACAGATAGAATTTCTCTGATTATCCTGAAAGCTAGAAGGCCCTAGAAAAAGGATATCTGAGATGTGGGGGTTTCCACAGCATAGAAAGGGTTGGAGTAGACACGGATATTGTTTGGCTCACATATCCTCTCATTTGATGGAGATGGGGCAGCCTCCTCCCAGGTGAATAAAATCAAGGTAATTATTTAGAAGCCAGTGGCACAAACAGAGCTAACTGCCATCCAGGGATTACACAAATCCAAGGTGCAACACAATATGCTTCTATTAATTTATTTTAATGCTTATTTGCTTTCTCTCTCCCACAGAACTCATGTGTTGGATTAGTTTTGACCAGCAAAACTGGAACAAGGGAGAGAAGACAATTACTTTGGTTTGAGTTAGAGATGTAACTGAGTGTGTGGTTGTGGGTTGGATTTTTCTTTAGCTGTTCATTAGTTTAAGATAAAGCAATTCTCAATAATGGGATTAACATAGCTGACCTCAGTCTATAACGCTTTTCTATTTTGATTCATTTTAGAACATTTAAGCATAATATCAGCATCTGTAGTTTGCTCCAAATCTGTTAGATTTCCAGGGTTGTCTTTTCCTATTGAGGCACCAAGCCTTTAAGTTTATGCAATGACATTGGCTCTCTGACCCCTAGATTCTTGTACTTTTAAATGTTATTCAGTAAAGATGAATATAGGGGGAAACTGGAACTCGTATTCTAACTAAGTGTATTATTTAGCTTTATATGTTAGATTGTCCATAGTGGCTTAGTTTTTCCTATAAAGACAAGAAATAATTGCTAGTGTAAAATAAATGTATTTTTAAAGTCACTGCATCCCAGGGCACACTCCTGAAACAGGAAAGCCACTTGACCTTTGTCAATGCACTGATTGACTTCCTCTTCCCCATCCATGTCTTTTTAAACATTTGTTTTTACTCTTCCTATGATGAAATCACATATCACTTTCCTCAGGGGATGGTGAAGCTCATTACAAGCTTCTGTTCTGATTTTTCATATTCTTCTTTTATTTCCAGTGGAACCAGGTAAAGGTTATGGCCAGAGGGCACATGCATAGAGTATCAATGATGTGG
This sequence comes from Mesocricetus auratus, assembly GCF_017639785.1. Lineage (NCBI taxonomy): Eukaryota > Metazoa > Chordata > Mammalia > Rodentia > Cricetidae > Mesocricetus > Mesocricetus auratus. The sequence goes on along the minus strand of NW_024429180.1, from coordinate 52,226,158 downwards.
AGGGAGAAATAAAGAGAATGGGTTAAGAAAAAAATCTTTTGTTCCTTGTATTCTGTCTGGAAAACCAGTCCCTATGGGGTGTCTAGCAAAGGTACTTCAGTGGATGGCAGGGGTGGAGGGTGTTGGAAGGGTAACAGGGATGGTAAAGAAAGTCCGGGTGTGGCATCCTATTTACAATGAATACCTCCTCACTGGAGAGCAATCAGAGCACATCCTTGAGATGATGTCATACTTCTAAGCATGATTTCACATCTCCTGCTGCCATGCTCTGATGCAGAGCTGGAGGAGCAGAAACTGTCAGGTTTCTGCTGATTTCTCCCTGATGTCACTGAAATGACAGTGGCATGCATAGTTCTTACCAGTACCCATGAGACTTTGTCACAGATCTACCTGATCTTTCTCCCCTTGAACAGAGCTGGATCCCAAGAAGCTCTTCTCTTTCTTCTGAGAGTGGCGTCCCCAACAGTACTGGGGTCAGTGTTTTCAGAAAATGTGAGGAAAGAATTCCTACAAATATTTCAATTCTTGCAAATCAGAACTAGGAATTTAAAGTCAAGAGCTCATGTATTTAAGGATATAGTACTATCCTAACTATTTAATGATGTTAAGCACAATTTTCATGAGTCTGAAAAGCAAAGGAGAAGTCATTCTTAGTAAGAAGATACAGAGAGGGTTAGGGAGGAGGACAACCACTTCATGCTCACTGCCTTCACTCTTGTCCATAATTCATTCATTCCTAGATTCCAGCAAACATTCTATGGTCCAAGAAAACATTGCCAGTGTGGGTGAAGATTCAAGCTCCAGACACAGACACAGACGATGGTGGAGAAATGTGTCATCAGATCCCAGTCATGCCCACCTAAGCTGAGAATTTATAAAATGGAGACACCTACTTGCTACAACATGCTATGAAGTGCTATTCACTACATCTAAATTCTTTGATGTTTTCTATAACCGGCAAAAAAGAAAAGGCTATCCACATACACTGAGCTGAAACTCCTCCTCATTAATAATATTGCAATGCTTTAGAACTATAAATCTGAGCATGGCACCCTGCCAATTGACTGTATCTATTACCACTAAGCATAAAAACGTGCAATCCCAAGTGACCAATCCTTGGTGGTCTTAACCAGTCAAATCTGCTGTTTTGTTGAACTAAAAACCGACACAATTAGTTTTGATAGATTTTGTTTCTTGACTCAAAGATCACATTCACAGTTCAAATGTATAAGAGAGTCCCTTTCTCTTTTAAGGTACTAGATATGACATATAAATATTTCAGAAACCTCTATTTGCTCTCCTTCATGTCCATCACAGCCCCCAAACCACAGATTAAAGCCAGCCCAAATGGCTAATAAAACTGGTAAAAGGGGGAAGAAACAGCTAGCCAATGTATCATATACCATAAGACTAGGAGCAGATGGATAGCATGCAGTCCTGTGACACATTGACCAGATCCAAGAATGGTTAATGCCTACCTGGAACTGGAGGAAGGAGAAAAGAAACTACCAGAAGACTCCATTGCAACATGCTGCGGTTCCAGGAGCAGCGCCTGCCTCCGCTCTCACCTGTAAGCCTGCTTCTGCCCCAACCTCCTCTTAAGGGAGTCAGAATGAAACTCCCTGCTTCATTGTGTATGCTTGAGCAAGTGTTTACTGAAGGTGTTGCACAACTTAGGAGCTGTGGTCTTGCCGCAATGGCATGGCAGGCGGAAGTCCTGACCGCCTCTTGGCTGGCTCTAAAATTTCCTGTACTAGCAGCTATTATTTCCCTCTCTTTATTCGCTATGTGTCCCATTCAAGAGCAAAATAGCAAGTTTCCAATGTATTGTTATAGCTCAGTAGGTCACAAGGAGGTAACTGCCTTGACATATCTTGATATATACACCTGGTTTTATATTATGTATGTAATTATATTTGGAATATGCACATGCTATATTATGTGTACATGATATATATATAACATAATTAAATGTATGGATTTTTCAGCTAAATAAAAAAGGTAAGAAGAATATTGTTCTTCTACACATTTATGTTTTATAAAAAATTTCAAATTCTTTATAATACCTATGTGAAATTCTTATTTCCAATTACTCTTCAAGGTATTCTCACACAAAGATGTTCACAAGAAGCCTAGACTATCCTGAAATGCGATGCTTTTAAAGACAGGATTTCACAAATCCTAGGCTAGGCTCCAACATACTGTGTAGCACAGGTTGAACTTGAACTCTCTACAATCCCCGAGTGCTGGGATTGCAGGCCGTACCTCCACAGTCAGTTTTCATGAAGTGCTATGGATCAGATACAGGGTTTTATGCATGCCTGGCAAGTGTTTTGCCAACTGAGTTGCACCCATTCTCCTGAAATAAGAGTTTTGACAACACAAGTACAAAGTTCTCCAGACCACCATGGTGTTTGTACCCTAACTAATGACCTGGGTGAGATGATTTAAGGATGGAGGAGGAGCGGTCTGGGCCTGTCACCGCTGTTGTGATAATAACTTAGTTACGTGCAGAAATCATACACTAAAACTGAAAACAAATGTATTTAGTTGCTTATTTAACTTTAGGAACCCCCCTAGTCTATTATTCTTGTTATATTAGTCCTACTGACACATCTGTCTGCCAAGTACCATTTTACCTCCATTTTGTATGTGAAAAATGGATTTTAAGAACATAAAAGGGTCTACAAGATTAAGATTCCATTGTCTCCATTATATAGATTAAGAAGATTAGGCTGTTTGCTCACATTGCTCATGCAAAAACAGAAGGGGTGGAGTTTGAACTCAGTGCTGTCTGAGTTCTTGTTCATACACCTTCATGTTTCTTAGTTATCTGACTCACACACACAGCCTTACTTCTAATGATAATATTCCTATGGATCAGAAATGACCCTAAGAACAAATTGTGAACACATATGTTATAGTTAGGACACATGAGTTATGCATTATCTTAATACAAAGCACAGTTTTGGGCTAGAGAGATGTTAGTAAAAAGGACTGCCTTTCAATGACCATAAAAGCACCACACAACCACAAGAGAATTGTAAATCTGATTGCACAGCATTTCAAAGTAAAGGTTGAGAGTCTACTACTAGTTGGGAGCTTGTCTCTTCAACTCACACACTCTAGCTTTTCCTTTTCTGGGCAACATGGAAGCTATACCCACTTTTTTTTATTTAGTTCTTAGAAATTTTCAAGCAATGAGTTTCAACCATATTTACTCCTTCCCCAACGCCTCCCAGATCTGCTCTCTCTAGCCCCATCTAATTTTCTGTCCTCCTTTTTTTGGTAACTTATCAAGTCCAATATGTGACCATGTCATCTTAGATGTGTGGTCTTCCACTAGAGTCTGGATAACTTACCATGGAGCTACACTCACAAAGAAAACGGACTCCTTCTCCCAGAAGCTATCAATTGCCAATGACTCGTCAGTTAGTGGTGAGACTTCCTGCTCACCTCTTTTGTCTATGATGGGCTTGAGCTTGCTCAGGTCTTGTGCATGCTATCACAATTGCTGTGACATTCAGGACCTGCTGTGTCTTCAGGACACTGCCGTCATCCACCACTTCTTACATTTTCCTCTGTCTCTTCCAAATTGATCCCTAAGCCTGGAGGTAGGAGGTGTGGCATAGATATCTCAGTTAGAGCTGAGAATTCTTCAGTTTCTTATCCTCTGTGCATTGGTCAGTTGTGTTCTCTGTTAATCACCATCTACTGCAAACACAAACTTATGTGATGAGGCTTGAGAGATACACTGGTCTGTGGATATGATAACAAGTCATTAGGAATTATTTTAATACTATGTTCATTTTATTTTATTTTATTTTTCTTCATTCATTTGATTCCACATTAATTAGTACATAATATGTGTCATACATTGAGGGCACAATTAAAAGACCCAATCACTCTTTTGGGATGCTTCCAATCTGGTAAGAAACACAAGGAAGACCACTTCCATGCAATTACAGAAAGTGAGTGTGATTATGTGCCCTGTACCATTATGTCTCTTCTTTAGTTCTAGAATATAACTATAGATAGAGGTAAGAGTTCTTTATCAATTGTGCAAGAAGAACTTTCTGGAAGCTAGAACAATGCAGTCTGTGAAGAATTCACTGTAAGACACTCTGCAATGTGCATATTACAATGCATTATTTTAGCATTGGCCATATTTTGGCATTGTTGGAGCAATGAGGACCTGGAGCAGGAGTCCTGCTAAAGATAAAGTGGATTGATTAACTTGTGCATCTGCTTGGTTGTATTGGAAGAACATCCTGGCAAAGTATTGTGATGTGGGAGTCACTTGAACTATCAATTGATCTTCAGTACTCTTCAGATTTCCTGTGATAACCATGCTTGTGACAAGACTTGTTTTCAGCTATAATTTTCACATTTCCAGGTTAATCTTTAGAGACTAGTTATATTTATAAAGTCCTTTAATAGCAAAGAATTTTACTGATATCCGAATGAGTTTTATTCTCCTCTTCACCAGTTACTGGCTTGAAGATGTACCAAGTAAGCATAACGAATGATGAGTGGATAAGTTTCGATGGCCAGCTTAGTTTTCCACTTCTCTTTTTGTTCATAAAAATAGTTATCACATATTTTGTCATCTTTGTTTGTTAAACTCTGGAAGAACATAAAGTAAATGGAGGAAGAATATGTTAAGAGCAGAGACGACATATTTATATGATAAACACAAAATACCACAGTAGAGTAAGGAACAGCATAAGTTTAGCATCCAAGTTTTTAACCTAAGAACAACCAGTTCCTACCAGTACAGAATGGCTGAAGCTATACTACAGTAGAAAAAAGCGGGGGGGGGACCAACTGCAAGTCAAAATGAAAAAAGCAGGAATATGAGCAAAATAAATGACTGGAAAGGGATGTATTTCGTAAGTTCTTAGGGAGAAAAAGTAGTAAGAGTTAGTAACTAGGTATAGTAGAGTGGAAATTAAAAAGAAACCATTTTTCACTAAATACTTACTTAGTGTCTACTGTGAACTAACTGCAGCAATCACATTTTGTGATCACATTTTACCCATAGAGTTAAAACCCCTGAAAGCAAGAAAGCATAGAACCTGGTTGGAACAAGAGAGCAGGCAAAGTACACAAAATAAGGTGGTTCGTTCAGGGACCACTTAAAATGTTCCCTTTGAGGGCAGGATATTCAGTGCACACCTTCCCAGGATCTTTTTGCCTCCAGCAGCAGCAAGGAAATGGAGGGCAGAGTTCTCCACCTCACTGTGGTAATCATTGTTCTCCTAGACACTGACACTTCTACATTCACATCTTATATTGAATGGGCTGTCTTGAACTATTATTTCATACATGAAGAAGTGTTACTTCACTTAGATTTCAACATATCTGACTGAGATCAAAACCCATTATTGGGCAATGTCTTATTTACTAAATGCTTATAAAAATTTCCATTGACCTGTAACACCAGCACACAGGAGCTTAAGACAAAAAGACTGCTACAAGTCTGAAGCCAGTTTGGGTTCCATGGTGAGTTCTTAGCCATCCTGAGCTAAAGAATGAAGATGAAGAAGAAGAAGAAGAAGATGATGATGATGATGAAGGAGAAGGAATAGGGAAAGAGGAGGAAGAGAAACAAAAAATATATTTTTATGAATTTTTTTCATATAAGTTTGTGAGATTTTTTTCCATGCAACTACTCCAGAGATTATAAATCTTATATAAGCAAGAATATATGGGGGATTTGGAACTGCTGCTTTCTTGGCTCAGTACACAGACCTCGGATATGAAATCACAATAATGTTTTAAAAGGTGTCAAGCCACACAGAGAAGTAACATTCCCTAGCATTTCTCTAACACAGGACAAACTAGCCTTACTCAGAACAATGGTTAAGTGTTCCAGAGTGTTTCACAGTTTAAGATGTTGTCAGAGAAGAGGTCCAGACCAAGCTAAACTTACCATTTTATAAAAATACAGTGATGAATAAAAGTGAAGGGGGAAGAATAAGGACAGAAATTGTCACAGCAGATTTTGGGAGAGTTAAGAAGTCCCAGAGCCCAGCACGGTGCTGCAAATGCAGTCTTCTCCACACCTTCCCAGAAGTCAGAAGGCTGCAGAGGCAGATGCTGTTGCGGGAAGAAAGGGAGCACATTCTCTCTTCAAGAGGAGTACTGGGTTCAATTCATCACTATATCACTTTTCATGTTTCCCCGAATTACTTTGTCTTTGGTCTCGATAGATAATAATAAGTTCTAATCTTGCACAAAGTGTGCAATGAGAAGTTGACTCAAAAGTCTTTATGGGGGCACAATGGCCTTGTACATTGGACAAGTATTTGTAAAATGGCTGCATTATTCCCTATAAACACCAGCTTCTCTTAGTTAAAGGGCATCTGAACAAAGATCCCTGCAAGATTATCTGGATTTTAAGAATCACGTTAAAAGCAGTGGGATGAAACTTGACCTGGATGCAAAGGTCATCAGTGTTTCAACCTCTGAGGCAATCATGCAGCTCCTTGTCTCCTGTGACATATGGAAGGAATGCTGGGAAAGCCACTTCTTCAATACGTGCCTAATACCATTTTGAGTAAACTTTTGTAATTTCAGTAATTCTTTTTATTTTATTTTTTATTTATATGTCTGTATGTCTGCCAGGTGTGTGCAATGACCACTGAGGCCAGAGGGGGGCATCAGATGTCCTGGGGGTGGAGTTCAAGGAGGTTGTGCATGTGTAGGTATAGGTGTTCAGAACTCAACTCAGGTCCTCTTGCAAGAACAATGAGCGCTCTTAACTGTGGAGCTGTCTCTCCAGTCCCATGCCACATGCTTGGGAAAGCTTTGTGATATCGGAAAGCTCAGTGACATAGGCAGAAACTGAAGCCCAGTGGTACTGTAGGAGTTTGAGATACTTACCAATCGGACTATTGAGCTGGGGGGACACACTGAGGAGGTACAGCTCACTGGGATGTCATTGTGAGACAATCCTTCAGGGAAGTTGGCTGGGATGTTCTGGCTACAGAAAACACCTTGCTGACACCAAAGGGGAGAAAGAAATTGATGCTGTGGATTCATTCTGCCCATATCTAACCTAAGAAGGAGCATTTTGTTGTGTTTTGAAAAGCAGGCTTGCAGCAGAGTATCTGCAGTAGGATACAATGCCCCTTTAGCCTCCTTTGTCAGTTCTGGTGACCGTCTCAAGAAATAAGTTGCTGAACAAAGACCTAGAGAAGTGGAGAAAGGTTATTCAAGGTCTGTATTGTTTACTTTTCCTGTTATGGTGACAAAATCCCTGGCAGAAACAACCAAAGGGAGGGACATTTATTGTGGTTCATAGTTTAGAGTGTCCAGTTCATCCTAGTGGGAAAGGCAACATAATTGGAGTAGCCATGGCAATGAGAGATTGTGGTGTGGTTTGTTCACACCTTATTAGCTCCTGTAGTAGAGGAAATTCAGACTGATAGTGGGACTAGTCTATACCCCTCTAATATCCACTTTGGATTACTATGTCCTAAAGTCCCCCCAAGTTTCGGAGGCAAAGGCACAAGTTTGCAATCAAACACATGAGCCTGTACGGGGCGTTTCACATTTACACCAAACAGGAGTTAAATGCATTATATTTGTGGTAGTCCCAAGAGCCTGGAAGTGGGAAGATAATGGCAAAGGAAAGACTGATCCAGTTTGTGTTGACCTCTCAAGACTTATAGATTAGCTCTGGTTTAATAAATATACTGCTGTGCTGTGTTCTCTGTATGTTTACCTTATTTAAAGAGCTTAAAGATGGTTTTCAAAATTAATTATTTAAATGATCAGATCAGTTGTTCTCAGCCTGTGGCTTGCAACCCCTTTGGATTCAAATAGTATTTTCATAGGGATTGCATATCAGGGATCCTAAATATCACATATTAACATCACAATTCATAGCAGTAGCAAAATGACAGTTATGTAGTAGCAACAAAAATAATTTTATGGATGTGGGTCACCACATCATGAGGAACTATATTAAGAGGTCTCAGCGAGAGAAAGACTGAGAACCACTGGTTTAGGTGAATGAAAGATCATGTCTTGACCTATAACCAACTGTTCCATTACCTGAACCAGAAGAGCTGAACCCCATTTTTCCCTAAGACAGATGACAGGTGAAGGACTGCACAGCAGAGTGTCCCCTGTGTCCTGTTGGTGAGGAAGAGATTAAAGAGAGAGCTGGACACATGACATTCTACAGACTGGCAGATGAGTTTGACACAGTCCCTGAGTCGATGGGTAGTCTCACTTTCTATGGAAGAGGACACCATATGCCATACAGGGCCACCCAGCCTACTTGGAAATGCTGAACAAACAGTTAAGTGAAGAAGACTTTTCGCATCAGAAAGGGAGATGAAGTCCAGTTCCTGTGACTGACTTACCTGAGTGGTTCTGTGAATGACACGGAACTGAATTCCAGCATTCATGAATGAGCAGGAACTGAGAAGGAGAGTTCTTTGACTAAGGAGCCACATCTGTGGGAACAGTGTGGGGAGGGAGCACAGCTTGTGGTTATGCCTTCTAGGTCCCTTCCGGATTCAAAAGTACCAAGATATTCATAATATCGCGCTTCTTTGTGTCTTTCTACCACGTAAGAATGAAGGGAGAGGGCCCAAATGTATCACATCTCTGTGAATGGGCAGCATCGGCCCTCACTATAGGTAGCAGTATTCCATCAAGATGTTTAAGTAAGGTTTCAGCTTGATCACACACAGCATCTCTGCTGATGAACTACTGAGGTTTAACCAACATAGTATAAAGAAAGAAGCCATGTCTTACTCCAGGGAACCCAATGCAACATGGCATAATTAAATGCTTAGCTTTGTAATCCAGGGCTTGAGGGCTTGTTGGCTGATCATAAAATTAGAGCCTAACCAAGAAAATATCAGCTTGTGCAAACACACGGAGCTGAAAGTCAATAACAAAGTCTCATGGCTTTCTTTTGTAAAAACGTATTTACTAGGCTGAAAATCAAATACTTGCTGGTCACCACAGGTGGAATCTATATTTGAACAAGAAATGGTAAGGCTCTAAATTGTTTTTGCTGATAAAAGACTCGCAGACCGTTCCCTGCCTTTCTGCTGAGGCTTGTCAGTTCTTGACTTGTGCCCTTCTGGTTCTACTCTGTTTTCCGATTATCCTTTGGTTCTACTTTGTTTTCCGATTATCCTTTTAATCATAAACCCAGCATGGAAACATTCGCTCCACGTGTTCTCACTTGTTTATGTGTTAAGTGTGTCTAGGTAGATGCAGTCAATTAAGCTGAGAGAATTCAGATACAAGAGTGGGCAATCCCTTCAGTCTTGTGTCTAGTTTCTCCAAAGTTGTTCACATACACACTCCTGTCAGTGTGTGATATTTGTGCAAGCCATACATACGGATGACAGAAATTCACATATTTGTAAGTTCTTTTCAGTTTGAATTGAGCAACAATTAAGCCATTTCTGAAAGTGCTTCAATAGCAGAGAAAATAGATGCAACCAAGTATTAAGAATTGAGAGAATAGTTCAAAAAATTAAAGCTTAGAATTTAACAAATGAAACTGTGGTGTTTAGTAATTTGATTGAGTCTTGGCATTCAGATATTTGGTCAAATATTCTTCTGTACATTTCCATGAAGGTGTTTTAACATGAGGTTAAGACTTAATTTAGTGGAGTATTAGAAGGCCACATTGCTCTCCTCATCGTGATTGAGCCTTGTCTAATTAACTGAAAGCCTCAATACAACAAAACTGACTTCCCTGAGTCAGGACCTCCTGTGGACCTAAACTTAAACCTTCCTTGAGTTTCCAGTCTTCTGCTAACTGTGCAAGATTTTACATTTAAGTATCTGTAATTATCAAGTGTTTGGAATGTCCATGCATCCCTATTAGTTGATTTTCTTTCTTTGAAGTATTTATTGATATAGAAAACATCATGAATATACCACTCTCCTTATAAGTTGACAGGATCCTCTTTTTACCATTTAAGATGAAAATCCAATGTGCAGAATATTTTCACTAATGTCCTCCCACCAGGCACATTCAGAAGTTTGTTGGGTGTGAAAATGAGCACACTGTAACACTACTCAAGACAGCATCCAACAACTACATTCAAAGAATACAATGAGAAGACACTGAGCCTTGAATGAAGACCTAAAAAAGAAATCAGTCAACATGATAAGGAGTTAGAGAGAAGGTCTGCAAGACAGACTTCCTACATAAGTGAAGTGTTCAGCAGCACCAGAAATCTCCCAACAAATTAACTATAGAACCAGAAACTGAGCATGAGATAGGCACAGATTTCTTTCTCAAAGATAGTTTCCATGGAGAGGTAAAGGCACATTGAGCAGAGACTGGTCATGAATGTATGTGGTTGGAAAGCTGTGCTCTGAAGAGTGGGAGAAATATCAGGCTAATACTACCCTCTAATTAAAAAGTTATTATAGCCTGAACGATTCCAAGAAAGAAAGAGAGAAGAGAAATTGAGAGCATGGAATGAAGGAATAGAAGGAGGGAGACAGGGAGAGAAGGTGGGAGGGAGACAGGGAAGAAGGGGGAGGGGAGGGAGGGAGGGTGGGGGAGGGAGGGAAGGAAAGGGAGGCAGGGAGGGAAGGACATTGCTTCTAGAACAGAAGGAGGTTACAGTTCATCTTACTGGGTTTGAGATGAACTGGGTAAAATTGTGTCATAAATGGGTATCTTTCTCTATCCCTCTTAGGAAAGTCAAAATTCTTGTTTTACGGAAGTTGTCAATACATAAAATACTGTATTTTAAAAGTGAGTTTCCCTCTAACTCTTGCCTAGTAGCTCAGTTGCCCCCTGAGAATAATTATTATCTACCTTCTTAAAGATCATTTCAGAGACAATTCATAAAAAATAAGAAAATTAAAATATATTTAACTGAATTATTTTCATACAATCATGCCCTTAGATTTGGTTATGACAGTATTTAATCCATGTTAAACTTATTATGTTGTAGCTTTCTTTTTGCTATATTGTTCTTAACATTGTAATTTAAGTTTTTCCAAGAGATTTTGCCAACTTTTCAGGCAGATTTTCAGTAGTGCAAACAGTTAGAAGAATTTTACTTGCTGGTTCAGAGATTTGACCATCAACATTTCTTTACAAATACCTGACCACATTTACCCCCATCCTTCCATCTTCAAGATAATATTGAGGCCAAATTCACTTCCCTAATAGATCAGATATCTATAACCAAGTTTGTATTATGCATTGTTCAGTATATTATAAAGTCATTGATAAGGCATTTGCTAGGATAGACTATCCCAGCAATTTGGAAGAAATTGGCTTCCCATAGGAAAAATGTGAAAATGTATGCTAGCTTCTGAAAGGAACTGATAGATGGAGAATGATGAAGTCTCCTAATGTTACCCTACACTCCTGATAGGGGGTCTTATCCAGTGAGATAAGGGGGGGTTCTCATCACTGTTGCTGCTGCTGTTTAAGGGATGGACTCCCTCTTTATCAAAGTGCCTACCTTTCATCAGGAACATTTCTGTGAGACTGGATGTTACCTTTCTGTGTTCTACTCCTGCCCTCTGGGGTTGAGATCCTGGCCCTGTTTTCTTAGTTCCTATTGATACTACATTTGCTAACTCCTTCAATTTTTTTCCTACTCCTGAAGCCTCTGGTGACTCCTTTCCAGCACCTGAGATTATTACTATAAAATCACAATGCCCCTAGACTGTGACAGATCCATTGAGCAAAACTGCTCCATTCTGGTGTGTTTCCTTCTAAGCTGACCCACATGGCCTGCAGTGACAGGCGATGGGCTTTGTTACTGGCTTACAGGGAATCCACCAAGGGAGGCAGTGGTAGGGGATAGGAAGATGGTGTGAGAGTGTGGCCGGGGGATTTTCTGCTGTACCTTCCATGCAAGGCCTCTATGAGCTGGTTGCTTCTTTTTCTGGAGACCCCACCTCTATGGGAGACTTTGCATCAACCTGCAGTGAACACTTCTCTCCTTTCTCACTGAGAAGGCTTCCATACTTATGCCAAACCCATGCCTAGACTTTAGTTACCTTAATCTCTGCCCATGCTTTTGCCTATGCTTCCCTTGTTAAACTCTTCAAATTTCCAAATGCTATCCGTTGCTTTTTTTCCTTAGAACTTTAACAGACTTATCTGTTTCCTCTGGGTTCTCTATATTAGTAAGTCTGTTTTCATGTGTGTACAACAGACATCAGACTTCTGTCTTGTCTCACAATTGTGTATAAGGTTAATTCATAAATACTGGAAGAGACTAAACCCAGTGCTTAAAGTTGTTCTCAAGAACAAAAGGATAAAAAAAGTTTAAAAAAAACAAGAGGCAAAGAGACAAGGCACGCAGAGGACATTTTCTCATTACCTAAGTGGGAAGCAATGGTTTGCCTCTGACCTCCTGCTTATATCTGCTAGGAAGAGCACATATGGAGATAGAGATGCTGAAGGACATCTATATCTCATCTGGGAGTGCAGAATTTTAACTATTTTTTCATTCTTCATTTTCATTGATCATCTGAAGAGGATGTGACTAACTGTGATAATACTGAGAATTTGAAATTGAATGGGGTTAAGGAAGAGGACATCACTGACATGGATAAAATAGAATGGAGAAACCAGGAAATCAGAAGATGAAAGTCTGAACACAGCTCAGTTTCCCTTGGTGTCTGGGTAAGCAACGGTGAGTTCTCCTTTGGTTCATAAAACACTTAGAAAATGAGAGGACTGCTGTGAACTTTATCCCATATAAATGCAGAGCTAAAAAATAGCAGGCTGCTTCATAAACGTCCACATGGGGAGTGCTATGGTCATGAAGACCATCTGTGAACCCATCTCAACATCAGCATTCTGGGGCTGGTTAGATAGATTGGTGGTTAAGAGCATATGCTGCTTTTACTGAAAAACTGAGTTCAATTCCAGCATGAACATCAGATGGTTCACAACTTCCTGTACCCCAGTTCCAGAGGATCTCACACCTCTGACCTCTGTGGGCACTTGTATTTATGTGCACATACCCCCACACATTCACACATAATTAAAATAATAAAAATAAATCTTTAAAAATTAGTGTTCTGGAGCACACTGACTCTGGGTATCAAAGGCAAGCTGTAACACAGGAGGCTGCTGCAACCAGCTTGTAATTAATAATCTCACTCCAGCAAACCAGCCAGGCAGACAGTGAGGGCTGGCTTCCAACAAGGCTCCCACTCTGTTTCCTGTCAGGAAGATCCGCCAGGCTAGGGGCACTGGTCTTGGATCATTTCATCCATTTCCTAGAATGTCCTCTTTCTCAACTGCAGTTATTCAGTCATTTTCATAAAACAGGTAGCTCCATACCGACAGAGAGGAAGTGAAGAAAGTGTGGTTAAATTCTGGCTTGAAGATACAGAGTTCTGCTTCAGGGCAGTGGCTACATAACTGCAGACACTTTACCTAACCTGTTTGTCCTAAAATTCTCTCTGGGCGCCAATACAGCCAGATGAAATGAGTTTAAATCAGGGTTTTTAAGTATTTATTTTATATTTATGACTATTTTGTCTGCATGTATGTCTGTGTACCACATGCATGCCTGGTGCCCACTAAGGTTGGATGAGGGTATCAGAACATCTAGAATTGGAGTTACATAATTGTGAGCTACCATATAGGTGCCCAGGATGGAACCTACGTCCTCTGCATGAACAAGTGATTTTAAATGCTGACCTGTCTCCAACCCTAAGATGACTTTAAGTTTTCCTTTTTGAATTGTGAATAACTCCAGAAGAGGCCAGTTCTAGGTCTGGAGGTTCTCATAGGATTAACAAACAGGAAAGATAACCAGTGTACTTTTTCGTGAGCCTTTGTTATATTTCTGAAGTGAATTAAAGTTGGCATTAAATATTTTCCAAAACAGAAACAGCAATAGATAAATTTACCTGTCACTCTTAAGGTGATAAAAACTTAGTGACAGCCTCCTTCTTTATAAGATACGCACACATATGTTATATACACATATATGTATCTAGTGTGTATATATACATACATGCATATACAAATATTATATACACACTTAAAATATGACAACTCTATGTCTTGGAGCCAGTGGTACCAGGATAAAATATGTTACCTCCTGAAAATAGAACAAAGCATGCCTCCTGGCACCACCAAGATGGCTATCTGTATCAGAATTAACTCATGCCCTGAACTGATCCATATCATCTACTATTTCTATAAATTACACACATTAGAAGGACTCTAAGATTTACATAGTCATGCATCTTACGAAGCTTTATTACCAGTTCTTATTCTAACTTAAGTTTGTAGAATGCATTCTTGATGGTAAATTCTAATTTTTTTTCCCTGTGTAAGTGAAAAGAGCATGAAAATCAAAGAAAAGTCCTCATCCCTGGTCACTTCATTTCCTTGCCCATTTCTTTTTAACTTTATTTCTTGTCTGATAAAGTATTTCATGTGGCTGGGCGCTGGTGGCTAATGTCTTTACTCCCAGCACTAGGGAGGCAGAGGCAGGCAGATCTTTGTAAGAGGCCAGCCTGGTCTAAAGAGCAAGTTCCAGGACAGGCTCCAAAACAATACAAAGGAAACCCTGTCTCAAAAAAAACATATTTCATGTGTCCTGTGTAAGTCTAAGAAACAAAAATTCAAGGTATCAATTCAAAACTTCTACAAAATTTACATTAAAATGAAGATTTGATTTTTTACATTTATTTATTTTTATTTATTATATGTATGGCAGGTAGAGGAAAACTTTAGGGACTGGGTTTTTTTCTCTCCACAAAGTGGGTCCTGAGCATCTGTAAGCACACCTGCACACTCCTGTTCAATGAGTTGTAAAAGCCTATGTGAGTCTAATTCTCACAGTGAGAGGAGAATGCCTGCTTATTGACATCACTCACATTAAAGCAAGAGACTATATTTTCTGGACATTTTTAAGCATGTCTCTAGCATCAAGAGAAGCCTTTGAAAGAATGTGGAAAGAATCATGAAAACTACATGCTTCCACAGGAACCCAATTCCAAAATAAAAAATAAAATTGTACATACCAGAAATTTCTCTTAAAACATTCTCAATAGTTAATTCTGGAACCTCATAAGGAAATTTATAGGGTCGGGTATTAGTCTTCCCTAAAGCTTAGTTGGCCTGAATACCTTTAATGTGTTTAAACTCTGTTATTCACAGGCTCTTTCAATACCTCCTCCTATCACATTCCAAATAACACATGATGCCATCAAGCTACTTGGCCTGTTTTGAAGCTTCTCTTGATTAACCAGTTGTTCTTAGAACTAGTGATAATTGTGAAGTAGAATTATTCATTTCAAAAGGAAATTTACCTTGTGATATTTTTGGAAGAAGAAATAATTAAGTCAAAAGTAAGACTTGTCAATCATGAGGAAAACAGATAAGTACAAGAAAAGCATGGTGAAAATATACAGTAGGGCTTGCATCTTGCGTTAACTTCATTTTCTTCTTGTGAAGGCATTAATGTTGTGTCTGAGCTTGGGAATAATGAGTAAATAAACAAAATCATTTCTGAACTCATTTATTCTATTAATAATTCTACCTCCAGCCACTCAATTTGGGGAAAATTACTTTTCTCATTCTTTGTCAGTCACAAAATATCTCTGTAACTTTGGTAACTGTTTTCTATGCTATCTCTAGGAAATGTGATAGAGACCATAGATGAACTAGAAATAAACACACCATAGGCCTTATTAAGGCTTCAAATTTAAAATAAAGATAAAAATACACAGTAAAGACTGGGTATGATAGTACTGTAAAAGAGATATATACTGTATTAAATATTTCATCTGCTTAGTTCCTTGCCAATTTTATGTCAGACTATAGTCAATTCATGCCTTTATTCCTATGAACACAGTGCAAGCTTATGAAATTTTTCCTTGTAATTCATTTCATATTAATATTTACACCATATTTATATTATTCTCAAAATATTTTCCTATTAAATGTATATGTATATATATACACACACACCACACACTATGGGTTTCAGGTAGCTTCTAATATGTTGTTGTAAACAGTGTTGGTCCATTCCCATCTAAAAAAATTACACTCAACGAATTCCCTAAAGAAATCATAAAATAGTAATATAAATGTAAGGAGCAAAGGATTATTAAAATAAATATTTGAAAATTTGAGCCACACTCTAATCCTACTTTTCAAATTCTCATCTCTACTGTTAACAGACTGATTCCCAAGACTCTGTAGCCACACCCCACCCCCACTACTTTGAGCTACAGCCCTTTCCCAGTGGGGAGAGCCGGTGATGGGAGCTGCCTGCTCTTGTCACTTTGCTTGCCTCCTGCCACTTGCTTACTTTCATGTCACCACTTCACCTTCAAGTATTGAGTAGCAGGACACTGACAGCCTACGATCAGCCTATTGCTGATTCCTACCTGTAGCCCCCTGGTCAAGAACTTGGGCTACTGTCTGAGTTTGGAAGAACACCCTTGCATTCCTACGTTTATAGAAGACCAGTGGTTATTACTGAAATAACTGTTCCGTCACGGAGAATTTGAGCAACAGACTTTAAAGACCCTGCTAAGGACCAAATGCTCGGCACTTATCTAGAGTCCAGAATCATCCCGGAGTTTTATTGTGTTTGGGTATTTAAACGACATCATTTACTAGAAATGAAGGAAGTTAAGGAGCAATTAATCTGAAATTCCAGTAAAAACTCAAATAAAGGGCAGTGGGAATATATCACATGGTCATTTCACATGAACAATTGAGACAGTTACCAAGGCCAGTAATTCTCACTCCTGAGTGCACATTCTATTTTTCTGGAGAGCTCTTAAAAATACCAATACCAAGACATCACCCATATTAACTGAATCAGAAACCCCAGAGGTGAGGGTCACATTTTCATGTGCAATTTAAAGCTCCCAGTGAGTTGAACACATGGCCCAATTTGGGGTTTCTTAATCCTAGCCTTTTGGCCCATCAGTCTACTTAGCTAAAGTATCCAGTCTTTGAAAATTTTAGGACGATGGTTTTGCTTCTCTGCTTCTTCATCTCACTTTGTAAACACCCACTGCTGGTGAAATCCTTTGTCCTTGCTTGCCTGGTTCAACTGTCACTCTTTCCAGAGTGCACTGCAGAATCTACAGAGACGTGACTTGGAGGGTGAAATCCAATGAGAGCCTTCACTTTAAACTTCCCTGGGAAAGTCACCCAAGTGGAAACTGAAAACTGATGTCTAAGGACATCTGTCCTGAGTACACAAAGGCCAGGCTGTTTCACAAGAAACTTTTACTAACATTTAGAAAACCTCAGAGCTTGCCATCTGTCACTGATGTGACTATCCGGGTCACCAGGCTTGAGGCTACAGCACCAAGAGAGGAACAGCACAAATAAGTCAGCTAGATAGGGCTTCCTGGTACTTGCAATGCTCTTTCTCACTTTAAGAAAGGCCGGTCCTTCTGAAAAGAGTAGAAACAATGGGAGATTTGCATGCAATTTTACTGAAAAGGAAGAAGTGAAGCTAACTTGATTCTTAAACAGCAGTCTCTCATATTTATTTCTAGTCTACCTGCTACCTGTTTAACGATTTATGTTTTACCCCTACCAATGTCTCCCACAATTATGAGATAACACACACACACACACACTCATACAAGCACATCCTAGACTTTTCTACCTCAAGAAGCAAAAAGAGAAAAAGAAGGAGAGAGAGAGAGAGATGGGGTGAGGAAGGGGGGATGAAAGGAGGGAGGGAAGGGAAAAGAGAAAAGGGAGGGGAGGAGGAAGAAAGAGTCATCTAGAAATTTGTGCTAATGATTATTTATTAGCCTATTTCTTAATTATTTACATAAAGTTAGATGTCTTATAAAAATCAACTGGATGTCTGGGATCAAAACTGAACAAAAATCTTCTACCAAATTTGAATCAGTTCCTCATTTTCTTCTATGTGAAGCTTTTGTCAAAGGTGTGTGCATATGTGTGTACATGCTTGTGAAGAATGGAAGACAACCTTGTTGGTGAGGACCTCTGGAGAGGAGGTGATGGTAATGAAGACTGACAATTCAGTTAATCTGTCTGACCAGTGAGGCTGGGGATCGACCTGTCTGCCTCCCAGCGTTGGGATTACAAGTGCAAACCACCACGTCTGGCTTTTTATGTACCATGCTGAAGACTGAACTCAGGATCCTATGCTTACACTGCAATGGTTACTGAGGGAACCATTGACCCAGCACCCAAAACAAAATATTTTACTAGTGATTCAATTAACAGTGAGTGGAAATAGGGAGATGCTTCTTATTTTTGGTTTTGCTTTGGGAAATAGGGACTCCACTCAAGACCTCCCATCAGTCAGGCAAGTGCTCAAGAGCAAAGCAAAGGCTTCAGGTCCAAGTCCTCACTTCAAAGTTTATTCTTCCTTTTTCTCCCAGATGACCTTTGATGAGCTTGTGTTGTTGTTTTGCAGTAAAATATGTAAGTGCCCTTTCTTTCTATATTTACGAATAGAGTTCTGAGAGGGGAAAAAGCTTAAATAAATGTCCAGTTGCTCTCTGAAAACTAGGAGCAGAAAAGCTAGCTTCCTGACACTTAGGGGAATTAATTACAAAGAGTTGGAGAGTACTCAGGGGTGGAGAGGAGTCAGTAATGGCTTTGTGGCTATTGACTTACAAGGCAGAATGTCCAGGGTGATTGACTCTGGAAACATGTGCTATGGTGATACTGGAAATGTATGCCAGATTTCTTTCCAGCTTGGAAGGGTGACTTTACAGAATGGATATCTAGCTGTGACAGGAGACAAGAACACAGTTTTAAGTAGAAAGAAATGCGGATGGAACCCCCAGAGTGACATGCTCTGTTCCTTTCCTTCCCTGATCCCACTTAGAACCCTCAGCACATTCCCCTATAGCCACCTCAATCTCTTAGTTAACCTACTTGATAAACATGTTTCTTTGACCCTTGCTGCCAGGAAAACTAGCATAACTATGCTATGCTTCATCACGATTCTGAAATTGATTCACTTTTATACTTACGTCAAGAAACTCCAGGAAACATACTGATTCCTTTACTACATTTTTCTCTTATTTTTGAGATTATAATATAATAACATCCTTTCCCTCTTCCCATTCCTCATTCCAAACCCTGCCACACATTCTTCCTTGTTCTCTTTTAAATTAACGACCTCTTTTTCCATTAATTGTTGTATTATGTATTGGATAATCAATTGTGCTCTTCCTTGGACAAGAATTACCTCTCCCACCCCCCATATTTCTTAATTGCCTACAGTTTTTTGAATAGGACTCAGGCCTCTGGGGTTTTCCTAGTCCACTTTGGCACGTCTATTGTTGTCCTTGTTCTGCTCATATTTGGGTAGTCATGCTGATGGAACATCTTTGGTGTAGCTTCTGATACCACCAAGAGACAGAATTTCACAAATAACTCCCTGGTTCTCTATTATAATCTTTCTGCCCCCGCTTCTGCTGTGTTCCTGAACCTGAGGTACAGATATTGTTGGAATCCATTGGGACAGAGTTCCACAACTCTGCATTTTGATTGGTTGTGGTTTCCCGTAATAGTCTCCATCTGTTGCAAAGATCCACTTTCTTGAGAAGGGGCCATACTGAGGTCTCAATGGTCCTGGAGGAAGGTGAGCCAAGCCCCGCATAGTGGCCTGAGGAACGATCGTGGGGGCACGGGTCTTCCTTCCACCGGAAAAAAGCCTGGACATGACATTGCATGCAGCCAGTCAAAAACTCTGGCAAAGATTTACCCGCTGCTGTAGAAAGCCTTGTGTATACTATAAAAAAAGTTGCTCTCAACCTTTCGCCCGGACCCTTTTAGAGAGATCTTTGGCTAAATCTGGACATGTAGCTGTAGAGACTGACGATGCAGGGTAAAGTATAGGTTAGGCATCATATGTGTGTATCCAGTCGTCTTAAGAAACATCCTAGACTTCCAGTGCCTGGGAACAGCCACAGAGCCTTCCCTCCCAGCGTGAGCCATGCACCCCAGATTCCATGTCTTCTCTTCCACCAATGGGACCAAGGGACCAGGTAAACCAGGCCCTGTATCCAGGCCTACCTTCCAGTGCCTGGGGACTGCCTAGAGACTGCCAGCGAGACTCCTGTCCCAGCCCCAGCGTGAGCCTATGCACCCCAGTTTCCCTATCTTCTTCTCCACTCACCGGACCAGGCAATTCGGGGTCTGTTTCTGGGCCTGTGCTTCAGTGCCTGGAGACTGCACTGAGTCTCTCCTCCAGGTGAGAACCTACACCCCCCAGGTTCACGGTCTTATTCTCCACCCACTGGACCAGGAATAGGACCAGGAATAGGACCAGAAAGAGGAGAACTATCAGAGTATTGGACTTGCTTGCACCCACCGAAAAGGAACTCTGGTCCCCTAACCACCAGATCAGTAAGGGGCTCTTTCTGCACCCACTAGAAGAAGGGATGGAAAAGAGACAATACAAAAACAAACTCAGCAACAGAAAAACAAATATGATACCACCAGATTCAAGACACTCCACACAAGCAAGGCTCCAACATTCCAATGCAAATGAAGCTGAAGAGAATGACCTTAAAAACAACTTCATGAAAATGATAGAGGCCCTAAAAGAGGATATAGAAAAATCCTTCAAAGAAATGGAAGAAAAAGCAAACAAAAAAAGCAAGAAATGGAAGAAAAAGCAAACAATAAATGCAAGAAATGGAAGAAAAAGCAAACCAAAAAATGCAAGAAATTGAAGAAAAAGCAAACAATAAATGCAAGAAATGGAAGAAAAAGCAAACCAAAATATGCAAGAAATGGAAGAAAAAACACACCAAAAATTTTTTTAAATGCAACAAATGGACAAAAAACAAAGCAAAAATTGCAAGAAACAACTCAAACAGTACAAGGGTTGAAAACTGAAATAGAGACAATAAAAAAAAGCATAATCTGAACGAACCAACCTCTAGGAAAGACCCCAGGAGTGACACTCATCCTTGTTTGTTCAATAGGCTAGAGGACCCAGCAGGAGGAAGAAGATGTCGGAGCCAGATTGGTTGTGTAAAGATGTCTTTTTCTGGTGTTCTATTTTATTATGTATACATTTTATTCATTTCAGTCCATATTTTCTTTATCCATCTTTTGATGGACACCTAAGCTGATTCCATACCTTGGCTATTACAAATACTCTCTAGTAAACATTTATGTGCAAATATCTCTGTAGTATGTAAACTTGGAGTCCTTCAGGTATGTACCCTGAACCTGTATGGAAGTTCAAGTTTCAGTTTTTCTGAGGAACCTCCACACTAATTCTATAGCTGCTGGATTAATTTATGTTCCCAAGAGAAGTGTGCAAGTCCCCTTTTTCCCACCTCCACACACCAGCATGTTCTGTTCTGTTTGCTTTGTGATAGCCTTTCTGACTATGGGGAGCTGGAATCGCAATGTAGTTTTAGTTTTATATTGATATAAATAAAGCCAAGTGTGTGTTATTGGGAGGAGTAGACAAAGGAGACAGTCTGGGGGAAAAAGTAAACTAGTGGAAGAGAACAAAGCCTGGGAGGAAGATGAAAGGGGAGGGGCAGCGTGGGTGAGCAAAGTCAAAGTATGTGATCCACTAACAATAATTGTCTTTACAATAGCAATACTATGGGTTGTGAATATGCACCAATGAAAAGGTTAAGCTGCAAATATAAAAAAGAGTAAAAAATCAGAATCCTGAATAAATTTTATTTGACTATTGAAAAATGAAAAAATTAAAATAAGCTGAAAAGGTAATCCATGTTACCCAAACCTATTGTGCAAATTAATAGACGAGGATAAATATCAACATGTTCTACTTCATCCTAGTTTCTCAAATGTGAGTGAGCAACAGCCTGGTCCCACAGCCACATCACACCCAAAGAAACACACAGACAATGTACTAATTATGAAACTTTTGGTAGATCACTAGGGCTTCTTATTGTCTAGCTCTGTCTTAATTATTAACCCATTTCTATTAATCTATGTATTTTCACGTGGTTTTGTCTTACTGGAGAATTGTCCGGATCTCTTACTCCTTCCTTTGCTACATGGTAACTGACTTCCTGCCTCCACTTCCCAGGTTTTCCTCGTCTCCCAGCCCCACCTATCTTCCTGCCTGACCAATCAGTATCTTATTCATCAACCAATAAGAGAAACATATAAAGAATAACATCATCCATCAAAAGAGGCTATCAGAAATAATCAAAAATTGAGTTGTATGAATATCTTCTATCTCCTTCACTTGGCTGTATTCACCTTTTACACCCTTTTAATTATATTTCAATCATGAATATGAAAGATCCTGGTTATGTGCTGTTGGCGAATATAAAACACACAATGTAGAATTTTTTGTTTTGTTTTGGAGGTTTGGGATAGGTTGTTTGGTTGTTTGCTTGGTTAGTTTGGTTTGGTTTGGCTTATTTGCCTTTGAGACAAAGCCTAGGCCTGGCTATCTTGGAACTCACTTTATAGACCTGGCTGGTCTCAAACTCACAGAGATCCTTCTGTCTTTGCCTCCCAGGTAGGACTAAAGGTGTGCAACACCATGCCCAGCACAACTTTTAACTTTCATTTATTTCTATTTTCTGATGTCTTCTGCAATTTTCTTTCTTTAGAGAGTTGAGAGGGACCAGGTAGTCACAGTAGGGGAAAACATTACTACTTCTGGATTCATATTTGATTATGTAGATTTAATTTTCTGTTGTTGTAGCTGAAACAGTGTCTCACTATGTACCCGTTGCCTCTGCCTTCTGAGTGCTGGTATTAAAGACCTATACTACCATGCCTGGCCCTGGATTTACATTGTTTTCATACCAAACCACAAAGAGAATCCAGAAGTGCTTATGGGGAGGTTAGTATTTCTACACATTCACTCATAATTAACAATCTGTGTGTGTTGTTAACAAAACTTCCATGTACATTTCAGGCATGTGTTTACTCACGTTTGAAACTAGCTTATATTTTTAACCTTTTAAATTTAGACCTCTGTAAATGTATGTTTATAGACATATATATAGTATGCATATATACATATATTTTTATGGAGTATAAACTGTGTATATATTTAATATGCAATGGAGGCCTGGAGAATATTAAAGGAATGTTAAATTTACCTTAATCAGATGGGAATATGAGGAAACTATACCTAGAATCATAAAATACTGCAATAATTCATTTTTGTAATATACTGTAGTTTTTTTAAGTCAAGTATGATAAACAGAAAAAATATGTTTAACATTTTTTAAGGAAGCTATGGAGAAAAGTCTGTGGGTCTGAAGAGACAGCTCAGCACTTAAGAGCATCAGCTTTCGAAGGACTAGGTTCGATTCCCAGCACCCACATTGCATTGCAGTTCACAACCATCTGTAACTCCAGTCCAAGTAATCTTATGATCTCTTCTCATCTCTGCAGGCACCAGGCATACATGGAATACACAGACATACATGCAAGCATAACACCCATACACATAAAATAAAGTAATAATTTTTAAACCTCTTTAAGGAGAAAAGACTGTGAGACAAGCTGTACATGGGCTGGGACAAGAACCTTTTGAATGCTGAAGTCTTATGTTTGATTCAGCCAATCTTCTGAGGATTGGACTGTCTTATGGCTCCAAAGCCTTCAGCAGTGAATAGCGAAACCACTCAGAGTCCACTCAATTTCAGCAATACAGATTCCAGCTCTAAGGGCTGGAAATCATTGCTTTTGCGGCAAAGGTTTTTATGGAGAAATTGTGTCAACTTTAAAAGATAAGTCTCTTCCTGTGTTTTACCTTTAGAATAATCCAAGGAAGATATAGTAAGATATAATGGAAACTCATACACTAAGCTTTCACTCTGCTTAGAGCCCTGTGCAGGACCCACAAAGAGCTGGCCTCAGGCTGAAGAGCAGGGGAAAACCGATGTAAGCTACCCTGGACCTGTACAGAACTCAAGGGACAGCAATGTGCCTCAAGTCTCTTGGGCTCTGTACGTCTATCCCTGGGTGTGGTAGGACCCATGGGCACAACATTGCCTGTAAGTCAAATATTTACCAGAAACCCCCAGATCCTAGTTTCTCAAACGTAAGTGAGCAACAGAATTGCTAGACACTTGAAAAAGGTATCTTCTTGGTCTCAATATGGTCAGTACTAAAGCCAAAACCCTCCATGAACCTCTCCAAGTGACCAAATGCAGAGCCAGGTAAAACCTAGCTTATTCCATGAAGATTTGTTATTTAAATTCGCATGTTTGCACCTCCTCTCTGGTAATACCTGATGAATTTCCATAAAACACATTTTCCTAGAAATCTCCATCCTCAACTCTACTTAGATCTGAGGAAAGGGATTATTTTTCTCTTGTACCACAGAGGAAAATGAGTAACTGGGTTAATAACCTTAAACATAGGCTAAGAAACAAAATTAAGGTGGAAAACTATATAAAGAACAAATAAGGGGCTGGGAAAGCAGCTCCATCAGGGATATTCCTCTCACTGACAAATGAGGACCTGAGTTCAATTCTCAGCATACACACACCAAAGCCAGATGTGATGGTGCTTACTTGTAATCTCAGTTTGTGGTGTGATTTTTCCTGAATAAATATCGACTCATTGAAACTAGGGCAAAGTCCACCACAGTCTGTCTTTTCTAACTAATCAGTTTTTCGGGTTACTTATAGGGTGTGGGTGAAGGTATACTTACAGGAACAACTCAAAGGCAGTCGTAGGAAGGGGCAATTGCGCTTTCTGTCTCATAATCTACAACTATAAACTTCTTTGTAGGAGATGCCTTTGCTTTGTAGATTATCAGCTGTGCCTCTTGCCTTCAACCCCTAGATGTCAGCACCACCATCATTCTCATTTGTGAATGTCAACATAGATTCTACACGTTGTCGATAAAAGAACAACATCCCTCTCGGGAAATATTGTTGTAGACTTAGGACGTTATGAACAGTGGTTTTAGCTGTTAGCCTTCACACGTTAGATTTCAGAAATCCCCTCTCCCAGACCTGAAAGTACCAAGAGACAAAGCCAATACTGAGCAGTAAGGCTCGCTCTCTCAGTGGATGCTCTCTTAGTACAAGGGGTACTTGGAATTATGTCTTAGCAGGGCTCAAGTGAAGCCCTAGCTATTTTGATTGACCAGGAAAGGATTTTGGCAGTGCCTCCGTTCCCACTTAATGGATGTCTCTGTGTGGAGAAAGGTAGGAATCTAGCAGGACTGCTTCAAGTTATGAAAGTCGTTGAGGGCAGCAGGCTTAAGTGGATGCAGTGCTTTCTGGGAAGAAATTCTGTCCCTAAGTCCATCAAAACCCACAGGAGCATCACTGCCCTATGTGTCCTCCAGGCCCTGAACAGACTGGGACCTGATTACCTACAAGGTACCTTTACTCTGTTTACCCAGTTCTTCATAATTCAAGCCGTGTAAGATCCACTGTCTATCCAGTAATTATGTGCTTGGTGGACGTGCTTAGGTCCTGGTTAGTAAAACCTAGCATGTTTCATATGATTCCTCATGAAATGTCCTGGCACTAAGGGAAAAAATCTATGTTTTAAATTCCACTGAAAATGCAAAGGTAGAAGGTTAGCTATGAGTGAACAAACATGAAGAAGTAACAACTAGCAGGAAGTATTGGGGAAACTCTGAAATCAGAGGCACAGGAAAGAGGGCACAGTTAGCTGACTTCTTTTGCTTAAAGTGTTCAGAGAATCCTTAGTGCCCTTATTCTAACTTGTGACTTAGAGGGGATCAGTCTCTTGCATCTGTAAGAATGACATCAGTGGCTCAAAGCCAGTGAATCCTACATCCTGCTTCTGGATGCTTTCAGGAGCAGCTGTAACATTTAGTTCAAACCACAGAGAAAAACGAATCCCAAAATGTGTTTATTTCCTCACTGGAAAGGAACTCTATCCACTCCCCCAAATGATACCCTGAGAGTTAATGAGGTGAAAGCAGAGAGTAGAACTGTGCTAAAGCAAAGATGATAGACAGAAATAACTTCACCCGGAGCAGAGGAAGATGTCCACACGGCATGCAGTGGTGGAGAGCATCCAGAATGAGCATCTTCTGAAATTTTATTTAGGAGCCACCACAGTTTCGTTAATGTGAAAGCCAGGGTAGCCTGGATTTTCAGCACAACCTTTTGTGACAAAGAGTGTGACAAGGGCACACCATGGAGGTCAGAGACGTTCTTCTCTTGTGGAAACTTCACAAGTTTCTTTTTATAAGAGATAGTCTCTGACAAAACAACTGGAGTCGTTTTGTTCGAAATAGAAATATGTAATGTAATCCCAACACAGGAAGATTGTGAGTTAAGTTTGAGGTTTTGGGGTTCACAGAAAATACTGTCTCAAAACAAAAATCAGAACCTATAGGAAACATCCTCCTTAAGAGCTCATGATAGAGCTATAAAAATAATTCAACAATGGACAAGCATGTCATGTCAAGTAGAAGTGTCCCCAAGTGTCCCATGTGATAATGTGTTAAAACATCTGAAATTCCCAATGGCACACTGACGCTGCTGTTGAAGTGTTAGAGGGACTCTGAGGGCATCTGCCAGGAAGTACATGCTCACTGACAGGAAGTACTGTCTGAGAGTAGGGATTGGGAGATTTTCAACCTGACTGCTTAGACAGAAGCAGCCACCTCCCCATCGCCAGTCAGATCCTCTGCAAGTTGCTGCCACCTAGTGTGCAAATATTTATGAGAAGCAGCAAGATAAATCTAAGAACTGCTAAATTATCTTTGCTTTTATTTTTATGTGAGCACATCAAGTAGGGAAGGGGGATAGTGTGTTGAATAACTGTTTACCTACATCACACATCTGGGTTCTTTGGACTGTGCATGGATGCTACCCAAATGAAGCTTGCAATTCATTGATTCAAAAAATTTTAAATGTGCAGTGTTAATAGCACAAAAATTAGTACTTTAGAAGGGTTCTCGTAAATACATGTAGGAATGACTCCCATCTGTTTATTGTCCATTGTGGGTGCCAGTGAGCTTTGTGCTTAAGACAAATTACATTTGTAATCCTCAAGTCTCACTTTGAAGGAACACATTATTGAGCTGGAGAGATGGCTCAGTAGTTAAGAGTACTTGCTGCTCTTCCAGGAGCCCTGAGTGTGGTTCCCATCACCCAGGCCAGGTGGCTCACAGCTGCCTGTAATCCCAGCTCAGGGAATCTGATGCCCTCTTCCCTTCTCCAAGGACACTTGCACATATGGCATTCATTCACATAGACATGTATGTACAAGTAAAAAGCAGCCCTTTTGTAAAGTAAGACATTATTTACATGTTTAAGTGTGATAAATTTTATTTTTCTGGAACTCTCTGAAGACGACACAAGGACTGACACACACAGCATGCAGACTCAAGTAAGTAGTTGAGTTCAAATTTGTAATATTTTGAACAATACTACTGCCGTAGTTAGGGTTACTAATTATGTGATGAAACACAGGCCAAAGCAACTTTGGGGGAAAGGAATTATTTGGCTTACCCTCCCATATCACAGTTCATTATTGAAGGAAGTCAGATCAGGAACTCAAACAAGGCAGGAACCTGGAGGCAGGAGCTGATGCAGAAGCCATGGAGGGGTGTTGTTTACTGTTGTTTACTCCCCATGGCTTTCTCGTGTTGTTTTCTTATAGAACACAGGACCACCAACCCAGAAATGGCACCACTCACAATTATCTGGGCCCTTCCCATCAATCACTAAATCAGAAAATGCCCTGCAGCGGGATCTTATGAAGGCATTTTCTCGATTGAAGTTTACTCTTTTCCAGCTTGAGTCAAGTTGACATAGAAGTATCTAGCACAACTACATTGGCAAATGTTGTAATAGTCATAGATACTATGTTTCAAACCCACACTGTCCTCAACTTTAACTAGGTTCACACTCCTTTCTTCACCAAACACAAGTTTCCATGTCTCCCGTTACACTTCATATGAATCTCATGGTAAATGCAGTAGGCATGCAGCAGCCTGAATGCCATGCTGTCTTTAACAAAGTAGCCTGTTATTTTTTAATTTAGCCTCACCCATGTTCCAAGATGAAGACAAAGAGCAGGCTGATTTCATTAGAATAGAACATGAATGGCCTCTATTCCAATCCTTCAATCCTTCTATACACAGTTGCGCTAGCATTCTTGCTTTCAAAACTCCCTTCATAATGACCCACTCACCTCACTGCCTTTGCTGAATGTCAGCTCTATGGTTCTTTATTCTTACTATCAAAAGTTTATCAATAGAATTGTGCATGATGTAAGCATCCAAACCCCCAAATCTTGACAAAAATCATGAATGTTACCATCCAAAAACTCAGTTTTCAAGAACAAACTTTGAAAAAATATAAGCTGTCAATCCAAGATAAAAGCTGAATTTGAATGAAAAGTTATTTTTAACTCATCATGTAGAAGGACTCGCTAATGAAATTATCCATTCATCTTTTTCATCAAAACAGAGGAGGCTGGAAGATGAGGCTAGCACATCAAAAGTACTGAAAAAATAAATACCATCAATCAAAGATTCTGCATCTGATAAGTGTATCCAAAACTCATGAGAAACCAAAGTATTCTCAGGTAAGCAAAACCAGAATGTTTTCAATAATTGAAGTGATTTATAAGAAACAGAAAAGAAGGGGTCTTGGTAAGATAGCTCAGAAGATAAAGGCACTTGCCGCCAAGTCTGATGACCTGGGTTTCATAGTATGATACATGGGATTTGTTCTTAAAGGAGAGAACTGACTCCTTTAAGTCGATCTGGCTTGTGCACACACACAAACACATGCATAGACATACACACACGGACACACACAATGTATTAAGAATGAGAGTCCTAAAATCAAAGAGAACCAAGTAATTATTTACAATTTTATGAAGAATATCAATAAAATGACACATAGAGGAACATCCAGAAACAGAATAAATGAGTGGTGCAGGCCATGTTCATTCCCACATGAGATTCCCCGGACAAAGCTGGAGCTGAAAGAGATCACTTTTGAAAGGAGACCCTAAGTGCCAGGATGCCTTCCACAACCCTCCCCTCCCCCATCCTTGTTCTCTGACATAAACTTCTTTGTCTTTTGCTCAGAATAATGCTTTCTTGAATATTCCATGCTATAAATCGGATAGTCACAATTACAACTAAACTAACACACAAGTTACCACTGGAAATGATTGCGGGCACAACTTTCCCACCAAGGAAGGTGGTACAATTTAAGATTTACCACATGGCATTTTCAGTACTGTTGATGATTTTTTAAAGATAAAATTTATTCACACAGTTAAGGGCTGGGTGTATGCATGGGCTGTTAAGGTCTCCTGTGATCTTCAATCTATTGAACACCAAGTTTTAGAGGTGGAGCACCTGTAAATTTTAGAGAGTAAAAGCTAGAAATTCTTAGGCATTTTAACATAGACTACTTACTTCTGATAGTGGATCATCTAAACATAGGGAAACTGTTGAAAATCCTCAAATTCAGCTCAAGGAGGAGGGTTTTAGCTATTAAAATAGTTTATCATTTATACCCCAGAGATAAGGAGGCAAATTTCCAGGTGGCATAAAGACTTGGCCCCATGAGAGTAATTTCTTACTAATTTTGTTCTTCAGAATTATTTTCTCTAAGATGGGATCCAATTATTAAATAGTTTTCTGAAACAGATTTCTTTTTTATTTTTCTATTTTTTATTTAAATTATAATCAAGCTTGTTTTACATGTAATCCCAATTCCCTCTCCCTCACCTCCTCCCCTGTCCCCCAGTATCCCATCCCCTCTCTGCTCCCCAAGGAGGGTGAGACATTCTATGGTGGATCTTCAGTCTGTCATATCCTTTGGAGCAGGGCCTAGACCCTCCCTGCATTTCTAAGCTGAGAGAGTATCCCTCTATGTGGAATGGGCTCCCAAAATGAATTCATGTGCTAGGGATGAACACTGATCTACTACCAGAGGTCCCATATATTGCTGAGGCCTCCTCACTGACACCCATGTTCAGGGGGTCTGGATCAGTCCTATGCTGGTTTCCCAGCTATCAGTCTGGGGTCCAAGTGCTTTACCTTGTTTGGGTCAGCTGATTCTGTGGGTTTCTCCAGCCTGGTCTTTGCCCCTTTTCTCATCACTCCTCCCTCTTTGCAACTGGATTCCAGGAGTTCATCTCACTGTTTAGCTGTTGGTGTCTGCCTCTGCTTCCATCAGCTACTGGATGAAGGCTCTAGGATGCCATATGAGGTAGTCAAAAAATCTCATTATAGGGGAAGGACATTTAAGGTAGCCTCTCCACTATTGCTTAGATTGTTAGTTGGTGTCATCCTTGTAGATCTCTGGACATTTCCCTAGTGCCAGATTTCTCTCTAAACCTATAATGGCTCCCTCTATTATGGTATCTCTTATCTTACTCTCCTCTATTCTTCCCCCAACTCAAACTTCCTGCTCCTTCATGACCTCCTCTCCCCTCTTCTTCTCCCCTCTTCTTCTCTACTTCTCTTTCTCCTAACTCCCTCTCCCCTCTCCCCATGCTCCCAATTTGCACAAAAGATCTTGTCCCTTTCCCCTTCTCCAGAGGACCACGTGTGTCTCTCTTAGGGTGCTCCTTATTTCCTAGCTTCTCTGGCAGTGTGGACTGTAGACTGGTAATCCTTTGCTCTATGTCTAGAATCCGTATATGAGTGAGTACATACCATGTTTGTTTTTTTGTGACTGGGTTACCTCACTCAGGATGGTTTCTTCTAGTTCCATCCATTCGCCTGTGAATTTCAAGATTCCATTGTCCCCACCCCCCACTGGCTGAGTAATACTCCATTGTACAAATGTACCACATTTTCTCTGTCCATTCTTCAGATGAGGGGCATCTAGGCTGCTTCCAGGCTGAACAGATTTCATAGGACATTTTCCCATTCTCATTTTGAGCTCTTGCTGCTTTCATAAAGAGTATCTACCAATCTTTATATGTACAAGTATTATGATTAAACTGGTTCTTAACAGTCATCAAATTTCTTTTTTGTTGATATTGTTTGCTTTTGCATTCATTTGTTTGGTTTTTGTCTGTGACAAGATCTCACTGTGTAATCTAGGACAGCTCTGTATGCACTATGCAGCTTAGGCTATCCTTGAGCTACTGGCAATCCTCCTGTGTCAGCCTCCTGAACACTGAGATTGCAAACATGAACTACCACATTAGGCTCCAGTAATTTCTTGATTTTTTCTGCTAGATATGTAATCTGTATGGAATAATAATTAACCGTTCTCTTTGGAATATATATGTGTATATATGTGTATATATATATATGTATATATATATATTCCAAGTGTACTAAAATACTTTTCATCTGTGGACACTGAGGTTTTTTTTTCAAATATATTTCTAGCATCTTTGGGATTACCCTACTTGTGTTTCCTTTGACCTAACGTCAGTGTTATATGAGAAACAAAAGCCTTCTATGACTTTTTTTCTCTTTTTTTCCTCAGTTGGGAGCACAATATTTTTCCAAGACAAGTCAGGGGACTAAACTGATGTAAGCAAATATCAGGAGCTGACTTGAATTGACACCTTCATGTTCTCAGCATTTCCTAGTGCTGAGCTGGGAGGAAACAGGGCAGGCAGAACAGTGTTTCCTGTCCTTGGTCCACTCCCATCCACTGCCAGAGGCATGTGAGCCGGGACACAAAGTGAAAAGTGTAACCATGGCAACTAAAGCTGAGCAAGATATTGAAACTGACTGTGTTATCTGGGAACCGGTTTTGTGTGTGTGTGTGTGTGTGTGTGTGTGTGTGTGTGTGTGTGTGTGTGCTCCCTCACTGCAAAAAAAAATGGATCTATGATTCAGTCTTAGGGATTAATTCCCTTCCACTTTGTCTCTTACATGTCTGAGTGAACTTTGTCCCTGTTTTAGAGGTGGAGCACCTGTAAATTTGAGAGAGGAATGCAGGATGAGCTTTCCTCAGAGTTGCTTTTACATTTTATAAAGTTTGGATTTTGCTTCTTGGGTGTTCAGTACCTGGTAACAGATGCTGTCTGTATAGAATAGTACTGGCCTAGAAAGCACAGTTCCATGGGCATATGTATGTACCTGGCAGGGAGAAAAGTATTCATAGAATAAACTCACTCACATTTGAATATATTATAACAACTCTTCACACTGTATAGCTAAGAGCAAAACAGAACTATCTTCCAAAAATTATATGCTCATAGTAAAGGTTGAAACTTAAATAGCAAGTATAACCTTCCATCTTTCATGTGTTAAAATAATATGAATGAATCCATATTTTTTCTTATATCATCATTTAGAGGAAGAAATGAATGGGTTTGGGCATGATATTGTCAGTGTCTGAACACTGTCTTTCTGACTCTTCCTGAGTGTTCATAGTCCCAACGCTCCTCCCTCCTCTTGTACACACAGCTGCACACTGTTAGGCCCAGTCCTGCTCTGAGTTTGCTAAATGGCTTTATCAGACTCCCGTACTTGCTGTCCATTCAAAGCCTTCAAGGCTTAGGTCATGTCACATTGTCCTCTCTCTGTAAAACCTGCCATTCTCCACCCTCTAAACAGCTGTAAAACTCCGGTAGCTGAATCTCAGCACTCAGGTGCACTTTAGTGTCAACTGGAGTGTTGTGTGAATTGTGGTGGACTGGACGGCCTTGTTTCAACTAGCGGCATCACGCTGCCCACTTCAAGCTTGCGCTGTCGGCAGAAGTGTCTGCATAGTCATAATGTATCAATGAGCCAATAAGGGGCCCGGAGTTCCTTTTTCTGCTTCATTGTCACTGATGACTGCAATGACATAAATTTCCTAAGAATAATAGAAAAATTGAGATCTAAGTATCCATAAGGTAAAGTCTTACAAAGCATTTTAAGAGAGACAACCACAACAAAAACACAAAGACAACTAGGTCAGTGGACTTTAAGCTGTTTTCCACGAAGCTCTAGCGTTTTTCAAAGAGGCACCAAAGCCTTTGGAAGAAAGCAATACGGACTAACAGGGCATGCCTCAGCTTCCTGAGCCCCAAGACACAATAGTTACACTGTCTGTTGATGAAAGGAAGAAAAAGAAACAGAAGCTTGCCTGATGAAAGCAGAGAATAGCTTTAAACCCCATTCATTTCAATGCCTTCCTGTTAAGAATTTTAAGAATCTCTGGGGTCAGTGGGGACCAGTGGCTTGTCTTGTTAGGTCTCACCCAGCTAGATTGTGGTGGATGAGAGAGAAGATAAAACTCCAGGAAACATTGAGAAAACATTATTTCCTGACAAGTACCTCATGTCCTCTAAATCTTTCTGCAGTACAGATTCTCATTTAAAGATGGAAACGTTTGCCTTAACAATCTGAGTGGTTGGACTACCAAGAAAAATGTCTGTGCCTTCACCTCTCAGAAGGCTGGCTATCCATTTAAATAATTATGAGCATTGTTTGGCATTTTCACAGAAAAAATAATTTTGTTTTAAAGTATTAATCTAGGGGGCTGGAGAGATAACTCATTGGTTAAAAGTGGTTAAAAATGCGGGGACCCAAGTTTTGAGAACTGAAGTCATGGGGCTCACAACTGTCTGTTCCTACAGGCTCCAGGGGCTGGATCCTAATGTCATCTGGTACCTATATTCATGCACAAATAGCCCAAACAGGGACTCGGACACACACACACACACACACACACACACACACACACACACACACACACACAAAGTAAAATTAAAAACTAAATCTTAAAAATAAAAGTATTGATCTAGGACTAAGGATTTTACTCAGTTGATAATTGCCTATCACGAACTCCTGGGTTCAGTCTCTTCTGTCACTTCAACCTGGTATGATGGCACAGGCCTAAATGCCTCCAGTTCCCTGGAGGTGAGGGGAGGAGAAGGTAGGAAGTGGAGATCAAAAAACTGTTTAGACAATGTTGTGAATCTTTTCCCCCTGAAGTAGCAGCATGTTTTAGGAGAATAATTTGTCAGGCGCCAGCTGCAGGAAGGAGACCACTAGGGGGCAGCAGAGGCACTGCTTGCAGTCTTGCGCTGCAAGGAAAAGGCTGTGGTTGCAGTCACTGTAGAGGAAGTGGGTGGGAAGCCCAAGGTCTGGGAAAATGACCATAATAACAGTACCTAGTGTTTACATAGCACCTTTCTTCAATTAGCTCAGCGTGTTTGGATATGATTATTCAGCTGGGAGCTTCCAGTTGTGGGAAATGAGGCACAAGGCAAACACGTGGCCTAGGTGGGACAGAGTGGAAGACTAATTCTTACTCATTCCGAATGCCCATTCATTATTCTTACGCGGAAACGCTGATGTGTGGTCCTTCCTGGCCATTTCCTTAGAGACAATAAGGTTAGAAGTCAAGAGCCCCAAACTGAAACGTGTTAAATCGAAAGATTCCTAAATCCTACTCACTGGGGGAGGGCGTCACCTGCGTCAGAGGCAAGAGAAAACTAAAATAGAACTGTATAAATTGTGTGTCTGGCTATAAGCTGTCAAGCTGAACATATCACTTTCCAACGTACATCATAAAATGTGCAAATAATCCTTATTCTTAAGAAAGTTTTTTTTAAGTAAATCTATTTTACTTTTAATGTAAATTACTCATTGTTCATCCACACTCTGTCAAAACAGACCCAAAAAATAAATACCAACAAAAAAATGAACTTGTATTTTAAAAGTTAAATAAATCTTTATTTCACAGAGAACATGCTATGTGGCAACATAGTTTAGTAGAGAAACATTGTGACAGGTAACCCAGATTTGATTAATGCACAAATAGGTCTGCTTAGTCATCGTGGGCACGTTGCCTAGTGAATGCTTCCAGTGAGAACATTTGTGAGGAATGGTGTATGGTGTATGGTTACGAAGTCTCTTTTTCTCCGGAGTCAATTAGGGCATCATCTACTGCATTAGATACCTGTTTCTACTAAAGGCCCACCCAATGAAGCAGCGGAAAGAAGGATTGATTTGGGCTTGTGGGATGGGACACTAGGAAGAGACAAATAGATGGTCACACGGCATCCACAGTCATGAAGCAGAGAGATGGAAGCTGGTGCTTGGCTCACTTTCTCTTTTTGTGCAGTCTGGATCTCCAGTTTGCGATGGTGATGCCCACATTTAGGGCAGGTCTCTCCACATATCAATTAACCTGTGATTAATCGAGACACTCCCTCACAGTTATACTCAGAGTCTTGGCTCCCTAGCTTCTAGATTTTGTAAAGTTGACATTATCAGACATCACACCTGCTAATAAAAGTCTACCGTCCCCCTGACTCCCTTTATTAAAGCACCAGCTGTGTGCCCTCCACCTCACAACTGGGATGTCACACGATGACTGCCCCTTTATCGACTTAACCCCGATAGATTCACCCTCTGATTTCACCAATACATGCTTTTCTTTAAATTTCACGAGGTACTTTACTATGGTTCCTAAATAGTTCACAGGCTCTTCATACGGTTCTGTTCTGAAAAGGCTTTGTCCAAAAGTGGTAGACAATCTGTGTCCAAGGGAACTGAACTTTGCTTCATGGAATTACACAATTCAGAGACTCAGTGTCCTAAAATAGGAACCATGTGTCATTCTTTACGAGTTATCTTTTTTCCTCCTCCATGTTCACTGAATTTCAGAAATTCCAAAGATTTATTGGATTTTATATTATTTATCTGGGTGCTTACCTCAGACGTCTGTCTGGTCTGATTTAGGTAGAGACTGTCTGTAGCAATTGCTCCCTCCCTTCCTCTCTCCCTCCCTTTCTACCTCTTTCACTCCACCCTTCCTCCCTCCTTCCTTTTGTGTCTCTCCTTCCTTTTTGCAAACACAACGTATAGGAAGGATTTGACTTGGAAGGGTAGGACTGTTACGATAGACCCTTACCGCTGAAGAAACAGTGCCATTGGGTCAGCATATCATTGTCACCCAAACATAACTTAAAATCACAGATTCCACAAATGTTAAAGCTGGAAAACCAAGTCACTGCAAGATAAAGTTGTCTAGATGCAGCCAAAAACAGATCTAAATCTCTCACTTCTTAAAGAATGTTGAATTATGTGTATGAGTGGGTGTCTGTGTGGGCATATGTACATGTGAGTGTGGTTGCCCATGGAGACGAAAACAGGACATTAGAGCACCTGGAACAGGAGTTACCTGGTTAGTACTCTTGCCCTGGACTTCGTTCCTGAGAGTCAAACTGGGGTCTTCTGCAATTATCTCTAACATAACCACTGAGCAATTTTTCCAGCCTGCAAGTCTGTTTAAATAATGTTTTTTCATCTTATTTGTATTCTATATTTACTTCATTTTTAAAGTAATTCTTTTGGATAGGCTTTCACTGTTCAGCATAGCTGACTATGAACTTGCTATGTAGACCAAAATGACATCAAACTCACAGCAGTCCTCTATACTGCCTCCTATGTTCTAGGATTACAGGCATATACCATCATGCATGGCTTCCATAAGGATTTTCTTAATTTTTAACACTATATATGTTAGCTATATCTATAGAGTACCATGAAATGGTTTGACATATATGAACATTGTGTAATGTTTTATTCCAGTTCCACACACCTACCTTCTCAAAGAAATGTATTATCATAGAAATGAATTGAGAACGTTTTTAACACACAATAACTCAGAAGAAATTGTTACATTTTTAATCAATTGAGAGAAAATTGAAATAAAAACTAAACCTTGACATCTGTCATTTCAGATTTAAAGATTTTGAAAACTTCTTCTCAGCTGGGAAATATCCACATGCTATTTAAACCAAAGTAAAAGCTCCTTGGTCCTTCCTCTTTGTGATGGCTCCCCCCCTGCCCTAGAGTTCTGATGTGTGAATATCTATAGATCAAATCTCACATAAAGTGACCACCCAAACGGTTTCATTCAAGTTTCAAGAGATCACATTATTATTTTTCATGCTTTCAGTAGAGTTTTACAAGAATAATTTTGAAGTGATCAGATTTCAAAGTCTTTGCTTATTTCATGCACTGGAATTTTAGGTTCCAGGGTAGGGCAGGGTCTCACTCTATAGCTCAGACTGGCTGCAGACTCCCAAGGATGTTCACGCATTAGCTTCCTGAGAGTTCCAAGGCTATCTTTCATATATCACACAAGTTAGAACATGTAGGTCATGTCGGAACTCCCTGACCATCATCTTTCCAATGAATCTGGGTCTTCCCTGGAGGGAGGGATGTGCTTCTTCTCATGTTCCTTTCAGCAAATAAGACAAGTGATGCACAGTCGACAAATGATGACTAGGAGGACATGTGGTTAGCTGAGTACAGTCATGGGGTCATTCGAGGGCAGAGAAAGGATGAAATGAAAATGAACCAGGATGGAAACTTAAAAATCTATTGCACTTAAGTCATGGCAAAAAGAAAGAGCTTGGGGGAAATACAATAAACAATCATTGAGCTAGACAGAGAAGTCATTGGCATTTTGTGTTGTGGAAAAGAAAATCTTTAGAGGTTTGGGTTGGCACGATTGCAAAGGTTAAAAATGATAGGAAATGTGGTAGCTATTAGAATAGTCCGTAAATACTCAAGCTAACTCCTTCTGTTCTGTGGTACATTAAGGATAGTGTCTCTCTGACTTGCTTAGCATAATGAAATGCAATTGAAAGTCATGTGTGTCATTTCCTATTGAAAGCTTCAATGACCAGGGAAAATGCCCCCTTTTCAAAATCCCTCTGCCATGCCTACTGAAGGTTTAGTGTATGGTTTAGGACTAAAGACTAAGAGGGACACACCATATGACACAGTCTCTGCTGCCATCCACATGAGGGCAGGCCCAGCGTGTACTATACTACAGCTGTCCCGCTCCACTGACTACCTTGTTGATAACTGCAGCATACACTCCCTTATTCTGACACAGGAACTAAGTGAATGACTTTATTGTTAGACTGGATTTGGAAAAAAAAAACAGGCATCAAATTTTTAAATTCTATAATCATTTATTAGAAACTAAGGAAAAGACCATCAATGAATAATGACGGAAAACATTTCATGTAAAATGGAAAGAATCATGCCTTACCTACCCCTGTCAAACTCCTTTGGGGGAAAAATAACCCAGTGAATAAAATTAAGTGGAAATGTGTGCTGACACTCAAAACAAGGGAGTAGTTCCATTCACATGCTGACACTGAGTTGCACCAAAGGCAACTGGAAACCAGCTCACAGCTGAGTTCGAAACAATGTAGGGATCTAGTCTTGTTGCTGGTCATCTCATAACACAAAAAGTGATAAAACTATAGTCGCTACCTAGCAGCTATGATAACAGCATCTATTAAGGCAATAAAGCATCAGAAGGGAAGAAATCTATGAGGGAAACTGTTAGAAGCCGACTTTATTTTAGCTTGGGGAACACAGAGATTGCTATTTTCAGCTTACTCCTGGAGTTGTTCAGTAAAGTCAAAATGATACCCCAGCAAGCTGCTAATGAGGTTATTCAGTCAGAGAAGAAACCAGCTAGGTCATGTTCAGGGAGCCATAATAGCTACATTTAAAAAAGAAGAATTTCAGCACTGGAGAAAACCTGCCTACAGAGAATTCTCCCCCTCTATTTCCACTAAAGGTTTAGGATGGATGACCTAAAGTTACACTGTGATAATTTAATTTTCCCCACTTGCTGTAGAGATATGGTAACTTAAATCAAGACCTAAATGATCTTTAAAAGTCTCCACTGAAGTATCCAATAGGAAAATGTGATCTCAGTCCAAAATTTCCAAATGGAAACACTCAGTATCTATTGAGAACAGAAGATGTTCTTAGAAACCCTGTAATTCTGGAAATAGCTCTCATGGGTTATCTATGAACTCAGAAAAAGAGAAATTTACAACAGAAGATAAGTCATAGGCAAAATAATTCAAAAAAGCAAAAAAAATAAGAAAAAAGAAAGCTTTCCTCACCTCTTCTCTGCCAGGAAGGGAAGAAAAAGAGAAAGATTGCACACAGTATATTGTATACCCTTTCTTCCTCTAGATTCCATCTCCTAAAGGTTTGACCACCTCCCAGGAGCACTGAAGGCTGGGGACTAAGCATACTGAACACATGGACCTTTGGAGGCCACTCAAGCTCCAAACTATAGCACAAAATGACCAGACCATTTCTATATCTTCTTAGTTTCTTGCCACAACAGACATAGTCCTTCCAATCTCCACACCATTTCTTTTATTTTCTTTTAAATATACTTTATTTTAATATTGATATATAGATTCCAGAATTTATGTTAATAAAAGTTATATTCATTAAACATACTATAAAATACAATATTGGCGCTGGAGAGATGGCTCAGAGGTTAAGAGCACTGACTGCTCTTCCGGAGGTCTTGAGTTCAATTCCCAGCAACCACATGGTGGCTGACAACCATCTACAACTCAGTCTTGTGTATATGTAATAAATAAATAAATCTTTAAAAAAATAAAATAAAATATTAATTTATGTCAAGCTGGAATCTGGAAATTTATGAAAATAAGTATAATTACATATATTACACCAAAGTGGTTTTAGAAACTTTTTCCTGATTTTCTTTTGTAGTAATTTTTTCTTTCTTTTTTTTCAGTTACAATTGTTTGGCCAATGGCTTAGACTTCTTACTGGCTAGCACTCTCTTAAAATATTAACCCATCTCTATTTATCTGTGCATCACCAAGTGGTTGCAGCTTACTGGTGATACCCTGGTATCTTGCTTCTCTGATGGCTACATGGAGCCCCTTTAACCCTTCTTTCCTTCTCTCTCTATCTTTGTTTGTAATTACCAACTAGGTTTATTCTGCCTGTCCATTGGCTGAAACTGCTTTATTCATCAATCAATAAAAGCAACACATATATGCAGCCTACAGAAGGACATCCCACATCACCTCCCCTTTTCTGTTTAACTAAAAAGGAAGGTTAAAAAACAGTAGAATTGTATGTAACAAAACAGTTATCAAACAAGAATTACAACTGCAATATTTAGTCCATTTACATTTGGCAAAATTTAAAGAAAATACTCTATCTTCTATCCTATCTTTGTGAGTATAAAGTTTTACATCTAATTTATCTTTTATCATAACTAAGTAAAACTATAACTATCTGTCTTCAACTCAAAGATCCCAGAAGGATATAATATTAACTAAGTAAACAGGCAGTTCATTGTAAGCAACTTCCAAAACTCTAGAATTCACAGAGACATCTCACTGCCTGGACAGCTACCCAAAGCTCCTCTGCAACATTGGTGCACCCATCTTCAGCCCACAGGCCCAGAGTATCTGGCAGACTATTTAAGGAAGCAGGAAATTTGAAGATGTCTTCTGTCTTGTATTGGTAAAGTTTGTCAGTTGCTTTCTTCTGTGTCCTGTAGAATGTCTGGCAGTTTCCTATGTGAAGCAGGAATCATGAAAAACTATCCTGTCTTATCTTGGCAAGTTTAGCAGTCACTCTCCTATGGGTCTCGTATCAAGCAGTACAGGCAAGGGCAGTTTCTTGCCCAAATGGCTAGCAAACTCTATAAGGAGTTTCTTTGATGACCATCATCCTCTCTGAAGTAACTGGTGCTGCCTGAAGCAGACATGACTCACCGTCAAGAAAGTCTAAGTTCTTAAAACATTTTAAACGCCATATAATCACACTGTTTCTCTAAGAACCTGGGAACACTTATCTTTCTATTGATGGAGGGAATCCACCCCCAGACCTACTTATTCACTATGCTCCGCACACTAGCTGTGGCACTAATACATCCCCAAACCAAATAAATATATATGAACAATAGTTGCCAAAGGAAAGGGGAGAGTGTCACATAAGTGGCTAAGCTCAGTGACGGGGTTAAGTCTGAGACTGAACATTTTGTTGCATGAATAAAAGTGGTCTGTAAGCAGATAACTAAAGAAGAATTATTCAAGGAAAGTAATTTAGAGATTGGTCAAGAGAATACAGGTAAGTCTTGGAGCAACACCTGCAGGGGATCCCTAAGATGTGAGTGGAAAGATCACTGAACTATTATTAATGCAACCGCCAAGGCAAAATGTGTGTAAAAGCCTGATAACCCAAATGTGAGACTATCTTAACAACTGAAAATGCATAAATATCAGACTTGAATTGCATTTACAGTGTCAAGGGAAAAAAAAGAACCTAGGAACCTGAGCACGTTCAAGGACAAGATGTGGGGGGACTGACTTTGAGATCCAGGGATAACAGCACAGATGATGACAGTGCTGGTGTGTGTTTAAACCACCTTTAATGGGCCAATCTCAGTTAACTTCAGAGGCTATGAAGGTCAAGCCTGGCTAGTACTTCCATAGAAAAGGGAAATAGTAATGGTAGTAGATGGTAACTAATCATGAAAATGCTCAGAATTCTTTTTAGTATGGCTGTTGAAGGGATGACTTAGCATCTAAGAGTGCTTACTGTTCTTGCAGTAAAGGCCTGAATTAGATGCTCATCACTTACCCTGGGAGACTAACACTCACCAGTGCCTCCATCTCCAAGATGTAGGGCCTTCTCAGGTTTTTGCTAGCACCTAAAGTCAAGTGCACATCCTGCCCTCCACACACACATACATGTACACAAATTTTAAAATAAAATGTCTTTCAAAACACACAACTATGTTCTGAGAAGTTGGAAGCCAAATGAAAAAAAAGAATGAAGCATTCAGGTGACAAAGAGAAAATTTATTTTAGCAAAGAGAGGAGGGCCCAAGTCACTGGCATATGACATTGTTTTTTTTTTACCTTGAAGTTGGGTATGGTGTAGAGTCTGAAAGCTGTAATATAGGGATGAAAGAGTTTGTGAGTTCCCATGAGGAGGCTGACTCTGTAGGGAAAGAGCAGGAATAATTCTTTCCTCCCTCTACTCAATCCCATCCCCTTCTCTTCCATCTTTCCCTCTTCTCCCACTTCCTGTTCTCTCTCTCTCTTGCTTGCTCTCTCTTTTTCTCTCTCCTTTTCCATCACCCTTACCCTTCCTCCCTTCTTCCTCCTCCCCTTACCCTGCGCCTTCACTTTCAGCTGAAGATTTAGAGATCTAAATTACAACTCAATTGAGACAGAATTCCATGTAAAGGTCACCTCACTCTCTCCCTAGTCTCTGCTCGTGGCTCTTTGGGACCCTGTGCTTCCTCATCCTCAGTTTCCCTCCATGTTTCTTGGGTCATCTGGTAAAATACCTCTGCACTAGGCTAGAATGACTGGGATTTCCAAAGGCTGCTCACATTAAAAACAACCCAGCCAATCACAGTTTTCAGGTTTTTATAGAGGACTTCATGGAAATCAGATACAAAATCTAAGGAGTCTGAGTGTTGAAGGCCAACTTCCCCAAGAGATGCATTCGAATGCCTGAAGCTTTTGTGACTGTGATGTCACTAAGCTACTCAGAACAGCTGTGAAAATGGGAATACCATCCACAGAACAAGTAGAGACCACTGAAGGTTCTATCCCAAAATGAGGGTGTGGCCACTGGCAGGTTGCTCATGCCAGTGTAGATTGCTTCACACCAGTGTGTATATAGTTACCACTAATGAGAGCCAGGAAGTTATTACTACTACTAATAAAATAAGGATGTGAGGTTGGGAGGGACTTCGGTTGGGTGTTCTGAGAGTAGTTGGAGGAAGGAGAATTGGAGGTGGATATGATAAAAAAAATGCTGTATACATAATATGCAATTCCCAAGGAATAAATTTTAAATATTATTGTTAAAATGCAGCCTTGCCTGACTTCTTTCGGTGGGGATTTTCACTCAGGTCCTCATGCTCGCAAAACAAGCATTTTGGCCCACTGAACCATCTGTTCAACACAATGGGCACTCTGTAGTTGATAGATTTGCTTTTTTTACATGCAGTCTTAATTGTACCAAGGCGGTTGGAA
This sequence comes from Mesocricetus auratus, assembly GCF_017639785.1. Taxonomy (NCBI): domain Eukaryota; kingdom Metazoa; phylum Chordata; class Mammalia; order Rodentia; family Cricetidae; genus Mesocricetus; species Mesocricetus auratus. The sequence goes on along the minus strand of NW_024429180.1, from coordinate 52,183,431 downwards.
TCATGTAATTGAATATCAATTGACAGATCTTTTTATCTTCTCAGGAACATACTCTAATCCTGTCACCATGGTGATGCTTTTGTACTTTTTCTGTAATTCTGTCATCTTTTCTTTGTACAGGTTGAAGTTTTATTCTTAGTTACAAACAAATTTGAATCTTGCTAAGTTGACCTTTCTACGATGTACGGGCTTTTTCTGGGGATCTGGAAACATAGCTACTCACTCCGGAGAGTGTGCCAACAACAGAAACAAACCCACCCACACAAGTGCAGCTTGGAGAACCCATGAGTTTACCTGGGGTAACTTACAGGAACATGGACTGCACATAAGCAGCAATACTAAAGATGAGAGCTCCCTCCTAGAAACCACTAGCTGCACATAAATCCCCCAGAAGGGGTCCTTTCCATTCTGTGATAAATGGGCAAGTCTCCAGAGAAGTAATCAAAAGGATAATGGCCACATCAACCCTGAAGGACAATGCATGGTTATAAGGTGATGGTTTTATGATCTTAAAATATTTCCCTTAATAGTGCTACAACTCCCCTAGCTTCCTCGTGATTTACCCAGGGGAAATCTTTATGTTTGCTTTATGTGGGGTGTGCTTTTCAACAGGCATCCTCTCATTTCTTCCTATCACATTTACCAGGTGTTTACTAACATTAGTGGGTTTGCTTATGATGATATTTCCAAAGGAGTTTTATCTATTTATTATTTCTTCTAAGTCACTAAATTTGACATTTATGCATTCTATTTCTGTTGCTAATTGCCCCAAATCTGAAGCACATATACCCTAAATAGGGGCTAATATCACTCATCAACAATTCTCTTCTCACCAAATACCTAAGAGTCCTAGATTGTTTTTCTTGCAGTTATCTATCCTTTACTTTATACCAAGTTATAGGCTAATGTGTATTATCTATTAAAATTATAACTCTGTACAGCTAATTCCCATCTATGTTTTCTTTATGTTTAATCACTCATGTGATCACCATAGTGCATATACACCCATCTTCTCAAAACAAATTATCTTGTTTCCCTCTCAGAAATATATACATATATATATTACTTATTAGCAAATGTATGCTAACAGTAATTTTTAAGAAAACCTTTTTCCTTCCTATGTCTTGAAGTTCACTACAATGTATGGACCTAAATATACTTTGTCTACCCCTTCATTGGGCTCCAAAGGCTCCCTGAATCTGACATGTTCATCATGTCTTCTTCTATTTCTGAGAGAATCCCTCACACTTAGTGAGCATTTCTCATTCTCTTTATCCTGTTCTTCATAACTCTAATCAGCAGTGTAGCTGAGACACTGTCAGAAGAAGCTGCAGATTTTAATTCTGTGCTTTAGAAGGTCCTGCATATCAACCTGTACACTACCACACACACACACACACACACACACACACACACACACACACAGGAGCATGTTTAAGAATTATTATCACTAGAGATTCCATATTCAATGGTAATACAGTGTAACCTGTAATTAAATATCTGATCTTAAAATTAATGGCATTCAGTCATCAAGAAACCTTTATGCAATCTTTTTGTCTAGGATCATGTCTGGACCCATGGTCCTATTACAGTCAGGGTCTATATTAATGTCCATGGTCCATGTTGCCACCAAAGTCCACACAGATGCCTAGGGTCTGGGCTGCAACCTGTGGCCACAAGGGTATGGCGCCATGGTGTCATCTGGGCCAGGCTTGCTGCCTATGGCCATGCCTAGGTCCATCATTCCGCTGCACCTGAGGTCTGTAATGATGTCTGTGGCCTGTGTTAGCACAGGGGATTATTGGAACCATGCTGTGCTGAGCCAGCCCCACCCTTCACTAACCCTGGAATAGCTGTTCCTACAGCAGGAGAATTGGCCCTGCCCCTCAGGGGAGCAATCCCCCCCACAGAAAGATGTTCCCACCCCCACCACAGGCATGGACATCACCTGGGCAACCCACTAAATCTGAGCCTGTGGATGGGGATGCAGTTGAACCTACCCTGAGGGTGTGAGAGCAGGAGTGATGACCCCATTGCCCCTCATCTGCCATGCAGAAAACAGAAGTAACAGAAAATTTACACAATTTTCAAAGACCCTTTCCTCCAAGAATGGATATAAAGGCTTCTTTCATTGCACAGCACATTCCCAGGTGACATCTTGGACTATTCTCTCTTTTCTTGTTCCCAGCATGGTTTCTGGGTATCTAGCACTGTCTGTACAGCATCATTTGCACACAGTGGAGGAAGAACACCTACAAGCATTTTTGTGTGGGTGTTAATTTTATGTAGTGACTTGACTGGGGAAAAGGACACTCAGATAACTAGACAAGTGGTATTCTGTGTGTATCTGTGAGAGTTTAAAAATTACACCAGTCCCCTCTGCTCATGGCTGCCAAGATTCTTAGGCCTTCAGCCTTGGACTAATAAACAGCATGTCATGGGCCTTGGAGCCTTCACAATCCCAGCCACAGACAATAGTAAACTTCTTCTATGGATGCTTCTGTTTAAACTTCTACCACTTCATATGGATTCTTGTTCTATTGAAAACTCTGAGTAGTCAATATATTATTCTTAATTCATACTCATCTGTGCAGATAGATGAGTCCTTCCTATCACTGTACTGCTTAAAAAGTCACTCTATGAAATAGAGAATCTCATTAGTGAAATAAAAAGTTATCAGAATTAGTTAAAATGTTTAAAAATTATTTATCTACAATAACAGGAAACAATCACATAGGACCTTACTAATATGTCTAAATATACTGTAAGCTTAATAATTTCTCAAGATGGGGAGTTTTCTATTTCCAAATTTTATAATCATTTCCAGACTTTATAATTTCTCAAGATGGAAAGCTCCCTAAAGACAAACTTCTATGACTTATTTTTATTAATAAACTGAAATAAATAAAAGAGAAATAGTTTTGTGAACCAATTATAACTTGTAGACTATGTATATATTTGCATATCATGCATCCAGAGTATTTAGATCATAAACAAAATATCAAGACAAAGAAATAATTTTTTCATCATGCTTGATAATCTGCCAACATCTAATCCTATGAAAGGCATAGCTTCCCATATTTTTGTATTGTAATAAAAGTGCTTCTGTGCACAGATGAAGGCATTTATTGTTTAATAAAAAGCCGGTTAGCTTTCTTAATAACTTTAAGATATTTAGAAATTCATCATATTGACATATTATTCTTTGGGTCACACAAATGTGTGCTAGACAAGATAATTATTTGGTGTCCTTCCAAAGCAGTGTTTTTGAACTTCTTCAGTTGATGTAAGGGAAGATTATTTTCTGAAGTGGTAATAAATACCTTTATAACAGCCTCCATGGCTCTAACAACCCACACACACTTCTATTAACTCAAAAGTCTCCTTTGTAATCAGAAACTCTATTTGATTTCAAGCCGGTTACACATTTTGATATTGATTTTGACTAGGTGGGAGAAATCCCCCTGCCAAAAAGTGAGATTAAATACAAGATGGAGTCATATTAATTGGTGTCATGTGGTAGCATTTGGTGCAAAGCACCCGTGTGCTATGTGTCCTTAGTCTATACCACTACATGTGCTCAGCTTGCTGTGACCAAAATAACCAAGACTTAAGGAAAGAATAACCTATTGCTTCAGAGAACAGAGCTGCACAGCTCATGGTAGTGGGAGGTGCGGGAATCAAATGTTGACATCCTCAGGGCCTGGCATTCAAAGCCTACTCCTGCTCACGTTCTTCCGTGCTCTAGGACCCATCCATTCCAAGTTCCCATAACAACTCAAAATGAGGCCACCAGTTGGGGAACAAATGTGCAAAGCATGAGTCTGTGGGGTCATGTTATATTCAAATCATAACAGTCATCTTTTTGTTCTGATTCCTTTAAAAATAGTGTCCTTATTGACTGGGTGTCTTGGGTGATATTGAAGATCTTATTTTATTATTGTCTCCCAAGAAGGCAATTTTCTTTCTGGTGCTTTTTCTCAGGCCATGCCCTCTTTGCTCTGGGGGATTCATTGCTGGGATCTGAAGGACTTAGACTGGTTTCTACCAGATGCTGTTGTGGTCTACCTTCCATCTTGCCATGAAGTGCTGGGATTATAAATGTGCTTTCACAACTCACTTTCCTTGGACACTGGAGGTCTGCAATCAAGTCCTTATGCTTGCCAGGCAAGCACTTTACCCGCCGAGTAATCTTCTGAGCCCCCACGTTTCCTTTCCATGATAGTTTTATATAGGCTGGTGTATTTATTGTAGGAAATAATGGGTTTCTCTTTTGCTTTTAAAAAATGTGTATTTTTAGTTTGTATATGAGTGAGTGTACATAATGACTTTCCGTATGTTTTCATACGTATGTATATACATATGTATATCATTGTACTTTACACCTCATATTTTCTTCATTACCTTCTCTGTCCAGTGTGTGTGTGTGTGTGTGTGTGTGTGTGTGTGTGTGTGTGTGTATGTGTGTATGTGTGAGTGAGTGTGTGTATGTGTGAGTGAGTGTGTGTATATGTGTGTATGTGTGAGTGAGTGTGTGTGTGTGTGTGTTTACTCTGGATCTTGCACATGAGAGACAATATTTGGTATGTGTCTTTCTACCCCAATACTCTCTATGGTTCCTCTTTTGTAACACACCCATTCTACTCTTATTTTTTTCAGCTTAAATTTAGATTCTACACTGAGAGAAAACATGAAATATTTGTCTGAGTCAGCTTCATCCACATGTTACCCCCAGTTTCACCCATTTTCCTGCCCATTTCATAATTTCGTTCTTTACAGCTGAATAAAACTTCAGTGTTGTATGTCACACTTGTTTCAGTCTGTTCTATTAATGAGTATCTAGGCTTTTGTGACCGGTGCTACAGTACACAGAGACATACATGTATCTCTGTGGTTTGTTGATGTAGATTCTCTCAGGTAAACACCCTGAAAGGGTATAGTTGGATCATATGGTAGTTGTATTTTAATTTTATGAGGCACTGTCATACTGTCCCTCCCTCATTTGTATTCCCATTAGCAGTGTATAAGGGTTCTATTCCCCCACATTCTCAGCAGCACTTCTCATTTGTGTGATAGCCATTGGGTCTGTAGCAGGATGAAATGCCAATATAGTTTAACTTTGCATTTCCCTGATGACTAGGGAGGTTGAAGTTTTTTTTCATATATTTATTTACTATTTGTATTCAATTTTTAAGAATTTTACTTAAATTTAGATTTGATGATTTTTGTTGTTAAATTATTCCCATTTTTTTCTGTGTTCTAGATATGTATCCTCCATCACATGTAGATTTGGCAAAGATATCTCAAATTCTGTAGACTGTCATGCTTCTGTTTCCTTGTTTCCTTTGGAATGCCACACATTCTGTCTGTCCATCCTAGCAATTGGGGTTTCTTTCAGAAACCTACACTTGAAGTGCTTTCCCACAGGTTTCGAGCATGGGTCTCAAGTTTTTTGATACATTTTCAAATTGAGTTTTATATAGGGACTTAGCATCATAGGTTATTAGCCAGTTTTACCAGTATCACTTGTTAAAAAGGCTGTCTTTAAATTTTTTTGGTCAACGTTGATAAAATCAGGTGACTGCAGGTGCCTATGCTTAATTGTATGAGAGTTCCATCATTGCTCTTTTTTGTTAGAATTGGTTTAGCTCTTCGAGAGGTATTCCCGTGTTTCCATACACATTTTAGGATTTTTTTTCTATTTCTGTGAAGAAGATCATGAGAGCATTTGTGTGGATTACACTGAATTTGTGTTGCTTTGGGTAGTCTAGCCATTTTCGTGTTAATTTTGTCAATGCATGAACATGGGGGTCTTCCTGTATTCCAGTGTCCCCTTCAATTCTTTTCTTCGATGTTTTGAAGTTTCCATTGTTTGAATCCTTCATTTCCTGATTAGGTTGATGTGTAGGCATTTTTGTTGAATTTATTATGAATGACATTTTTTCCTGACTTTCTCCACAACAATATAACTGGCGGTACTAAATTTTATGCTAATTTTGTATCATGGAATTACTGTCGTTGAGACTGCTGTATCCTTGCCCTCTGAGTCGGCTCTTCAGCCCTCATGTTTTAACTATTATTAGAAATGTCACCTCTACAACCATACTTGTTCTTCACTAGTGTCATCTATATTCTCCATCTTGTGTATTCTTCCGAAAATATTCTATGCACTTGCATATTCGTGTACATAATTCCATTGCTACAGAGGCATGTGAAGCATGTTCTACTATATATATTTTTCTTATAAAAATATAACTTTGGAAGTAAATCCCTGTCCCTCTCCAATAAATACCTTTCAACTTTTGATTTAATGAGATATTTTATTCCATTATATAGACATGTTATCTGCGACTCACTATCTTTTCCTTAAATGTTCTTGATCTTTTGGTATTATAAACATTTTTAATTGGAATATTGTGTAAAAATGTCCTTACACATGGAAATACACTGTAGATTAGCTCCTAGAAATGAAATCATTGTTCAAAAACTAAATATAGTTCAAATACCTAGATTTGGATTTTTTGCTACATATGCTTTTGTGATGATATACTATTTATGGTTTATTAAAGCTTGCCTGAAAGATCAGAGAAGCAAAGCAGTCAAGACAACAGCTCTTACCTCTACCCAGGCTGAATCAATCCTCTCCTGTACATGGCTGGAGACTAACAGTCTGCATGTGGCTGGAGACCAAAATGCCCCAGACTGAATATCTGCTCCTGTCTTATATACCTCTAGTGCTGGAATTAAAGGCATTTGATCCCAAGTGCTGAGATCACCTTTGTGTGAGCTGTTTCTCTTTTAGACTGGATCAATTTCATGTAGTTCAGTGTGGCCTTAAACTAACAGAGATCCATTTGTTTGTCTCTTGAGTCCAGGAATTAAAGTTGTGTGCCACCATTTCCTGGTTCTATGCCTAGCTAGTACGGCTCCTGGTATTAAATGTGTGTATCACCACTGCTTGGCTCTATATGACTTGTGGCTAGCTTGGCATTCTGAACCATCAGGTAAACTTTAATAAATCATAAATAATAAACCTCCACATACTTTCCCAACTTTAAAATGTACTATAAATGCAACAAGTTTACTACTTTCTTACTCTCAATGAATAATAATATCTGAATCTCTAGTATCAGGTTAAATTAATGTTTCTTTGAAATTTTAGCTTCCTTTTAATAAATGAAATTGAGTTTTAATACATCAGTGAGAAGTTAATTTTGTTTGCTTTTCTGCAAACTTTGGGCTAATATACTTTGGCTATTTTTACAATAATCATTGGTCCCCTACAGAATTAGAGATATCCTCCACCACCACCACCCCTGACCCCTAACACTCCTACCCCCGTCTATGAACCAGTGTGCCCAAGTGAAGTTCTGGCACCTTACCTAGATCTACCCTATATGTGACTGTACATCCATTGATCAATTTCACATTTACCATTTCATCAACATCATTGAGCTGCTTGGCAGTCGCTGAAAGTACCATGTTACTTTCCCTCTCTAAATTACATGCTCCCACCTATTCCTCTTCCAGTCACCACCTCTTGTTACTGTATTCCATTCTCATTGTCTTGTCACAACTAATTGCACTCAACCTGTCAATTGCGGTTAAGCCACAACTTTTTCTGGAGTGTATACTCTGATGACTAAAGTCAGAGTGAGATGCTTTCCTGTACCCAACATTAGACAGAATGGTTGAAGGTCTGCAGCTATGTTGCAGCCTCTCATGAGTAGGCTAAGAACTTACTGCCAGTCATTCTAACACTGGAATTACTAGAGTCTAGCTTAGCATCTAATATAAAACAAACACTTTAGAGTTCTTTTTTATTTTTTAAGGTAAGCTTCATTGCATTAGCAGAGATAGTATGTCAAATTACCCATTTCAGGGCCATTCTGATTGTGTAGGTACATATATTAGATGCCTAACAACCAGAGTTAGATTCCCCAGTGTTCTTTTCTTTTAAAATAGCTGAGTATATATATTAAAGAAATCAAGCTGTCCCATGGATGTAGAATCAGAACACAGTGATAAAATGATGTCATTTTCTCTGTGGTTACACTAAGAAACACGGAGACTGATTCAAAAAGGGAGGGGACATACACACATGTACTCCACATAGAACATAAGCACCTGTCGTTAAAATGATCCTATGTGTTGTTTTAGAATGTGACAAATGCCTTAGAACTTCAGAGAATGCATAATTTTAAGTAAATGACCAACATCCTCATCCAAGTGGCACTAATCTAATAAGTGTGGAGTAGACACTGACTACCACCCTTACCACAAAGTAATTTCGATTTTGAGCAATATTTAAAAATGTATTTCCAGCACTGAGATGACTCAGATGTTAAGAAACAGAAAAGTACGAATGAGTGAGTGAGCCCCAGAGCCCTCCGCAGATGATGACAGCTGCAGCCACTTCAGTCATTTGCACAACGCCACATGCCTTTGATGTATGCTGTGCTGTGAGCGCCTGCCAGTAGGTCTTCGCAGGTCCCTTACTTGATCTGAGAACCCCATAAGAGAGAAGTGTCAGGGATACGGACTTTCCAGTCTCAGGAAATGCTTAATGTTATAGTTACAGTCGCAGAGAGTGATGGGCCACAGTCCAGGCCTGAGCCTCTGATGTTAAACTCAAATCCTTATACTGTGAACTGGGTGGGTTTCTGGTGTCAGCCTGTGAAGTCTCTGCAAACTGAACAAGTATTTCTTAGGAAGAGAGGAGGCAGGAATACCATAAAAATGGGCTATAGAAAAAAACAGAGAGAGGGAGCTAAGTTTGGTTTGTTTTTGAAACAGCCTGGGGCTTCTGCTCTGGAAGTTAAAACAGTTAACATGGGAAAACAGGATTTAACTCTGGTCTGGTCCTCAGGCATGAGAACCCAGGGTCCATGTGGGCAGCACACTCCCTGCCCTTCCTCTCTTATCTATGTTGCTCTTGGCCTATCAGTTTTATTCTTCCTTAAGATAAGCCAATGTCTTCACATAGAAGACGCTGGCAGCCAAGGGTTCACAACCTCACAGCTTCACAGCTTCACACCCAAGAAGGTCAGAGTATTCCCCCACATCTCCAAGTCCCTGTAACTTAATCCACCTGCTCAGCACTTAATAAATCAGTGTCACCAAGGGAGAACTATCATGATTGCCCCAACTTGACCTGAGTGCATTCCTTTGCCCAGTCATTGAACTTAGTGAAACAGCTGAGGTCAGGGATACGGAGGCAAGCTATGGAAAACACAGGCTGGGAGGCAGAGAAGCGGGCACGGTCTGCAGCAGAAAAGGGAGGAGTTGAGGCAGAAGAAAAAGTCATCATCAACCCTAGTAACCACCAGCACAACACTGATTTCATGGGACATTATGTTCTGAATCCTTGATGACTGAACTTGATGAACTTACAAGTTGGGGACCGCCTATATCTAAGTAATACACAAGGGGGAGAAAAAAGACAGACAATGGCCACAGGAGAAGGTCTACCATGTCACTCACCATCTGTTTTTCCCTTGGAGAACAGGCGTGGCTTTCCTCTGGGTTTCTGGTTGTCCTAACTGGGGCTGCTTCCTTAGTTGATTGGCCAAAGCTACTGCCCTTTAGCCCCAAAGCCCAAAGTCAATATGAGCATCAGCAGTACTGGGGGATGGGTAGCACAAGTCCTCCGATGTTAAGAGAACTGAATGAAGATATCATTTCCTTTTAACAGAATCTAAGATGTTTGTGTTCTCTTATTAACAACTCGAAGATTAACACGTATAAAATCAACACTTTAATACTATGCATATGCATATATGACATGCATACCATACCTATACCTCTCCTCCTTCCCCACACACATATTCTAAAATCCTAGGTCCCAGGCTCATATTAGGGCATTCTCTATAGTGAAACTTCTGTGTGTAATTATCCCTGTATTATATAGACATCTTTTGTAGGAGAATATATAGATACAATGTAGTATATTGTTTACTTATTTTTAGGCCAATGCCAAAGTTACATAAACAAACACATCTAATAAATCTCCCTACATTTGCCTGGACACATAGCCCTGCCATGGGGCAGCTGAGGAAGTCCGTCAGCTCTGAAGAAAGACCTTTAGAACAACAGTGGGAAAAGTTTCTCGGAGATTCTTGGCAGAGGCGTCTGGAAATACTTTTTAAATCTATTTTGTGCAATTCTTTTCCAAATCTTAAACAAGAACTATCAAGCACCAAACAAGGTTTGTTCCTTAAAATGCAGACCCCACCAAATCTAATATCACAACTGAAATAGAGTCCTTCACAGCTGCAGACTTCCAGACACTTCTTAAGGAAAATGTTTGCAGAAAAAGAAAAAAAAGTATTTTGTTTGTTTATAAAATTTTAAAATGTCCTTCCTTCTTGCTTTATTTTCGTCTGTTCTCCCACTGGGGAAGAATGTTAGATTTCCTAACAGCAGGCAATCAGCTCGCTTTCGATTGAGTCACTTCATGCAGATACTTCACTATGCAAGAAAAGAGTTGGGAAAGAGAATCATTCTTGCTATCCCTGGCAGTGCTCAGATGCTCGCTGGAGCATCTGAGGTGACAGCATGGCTGACACAGACTGGCATGTTCTTTGATTCACACGCAGCCATATACTTTCAAGCCACATTTTGCTTGGGAACACTTTTTGCCCCAGTGTCAAATAAGTCAGATTTCTTCAAGGAACAGTCAGCATTTACTGGAACTGGCCTCAGCCCTTAGCTGAAAGGAAACAAGTCACAAGCCTCACCCTGTCTTCAACCTTTTTTAACGCTGCTGTGGGATGCAGATGTTTAGTTATTTTCTTAGCTGTCGGTGAGAACCCCACTGAGATTTGCATCTGCTTTGTTGCAAAGCTAAATTTAGCTTCATTTTGACAGTTTTCTTTGGCCCCAAGTCATTTCCGTTAGTCAGTTACCTTTAACTCTCCAACTCATCTCATTGGCATTGACGGGAGCCATAGATGGAATTAAAAGATTCATAGACCCGTGTGATTATCATTTGAATCCAGAGAGTGACCTCTGGGGACCCCAAATGGACTGAGTCTGTTGAGAGAGTAGGGGATAACCTTTCACATTGTCAATAATTGTCTAACGTCTGTACTCACCTTCCCTTTCTAGCGGTGTCCCTTTAAATCATCAGTTAGAAAACATATTGAGATGATCAGCACCAAAGCGCCTTGCAATTCAGAAATTATAAAATTCAGAAGAGCAGTAATTGAGTGGGATTGCTATATATCAAATAACCCAGTGGTGGTTTCATAGATTTAAGCATTTTGCTTTATTTCTAGCTACCTGAGACCAAAGAGAAGGAAAGGCATCTTAAACATAAAAGACATTAAATTGGAGACCATAAGCTTGTAGCTTCAATCTTGGCAAGGGGTTACAATTCAGAATAGATTATTTAAGCAATCTGCAATTTCTTACTCTACCATCTGTATGTAAATTTAACAATAGCTTCAGCAACTGCCTTAACACTTACAGAGTTTACCTAATAACACTTATTTTGTGATATACAAAGTCTGGGGATTTTTCTCCAACTAGTAGTTCACAGCCAGTCTCCTTCAGCACTGTGGTAATGGCTTACTTGTATAAGCATCATGGCTTTAGTTTCAGAGACTAGAAGAGGAAGAGCAAGGAAGGTCTTCTAGAACGATCTAGGAGCTAGATCCAGAAATAATCTACCGCTGATGTTCTTTTGAGACACAGTGACCTCCAACTCCTCTCTTAACCAAGGCTAAGCCTGAACTCCAAAGCCTTCTGCAATTACCTCCTTTCTGCTGGGGGAAACGATTCTTTCATGTTTTTATTCACATGCTACAGACTAGAATCCAGTCATATTCATCAAGTGAATAACTCCTGGCTTCATCCAGACTTTTCATTGCTATGGTCTCATACATAAGAAAAAAATTAAATGGAGGCTCAATTGGACCCGCAGTTTTAGTGGCCACCATCTATAGTTCACTGTCATCGTTCCTATGAACTTGAGGTAACATAAAGAACATTGCTGGAGGAGATGTCTGTGGAGGTCATTGAAGACCAGTGTCAGGACAAGTCAGGGTCAGGTTCTTCCTTTTTAGGGCATGCCCACAGCAATCCATTTCCTTCAACAAGGTCCCACTTGCCACTGGTTCCCAACTGCCAATAGTCTGTTCAAATCTGGAAAATATGACATGAAACTAATGTTTTTATCCCTGGAGATACTTTCACAGACACCCTCAGGTGTGCACTTTATTAATGTGCTAAGTGGATTCATAATGTGACCAATCTGACAATAAATATTAACCATGGCATACCTCCATGTACTCTCAATATTAGCAAAAAATTATACCTCATAAATGTAACATGAAATGTTCCCAGTTTTCGATGTACCTACGAGCAGTTATGAGATTTTGTTACTGAGCAGACTATCAGCTGTAGAACTGAAGACTCCACAGAACCAGCACAGAAAGCAATAAAGACCAGACCCTGGGGAAGACAAACTTAAACCTCATGTTTGATTTTAGGCAATCCTGGCATGGACAAAAACAGCACCAATATGGAACCCTTCAGTTCAGGGTCCTGAACTCTCCAACCTTTCTTCACAGGACATCACCATTGCTCCTCACGGACCTGGGTCTTGTTTCCAGTCACAGTGACACAGTTGTGTCTAATCACAGCAGTGAGGAGGATGGGCCCTCATAGTGACTCAAAATTTTTACTTTGCAGTACTGTGTTGGGTTTTCTTCCTTTTTAAAATTTTTTATGTTGGTCATCATTTTTTCTTTGTTTACTTTTTAACATGAAAAACAAACACATGCGATCAAAGTGTTATTTTTGTGGGGAGTTTTCCAGAACCTATAAACTATCCATGAAGATAATTCTTCAAATGCAAAATAATTCCAACAGAATAAAACAAAGCTTTGGACTTTTGCCCATGTTGTAAGGGACAAAGGCGTGTTCCTTAGAAAACTCATTTCTATAGCCTGGCCTCATGACTTGAAAGTGCCTGGTGACTTGTATCAGTCGTCAATCTTGCTGAACTCTAAATTCTAAATTTAAGAATTCTTAAAAACTACTAATACTTTCACATCAAGAAAGAAACATGCACAGATTTCTGGAAAATTAATAGCAATAACTATTCACTAAAGATTTCTTTTCATCAAACAATGTTATATTTACATGTAGTGCATATAACCAATTATATGTACATGTGATACTCCCTTCCAGAAAAGTTACCTTTTTTTATAGATGGAAGCCTAATGAAAGGCCAGGTGAAGCATTATGTCAAATATATCTAGAAAAATAAACCATTCTTCAAACCTTCTATTTTGGCTGTAGAGCCAAGTGGTAACATAAATAGCACTGTCAGTCACCTGCAAACAAAAGAAAAAAAAGCTGAGAAGAAATATTTGTAAATAGAATAAAGCATTCAACCGGGACATTAGCAAATACAAAGCCACATTACCATAGCCCACATATCAAGATGTCCCAAATTCTCTGACATGAAGTCACCATTTTGTCTTCGTAATAAAAAAAGAGTGAACTAAAAATTGACAGTTTTTCTTGGAACCATCAGAAAATGGAAAACTATGGTTTCTACAAGTGTCTCTCAGAAGTTAGTAATTGAAGACCCATTGCCTTGGTTGTGAAATTGGGAGGTGATAGTCTCTGGGAGGAAAAGATGCAGTTTGGAGTCTGATCATTGGAGACATGATCTCAAGAGGGATTGTGAAATTCAGATATTTTACTCTTCTTCTCTGGCTTTGCATCTTGGCTCATGAGGCTACCACTTTTCTTCCATCATGATGTGCTGCTGCCTTACAAATGTCAAAATTGATGAGATCCCTCCATCATGGACCAGAACATGTAAAACGTGAGCTAAAGTAAGTCTTTCCTTTTATAAGTCAATTGCCTTGGGTATTGCATCACACTGATGAGACATTAATACATGGATGTTGCAGAGAAAATGACCAACTATAAACTAGTCCAGTAAGTGGCTTCTAAGAAAAACAGCTGATATCTGCTTACTACTGGAGCTATAAACTGTAGCAACATGTGAACAGCAATGTTGATAAATTGGTAGAGACTAATATGCACAGATTGTTAGAGAGGGACTTTTAGTGGCAGTCATCCTGTAGGCCTTCCCTAGCCTTTACTTCCTAACAACTCACATTGTTCTGTTGGCAAAGAGTTGCAAGAAGAAAGAAAACTATCTTCCTGACACTTTTAAAGAAAGAGCAAGGCTAGGAGCTGGGAAGATGGCTCTGCTGGCAAAATGCTTGCCACACAAGCATGACCACCCAAATTTTAAACCCTGTAACTTATATAAAAAGATGAGCATAACAAGCTCCTATAACTCCAACACCAGAGAACCAAGTGCAGACAGTTGGATTCATGAGTATTCCTGTAAATCAGTGAGCTCAAGTTTCCATGGCAAACCCTGCCTCAAAAGCTAATGTGGAGAGTGATATAGGAAGAAGTCAGTCTGATGACATCAGACTCTGACTTCCACATGCATGGAGACACACGTAGCAATACACGTGCGCACGCGCGCGCGCACACACACACACACACACACACTTACGTATGCACATTCACACCAGAAAAAGACAGAGCAAAACTAGAGATTAATTGTGCTTAAAATATTCTCCACAAATCTGTTCTATTCAGGAGGGACAAGTAAGCCTTCTCCAGAGTCTTATTCCTTATGAAAGAAGTGTGTTTATCTTGCCCTGTCAATCTCTAGATTTCATTGCACTTAGCAGGACAAAGATTGCTAATAAATACCCACAAAGATCATAGCCCAGAAACACAGGCATACCAGAGAATGGAAGTGTGTTGCTGGAGGAGGGTGTGCAAGCAATTTGTGTGACTGTGTGGGTATGCCTGTTCTTTCTTGGGAGTGTTGAGGCTAGAGCAGGATATCTGGAGTCTTCCTCTATTGCTCTCCACAGGATTAAAAAATTGTTTCCCCAAGTCATGTGTAGTGGCACATTCCCAGCACTATGAAGACAGAGGTCTGTAAATTCAAGTCTACCCTGATCTACATTGCTAGTTCCAGGCCAGTCAAGGTTAGATTTAATTCAACAATGACAAAAAGAGGAACTAGAGAAATGATAAGGATGGTCTATGGAGCCACAATAACACTTAATCACAAACTATCTCTTCAAAGATAACATAGTGTGCACACTGATGACCTGTTTAACTCAGTTTCTCTTTTTAATACTTCATGTTAGTCTTTGAACAACAAACTCAAAGTAGGCTCAAGGTAATAAAACTCCAGTCCAAAGAGACAAAGTAACTCTCAGAACTAGACTCAGATACTGCCGAGGTTTTGAAATTATCAGACAGGGCTTTAAAAATAACTATGATTAATATGCTAAGGGCCTTAATGGAAAAAAGTGGATAGCATGCGAGAACAAATGAGTAATGCAATCAGAGTGATGGAAACTCTAAGAAAAAAACCAAGAGGAAATGCTCAAAATCTAGAACACTTTTAGAGGAGTGAGGAATGCCTTTGATGGATTCACCAGTGCAGGGGCCATGGCTGAAGAAAGAAACAGTGAGATTACACATAGGTCAATAAAAACAAACAAAAAGCTTTCCAGACTGAAGTGCAGGCAGAATGGAGGGAAGGGGATGGACAAAAGGCCCAAAGATGACATTCTGAAGGACTCAATAAATATATCTCCCTACCTTCACTCATAAATACAAATCCCCTTAAGTAAACTGTTTTTAAATAGACATTTAACAATTTTAAATGGCACTTAATGTCATTTGTGCTACAGTCTGTTCCCTCTTACCCCTCCCAATTTCAGCTTGATGGATCCTCCATCCTGCACAGAGAGGTCAAACTGCTGGGACTCTCTCTACACCTTTCCTACATCAAGGTTTACCCTGTTCTAACCAGGCAAGTCTTGTCTTCTTACACTCCAAGTAGAAGAGAAAGCATTGTTGACAAGTTTAAGCAATACTTTTAAAGCTATCTATCCATACTGTACTCCAAGGTCTCAGGCACTAGAGGTGAAAACAGGCCTTGAACACCCTCCACATTCTATTTGTAGGGAAGACTTTCATTACAGAATAAGTGACAGAGTGACAGGCAAGGCTGGAGGACATTTAAAGCTGCTGGAGGCTACCCCCAGCAGCACCCAGGTCAGTTGCTCATAGACTGAACAGCTGGAGAAGGGGCTTCTGGGAAAAATGCCCCATAGCTCTCTTCAGAGGAAATGAATTTCTTTGTTTGAAATTGTATAGGAAGTTCAAGCATAAGGGGATAATTCAACCTACCAGGACAGCCCAGAACGCATCAGTTCTGTAGAGACAGAGAAAACCACAGCTGAGAATGCTCTACTGAGTTAATGTCACAAGTACATAAATGTATTTTCCTCAATAGTGTAACCACCGATTCCAGGCTTCTTGTAAACAGCTTCTAGTACATGCTCCTGCGAGGCATCCTGATTAAACAGACTGAGATAGACAGACTGACAGACAGACATGAAAGAGGAATGAGACAGAGAGAGAGAGAGAGAGAGAGAGAGAGAGAGAGAGAGAGAGAGAGAGAGAGAGAGAGAGAGAGAGAGAGAGAAATTAGGGCATTAGTGCATGGAGTGTTTGGGCAGAGGAAGGAGATAGTAGTAGTCAACAAACAAGAGAAGGCAATGGTTGGAGGGTGTGAATATGATCAAAATATCTTATAGACAGTTTGTATACAACAATGCAACACACTGACTTTGTAAAAATAGTTTTTTTTCAAACTGTCTGTGTGTGTGTGTGCATATAAGTGCAGGTATCCAAGGAAGCCAGCCATTAGAGTCTATGAAGTTGGATCTATAGGTGTTTGGAGGTCATTCATGTAGATCCTGGGAATAGTATAGCATGTCATCTTGACTTCTGAGCCATCTCTTCAGTCCAACATATTTTAAAATATACTAATCAATTCTTTAAAAACAGTATGGTTTTAGTGTCTATACAACCAACTTCAATCATCAGCCCTGAAACCTATCCTTGATAAATAAATGTATTTTGTTCAGACTGTTGAGCTGGTTTTTCCCTGGAGGATTTTTTATGCAATTAGAAAAGGTCCCCTGTTATCCCTGCAAACTAACAGGTTAACGGTCATACCCAAAGAAGGAGACAGTTAGATAAGGTGATTAGGAGAAGAGAGGCAATCAGATAAAGCCATTGCTGAAACTGTTATCCTCACAGATACCTATACAAAGCCAAGACTTGGCTCTTCCAGTAAACATATCAAAGTCTCCACGTTGTGGGAGAAAACAGAGCTCACTAGCATTGATTAGACACAGCTCAAAACAAATAAGCAAGAAAACAACGAAAATAAGCTCTGGAGAGTGGAAAGTTTCATCATACCCATAAGTCCTATGTTCAGTCTTTAACAAAATAGGACACAATAAAGCAGTGGTTCTCAACCTTACTAATGTTGTGACCCTTTAACGCAGTCCCTCATGTTGTGGTGACCCCCAACCACAAAATTGTTTTGCTTGCTAATTCGTGATATGTGACCCTAAAGGGATGTGACCCATGGATTGAGAACCACTGCACTAAAGGAACAAGTACATGTTATCCACACAGAACTGTGGGTAGAGATAGGTAGTAGAAAGAGGCTGGAACATGAGAAGGACAGATATCAGGGTTACCAGGAAGACTTCCAAGCAGACAACCAGTATGCTTAAGAAACTGAAGGAAGCCATACTGACAGAAATAAAGGAAGATGTAACTGCTATGGTTCATGGAACATGATAATATGGTCTGGGTGCTTGCTCCTTCCACACCCTATGACAAAATTGCCTTCCTGAAGTCCTGTGTTAATGGTCTTTGCAGGTAGAACACTGGAGAGGTGATTAGGTGATCCCTGCTATGGCAACCTCATAGCATTAGGAGCTTGGTAAAGAGAAGAATAAAATCCCAAATTAGCAAGCTTGCTCAACCGATTCTGTGTCTTATGGCCCAGCAGACAGGCTATCACCAGATGTCAGTGTTGTACTTTTGGACTTCGACAGAAATAAGCTACATAATGCCTCTTTCTTCTCTATACTTTTATCTACATTCTAGTATTCACATGCAGCAACAGAAAATGTACTTAGGTGATGGCATCACTAAAAAAAAGAAAATCTATAAGAACAAAATGGAAACATAGGAATAAATGGGCAATAACCATAAAGTAAAAATTCATTAAAAGGGTTCAATAATAGATTAGAAGTAGCAACAGAAACAATCAGAAAAGTCAAAAACTAATAATACATGCATGCAATACAAACAGCAAAGAGAAAAATGAAAGGAAAGTAGGAGTCTAGTAGGAACAGACACCCCCAGTGTTTGTATCAGCAAATACTTTACAAAAATAATAAGAGAAATGACCACAAAATGTGTGAAATATGAAATATTTAGAAAAAACTTAATTCTGTGCATGCATGTCAAATATATCATAAAATATACTGAAAGAAAATACTTCAAAATTGAAAAAGAAAAAGCCCCCACATGAAATAGAACCCCATAAAAATCACAGCTACATTCCCCTCAGGAACAATGGAGACCAGAAAGTGGAATAATATGTTAATTCAGAGTAGGGAAAAGAACTTTTACCTAAAAAATATTGAAAACACAATGCAGTTTCTTCTTGCTGATGGTGACAAAATGTACAAGCAAAGTGACAACCAGAATGTGAAAATTTGTAAATTCACCTTGTTCTTACTGTACAAAAATGAAAGGACTTGTGTGGTCCAAATACAAGAGCATGGAAGAAAAGGAGACTTCAATTCCCACAGCGCTTAGTGAAGATGGCACTAGGAATCTCTGCCATTTCTTCACCTTCTGAGGATAAATGCAAGAATGGGTTAGCAAATGGATGAATGGCAGGTTCTTAAAGCAGCCTATAAAGACTGAACAACATCTGGAACACAGTATCAATGAACAGAAAACCAATGGGCCTTAATGGTGAGCAATCACATCCATAACCTCCTCTCTGAGGAGGATGGCTTGAACTAATGCAGGAAAAATGGCTGTCTTCTAATTTACCAGAGAGGGAAACCAAACAAGCTCATTGCCCTTGGGAGTTACCTCACCGTTATGTTCCTGACCAACACCTGACTTCCAAGATCAAGTGAGCATAACTGAGCAGATTTGGCATGTGTAGTGTAAAACACAGACAATTTTAAGTTCTGTCCTGATGATGAGTAGAAAGGAAGATTACCGATTTCTTTGAAATTGCTATTTGTATCTTTATATCTGTATGTTGCGGGGCATGAAAGGAATTCTTTGTCAAGAAAGACAATACTCTTCAGTGTGTTGGCCTCACTGGTTTGTAGGACGCTCATTGCTCTCTGGCTTTTTGAATCATCTATCCATCCATTCTCCATTTCTGTATTCACTCAAACTTCCCCATATCTTTCTATATCTTGTTTCAACTTGCAACCTTTTAAAAATGATGAGATGATTTCACTTGCATTTGTTCTTATAAAATATTTACTGCTATTTTCTAGATAGGTAAATTTTTAAATTTATATCTTATACAAATGACATCCTGTTTTATAAAGCATGCTTTTTAGTTTTATACCCACTCATTACTTTTAAGATCTGCTGATCATTGTGTTACTTTCAACTCTTCTCACTTACCACATCTTACTAACTGCTCCCTGTGTAATAAACATCTTCATCATTTTCAATACCCATAAACACCGCTGCAGTAAATGCCACTGGGTATGTGAGTCCCTCTGGGATTGCATGCCTCAGAACAGGATTCTTGGCTCATCAGGGTTAGATGGATTTAATTAGACTAAGATATTAGTTACATAAAGAACTGTGTCTTGTGCTTACCCACCCTCTCTCCCTCTGCCTTTCCCCCCTTCTATTTTCCTGCCACCTATCCCTAGCAGTCCTCTTATGTTTTTATCTCTCCTCCTTCCCTTGTAGCACATTGATTACCCAAATTCCATATGACAGGAGACATGACACACTGCATTTTGTCACTTTTGCTCTCTTTATTCCTCTTTAGGCCTTTATCTTTCTCCCCATTCCCATTTCCCAAGTATACTCACACGCACACACACATGCATGAATGCATGCATGCTTAAAGTTAGATTTCACATATGATAGGAAACATGCAATATTTGTCTCTCCGAGCTTCAGTTTATTTAATGGGATAGTTTTCAATTCCATCTCTTTTTTGTAAATGATATGATTTTCTTTTTTCTTTATGGCTGAATAAAAATCCACTATGTCTTTATCTTACATTTTCTTTCTCTGATCTTTTGTCAATGAAAATCTAGATTGGGTTTCCTATCTTAGCTGGTGTGAGTGGTACAACAGTAAATATGGATACACAATTATCTCTGTGCTATGTTGACTTTCAGAACCTCAGGTACACACTAGGGAGCTGCATAGGTAAGTTATTCGGTAGTCCGATTTGTGACTTGCTGATGAATCTTCACAATGAATTTCATGGTGGCTTTATCAATTTATATTCCTACTAGAAGTATATAAAATTGTGTTAGTTTTAATCTCCCTAAGCTAGTACTCTGCTTGGCAAAGTTTCTGAAGCAGTCCTGCTCCAAACTCATCTTGCCCTACTCATTATTGGCTGTGATCAGGAAATAATCTAACTTCTTCCAGTAAAACATTTTTTACATGTATATACCTAATTTAGATATTTAGCATTTACAAATTCAACATACTATACTCAAGGGAGGATTTCACTTTGAGACAAATGCATCATAGGAAGAAAAGATTAAAAACAAACACACCAGAAGTCTGAAGTATATTGACAGTTGAAACTGCCCTGTGCTCTGCCTGTACACGGAACTAGGCTTTGTGTATGGTCTGAACCACAAAGATCTATGCAAGGGATCCTGACTTTAAGGGGTGTCCTAAAGAAGTTCTGCTGGATTTTTTTCAGAAGGCATATCAAACCTGGAACTTAACTGCCAATAAAGAAGGGAACCTTGGAATTTGCAGGGGATAGCTCACCACAAATATTATTGATGTTGTCTTAGTCAAGAGGCCAAAACATCCAAACCTCCACCAAGTACCCTCAAAGGTTAAAATGATTTGCTTACATTCTAGCTTTGATAGATTCCATTCCCATACTTGTCCTACAGTTCTTAGTCAAAGCAGGTTAAGGCTAAGTTGCTCAGGTGTATGCTTTTTCTTACACATATTTACAGAATAAAATAAATCAAAACTACTCCTCAGTTCATCTGTACCGCTAAAGAGATGTGTATAAAGCTTTAAAGAAACATTCATTTTATCAGCAATTCCAGAAGATTCCAGTGCAAACTTGTCAGTAACCTTTCTCCACTTTAGCAGGCATGTTACCTCCTTCTGTCACTGCAATGGACACTTCAGGAAGGGTGTCTCTGAATTGATTCAGTAAAACAATCAAGTCATAAGTAACTAAATGTAGAGCCTACCCTGTCCTATCAAATTTGGTTGAAAAAATTATAGAGGTTCTATTTTCATCTCCTACATGGTTATCAATATTATCATGAGAGTAATTCTTTAAAAAATCCCTTGAAGTAACCTCATTAATTGTACCTGTACTACATTGTAAAGCAATTCAATGACTCCTGAGTGAGGCAAATGGAGCCGGAGACAAGAGCTGAGGTCGAACTCAGAATCTGACAAGATGGCCAGGCTGCCACTCAGGATCATCAAGAAAACCCAGATTTTCTGGCAGAAACAGTTCCTGGCATTAAAGTAGAACTGGATAGAACAAAACCTGTTATTTTCATTCAGTCGTTGCTGGGCCTCAGAAGTCCCCCTTTGAGGAGGGTGGGAAGGACTTTTAAATTTGAACTATTTCTTCCAGAAGAATGACTAATGGCAGCATCTAAAGTACATTTCATGACCAAATTATGCCATCCTAACGTACACAAGTTGAGAAGAATATGCTTAGGTATTTTGAAAGATAAGTGGTCCCCAGCAATTCAGATCTGCGCAGTTCTGCCATCAAGCCAGACTTTCTTAAATGCACCTAATACAGATGATCTGTTAGCAAATGATGTAACCAAGCAATGGAAGAGCAATGGAGCCCAAGCCATAGAAACAGTGAGAGCATGGGCTAGGCTATGCGCCAGAATGTTGAAGTCGATCAGATCATCAAGTGTACATCACTTCTGTTCTGCCAAGACTTATTCCCTTTGTTTGCATTTAATGAACACTACAGAATAAAACATTTCAGAATCAAAGTCCAGGCATCTTCATCTAGCAAATCCATGCCTTGCCCTGATTAACCAATGTAAAGTATGAACAGAAACTAGAAGTATCAACCAGTTTGCTGTGAAATATTTGAAAGCAATGACGCTCTGCTTGGATCTGTTTCCCCATAATGGTTACAAAGTGATGTGAGTGAAGGCAGTTGTAAGAATTAGCTAGCAGGGATATGGAATTTTTCATTTTATTTTTTAGGGGAAAAGTAGCTAATTTTTATAATCTTCTTCCCCCTCTCTCATCTTATGAGATCTAATCGCAGTGGCTAAATGCATCTAATCTGTTTTGTAGAATATACTCTCTAGCTGAATCTAACTTTAGACTCTATAAATGGACAGGTTTGATTGTCTAAACCAAAATGGGAACATTAAACAAACTTCACTGCTCTCACTAATTACATTGTGACTTTACTGTTAAGTGTACATTCTTTGTCCCACCCTCAAAAGAAAGAAAAGAAGAAGAGGAGAAGGAAGAAGGGAGAAGAAAAAAGAAGAGGGGGGAGGAGGAGGAGGAGGAGGAGGAGGAGGAGGAGGAGGAGAAGAAGAAGAAGAAGAAGAAGAAGAAGAAGAAGAAGAAGAAGAAGAAGAAGAAGAAGAAGAAGAAGAAGAAGAAGAAGAAGAAGAAGAAGAAGAAGAAGAAGACAGCTTGTGACCATTTTTGTCTGGAAACTTCTGTAAATCATAAGTTTTACTAAATTTTTGTTATTCTACAAAAAGGCAATTCAAATACAAGTTCCATTAATATTACAAAAGAAGCCAGAATTACAATAGTATTCCTTGGTCTTCCCAGACACAGTGGCCCTACATGCATACCTCATGGGTCAAGCCTCTGTTGACTGTCCAAGACACTTGTGAAACTAACTATCCATTGTGTATTGCACCACAAGGCTTTATTGGCATAGGTACTTGATGAGTCTTATTTTAATGAAATGTTCATTTTTCCTTCTAGTGTGAAAGCAAATTGAGTTTAATAAGCTTTGATGTAAGTACATATTTATTTTTTATCTATGCACCAATCCTTGAGAATTAAGAAGTGCAGAAGTTGTGCTTTTTTAATTTGGGAATTCCATTCATTAAAGGAAATCATAAGTATTCAATAATCTCAATCTGTGCTTCTGTTACCAGGATTCCAAGCCATATTCTCGAGCTTCCACTGCTTCTGTATGAAGACACATACTGCATTTTCCTGTCTGTTTGGTAGCATGCCTTTTTTCATCTGTGTTGCCTAGTGGGCTGACCTGCTACCTACAGGGCATACTTGTCTACTTTCCCAATGCTTATCATCTATCAGGACTTTTTAAATTATCTTTCCTTTTATGCATAAATAAAATCTTGTTTAATGGACAAATACAGGCCAATAATGATGTCCTTAGAATGTTTTCTCTGTATTTTAATGAAAGAATATCTTTCTTGTCCTAAGCATGATCAAGCTAGTTTCATTGAGAGATCTTGCTGAGTGTTTTGGCACTTTTGGCTTGTAAACTAAATGTGCTGTAAACATAAAGTAATCATTGACTGAACTTTGAGTTCATATCTTTGACATGTGATGGTGTATTTCTGAGGACAAGGATAAAGGTAATTTTTATTTAGTTTAAATGTTGTCATTGTAGATTTAAACTTAGCAGAATACAGTGCTTTTGAACCTCTGTTACAATGGATTCTTTGGTTGAATCATACATAAATGTATAAATAGAAATCTTAAATTGAAATAATTTTCTGTTCTAGACTTCTATGATGTTAAAATAAGTTACTTCAGGCATCAGATAAGCAAATCCAAATCAAGAAAGAAAATCTAAACAAAGACCCATTGGTTATAAATCCATTGTCATCTCTAGGTGGACCTGGACAGGTCACGGTATTAGTGCCTAGATATGTAATAGTCTCTGATGTTTCTGGAATCATTGAATGGTTTGAAGCCACAGTTTGACCTCCCAGGGAGACAGTTGTACTAATCTTTTCCTTTCTCAAATCACAATGAATGATATAGTTCGTGGCTATTTGTGATTCTCTTTATGAACCCTGAAATACAACCCCAAAGTGAAGTGAAGATCAGTCCAGGTCCCTCCAAAACCAGAGGAAGGCTTTAATAGGCATGACCACTTCCTACTCTACAGTCCCCTTGAAGTTCACAAAGTTTTCTTAATAGCAGTATAGAAACCAAGGTGCTTTCATCTTACTGTCATCTAAGGTCCATTTTCCAAACCAATCGCTTGACTTCTACTCCAAAAAAACTCCTGGCTGTGGCCGCTGGGTGGCAGTAACAGACTTTTGTCAGAAAAATCCAGTCACCTTCAACTGCAAGTAGCCACAAGATCTCCCCACATCATGATTAGTCAATTCAGGTGTGGATCATGAACATCCAGGATGGAACAGCCTGGTTCAGAGACCATACTGGGCCTTATATGATAACATAAGAATCTGGACATTAGAGCTGTAACTAAAGAGATTTCTGTAGATGCTTTCCAGTGTATCTAACATGGTTGTCATGTGAACAGGGATGAGAAAATGTATAGATCTTCTCTCCAGTGTGTTTAGTCAAATGGGGGAAAAGGAGCCAAAATCCCTTTGTCAATGGGTTTGAATAAGGAAATAAGGGATAAAGCAATAACCACACATAATTTGTATTTAGAACTTTCCCCCTTTGAAGTTCCCTATCATTTGTGACTGATTTCACCAGATCCTGCATAATGGCAGTTAGTTAGCTTGTAGGTTTAAGTAAGAATGCCTAGAAATCTGCGAAATCTTCTATCCCACGGGCCATTGCACGCTTACTAGTGCAAATGGCTCCATTCCTAGCAGAGTAATATGAAGGGAGAGATTACAAGAGGCTCTCAAGTCCATTAGATTCAGAACCCAAACTACGAACATTTTAGGTTGGTGTAGACTCTGAAGACATGTTAGTTTCTTTTGTGTAAAACATGCAGATG
Organism: Mesocricetus auratus; assembly: GCF_017639785.1. NCBI lineage: Eukaryota > Metazoa > Chordata > Mammalia > Rodentia > Cricetidae > Mesocricetus > Mesocricetus auratus. Next base: position 52,158,311 of record NW_024429180.1, on the reverse strand, counting down.
TTTAACCTGTGAAGTGTGAGACCCACTCAGTGAGACTGCCATGGTCATTTTATAATCATAACTTAACATGGTATTTCAATAATCTTTATAACAACATGTTATACCCTCCCCCTCTCTCCTTTTTCCTATAACTTTTAAACGGCCCTAAAAATGCATTTCACCTGTTATACATGAGTTGTTTCACTTCTTCTAAAACATCTAATATTTTCCCTGTCATTATACCTACTTCAAGGGAACAGAGAAAGTCTGCCTAGGTGGTCAAGATAGGCAGTCAGTCCTGACCAATTTGAACCAGAAAGCTGCACAAGCAACCCTGCAGGGAAATCCCTCCAAACCTCAGTAACCATCTCTAGCCATCTATGTCCATCATCTACAGCCACAGTGACTAGCAACCTTAGCATCCAGGCAGCTGGGGAGTATTTCACACCATATCTAAGAAAGAATTGAGCAGTTCGTACTTTGGGGATATGAGCCAAGTAGTCTCATTTTTATGTATCTTATTGGAATCGGAGTTTGCCTCAAAACATAAGTCTATGACAGCAGTGAGCAATTTAGGACTGCTGAAAGTCAGTGTAATGTCATATCTGATCCCTTCCAATCTAACTATTCTTGCAAAACCAGTTGTAAATGGATCACAAGGTGGATGTAAAACAGTTTTCAACTTGTAGTTTAACTCCTTAGCAACCAATCCAATGCCAGACCAAGCATGTGGACACCATCTTTCATTAACAGATACAAGCCTTTGTAACTGACTTTAGTAGCATCACCTGGCCTCTGCATGAGCCATGCTCTTCAGTTAGAGCAGACAGGAGCAGCTGCCTATGTACCCAACCTTGGCTGGGTTCCCTTATATTTAAATCTCCTTTGCTCCTTTGTTACCCATTTAGTCACCTTCTCTGGCTCTGGTCTACAGATAGAAGAACCCTGTTATCAGAGACTAGGTATGAGGAGTCAGAAGCTAGCTCTAAGCAATGTGTCTGTACCCTAACTTGTTTCTTCATATTTCTCCTAAAGATTACCTTACTTATTATCTAAATTACATGAAGAAGGTCACCTCAAACATCTCAACTGAAGAACTAACTGCATGGTATTTCTTGGTTTGGGTATTTGGTGTCAAAACTACTATGAACACGTTGTGTGTGTGTGTGTGTGTGTGTGTGTGTGTGTGTGTGTGTGTGTGTGTGTGTGTGTGTGTGGTGAGTGCGGTACCTAAGGAGGTCCAACAGGGCATCAGATCTCCTGAAGGTAGAGACACTTAAAGTTATGAGCTGCCTAATGTGAGAGTTGGGAACTGAATTCAGGTCCTCTGCAAGAACAGAAAGTGTTCTTAACCTCTGAGCCAACACTCTAGAACTTTTTAAGCTGTATTGGAGGAGAATAAAAACTCTAATAAATACTAAGGTTGGAAAGACAGGCTTCTTGTGCAAACTCTACAGCCCTTGTCTTTGTACCTGGAACTGACTGAGATTCAGGTTTGAACCATAAGATATATTCAAAGAATCTTAGAGAAAAATTACTCCTCAAAGCTCTCAGTGGCTGGTGACCTAGTTAAGACTGGTTATCAAGCTGGGCGTACCATTTGCAAAACATTAGTGAAGAAACTGACCTGATAGGTCATGAGGTGGGAGTGGGGGCTTTAATAACTCACCATAAATACCTCTGTCATTATCTTGGCAAAAAGTTAAACCAGGCATCCAGGGATTCCCAGAGATAAAGAGGGAGCATTTCTGTCTCTGTAAATCAGCTCTTTACATACAACTCCATCACAAAACCTCAAGCCTGGATCACAATTGAATTACTACACCATAGCTAAAAACTTAAGTTATAAAAGTAAAACTATTTTATGAACGAATATGCTTCCCTCTCCAGTTCCATAATGACTTCATCCATTTGTTTAACTGCTAACTTAGTATTTATTGAGTGGAAGATTTAAAATGTTTTAATAATAAATGAAAAGTCCTAATAGCAATGTATTAGAAATAGTCACTACAAATCCAGAGTGGAAAAATGGACTCTGTAATCATCATATGAGAAATGCTTCCAGAAGTTCCTGTCTGAGAGAAGTTAGCATTTCAAAATTTCTTCTTAGGCTCTTATCATTGAAGTGGGATCCAGAGTATAGATCACTAGCTAATTCAGTCATCTAGGCACTATATTGCTCAAAAAAGGGAGGGATGAATGACCAATTATTCAAAGAATTGTTTTAATCTTGAACAATTTAAATTTCTACATAGAAAATCCAGATGAATCTTATGTGAAAGTATCTTGAAATATACCAATTTTTCCTATCACGTTCCTAAGTTTAGGCGCTGGGTATGTGAGAATTTACTATAGTTATTGTTGTACTGGATATTTGCTGACTTTTGTAATATGTGCTATAACACAAAAATTGAAAAATTATCTAAAAATCTATAAGGTGTATACTATTTGAAATAAAAATCAATACTATTTCTATGTAAAGCAACAATAATTCAGAAAATATCATTAAAGGATATGAAACAAACCTCCATCTATAAGAAGGTAACATAGGACTAGGGAGGAAAATGATGGAAAGGAGAGATTAGATGACTCCCTACTTGGGGAGATAAACTGGAGACTGATCGCTGTCTGAACTCAGAAGAAAGAAAACAGATTACAATCTAATCTAGCATATTGGAACTATGAACATGAGAAAAATTGAAATTATTTTCTTTTATTAAAATTTCCCAATACTAAGGTTATAATTCCTCTCTATGATATTGTTGATAGGGCTCCAAGAAAATCACCACACTACCATTTTATAATGTCACTAAATGACCCACATTTATCAAAAATAGCATTGGTTTCTCTTCACGGATATGATCATGAGACAGATTTTTTTAAAATGGTTTTCTCTCCCCACCCTTCGAACAATCTCCTTTAGCAATACATGCCAGAGAGACATGTTTCCTTCATTTCTATTTATATTCTTTTTGATCAGTTAATTGCCTAACTATGAGTTCAATTAAACATGCTTGTTTAAATTCATTAAATGTACTAGCAAGAATTACAAGTCATATAAAAATGTTCTTCAAATGAAAAATAGTCTAAACCAGTTTCCTGTGGATTCTGAAGTGTGTGTGTGTGTGTGTGTGTGTGTGTGTGTGTGTGTGTGTGTGTGTTAGTAAGGGGTGTACATGAGTATGCATGTGTGTGGTGGCCAGTAGTCAACCTCAGGTGTCTTTCTCAATCACTTGTAATATTGTGTTTTTGAGACAGGGTCTCTCCCTTCTACCAGGATATTGCCTATTCCAATACACTGACTAGGCAGTGAGCAGGGCTAGCCTGTCTCTACCTCCTCAGCACTAGAATTGTAGATGCACACCACCACATTGTGGGATGGAACTCAAATTTTCATAGCAAGCACTTACCAATGGAACCATCTCCATGGCTTTGGAATCTGCATTCTGTTGAGAATTATAAAAATCTTTGTGAATGTGGTACAATCTGTTCCTCTTTGTAGATCTCTTAGCTTTTGATGACAGATTCCAATGAGTTTATCTTTAGAAATCTTATCATCCTAATCAAGTATCTTGACTATTCTAAGCATTCAATAACTGTGTGCTAACATTCCATTTTAGTGTTTGCCTGCAGTTATTCATTTATTTGTGACAAACAGCCACAACATAAAATAACTTTATAGGAAATTTTGAGGGCTATTTTCCTCCCCACAGTTTCCAAAATATTTTTAAGTAATCCAACACATCAGTGCTATCATTTGGGAGAGTGGGGGGGCAAACCTTGATTTCCTTTTGACTGCATGATTCCCAAGTCATCATCCGAAGGTGGAAGCCAAATAAAACTGTGGTAGATCAGAGCCAGGGAACAGTTCAAACTGGAGTTCACAGCAATGGTCAAATGATAATCAATTATAATCACAGCACCATCATACATTTGTATAGTATATGAAGTTTCCAAAGTTATTCCACATTCTCTCCCATAGCCACTCTTCAAGACACAGGCACAGCTCCACAGTGTACCTGAAGCACAATAAAGAGTTTTGTTTTTTGTTTTTGTTTTCAGGGTCCTCTACAGGTGAGAACACAGCCTCCTGGTCACACTGTGCAAAAGAATTCCAGGAGAGTCAGTGTGAATCAAAGTTGGGGTTTATTAAAAATAGAGAGATGTTCAGAGAAGGAATTGCCACAGCTAAGAGCATGGCTGTGGGCTTCTCTAAGAAGAGACATTATTTAGTGTCCCAAGAAGAGACAAACATACCATCTTAGTGACTTTCAAGTTACATCTCAAAGGGTTACTAGGAAAATTGTTCTTTTTCCCATCTTGGATAAATGAGATTAGAGCCTGGCTTTTGGGGGTACCTGGAGTGGGATTACAATCTATTAAGATAAAAAAAGGAACCACTAGAGTTTTTCACAGGGGAGGATAGAACCTATCCTTTTACTGATCATGGGGCTGCTTGTAATTCCTAGAAAAGTGAATTTTCCAGGTCTGAAGGGAAAGGGGTTATAAGACAATGTTATTGTGTTGTAATTCTTAATTCTCGGTTGGCAAGAGGCTCCAATCAGCCTCTGAGGTGAGGGCCTCTGCTATCTTCTCATGTTCCATAATTTTCTTTGTCTTCTGTCCTTCAGTTTTAGAAGATGGTGTCCTCTTTCTACAGAAAAGGAAGCAATTCTAGGACGTCATCTACAGGAAGCAGTCAGCCTAGAGTCCTGCGGTTCTCTGGGTTTGCCTTGTATTGTATGCTAGCCATCAATTAGGCCAGAACGAGAAAGAGACAGTCTAAAGCTAAGCATTTTGCTTCAAAATACAAAACAACTAGTGTTTAAAATAGCAAACTGTAAATTAATCAATTGATAGCTCACAGAGGGAAAAGTAACAAAATTAAAATTTGACAGATAATTTGTTAACTCGAACAAAGAAGAATCACCTGGGAAAAAGATTCCTTATGAGGAATTGTCTGTGCCTTTAATTGATATGAGAAGACACAGTCAACTGTGGATGACACCATTTCCTGGAGTGTAAAGAATAAGCTGAGAACTTATTATTCAAGCATTCATGCTCTCTGGCCAGCTGATTTAAGATCCTGATGCTCTGCCTTCCCTGCTATATTGGACTGTAACCTGGAATTATGAGTTAAAATAAATGTCTCTCTCCCCCTACTGTCCCAAGCTGCTGTTTGGGGGCATTTAATCACAGCAACAGAAGTGAAATTAGGATGATGGCATTTATCTAACCTATCAAAGTGATATTTAAAAATTCATGTTCTGGAACCCTCTGCTAAACCAAAATATAGTAAAACTAAATGTTTACAGTTTTAGATTGTGCTTTGCTGAGTGCTAAGCATTAGGCTGAATAGTCTATAGAGATAATATCCCTTAATCCTCACAAGGGGGGTTAATATTATTATTTCAAGTAAAATGAGAAGTTTAAGACCATTGTCAAAACTGGAATTTGAACCTGGGTTAGCCTAAACTGTCCTCTGTACCCTAAGTGGTTCTTATAGTCTCAGTCTCCTGGATGAAGAGGAGGGAGAACTTTAGGCTATGCTGTGTTAACACCACTGCTAATCAGAATTCCATCACAGAAGCAGAGCTACAAGACACATGAGTGTATCTGTCAACTTCCCACCACTCTGAGAGCTGCACAAAAGGACACAAAAGAGGAGTAAAGAGACTGAGGGCAGGTCTCAAAGGCAAGTTCAAGGATAGCAGAAGGTTGGGAGAATCCACTAGAACATACTTTGTCAAAAAATATAATAATTTTATCTAATACCTTGGACACTAATTTTAAGATTTTTTTCAAGTATTTTAAGAAGAAAGGTTCATTGTGGCTTACTGTTTTCAAAGGCTTAAGATCAAGGTCAGTTACTTTGTTACTTGGGGCCTGAGGTAAGGCTATATATTGTCTCAGGAGCACGTGAAGAAGGCAGATCATCTCCTGGCAACCAAGAGGCTGAAAGAAAGCAAGGAACCAGGGACAAACTACCCCCATCAAGACAGAGTCTACAGTGACCTAATTCTGGCAACATACTTCACCTATTATTTCTATCACCCTCTAACAGACCCCTTAAACAGAGAACAATCTAAATCCCAACTGTAAGAGTCAGAGCGGATTTCAAATGGAAATCCTCAAGCACAGGCTAAAGGACAATGAAACCTGCAGCTGCCTGCAATGGGTTGGATGTGTCCAAGAATGCAAAGCCAAATAGAGCATAGCCAAGAAGGTAAGAATGGAAGATGTATTACCTCTAGCCAGAAGATATGGGTGTCACTTCCAAAGCCATGCTCTTTCAGAATAATGACATGCAAAGCAATTTTATTCAGCTACCAGTTCATATTCATATAGAAGTTGACCCAGTCCTAAGCATGCCCAGCTAAGGAATGCATTCCTGAGCATGCTCAGTTCGAGATAATAACTTGAAAAGAAATCCTAGAACACACATTTTGAGGTATGTTTAGTTCAGTTACTGAACACATGTGAAAAATGGAAGTGATGGATGAAAATGCCAAAAGGTTTGCTCAGTTTATTAGTAGAAAATAATCGAAAGCATGCTCTGACAATGCGTTGGCCCAGAAGCTTCCCCTGAAGTTGCTAACAAATCCTCACCAGTTTTGGCTGAAACTGGACTTGTTGATAGTGACAAGTGCACACTTGGTCCAGGTGAAGCAGACCGAGGATCCCCATGGCAATTTGGCACAACCTCAGATCCATGTACTGCCTGCTACCACAGGATGAGTCAGCAGATCAGGGATGGCACGCTTGGCCTGCAAAATGGCTCCTGCTTCACTTCCTCCTTCCTAATCTCCCAGGAGAATCTTTCTTCTGGTTCATGCCTAACTAGAAACACACAGGGAAAAAAAAAGAATTCTGAGAAAAGCACTGTGGCCCAGCCAAGTTGACACATCACAGAATCACACCATCTATTGTTTTACAGCTGTAGAAAGTAAGTCTTGGACAGTTTGGATAGAAAAATCTCAGATCCCAGAGTTGACAAAAAAGAAATCTTACTGCTGCCCCACACACACACATAGAAGTCTCATTTTACTAGCCAAATGAATGTAGATTGGTAGAGAATGCATTTGACATGCTGGACTTTAATGGAATCTGAGCCTGGAGTTCTTTTATTCATTGGTGATGTCTGCTGTGGTATGAGAAAGGAAAAAAAACTATTATATCTGTGCTACAGATGTAAAAACCTAACCCCTTAAAAAATGATGATTTTGAAGGCACATGCTAAAGAAACGATCAAGAGTCGTTCATAGTTACTAAATGGACATAGAGTTGAAGGCAAAAAGCTTTTCTTACAGAGTAGGTATCAAGAATCACATAATCTTGTTATGTAGTCCTATCGTAAACAACACAAAGCTAAATGGCGTGTGTGTGTGTGTGTGTGTGTGTGTGTGTGTGTGTAGACCAGAGGTTAGTGTCATATTCCTTCCTCAATCATTCTACACCTTTCATTTTGAGATAAGTTATCTCACTCATTGATTGGGCAATGACTAGTCTAACTGGCCAATAGGATCCAAGGATCTTCAGGATCGTTCCCAGTTCTAGGGTGGCAGAGGTGCACTGATGCACCTGGCTTTTTATTTGGATGCCAGGGATCTGACTCAGGTCCCTCGGCTTACATGCAGGTACTATACTGACCAAACCACCTTCTCAGTCCCTAAACAACCTTTCAGCATATTCACAGAGAATAAAGAGTCAAACTCCTCAGTCACTTTCTTATTAAGGATCTGTTTATTGTTACATATTCATTTGCATGTATCTATCTTCTTGATACAGAAAGCATAAACATGAAACAATCAGCTATTCATATAGGTCAACTAATCATGCTTGAATTGGTTGTGATCTGAAAAATGGGTGCTTTTCGGCAACTTCCTAGAGTTGAGCAGAACTTAAGTGTTCTCACACTCAAATACTGGTGAATTCTGAAAAAAATCTTGCTTGGTGTGGCCTCCCATTTAACCAACAAACATTTTTCACAGGCATTGTCTCTCCAGACCACAGAACTCTGACTGATACTAGGTCCTTCTAACCCTGCTCTGAGATTTATCTCATCTTTCTGGTTTATAAATAAAGAAGTGAGCTTCAGAAAGTTGATTAGAACTGCTTCAAAGCTACTGTTAACCATTATTCTCACAAAAGATTTCCTTGTGAATGTATTTATACAATAGTTTTTCTAAAATGTCTTTTATATTCAACTAATCTTTTCCTCTTTGTTTCATCAATAGCATGCTGCCTTGATTAGTATAGCTTTACAATGTGTGAAGTTAAGTAGCATAAACTGCCAACTTTGTCTCTGTTCAATATTGAGGTAGCTTGGCTGACTTTTGCCTCCCAATATAAAAGTAGAATGGGTTAATTAAGAGACACAAGATAATTTTCTAGCTTTTTGACTAGATAGGGTTGACTCTCCAGGTCTAGTTCGGATGAATACCTACGATAATATTTTATCGGCCTATCTGTCCACATTTTAGTTCTTTGATTTCTTTCACCAGGGATTGGTAGTTTCCCTCATGTTAATTTTATGTTTTTTCTAGATTTAGACCTAAGTACTATTTGGAGTGTACTAAGGCAAATGATAATATGATTTTAATTTGAATTCCAACTGTTTGTTGTTGGTGCAGAACAAAGTAATTTGTCTTGTATCCTGTAACATTATTATAATCACTAAGTCTGAGAGGAGGGATTGGTTTTTGTTGCTGTTGCTTTTGTATATTTGGTGTTTACTCTTACTAATTTTCTGTATAAAATCACCAGCAAATAATTTAATTTCTTCTGCAATCTTTATCTCCTTTGTTCTTGGATCCCTTGAATGCCTTGAGCTTTTAGAACAATGTTGGAAAATATCAAGGTGAGATATTATGGGGGAAGTGCCAATTATTTTTTACCATTAATTACAATGTAAGTTGTATGTTTTTATAGACATTCATTATCAAGTTGTGGAAGTACCCCTACCCTAATATTTTTAATTTGAAGATAATCTTTATCATTAGTTGATGTTGGATCTTATCAAATGCTTTTCTCTATTGATACCATGTGATTTTTTCTTTCTATTGATATAATTATGTTCAGTTTCAAATGTCCATCTAGCTCCCCCTTCCTGATGTAAAGTTTAACTTGACTTTGTATCTATGTCTTTGTATAAATTGTTGAGATTTTATTTGCCAACATTTTATTGTTTATTATTGTGTCTATTTTGTGAGAGATGTTAGTCTTTCTTGAAATACCACTATTTTTATGACATTAGGGTAATCCATGCCTCATAAAGTTTAGAAATATCCTTTCTGCTTCTATTTTCTGGAGGTTGATAATTTCACTAAAATTTTTGGAAGAATTCACTAGTGAAAACACCTGGTCCCAGCGTCTTTCCAGTTCAAAAATTATCTATTATTGATTCAATTTTTTACATTAATAGTGGCTTATTGAAATTATGTTTCTTTTTTTCGGGGCCTGGAGGACTCTCGAGGATGAACACAACTCCTCCCAAATTTCTATATTTGGGGTGGGAAGAATTTTACCCATGAGCCTGCCCTGGGCCTCTGATACTGAGCAATTGGGTACCATTGGGCACTGAGCAATTGGGCAAAATGGGATGGGGTCAAAATGATTCATGTGCTGGGGAGAGAGGTCCTGCTCCTCAGCAAGTACAACAATCCAGAGAACACCTGGCCTGGGCAAAACAGTAGAGTTGGCTCTGGTTTTGTGAGTGCTGGTGGACTGCACCCAAAGGGGTAAGAGCAGGAGAACTGGCCCCACTCCTTGCTGTCTGTTGCATTGGGTGAGCTAGCTGGAGCAGTGTGGGAGAGCTCTCTGGGTGGTGATGATGATGGACAGCTGTAAAACTTATCAACCCAGCTGCCACCTAGGCCCAGAACCAGGACTATGAGGTAGCTCACCCCAACCCCGATATTATCTAAGAACCACAGGAGCATGTGAGGGTGCAGGACCTGCATATCCAAAGCTATAGGATCTCCAGGACACACAGCAACAATAGGATATCCAAGGGAAGCCCCAGTGAGAGCCACTATTGATAGTGTAGCAGAAGCCAGTGGCCTTAGATCAGACCAGAGAGGCCTCAATCCAGACTTGAACTCATTGCAAGGAATACTTACAAGTAAAATGTATACACTAAATGGTATTTTCTGTGTCTTACTGGGCCACACTACAGCTTCCATGCTGAGATTTTTGTTTTGTTGTTGTTTGGTTGGTTTTGGGTGTCTTGAGAATTTTGGGTTTTACTTTTACATTTTGTTTTGTGGCAAGGGCAGAAGGTAGAAGCAAGAGGACAGGGAGAAGAGTGGAATTGGGATGCATGGTGTGAACTCCACCAAGAATCAATAAAAAGTTAAGAAGAACAAAATCATCTGTTTCTGCTTGAGGGGGTTTATCTTTCACATAATTGATCCATTTCATATGGTCATCAAAGCTGTAAGTGCGAGTTGTTTATAATATTCTTCACCTATGCTTTTAGTATCTGTGAGATCTGTAGTGATGTCACTTCTTTTTGTGGGTAGTATTGTGTCTTCTTTTTTCTGTTATTTGTGGTACTGAGACAAACTTAATTATTTTTTTACAGAGATGGCTTTGGTTTAGGTGATTTTTGTCTGTTCGAGTTTCTCTTTCAATTTTAAGGATTTCTGCTCTACTGTTTATTAATTTTCTTCTGTTTATCTTAGATTCCATTTGCTCCTCTCTTTCCAGTTCTTGCAATGAATGATTGTAGGGTTAATTTTTAAGTCTCTCTCATTTGCTAATATATGTATTATATCTTACACATTTCCCACTAAGAACAATGAATCTTATTAATTTTAATAAATATTGTTTTTATTTTCAATTAAAAATATTTTATTAATATTTTTACTAATTCTTTAACAATTCCAAGATATTTTAAAGGTTCTCCTGAAATTTCATCAGTGATTTGTATCACATAAAAATGTGTTTAGTCCTTTAGCATTTGGGGGACTTTCCTAATTTCATTATTAATTCTGTTGTGGCCTGAGAATAAATTATACACCTTTTAGTCTTTTAAATAGATAAAGGTTTATGGCCCAGAATGTGTTTCACCTCAGTGAATGTTCTGTGCATTCTCGAGAAGCATGCGTATTGCGCTGTCAGAGAAGGTCATTTATACATGTCAATTGTATGGAACTGATTTATGATCTTGCTCATCTCAGCCGTTCCTTTGCTGATTTTCTGCCTAATAGGTATGTCAATATCACTTAGAAAAATGTCAAAGTCTCCCATTCTAACAGTGGATTCATCTATCTTTCACCTTGTAGTTCCTTAAATCATTGTCTGATGCCTTTCTTGTTAACCACATACACACCCAGGACTGATATGTCTTCCTGGAGAATTGACAGCTTTGTCACTTTATAATGTATTTCTTTATCCTTGCAAGTAATTTCTCCTTGCTCTGAAATCTAGTCTACTTCAAATTAATGCATGTATTCTCATTTTCTTTTGAGTAACACAAGACAATTATCTGTATCATTTTGTTTTTAATTTATACACATCTTATTTCAAGTGGACATTTATTATTTATTAAGGTATTATGGGCTAAACCTAGGACATCAGGCATGCTAGAGAAAGCTCTACTACTGAACTACAGTCTTTCCCCTCTTTTGACTTTTTGAGACAGGATTTTTGCTAATATGACCAAACTGACCTCTAATTTTTTCTGTAACCCAAGTTGGCTTTGAACTTGGATTCCTATGGCCACCATGTCTAATGTTAATGTATATCCTGGGGATTGAAATTCAGGTCTTCTTGCTTGTGCAATGAGTACTTACCCACTGAGCCATCTCCATAGACATTTCACTTAAAAGTACATACAAACATCTGCATGTACGCAATGACTTGTATAGTTAAGTGAATGATTGCTATTACTACTGTGAACTGTTGTTAGGTTAATGTGCGTTTTATCATCATGTGTTTATTCACTGGCGTCCTTCCTTCATGTAGACCCAAGATTCTGCCCATATTATATTTCCTTCTTTTCTGAAACTTAAGTTTCTGCCCCAGACAATTGTGATTCTCCATGCTTCTCTTCCAATCTAAGGGGTAGCTGTTTGTCTTGTATTATCAGTCATTGATTATTCCAGCTTTATGCCATATTTTAGGTTACACTAGTAGCTTCTGGGCTCCTCATGTGGCTCCTCAATAGCTAGAAATCTTTCCTGTTGCTGTAATTCTTTTTCCTCTCTAAAGAGATGGAGGAAGGCTAGGACAAGTAAGAAAAGAAAGAACTGAACTATAATGCCAATTAACTTGCTCTGAAGAACACAAAACATCTCAGGGAGGGGGTAGTGATGGAAGGTATCCCAGGACTTGTCTTTCACAGTACCATTCCTTCTTTACTGTGACACATTTACAGCCACCTGGTTCCTTGAACTCTGGTTTTAGTGTTGTTTATGGGCTTTAAAGGAACTGCTCTCAGAACCCTAAAAGCCACACTTGAGCATCAGGTGAGGGTGTTGCTGCATTGTTAAGCTTATATCCCGAGCTTTGGCACCTCTAGCAAACTAGGCTCAGCCACCCATCCTCAACAGGCCAACTACATAGACATGCCTAATGACATGCAGAGGAAAGAGACTTACTGAATGCAACTACATTGCAAAGAAGGAGTAAAAGAGAAGCAATGATCCTCCAGTACTGACATGAGGATTATTACTGAAATGGGAAGCAAGAAGCATGCTTAACTGCACACTTCTGGTCCTGCCCATTGCTGACACATCATTAAATAGTCTCTAGTCTCCTCAGTTGTCAGAGATGTTTGAATACTTTTCCTGGGAGACTGGTTCCCCCTCCACCTGGCACCAGGGGTTCAACCTTTCAATCCTCCCTTTGTAAGAATCCTGGGGGAATGTCCAATTCCTTGGGAAGGCATTTGTAATAGTCTGATATCAGAAAGGTGGAGCATAGGTGTCTCTTCAGAATATCTTCTTCCTAACCCTTTGGTGGTCATCTATCTAAGATCAAGAGCATGATAACATCATACCTGCCCGGAAAGTTATAACAGGACATGAGAATTTTAATGAGCACATGATATCCTTGCAATGTGCAGAAACTACAATGAAGTGAAAATAAAACTGAGCAAGGGGACAAGGACAAAGTTAGGTACAAATTGATCTTATTCTAGTTAATCTGTCACTGTCACAATCCTCACCTTTCTCCTTTCCTCCCTAACTTTTCCTCCAAGTGTCACCCATTCACTTCTCCATCAACACAGTTGGACTTAGTGAAAAGGCAGCTCTCTGCCTTTTTGACATCCCGACACAGTTCATCTCATTTTTTAAAATAAAATTTATTTAAATTAAAACAATCTTATTTGACATACCAATCCCAGTTCCCTCTTCTTCCATGCTCCCCACCATGCCGCCATCCCACCAACACCCACTCCCTAGGGAGGGTGAGCTCTCCCATGAGGGATCATCAAAGTCTGACACATCACTTGGGACAGGACTTAGGCTCTCTCCCATGTATCTAGGCTGAGATAGTAGCCCTCCATAGGGAATGGGCTCTCAAAGTCCATACACTAGGGATAAATACTGGTTCTTCTCTCAGAGGCCCCATAGACTACCCAGACCTCCCAACTGACACTCATGTTTGGTCCTATGTTGGTTTCTCAGCTATCAGATGGGATCCATGAACTTCCACTTGCTCAGGTCAGCTGTTTCAGTGGGTTTCCCCAGCATGGTCTTGACCTCTTTGCTCATTCCTCCTCCATCTCTACAACTGGATTCCAGTCATTCGACTCAGTGCTTAGCTGTGAATCTCTGCTTCTGCTTCCATCAGCTACTGGCTGAAGGCTCTATGAAGGCATTTAAGGTAGTCATCAATCTCATTATAGAGGAAGGGCATTTAAGGTAGCCTCTCCACTACTTCTTAGATTTTTTTTTGTTTTTTTTTTATGAGACAGGGTTTCTCTGTATTGTTTTGGAGGCTGTCGGTCCAGCCCAGCCTCCAGCCTCGAACTCACAGAGATCCACCTGCCTCTGCTTCCCAAGTGCTGGGATCAAAGGCATTCGCCACCACTGCCCGGCTCTTCTCAGATTCTTAGTTATGGTCATCCTTGTGGATCCCTGGATATTTCCCTAATGTTTACTTTTGTATTACAGTCATAATTAGTATGTGTTGTTGTTGTTGTTTTTGTCTTGTTGGTGTTAAAAACAAGTCCCTGCAATGCAGAAAATTCTTAAAATAGATTATTATGGACAACTATAAAATATAGCAGCCATTTATAATTACTTAATTTTGTTTCCTTCCAGTCACTCAAATATGCAAGTGCAGTCGCCCCTTAGGCCTCTTTGAATGCTCTATTCTCTGATTACAATATTGTTCCTCGAGATAGTCACACAAGTCAACCCTTCGTTTTATTGAAGGAGAGCATTTTCCCTAGCCAAACTATCTGACAGAGAAAATGCAATTACTGATCCTTAATTTGCACTAATGGTTGTCATAGAAACTGACTGGTGTGCTATGGCAAGTGTTATATGTGTTGTCTGTCTACCTCTGGCTTCTTCTCTGCAGAACCGCTACCCACAGCCCACAGATTGTGCCAGATTCGTGGAAGATGACATGGAAGCTTGGCAGAGTGGACTAATGTCTATCCAGACATCTTCGCTACTACAGTGTTATGTTGAGATAAAGTCATATCAGCTTTACATTCTGTGGGTTCTAGGTAGTAGAGCACTAGGCTTTTCTGTTCAATTTTCTCGTAGTGTAAAACTTTGTTGTTAGGGTATTCCAGATCCTAACATTGGTCATAGAATCCTTCCTAAATCTACCATGTAGCATAGGACTTTCTTTTTGGAAGAGTGAAAGTTGACTCCAGAGTTATTGTCTCTAAAATTGTGCTTTCTTTTGAGACAGTGTCTCACATAGTTCGGGCTGCCCTCAAAATCACAGTGAAGCTAAGGGTGACCTTGAACTCCTGATTCTCCTACCTCCTCCTTTCAAATGCATAGATTCAACAGCATATGCCACTACACCTTGTTAATCACCTCTGAAATTGATGGCATATGAAATTTCAATACCATATCTCTAATCACCATAATAATTATAACATGGGAGATTGGAGTCTCTTCGTAGAATTCTTAGTCTCATTAGTAAAAACATTTAAAAATGGACTCAAATAGAAGCCAGTGGGAAAATTCTCCTGGGCAGGCCGTCTGTGAATCTCAGCAGTTATTACCCAGGGGAGAAGAGCAGAGGAGAAAAGACAAAAATTATGCAGTTTGGGCTTCTGGCAGGAAGACCTATTACATGACAGTAGACATGGTGGTGAAGGGAGTTTTAGGGGAAAAACAAAAAAGCCAAAAGTGTCAGAAAAGGCATCCTTAGGTTCTATCAAGCACCCAAAAAAAGAGAGAAAGACAAAAAGGAAAAAAGGTGCAATTTTCTGAGTAAAGACTCAGTAAGGTAGGGAGATATAACTGGCCCGTGTGGTTGCTTGGCCTGTAGGAACTGGGCTGGGGCAAGAATGGGAAGGAAAATGCCATGTCCCATCAATGGAAAAATTATTCTGTCCATCTCTTTCGCATTGTAAATGTAACCCAGCCTTCCTATTGGTTGTCCTTTGATTAGGTGATTGACAGGTCTAACTAGGATGCATGTTTGATAAACAATCTATCACTGAGCTACATTCCCAGCCTTGTGTTTTATAGTTTAATATTCACCTGGCTGGCCGAAACACAAACATAGGTGTATGTCAATGCAGAAAGAGAAAGCTTCTGTAATCCATGATCTTGAAAGACATTAACTATTTATATAAAATCAGCTAACACTCTTCAAACATCTAAATGAATAATATGAGATTATAAATGAATAATTAGTTAGATTATGCAGAACTAACTTTGTAGAAGATATTATTGTCCGAATAGCAGACAAAAATATTTATTTAAACATCTAAATGAAAGTAGTATGTAGATAAAAATAGAGACAAATAGTTTTCACAATTTTAATAATTTATATGTCAACATTCCTAATATGTAAAAATATTAGATTATTAGCTACTTAATACCACGTAGGTCCAAAAATTATTTTAAAATATCCTGTCCCTGAATTTTCACATCTTTGAGGATGCTCACATAGATAATATCCACAGTAAGCACTGTGGGAACTATTACACTGATCAAAGTGGCAAAAATATAAATATCATGGAGATCAGTTCAAAAGAATAAAGGTATTATAATCATTTTTCATTTATCAAATTTTAAAACAACATATATTTTAGATATATTCTGATAAAATTTATCTGATATTTTGATTCTAGGAAAGGGGAAACGAAAAAGCCATCAAATGAAATAACAACAAAGCTACCCAACAATCTTCAACCTTTAAGTTTAACAGCTCAATGGAGTAAAGCCAGTTTCCATCATGCCTGCATTTGTATTGCTACCTATTAAGTTCTAGATCCCACACAGTCAATAGCACAGAAATATCAATGGAAAAATATTTATTGAGAATAAAATCAGTTTTAAACCACTGTCATGCAATTGACATAGATAATGACAGAAATGAGGTCTGTCTGTATTATTTATCTTTTTGTTACTGTGGTAAAAATAACAAGACCATGGCAGCACATGAAAGCCTAGTCTAGGTTTTGATTTCAGAGGGATCTTCCATAGTGGGGAGTCATGGGGACAAGTGGCAGGCATGGCAGCAGGAGCAGAAAGCTGAGAGCTCACACCTTGAGCCACAATCAGGAAGCAGAATGAGCCAACTAGAAATAGGCTGGGATTTACTCATAAAGTACACAGGCAGTGGTAAGACTGTGCCAATCATACCTCTCCTAACCGTGCCACCACCTGGGGACCAAATATACAAGTGCCCTTGACTATGGGGAGGGAGTTTTTCTCATTCAAAACACCCCAATGTTCTAGTTAATTTTGTCAACTTGACACATCCTAGAGTCATCTGAGAAGAAAATCTCCATTGAGAAATTGCCTAGGTCAGATGAGCAGATGAGCATGTTTTTGAGGGTTGTTCTTCCTCAGCTGTCAGTGAGTTCCTTGATAGGATGTGATGTTGCATGGCGAGTGAGCAGTCCTCTCTTGAACGTCTTGCTTTGAGTTCCTTCCCTGACTTTCCTAAATGATGGGCTGTGACCCAGAAGTGTTAAGTTGGAAACAAAACCTCTTTTCTCTCCAAAGTTGCTTTGGGTCAGTGTTTTAGCACAGCAGCCAAAAGTAAGCTAGAATGAGTCAAGAGCATTATGTCATTTGCTGATTATCAACTTACATTAGCTGTAGTTTCAGAAACAATCAAATAACACACTAATGAGAATACCCATTGCCTTAGCGGAAATGCCCTGAGCACACTCATGTGTTTTTCAGCCAGGGCAAACTAAGGGTCCAAGTACAAGGTCAAAAGGACTGCTTTAATGTATGTTTACTTTACCTGAGACCTACAAATGAAATGAGCTGAAGTTAAGAAGATATTACCAGTAAAGTAGGTTTAATAATCGGTTACAGAAACCCATGACTGCTTGTGGGAACTATTACACTGATCATTTCTTACATAAACTGCTACAAGTGAAACATATACTGTTGAAGATGTAACCACACTGAAGAATCTAGAAGCTTCATGAATTTCTTACATTTCATGAGCTTCAAGGATCCTCTTGCTATCCTGCTTGGTCAAAATGTTAAATTAATATTCATTAAATGAAAGCTAAGCAGCAGATTATTAATCAAGGAAAAATTTGCTGTCTCAAAAAAGTAATTACTTTCATTTCTGTTTTTGTTTTCATCTCGATATATAGACTGAGGGCATCTTACCCTGGTGGTTATGTAAAACTGCAAATGAATGCAGGATTATTTAAACTAATCATTTAGTGAGGACAGCAATCTTAAGCCTAAAATTAAAAATATTTAGAAAATGTTTTCTTCAAATTTCATATAAAATTTTAGTTTATGGGAATGCTTTAAAGAAATTATACTACTTAAACCAAAGTGCTTGGAGCCAGAGACCTTCTAGACATGACAGAGGAGCTGTCATGAAATATTAACAATATGGTTTCCTATAAAAGACCTGTATACTGACATCATCAGCTGGCATGCCAACATGAATGAGGGAAATCTTACAAAGGCCTACAACTAGATAAAGAGCTACAGGCAATTAATGGCTGCTGAGAGAGGGACAATCAGTCTTCCCCAAGAATGAGACCACTGATTATCTTATCCCAAGTGGCCCAGGCCCTAAACATATCTGCAAATAAACAACACTGAATGAATTCAGGAAGTGGTGGTGGGGGTGATGTAGTGTATGCAGATGTGTGTGTATATATATATATATATATATATATATATATATATATACATATATATATGTGTGTGTGTGTGTGTGTCTGTGGGGTGTGGGGGGGCATGTACTATCACTTTCTCCTAAACATCCACTTACTTTATCAAGATTAGTAGTCTGGTGACCAATGTTGCAAATAAAATGTGAAGATGCTGGAAGAATGTTGTATTTGCACTTATTGAAATGTGATTGTGTGTGTGTGTGTGTGTGTGTGTGTGTGTGTGTGTGTGTATCTGTGTATGGAGGCCATTTGAACTTTCTCAAATGCTGTCTGACTTAATTTATGTTTTTCAAAGACAGAATACCTCATTGGCCTTGAACTCATCAAGTATGGGCTTGCCAGAAAGCCCAGTCTCCACATTCCCTGCTCTGAGATTGCAAGTGCATGGCATACTTCTGGTCTAAAATCAAAAAACAAACAAGCAACAAACCTGGGCTGTGAAGCTCAGCATCAGAGCTCCATGTCTCCATGTCAAGCACTCAACCAACTGATTACTTTAATAATAAGCTAGTGCTGAATGGAAAACCGACTGATTGCCTATCAATATTATTTTTAAATATTTGCCTTAGGCTGAATGCTATTGGTACTGACCCAATTATACCCAACAACACATCAGAGCTCCTGCTGTATAGAGGCTTACAGGAACAATGAATAGAACCAAGACCTTCCCAAGTTTACACTCAGTGGAAGAAGAGAAAGACTCCAAGGTTTGCTGTCTGTGCAGAGCACTATGAAAACTAATAGAGCAGGCTGAGAAATGGTGGAGGAGAGGTACATAGACAGGGTGGTGAGGAAGACCACAGAAATAACTGAGAAAGCGTGCTCCCGGCATGGAGAGCAGGAATGCAGAGACTTAGGCAAGGGTATAACTGAGGTGTGTGAGACAAGAAAGAAGGTGTATGATACCAGAAGAGAGGACAAAGGAAGTAATAGCAGAGTGGGAAAAATGATAGAGTCTGGATGTACAATGACAAGCTTTGGGAGAGATGCAACAGGGAAGTGAAATTATTTGACTTCTACTCTTAAACAACATTACCCTGGCTGTCAGGGGAAAAGCAAATGTAAAGGAAATAGGGTACCTGAGACAGAATTGGGTTTATCCATGTAAAAAACATGGTATTCACTTCTAAGAGAGTAGTAGAAGGAGTGATCAAACCCAGTGCATATTTTGATGATAACCTAGACATCAAACTTCATCAGGACCGGGTCATTGCATGTAAAAGGAAGCAAACTCTCTCTCTGCCTCCCACTACCTGTTTAAAATGGGTGAAGACTAGGCATGGCCAAGATTTTCCTGTGTTTTGTCTTGGTGAGTTCTACCACTCCACTACCATCTAACACAGAGACATGGGGACAAAGATGGGCAACTGCTGGGCTGTGGAGAGACAAACAGAAACTCCTGTCCATTCTTTTAATCCTTGTCTGTTGCCCTAAGTTTGTGGGTTTGGAGGGGATGATCACATCTTATCACATCACTTTTAGCTCAGGCTTTAACTCAGACCTGCCTGTATTTGGAATTTTCCTGAGGAGGACAATTACCTCAGAGTCTGAGACATTTCTGGAGAGTGTAGGGTTGGCAGAGGGGAAGAAGAAAAGAAAAATAATTGTGGGGGGGTGTAGTCCACAGAATGATTTGTTAACAAATAGAGAGCCTCTGTTTCTTCAGCCAATTCAGGTATTTGATTCAGCCATGACTTGGGGTTCTTCATTTGCTGAATGTTTGTGAGTTGTAACTGGATATGACTGTCTGGCATTTAAGCCTCTTTTAGAGTTAGCCTTCACTCCCAGTAAAAAGAATTCACATTTTCCAATTCCCTTTACCCACTTCCAAACACCTAAGTAACAACCAGATGAACTCAAGATTCATTTAAATCTCCTCTGGACTTGCCAAAATCATCACATTTCACACCATCTGTTGTCTGATAAGCCTATTCCAATGTCCCCGACCGATGGAGGAGATCCTTGGCCTCAGCTAACATTTTTCTGTTGACTTTCTGCCACACTTGTGATGAGGCCTAATGTAGGATGAACAGCTTTTCCACATCAGCAAGGTTTTTGTGGACCAGGTTACAAGGCTTCCTCCATACTAACCTCACCATTTTTGCATCTAAACCTACTGCCAGCAGTTTAAACTTTGCTCTCAATAGGTGTCAAAAAGAAAGATTCTTGTTTAAGAGAGCTGTTCTTCATTAGGCTGGCTGCAAAGACCTCCTACCATTTTATCCTGCTACGTAGTCATGGGTGGCCCCATTTGACTGTGATATGTACTCTCCTTCCCTTGGCCTGTCCAATACGAGAGGTATTACAATGTCCATCACTTGTAGGTTGAACACCCATGCAGGTGCACCACTATTATTGGATATCTCAGTGATGGTCACTTAAAAATAATTATAATGGTGAAGGTTTATTCGTTGCTATAGACCACTGCTTGGTCAGGATAAGGAGATACAAAAGTAGACAATAAAAAATGCAGATTACAACAGAGCATAGCAATACCATACTAAACTATATGTATGTACTTCATTTTTGTATATGTTCATGTGTGTATGTTTATATGCGAATATGTATATAACTATATGCCTGTATGATGATTTGGGGTCAGTCTTAAGTATCATTCCTCAAAAGCAATCCAACTTATTTTTAAAGATGAGGTCCCTCATTGACCTGACAGACACAAAATAGACTAGCTTTCTGTCCAACAAGCCCCAAGGATATTCCTGTTTCTGCCTCCTTAGAACTGCGATTACAAGTGCCTGCCATTATGTCTGGCCTTTCTTTTCTTTCTTCGTTTTTTAATGTAGGTTCTGGGAATTGAAAGCAGGTCCTTGTGTTTAGACAACAAGAACTTTACCAACTGAGCTATCTTCACCAGCTATGTTCTAACTTTTGAGCCTCAACCACTTAAGACTTCCAGGATCAGCCTGACAATTGATTGTACACTGACTGAGTAGACTAAAATAATCAAGATTTGTCTTGTCCTCATTGGACAACTAGAGTTGATCAAGAAAAAATACATCATGAGGTCATTATTAATAATAACCTTTATTTGAATGTCACTATGACATATTCTCAAATATATGTGTGTGAGAAAGGTGCAGGAAATGCCCATTACAGCATCAGATTTCCCAAACAAAGGTGCAAGCCATTACCCAAATGGAAAAGATGAAACCAAATCATGAAAATTACTGGGATGTCTGTACAATGTCATGAAACAATATTAAATAGTCTCTGGGCAGAAAGTTTCTAAAAGTACCAAAAGTTTTTTATAACCTAAAAGTTTATCATATTTATGGTTAGTAGATTGCTGGATACAATGTTTTGAGAGCATCTTAAAAATAACAGGTAGGTTGTGAATTTCTAAAAATAGGTTTAATCTGACTTAATTTTTTGGTTGACTGAACAAGCAATAATTAACTGTGGCTTTGACCTAATAAAACATCAATGGTACTCTGAAGGTAAAAAAAATATAAAACCAATGTACAGAAGGTATTTTTGAATTATGTAACACCTTTATCAGAGCAAATCAAGGGTTTCTAGAGGAAAAAAGCAAAAGTTTTGATCCCAGAATAGATAGAAGAAAAACCTACTTCCCTAGGAGAAAAGTAGAAAACCTTCCCAAGCACAAGACACATTGGTATCCTTGGGGAAAGATGCATGGAAAAGATGTAAGAAGCATTCTCCTCCAGAGGAAAAGCTGCCCACGATCCCTGTCTTAGGGTCCTACACCAATGCTCAGCAGAGGTCTACCACCACTAAGGGAACTTTCTCCCAAAGTTGACAGGTAAGCCACAGAAACGTTTTGCCATGGAAGGGACAGATATAAGCATTTTGAATTCCCCAAACCTGAGAATTTCATACAGTAAGAAGGAGAGTAAGGCTGGGCAAGCATGAACTAGAGTACAAAAGACTCTAACTACCATAAGCCTAGCCTGGGTGTCAAGCAAGAAGAGTGGACTTCTGAGAACAGTCAAATTTCAGGGTTAAAACATGCAGGATTATGTGCACCTAAAGAAGGTAGGGGAGAAATACCTATAAAAGCACTCTGCTGTCCTACTACCTGCCATTATACACGTGGAGTACCAGATGTAGTGATGACAGCAGAAAATCACCAAGACAGCTTAAGTCCTGACTGGAGTAACTCTATCCTCTACACCAACAGTCTGGTATATAAAAAGGCATGACTGTGTCTGGATGTGGACACAGTTTACGTCAGTAGGACATCATGTTTAGTATCCAATCAAAAAGTGTGAGATACAAAATAAAGCAGGAGAAGACTAAATATTGTCAAGACCTAAAGTAGTTACTATAACAGGACTCAGAGATGAATAAAATGTAAATGGGGTTCTTAATTGGTCTAAACAATGAAAACCCAGAGTCAGATATAGAGAAAAATGCTGAGAGATCAGAGAGAAGAAGGAGCAAGCCAAAGCCACTTTTACCTCATTAGTTTCCCAGCAGAAATGAGAGTGAGTTCCTGTTTCTTCTCGCATATATCCTCTCTGCCCAAACATCTCACTTCCTGTCTCTGCCCAGTCACCTCACTTCCTGTTTTTGCCTAGTCTGCCCAATCATCTCACTTCTCATCTGTCTGTACAGACCTCCTGACTTCTGTGGTTAACTAGTGGCAAGATCTGTCCTATGATCTTCAGACAACCTTTATTTGTATAAGCAAGATATCCCCATAATCAAATACTGGGAAAATCCACAAGAGAACATGACTATGATTAATACACTAAAGTTGGAAGCAGAAAAGACAGAACATGTACAAATTACAAAGGAAACTTCCATAAGAGATAAAATCAAATAAAATAAAACCATTACACATGCATGTACGGAATCAGTGATGCAGATGTCTTGGCAAGAGCATTTACATCAGCATGCATACACTCAATTTGACATTATAAGAGATGAGTGCTATGGTTCCTGAGCAAGATGTCATGAAAACTTTTGAAGCATTCTGTATTTTCTAAACCCTTCTTTTTCAAAAGCCAAAAGTATTTTTGATGGGTTTCAAGCTAATTTATTAGTGGCAATAAAAGAATTGATGAATTAGAAAATAAGCCTGTGTGAGCTGTTTCATTAATATTTAAAATAAAAAGGATCCACACAAAAGCATACCTCACAAAGGCTCTTGAATAATATATACTTTTATACACATTGGATGAAACCTGAAGGAAAAAGGCTAATTGGACAGAAGAAATATTTGAAGGGCACTAACAATGAACTTCCTAAAAATAAATATTTCAAAAGAAAGAGTCCAGATGCTCAGAGAAACACAAGTAGAATATATGACAAAAATAATATAGCTACTAAAAATAAAATATCAATATAAGATTTCAAAACAAGTGCTGACATTAAGCATATGACATAAAGAAGAACAGAGCACAACAGCAGAAAACTATGTAACTCAGTAGTGGACTTGCATGTTATAATAATAAAAAGGGGGAAACCTAGAATTTGTCACTTCAAATATGTCCCTCAAAAGTGCAGATAAAACATAAAACTGTTGTAATCAAGCAATAAGGATTTTTTCCAGAATATCTGAGCGACACAAAATGTTTAAGAAAATTCCTCAGTAAGAAGAAGCCACAGTATGCACAGTGTCTTAGAAATGTTTGCCATTTTGTCATAAGAAATTGGAAAATTAGCTGAACACAAAAATTCACACACAAAGGAAAATAACAATACTTAAGATAGTTTATGGTGTATGAAGTATCTAAGTTAACATTAGCGTATTTTAAATTTTTATTTAACAGCAATTAGTACATTGACAATTATTAAAAGAACAAGTATATACCATTTTCTGATTTTTATTGCTGTAATAAGCATAACCAAAAGCAACCCGAAGAACAAACTGATTATAGCCCATCACCGAGGAAAGGCAGGGCAGGGATTCAAGGCAGGAACTACAGCAGACACCATGGAGGAATGCTGCTCACTGGCTTGCTTCTTGATTGCTCAACCACCTTTCTTAATACAGTCCAAGCTCATTTGCATAGAAATGGCACTGTTTACAGTGGGCCAGGCTTACCTATAGCAGTTAGTCACCCAGAAGACAATCCATACATGGGCCCACATGCCAATCTGATTGAGGCAATTCCTGAACTGAGGTTCTCTCTTTCCACATGTGTCAAGTTGATAAGATTAGTAATCTTAACCAGAAACTAATTCATGAATTTAAAATGGTCATTCTTTCTAGAAGCATAGATAGTTGTCAAATGTAACAACACAGCTTTTTAAATTTTCAAATGGGCACTTAAAATAAAAGTTTAACTCTGTATAAATAAGAACGTTTATAAGCCTTCTTAAAAATTATAGCATAGTTTCTAGAAGTGTAATTTTCAGTACAAACTAAAAGTAACCTGTCATGATGTGTCAAGCACTCTTTGAAGCTTTATCCTCCTAACAGTTTTGATATAGGGATTGTGACAAATACTAGATATACAAAAAAATGGCACGTGGAAACTTTATCACATTTGCAAGCAAAATCACTAAGGGAAGGAACTAGAATCCTCATTAAACCATCCAGTTTCCATTGACCAGGTTCAAAATAACTACTCTGCTATCATGACAAAAGATGCTAAAACAGATCTGATGCAAATTCATATTAAAAGTAAATGGTAAGAAGTAATCATGGGAGTCCATAAATATTTCATCTCCTAAGTGTCCTAGCAACTTGCACTATTCTTTGTCTCATTGTGTGTGTGTGTGTGTGAGAGAGAGAGAGAGAGAGAGAGAGAGAGAGAGAGAGAGAGAGAGAGAATCTGTCAAACTCAAGCATGGCAGTGAAACATGGGTCCCTTGTTTCTTACATTTAATTAAACAAACTTCAGGTAGAATTGGTTTTAAAATCTTTAAATGTGGTATTTGGAAGTACACAGAAATTAGAGGAGCCATGATTCAAATGTTTTCCCAGGTCATCGGTGAGTGCTTTATTCCCAAATGAAATGAGAACTCACTATTAATTCAAATTGATACAAATACATAATGGAGTATGAACCAAGTGCTCTCTCTCAAAACAGTCTTTCTTGTCTTTAAAACTCTAATGAGGATAGGGGTATAGCTCATTAATAATGTGCTTGCCAAGCATGCACAAAACTTTGAGTTCTGTCCTCAGTATAAGAAAGAAAAGGGGCAGATGAAGAGGGAAGATGAGGAAGAGAAGGAATACAGAAAAGAAAGCAGAAACAAAGAAGGAGAAGGAACAGGAGAGGGGAAAGACGAATGAATTCTGGGTTTACTTTGTATACTACTGCTCTAAAGTCTAGAATAGTTTACCATTATAATCATATCAGTGAAAGGAAAAATAGCACACATCACGAATGTATTTCACAGCTCACATCGATTCAGAGCTCCCTGGAAAACTGATTAGTCAATGGGCTGTTTGAGTAAAAGCAGTCAGCAGTCAGTGCCAAGACTGCCAAAGTGTAGAGATGCTAGAATCCTTTCAAAAGACTCTGTCATTCTTGCACAGATCAAGCTCCCATGCTCTCATGTAGGGGGTCACCTCCTAACTGCACAAATATCTAGCAATATTAATCCTGCAGCTGTTACACAATATTGTTTAAGTAAGAATGACAAGACAAAAATCCACGTTTCCTGAATACTTCTTACCTAGCCTTTATTAAATCCACAGAGGCAGAACCCAAACATTGGTAGTAGGCTACCTCTACTACTTTAATACTACTACTACTGCTGCTGCTGCTACTACTACTACTACAAAAAAAAAACTGTACCATCTCTTTGTAAAGACTTGTGCTTTCCTTCTAGCAAAATCCTGAGAGTACACTAAAAATAATCCAGTCCACCAGTTTTAGATTAAGATCATCAAAAGCAACACTGCAGAGAATTACTGTAAATGTGTGTGTAATGATTGTTCTAGAATGTTCCAGTGTACCAGTAAATTACCATGGACAGAATTTGAAATGCTACAGCTAATTGAGAAACTAAATCACATTTAAACATAGATGTGCTCAAAAAATAAATAAAAGAGGAAACCAAGGACACAATCAATTAAGGAAATTGGGTGACTTATAAGTAAATTTTCAAATAATCATGGCCCCAGTGGTCACGTGACTCTGTGATTCTATTTTCCTTCCTTGGTTCCCAAAGCCCTTATGGAACCAGCCAGAATAGTTCTTAAAGTTCGTGTATTTCCTGAGTCTTGGCATTTCGGGAGTGAGAATGCACAATGGAAATGTTTCCGGCCCCGGCGGCAAATAATGTTTAACAGGGCTTAATCACAGCCATGAGAGCCTCTCTTCAAACAAAACATATCACTTACCAGTGACGTCTATGACTGCCGGGTGTTTGTTTCAGTTAGTGACTTTGTACATGAAATATGACTAATATGCAATGCTCAAAATAACTTTGTATCGCTTCTGTCCCCAGTTCCCACCAGATCCTACACACACACACACACACACACACACACACACACACACAGGTTTCAAATGAATGGAAAGTAACCAAAACAATCCAGATGGCCAAGTGGGGATTGTAGCCATTTTTAGTCTAAAACAAGTATCCTAGCACCTCCCTCAGCACTCTCAAGAATGTCTCTACCCTTATGGAGTGTTCTCCTCTTGAAGATAATTGGGTAGAGATCTTGACAGACTACAGACACTGCACCAAAGGCTACTGCCTGTGTATTTGAGCAGGAAGAGTAAACAACCATGGCATCTAGCAGAGAACAACTTCACAAAGTAGCCCACCCTACCCGTGTGGTAAACAGCAGCCAAGGCCCAACTCACCTGAATGCAACCCTAGGTAGCATGACCTAACAAGCTGTCATTGCAGCACAGAATTGGAGAGATGGAAGGGGGCTGCTCAGGACTCTGGATTTGGGGGTTCTTAAATTAATACACTAAGCAGTCAGCAATAAGGTAAATAAACAGAGGGGAAAACACAGAAATATACTTTATTATAGTGTGAAATGGAAGGCTTAAAGAGGACAAAAGCAGGGCAGGAGAGATGGTTCAACTATTAAGAGCATGTGCCTAGCAGAGGACCCAATTTGATTCCCAGCACCCATGTGGGTCTCCTCACAATGGCCTATAACTAACTCTAGGTCCAGGAGATCCAAGTTCCTGTCCTTGCTCCCCACTCACATGCATAAAAGGGAAGGGGTTACATCTTAACCACGCTACTGACTACCATTAAACACATTCCTACTTTTGTGAAACCAATTTCTGAAGTGTCTTTAATCTCACAAAATCTAATCCTTATTCCTTCCTTCCCTCAAGTTTTGGTAGTAGTAATTTGCTTTTCTTTATGATTTTGGCTACTCTACATTCCTCATCCAAATGGAAGCACATAGAATTTTTTTAAATGGCCATTTCACTTAGTCAATGTTCCAAGGTTCATCCGTATTATAACACAGATTAATATCTCTTTTATTTTCAGACTGAATAACATTCCATTATGTGTGTTTAAAACACATTTTATTTTTTTTTCATTTGCCATATACATTTGGTTGGCTCCTACCTTTTGGTTATTGTGGGTAACGTAGCTATGAACCAAATATATAAACATCTTTTCAAGCCCCTGCTTTCAATTACTGTGTATATAGAAGAAATGGAATTGCTGGATCCTATGATGTTATTTTCCATAGTGGTTGCACCATTTTACATTTCCACTAACACAGCCCAAATTTTTGTATTTCTCCACACCCTCTCTAATACTTCTTTTCTAGTTTTTGTTTCTGTCAAATGCATGTGAAGTGCTATTGGAATTCCATTATTTTTCTGATAAAATTTCCAGAAGGGTCCTCTGCTCTTTCAGAAGACATTTAAGAAAATAGAGAATTAGTCAATAAAAGATTGATAGATGTACAAGTGATTTATGAGAAATCATTTCTCATCGAGTAATGTACCTTGAGCCCTGGAAGATCATGAAAACAAGCTCTTCCCTCTCCCAGGCTCCTGGGGTTTACTAGCCCAGGGTCTCAGCCATTAAGACTAACTTTACTATGTAATGGTATGAGCTGTAAAACCTGGTGGGTGTTATTCATCACGGTTGAACTTTATCTGACACAACAAGAGGTGGCAGCAAATAAGACTGTTAAATGGCTTCATCTGCTTAAAGCAAAGGCTGAAGATCCAATTTCCCCATCCCCTCTTTCCCCCTAAGCATTCTGCATTTTATAAAACTGAAAACACATTTACCCCAGAGCAACACCGCCCCCCTCATCTTTTAAACATGTGTGTCCCCAGAGAATGATTCCATATGCTTCTGATTCGTTTACAATTAATTCATCAAAATGTTATTTTGATGTCCAAGAAGCTTTATTAAGGCTCTCTCATGAGTCTTTTTTCTTAGAAACAGGAAATGGTGCTTTGCCAAAAGCCAAACTCAAAACACACTGGAAGAGTTTGAGCTGAGTTTGAAACACTAGGACTTCAATGTCTGGGCAAATGCCAAACTTGGACAAGAACAGCGCTTCATCTTAACATGCAAGCCAAGCCTGGGTTTAAGAGACTATTAGTCACTGGCTCTTGAGATGCCCAGCATGACATGAATCTCTCTTGTATGAATATCATGAGATCTCAGGCAAGCTGTAAAGCAGTATGAAGACGGAAATGAGTACAGACAGCTTTTCAGGTTTACTCTATCAAGACAGTGAGTTTATAGAAATATCTTCAGACAGTACACCCACAGAGAACCTCCAAGTAGTCTTCCAAAGTAATCTCTCTTGCCTTTCTCTTAGTTATTTCAAACAAGAATGCTTAGTGCTGAGTGTTTCTGAACACCACGGTCCTACTTTTATGCTATATCTTCCCTCTACACTCCAGCTACTCTTCCATTGAGGTCAGTATCATTCAGCCTTCTGTGCAACATTGGTACTTAACCACCTGAAGCACTCTGTTCCTCTTCCCATAGGATCTTTCACATTTCTGTCCCACGTCAATCCTCCTTATACGCTCCAATCTAACCAAACAAACCAGATTTCCTCATGTCTCACTTTACACATTCAGATCTTCAGTTTGGAAGTCTGGTTAGTCTATGGAGCCTCTAGTAGTGGATCAGTGTGTATCCCTAGTACACAAATGGACTTTAGAAGCCCACTCCACATAGAGGGGCACTCTCAGCCTAGACACTGGGGGAGGGTCTAGGCCCTGCTCCAAATGATATGACAGACTTTGAAGATCCCCCATGGAAGGCCTCACCCTCCCTGGAGAGCAGGAAGGGAATGGGATAGGGGGTCCGTGGAGGGTAGGGGAGGAGGGGATGGAGAGGGAACTGGGATTGGCATGTAAAAAAAGATTGTTTCTAATTTAAGTTTTAAAAATGGAAAAAAACTAATCTTACTGTTTATCATCTCATATTACTTTGTCTTTCTGAATCTCATTGGCCTCCTATCTGTTCAGAAGCCTAGAGTACTTATTTCAGTGTAGGTATACATTAGTCATAGACTATTCTTAAGATCACTTTTGCTGTGACCTTGTGTACATTAAAAGTGAACTAACCTGAATTTTTGTCCTTAGTATTGCTAAGTTATTTTTATGCTGTAGATGGGGATATAGTTCAGTTGGTAGAGTGCTTGCCTTGTGTGGATGAGGTCCTGGTTTCAATCTTTTAGTTTTGTGAAGAAATAAATAATAATAATAAACATACCTGCAGTATTACTAGCATTTTGTATGCAGAAAGGACAATAGTAGGTAAAGGTTGCAATATTGAATTTTAGAATTCTACATGAGATAATAGGTCCATAAAGCTTTTCCTGTTATGACGCACATGATCTTGTTTCTAATTCAATTGGATATGATCCCAGAAGAATTCTAGTAAGATGAATGTTAACAGTAGTATATTTAATATAAGCAGAAGGGTCAAATTATAAGTCTCTTAAAGTCAAGTCTACCGTGTACACTTCCAACTCACCTTAAAATCAATTATTAATATCAGGAAAAAGAAGAACAAAAATTAAAATACTATTTTTCATCTCAATTGTTATCAACAAAGAATAATGGTTAACGATATAAAGATAAACAGAATCCTAAGAAAAAATTGTCACATGAACCAGGATTTTAAGATATTATAAAGAAAAAGTCTAAGGAGGAAATAGTGAACTTCTGACAATGTTTTTGAAACTGTGAAAAACAACTTGATAACGTCAACTTCAAGGAGGAAGGACTCATTTCGGCTCACAGTTTCAGAGTTGTCACTCTGGTGATAGAGAGTTGTGCTGTGATGGCACTTTGTGGTGGAGTCTGCATGGAAGAACTAATCTATTCACCTCACGGTAGCCACAAAATAGAGGGAAGGTCCTGGTACAAGATATACTCCTCAAATTCATGCCCCTACTAACCCAATTCCTCCAAATAGGCCACACCATCTGCTAACGCTCAGGTGTAAAATTACCAATGGACTATCTACATGTAATTCAGAGTCTGTGACATAATCACCTAGCAACAACCTGGCAAGTGCTGACATATGGGCCTTCAGGAGCATGTAGGCAGGGAATGTTGTGGGTGAGGTTTATTGTAAAATAAGATTATCATAAGGACATGGGAAGATAGAGAAGAGAATAGACATGATTTTATACCTCCTAACTCAGTCTGGAAATGGATAAAGGTCTACCTGCTACCTGCCACCTGTTCCTGAGAAGCAGAAGATGAGTGAGGGCTACTCTGAGAATTCTTCATGTCAGAAGCATCCCAGGAAGACAGATGGTGCCTTTGGAAATGTCAAAAACGTCTGAACTATTTAACTGACATCAGATGAAAGAGACCTACTTCAGAGTATCTCCTGCCATCTGTTTGATGCTAGTTACAAGAGCAAGAGTCACCAGTACCTATAATCCTTCCTTACTGGTTGATTGGAGTGAGGAGTCTAAGGGTTTGGAATCAGAGCAGACAGTTCAAATGGAAGTTTACAGACACTAAAAGACAGTCAACAGGAAGTTTCCAGAAACTAAGCTCCCACTCAGCAGGAGACAGCATGTTCCACTCCATACAATGCGAACTAAGCTGGATCCACAAAACCAGATCTAATTTGATTGTGAGGAAAACAAGATTACGGGGGTGGGGAGAGTGGACTTTGATATTCAACTATGGAACATTTGGTATACAATAAGTTCTCATTTTCCAGTTGTCAAGATTAGGAAGCTTTTGGTTCCAAACAATAAGTATTTGATTGGTTCATCTTGTGATTACATATTTACACCACATAATTAGATAATAGGTTTAATTTTTTAAATTTTACCAAGTTCAGAAATTTTAAAGTTTTTGTGAATTTGTTCAGAGAAGGTCTAATTTATTAGATTACAGAATCTCAAGCTTTTGAGAACACTTGCCAGAGAACTAAAATACATGACAAGTATAGTTAATTTTTTAAAAAACTTTGAGTTTATAAATGACATTCAAAATTATTTAGCTGCTACCTAAAAAGTAGTTTCTGAAGTTGACTGAATAGAAAGAGTGAAATAGTGATATCATCCAAATTTTGACAAAAGAAGCTGTGAGCCTGTTCCCTACTTTCTTCTACAGAGATGCTGGCTACACAATTGAGACCAGGTTCCTTTGGGGAATGTAGTCCACCTAAACCAGTTTCTGGAGTGCACACTCACAGAATCTGCTACACTGATACTGGCAGGAAGATTCATGACGTTTGCTGTGATAATGCCCACCCCGACACCAGACAATGAGTTTGACAGTATCTGGATTAGTTCACACTCAATGCCCACTTCTCAGAGTCCCTCTCATCATCCGAGTGTGGAATAGAAAAGAAGCCTACACTAAGTCTTTTGCATCTTGCTGGGAAGAATGGAGTAGAAGCCTTTTCAGAAATGTTAGACAAATACTATATTGATGTTTCTTTTATGTTTACAGATGCTTTATCTGCATAATATATCTGTGAACTACATATATGTGTATGTGTGTGTGCATGTGTGCCAGTATATGTGTGTGTATGTATGTGTGAGAGAGACAGAGAAAGAGAGAGAGAGAGAGAGAGAGAGAGAGAGGGGGGGAGAGAAAGAGAGAATAACATACATGCAGTGCCCACAGAGGCTAGGTGAGGGGAGTTGGATCCCCTGGAACTCAAGTTTCAGCATTTGTGGTCTGCATGTAAGAACTGGGAACTGAATCCAGCTCTCTTGCAACAGCAACCAGTGCTCTTAACCACTGAGTTATTTCTTGAGCCCCAAGGAACCTATTTCTGTCTTGACAATATTAGAGGGCTGGTGGAAGCTGATATACTCCATATACTGGAAACCACTATAAGTAAAAGAGATTTGTGAGATTTGCTGCTGTTTCTAAGGAGATGTGATACAACAAATAAGAGACCCAGTGGATAGCCTAATTTTTCTATAATTTTGGCCTTTACTGTAGCCACTGAAGGGAATTATTCTGACTCATACAACTTAGAGAACTGGTACGATATAGTACACACTATAATCCTGTAGGTATATAAAATCAATGAGAAACAGGATGCTTTGAGACAAACTGATCTGCCATTGTCAGAAGCCAGGGAAACAAAAGATTGTGAATGTTCATAGAAAGGAGTGAGCATATTTAACACACTTGATGTTTACACTCACAAGGCTAGAGAAAATGCATTCACTAAAATGGCTAAAGAAAACCCTCCTAATCTCAAGTCAGGCTGACAAGTAATGGTCTTTCCTTAGATGAAACCAGTGTATAAACACAGGGGGAGATACAGTGTCTTCAGTTGTGTTCACCCCAACACAAAGCTTCAAGGTAAGCTAAGATAAAGGAGATAGCCCTTTCAAAAAACAGAAGTAAATCAGCAAAATCAACCCTAAAGAAACTGAAATATATAAGTTATCTGATGAAGGATGCAATTTAACCATTGTGAACATGCTTAGCAAGATAACGAATGAAAAGATAATATAAATAATGACTTGAAAATACAAAAAGAAGCAAATTTTGGAACCAAAGAATATAACAACTGAATGAAAATTCTTGAAAAGAGTTTAATTTAAAACTTGCTCAAGCAAAAGAAAGAATCAAAAACTTGAAAAAACAATATTTGTTCATTGTTCACTAGCAGTAAAGAAACAACAGAGTAAAGAAAACAAAAGAACTGGACTGAATATCAGTAAATGAAACAATGCATGAATAGAAAGACCTAGGAAGAAAACAGAAAGCAACAGAAGGCTTTTCATTTTTATTTTTATTTTTATTTTTATTTTTGGTTTTTACGAGACAAGGTTTCTCTGTATTGTTTTGGAGACTGTCGGTCCAGCCTGGCCTCGAACTCACAGAGATCCGCCTACCTCTGCCTCCCGAGTGCTGGGATTAAAGGCGTGTGCCACCACCGCCCGGCCAGAAGGCTTATTTAAGGGAATAATGTCCCTAATTTACCAAAGCATAAAAGAAAACAATTTATAGGCAAGAAATCCAAATACCTTCAACAATACTGAAGCAAGAGTCTACAATAACACATGTTGTAATAAAATTGCTTAAAAGGAAGGAAGGAGT
Source organism: Mesocricetus auratus (assembly GCF_017639785.1). Classification (NCBI taxonomy): domain Eukaryota; kingdom Metazoa; phylum Chordata; class Mammalia; order Rodentia; family Cricetidae; genus Mesocricetus; species Mesocricetus auratus. The sequence goes on along the minus strand of NW_024429180.1, from coordinate 52,124,576 downwards.
CAAAAATAGCAAAAGGGTTTGGGGTATATGCAATATGTGTGTAAAAATATCAGTCTATTTTCTCATCAGCACCATTGCAGAAAAGAATGAGTTGACAAATTCTGGCAGTTCATATCTATAACCCTAGCACTTGGGATACAGAAACATGAGGGCTTCTGTATATGTAAATTCAGCCTAGATTACATAGTGACTTCCAGAACACTCTGGGTACAGAGTGAGATCCTATCTCAAAACAAAATTGCTGAAAGGAAAAAAATGCTGACACAGACTAATATACCTGAAAGCACTCACATCAACAATAAGGAATGATAAAATTCCTAGATGATTTAATTTTGGCAATTGATAGCTGTCCAGGAAGTCAACCATTTCCTTTAAATTTTCGAATTTTGTGGAGTACAAGTTTTCAAAGTATGCCCTAATGATTCTCTGGATTTCCTCAGAGTCTGTTGTTATGTCCCCCTTTTCATTTCTAATTTTGTTAATTTGCATGTTCACTCTCTGCTGTTTGGTAAGTTTGGACAAAGGTTTGTCTATCTTGTTGATTTTCTCAAAGAACCAACTCTTCGTTGCATTGATTCTTTGTATTGTTTTCCTGGTTTCTACTTTATTGATTTCAGCCCTCAATTTGATTATTTCCTGGCGTCTACTCCTCCTGGGAGAGTGTGCTTCTTTGTGTTCTAGAGCTTTCAGCTGTGATGTTAATTCTCTGGTATAGCTGTTCTCCTGTTTCTTCATGTGAGCACTTAGCGCTATGAACTTCCCCCGTAGCACTGCTTTCAAAGTGTCCCATAGGTTTGGGTATGTTGTGTCTTCATTCTCATTGAATTCGAGGAAGTCTTTAATTTCTTTTTTTATTTCCTCTTTGACCCAGGGATGGTGCAGTTGAGCAATATTCAATTTCCATGAGTTTGTAGGTTTTCTGCAATTTGTGTTGTTGTTGAATTCTAATTTTAAAGCATGGTGGTCTGATAAGATGCATGGAGTTATTCCAATTTTTTTGTAGCTGCTGAGGTTTGATATGTTGCCAAGTATGTGGTCGATTTTTGAGAAGGTTCCATGTGGTGGTGAGAAGAAGGTATATTTCATGACAAAACCAGATTCAAACAATACATATCCACTAACCCAGCCCTACAGAAAATTCTGGAAGGAAAACTCTAACCCAAGGAAGTTAACTACTACCAGAAAAACATAGGCATTAGATAATCCCACTTTACCAACAGGCAAAAGAAAAAGTGGCAGAAATCCATATACGATTCCACCAACAACAACCATTCCACAACAAACAAGAATGAGCTATCAATGCTCATTAATTTCCCTCAATATTAATGGTCTTAACTGGCCCATAAAAAAATACAGATTAACAGAATAGATTTGAAGACAGACTCTATCCTTCTGCTGCATACAAGAAACACACCTCAGCTTCAATGACAGATGTTATTTCAGAGTAAAGGGTTGGGAAAAGATATTCCAATCAAATGGACCCAAGAAACAAGCGGGGGTAGCAATCCTAATATCTAACAAACTAGACTTTAAACTAAAATCAATCAAAAGAGATGAAGGAGGTCACTTCATACTCATCACAGGAGAAGTGAACCAAGATGTAGTCTCAATTCTGAATATCTATGCCTCAAATACAAAGCCATCCACATTCGTAAAAGAAACATTACTAAAACTCAAAGCACATATAAAACCTCACACACTTGTAATGGAAGACTTCAACACCCCACTCTCACTACTAGACAGGACCACAAGACAGAAACTTAACAAGGATATGATGGACCAAATAGAAGTTATGACACAATTGGGTTTAACAGACATCTATAGAACACTCCATCCAAACAAAAAGAATATACCTTCTTTTCAGCTCCACACGGAATCTTCTCAAAAACTGACCACATACTTGGCAACATAGCAAACCTCATCAGGTACAAAAAAATAGGAATAACTCTGTGTATCTTATCAGACCATCATGCCTTAAAGTTAGAATTCAACAAAAACACAAGCCGCAGAAACCCTGCAAACTCATGGAAACTGAATAATACAATATTACACCATTCCTGGGTCAAAGAAAAATTAAAAAAAAGAAATTAACCAATTCCTAGAATTCAATGAGAATGAAGACACAACATACACAAACTTATGGGACACTCTGAAAGCAGTGCTAAGAGGAAAGTTCATAGCACTAAGTGCCCACATGAAGAAACTGGAAAATGGTCACACTAGAGAATTAACAGCACAACTGAAAGCTCTAGAACAAAAGGAAGCAAACTCACCCCAGAGGAGCAGATGCCAAGAAATAATTAAATTGAGAGCTGAAATCAATAAAGTAGACACTAGGAAAACGATACAAAGAATAAATCTAACAAAGAGTTGGTTCTTCGAGAAAATCAACAAGATAGAAAACCTTTATCCAAACTTACCAAAAGGCAGAGTATGAACATGCAAAATAACAAAATCAGAAATGAAAAGGGAGACATAACAACGGACACTGAGAAAATCCAGAGAATCATCAGGTCATATTTTGAAATGCTGCACTCCACAAAATTTGAAAATTTAAAGGAAATGGACAATTTTCTGGATAAATATCACTTACCAAAATTAAATCAAGAACAGATAAGCAATTTAAATAGTCCTATAGCATCTAAGGAAATAGAAGCAGTCATCAAAAGTCTCCCAACCAAAAAAAAAAAAAAGCCCAGGGCCAGATGGCTTCAGTGCAGAATTTTACCAGAAATTCAAAGAAGAGATTATACCAATTCTCCTCAAAGTATTCCATGCAATAGAAGCAGAAGGGTCTCTGCCAAACTCTTTTTTATGAGGCTTCAATAACGTTGATACCCAAGCTACACAATGACACAACTAAGAAAGAGAACTTCAGATCAAAATGAACATTAATGCAAAATTACTCAATAAAATAATGGCAAATAGAATCCAAGAACACATCAGAAACCTCATCCATCATGATCCAGTAGGCTCCATTCTAGGGATGCAGGGATGGTTCAACATACGAAATTTCATCAATGTGATCCACCATATAAACAAACTGAGAAACAAAAATCACATGATCATCTCACTAAATGCAGAAAAAGACTTTGATAAAATCCAAAACCCCTTCATGATAAAGGTCTTGGAGAGATCCGGGATAACAGGTACATACCTAAATATCATAAAAGCTGTATACAGAAAACCAACAGCCAACATCAAACTAAATGGAGAGAAACTCAAGGAAATTCCTCTAAGATCAGGAACAAGAATAGCCTGTCCCCTCTCCCCATACCTCTTCAATATTGTACTCAAAGTTCTAGCTAGAGCAATAGGACAACAAAAGGAGATCAAGGGGATACACATAGGAAATGAAGAGGTCAAACTTTCACTATTTGCAGATAGTATGATAGTTTACATAACTGACCCAAAAAACTCTACCAGGGAACTCTTGCAGCTGATAAACACCTTCAGCAACGTGGCAGGATACAAGATCTACTCAAGAAAATCAGTAGCCTACTATATACAGACGATAAAAGGGCTGAGAAAGAAATCAGAAAAACATCACCCTTTACAATTGCCACAAACAACATAAAATACCTGGGGGTAAAGCTAGCCAAACAAGTGAAAGACCTGTATCACAAGAACTTTGAGTCTTTAACGAAAGAAATTAAAGAAGACACCAGGAAATGGAAAGATCTCCCATGCTCTTGGATAGGTAGGATTAATGTAGTAAAAATGGCAGTCCTGTCAAGAGCAATCTACAGACTCAATGCAATCCCCATCAAAATCCCAGAATAATTCTTCACAGACCTTGAAAGAACAATTCTCAACTTTATATGGAAAAAAACCAAGATAGCCAAGACAACACTCTTCAACAAAGCAATGTCTGGAGGCACCACCATCCCTGACTTCAAGCTCTATTATAGATCTATAGTCCTGAAAACAGCTTGGTACTGGCTCAAAAATATACAGGTAGACCAATGGAATCGAATTGAAATCCCTGAGATTAATCCACAAACCTATGAACAGCTGATTTTCGACAAAGCAGTTAAAATTATACAATGGAAAAAAGATAGCATCTTCAACAAATAGTACTGGCATAACTGGATATTGGCATGTAGAAGACTGCAGATAGATCCATATCTATTGCCATGCACAAAACTTAAGTCTAAATGGATCAAAGATCTCAATATAAATCCAGCCACACTGAAAATCTTAGAAGAGAAGTGGGAAGTACCCTTCAACAAATTGGTACAGGAGACTACTTCCTGAACATAACACCAGTAGCACAAACACTGAGATCGACAATTAATAAATGGGACCTCCTGAAATTGAGAAGCTTCTGTAAGGCAAAGGACACAGTCAGCAAGACAAAAAGCCACCCCACAGATTGGGAAAAGATATTCACTAACCCACATCTGACAGAGGACTGTTCTCCAAGATTTACAAAGAACTCAAGAAGCAATTCTCCAAAACACCAAAGGATCCAATTAAAAAGTGGGGGATGAACTAAATAGAGAATTCTCAACTGAGGAGTATAAAATGGCTGAGAGACACTTGAGAAAGTGCTCAACATCACTAGCCATTAGGGAAATACAAATCAAAACAACTCTGAGATATCATCTTATTCCTGTAAGAATCTCGAAAATCAAAAACACCAATGACAGTTTGTGCTTGAGAGGATGTGGAGAAATGGGAACACTCCAACACTGCTGGTGGGAGTGCCAACTAGTACAGCCACTATGGAAATCAGTATAGAGATTCATCAGGAAAATGGGTCTGAGTCTACCACAAGACCCAGCAATCCCACTCTTAGGCATATACCCAAAAGATGCCAATTCACACAACAAGGATGTTTGTTCCATTATGTTCATAGCATCATTATATGTAATAGCTAGATCTTGGTAGCAACCTAGATGCCCCACAACTGAAGAGTGGATAGAGAAAATGTGGTACATTTACAAAATGGAGTAATACTCAGTGTGGGGAAAAACAATGGAGTCTTGAAATTTGCAGGCACTAGAGGAAACCATCCTGAGTGAGGTAACCCAGACACAAAAAGACAAACATGGTATGTACTCACTCATATATGGATTTTAGATATGGATCAGGGGAGTGTCAGCCTACACTCCCAGTGCCAGTGAGTCTGGGAAACAAGGAGGTTCCCAAGAGAGATGCATGATACTCCAGAGAAGTGGAATGAGGCAAGATCTCCTGAGCACATTGGGAATATCGGGGGAGGGAAGAGGGAACCAAGAAAATGAGAGGGAGATAAGAGGAGGGGAGAAGAAGGCATGAGGGAGCAGGAAGGTTGAGTCGAGGTAAGAATAGAGGAGAGCAGGATGAGAGATACCATAATAGTTCGAGTCATTATAGGCTTGAGGAGAGAGCTGACACTAGTGAGATCTCCAGAGATCTACAAGGATAACACCAACTGGCAAACTAAACAATAGTGGAGAGACTACACTAATAGCCCCTCCTTGATTATAGGGTTGATGACTATCCTATATGCCATCCTAGAACCTTCATCCAGGGACTTATGGAAGCAGAGACAGATACCCACAGCTAAACACTGAACTGAACTCCTGGAACCTAGTGACAGAGATGGAGGAGTGATGAGCAAAGGGGTCAAGACCATGATGATGAAACCCACAAAGACAGCTGACTGGATAAGGGGGAGCTCTTGAATCCCAGACTGATGGCTGAGAGGCCAACAGGGACTGATCCAGACTCCATGAATGTACTGTCAATGAGGAGGCCACAAAAATCACTGGGGCCTTGGGTAGTAGATTAGTGTTCACCATAGTTTATGAATGAGCTTTGGGAGCCCATTCCAAATAGAGGGATGTTCTCTCAGCCTGGACACCTGGGGAAGGGCCTAGGTCCTGCCCAGGATGAAATGACAGACTTTAGAGATTCTCCCAAGGAGGGTCTTATCCTCCCTGGGGAATGATGTGGGGATTGGGTGGGGAGCTGAGAGGCTGGTGGAAGGACAAAGGAGGAGGGGTGGGAGAGGGAGCTGGGACTAACATGTGAAACATTCACATTTCTAATTTAAATAAAAACATATATTGAGAAAAAAACATATTCAATTGATATGCAATACAATAATGTAGTTTGTGACATTGGTAATACAAAGTTGGGAAATGGGAAAACAGCAGAAAAAGTGTGTTCAAATTAAGTTGTTACTATCTTAAAATAAATCATAATATTTTATGTTTGCTTAATAATAATAATAATAATAATAATAATAATAATAACCACACAAAAATGTATAGAAAATACACAAAAGAAAGTGGAAAAGATTCAAAGGATGTCAACACACACACACTATTGAAACAAAAAGGAAGTCAGAAATGAAAAGGCAGCTATAAGACAGACTCAAAACACTTCAGATATATAACAATTATTTTAATAAAAATAAATTCTTCAGTTAAAATAGAGTGATTTAAAAACTTACAAATAAGATCTAACTATGGATATAGAAGCCTGACTTTAGAGTTAAGGGCACATGTGTCCAATGATGGTTTGTTTTCACAGCCAACTTGACAAGAATTACAATCACCTAGGAGACGTGTCTCTGGGCTTATCTTTGAGGACATTTCCAGAGAAGACTGACTGAGATGAGAGACCCACTTTAAATGTGGGCAGCTGCATCCCACAAGCTGTGTGCCTCCTGGACTGAATAAAAAGGAGAACGTGAGCTAAGTACTCATCTTTCCACACCTTCTGACTGTGGATGCAGTGTAACTAGCTACCTTAGTGCCTGTCCCTTGTCTTCTCTACCATGAATCGTTTCCTTGGACCTGCAAAACAGTGAGTCTTAAACTCACCTTAGGGTGCTTTCTGTCAGGGGCTTTGCCTCAGCATCAAGAAATATAACAAATCCATATAGTGATGTAAAGAGATGCAAAAGTATATACTGTAAAAAATAAAGCATGTTTTTTTTTGCTGTCAACATGACTGGATATAGAGTCACTATGAAAACATAGCTCTTAGCATGCCTGTGAGGCTGTTTCCCTAAAAGTTTAACTGAGGAGAGAAGACTTGCTCTAAGTATAGTTAGTGCCTTTCTATAGACTGGGCTCTCAAACTGAATAAAAAACAGGAATTGAGCAGAATATCAACATCCATGTCTTTCTGTTTCATAACTGTGAACACTGACCAACTGCATCATACTTCTGCTGCCATGGCTTCTCCACCATGATTGATTCCTTCCTTAAGATGCTTTTGTGAGGTATTTCATCATAAAAACAAGAAAACCGATTGACATACCCAAAGGGAGAAGAGGTAGCCATATCAGACATACCAGACTATAAAGCAATGACAGTTACAAAAGGCAAACACATAGCTTATGCTGTAGTGAATGTTTCAATTTACTTAAGAAGACACAATTATGAGTATGTACCTAGCACGGGAGAACTGAACCATACAAAATAAGTATGACTAGAACTCTGTGAAAACTAATAACAGAAGATTTCAAAATCCCACTTTCAATAACAGAAACAGCATCCAGATAACTAGCTAAACAGGATTGTAACAGCACTAAAGACCAAACATACTTAGCAGACATACAGAGAATTCCAGCAAACAGCAGCAAAATATAAATTCTTATGTGTACTCAGAACATTCTTCATGATAGATCACAAGTTAGCCCACACAACAATTCTTAAATTCAACATTGAAATCAGACCAAGCATCGTTTCCACCATCAGTGGAATAGGGCTAAAAATCTCATGTGTGAGAACTAAACAATACACTCTTGAACAACTAACCTAGTAGGTTAGAGAAGAAACCAAAGGGAAATTAGAAAATATGCCGAGACAGCTGTAGTAAGAACACAACACACCAAGCTTATAAAATGCAGTAAAAATGAGTGTATTAAGAAAGTAGTAAATGACTACATTAGAAAAGACAGATTTTAAGTAAGGATCCCAAATTTCACCCCAAGGAATTAGAAAAAGAAGAACCAATAAAGTTAGAAAAATAAGGAAATAACAAAGACTAGAATGGACATAAATGATACAGATGGAAAATAGAAAAAAATCAAACTATGAACCATTTAAAAGACAAAATTTGGCAGAACCTTAGTGATCCTAACTAGGGCTCAAATAAAACTAAACAGAAAAAATCAAATAAGTGCAAGAAATGAAGAAGGATATTGTAAGCAATACAATAGAAATATAAAGGATTATAAGGTATGTTGTGAAATTTTGGTTTTTCTGAGTTCCACCGATATGACCCACATGGTGGAAGGAAAGAACCAACCCTTACAATTGTACTCTGACAATTACACTCCCACTATGGCCCATACACACATACACACACACACACACACACACACACACACACACACACTAAATAAATAAATAAAGTAGTTACAAAGTTTTAAATATTGTACCACAACAAATTATATAACCTAGGAGAAATTGGGTAGATATTAAAAAATACCAAGGTATAATTATGAAGAAACAACTGACCTATAACAGATAAAGAGAATGGGTCGGTAGTTTAAAACCTCCCAAGAATGCACAGTCGTGACAGTATGGCTTACCTGGGAAATTCTGCAAAACCTATAAGACTTTACAGTGCTCTTTCTCAAGCTCTTCCAAAATATTGAAAAGTAGAAAACACTTCCAAACTCTTTATGAGAACAAATACCAGAGCAGAACTGGAAGCCAGATAAAAGTACTATAAAACAACTAAACTGAAGGCTATTATCCATGATGAATACAGGTGCAAAGCTACTCGACAGCAGCCAACCACATTCACAAGGATAATACAACATTATTAACCCTAGCAATGTGGAATTTATCTCAAGACTGCTTCAGTGTACAGAGCCAATAAAAGTGGTAAAACATAGATCGGGTTAAAATGTATCACATGATCCTTTCCATAACATTGTAAAAAATTCAGTGCCTTTGTGTGATAGATAAAAACTCAAGCAAACAAGGTATTTTTCTTCCTTAAAATTTAAGTTAGAAACAAGTTTGCTATACATGCCAATCCCAGCTCCCTCTCCCTCCCCTCCTCCCCAAACCCCCCCACCAGGCTCCTCAGTCCACCACCCAATCTCCACTCAGATCCCCAGGGAAGGTGAGGCCCATTATGGAGGATCTCCAGAGTCTGTCATTTCATCCAGGGCAGGGCCTAGGCCTTCCCCCAAGAGTCCAGACTGAGAGAGCATCCCTCATTGTAGGATGGGCAGCCAAAGTCCATTTACATGCCAGGGATAAATACTACCGAAGGCCCCACAGATTACTAGGTCTCCTGACTGACACCCACATTCAGGGGGTATGGATCAGTCCCATGCTGTCCACCCAGCCATCAATATGGGGTCCAAGAGCTCCCCCTTGTTCAGGACAACTGTTTCTCTGGGTTAAACCAGTCCAGTCTTAACCCCTTTGCTCATCAGTTTCCCCGTTCTGTCACTGGATTCCGGGAGTTCAGTTCAGTGTTTAGGTGTGGATGTCTGTCTCTGCTTCCATCAGTCGCTGGACAAAGGTTCTGTTTCCCAGACTCTCTGGCAGTGGGATTGTAGGCTGGCACTCCCCTGATTCATGTCTAAAATCCATATATGAGTGAGTACATACCATGTTTCTCTTTTTGTGACTGGTTTACCTCACTCAGGATGGTTTCCTCTAGTGCCATCCATTTGCCTGCAAATTTTAGTATTCCATTGGTTTTTTTCCCCGCTGAGTAGTACTCCATTGTGTAAATGTACCACATTTTCTCTATCCACTCTTCAGTTGAGGGGCATCTAGGTTGCTTTCAGGTTCTGGCTATTACAAATAATGCTGCTATGAACAGAATGGAACAGCTGTCCTTATTTTATGAATGTGCATCTTTTGGCTATATGCATAAGAGTGTAATTGCTGGGTCTTGTGGTAGACTTAGACCCATTTTCCTGAAAAATCTCCATACTGATTTCCAAAGTGGCCGTGTGAGTCGGCACACCCACCAGCAGTGGAGGAGTGTTCCCCTTTCTCCACATCCTCTCCAGCATAAACTGTCGTTGGAGTTTTTGATTTTAGCCATTCTGACAGGAGTAAGATGGTATCTGAGAATTGTTTTGATTTGCATTTCCCAGATGGCTAGGGATATTAAACACTTTCTTAAGTGTCTCTCAGCCATTTTAGACTCCTCTACTGAGAATTCTTTATTTAGCTCTGTACCCCACTTTTTGATTGGCTCTTTTGGTGTTTTGGAGACTAGCTTCTTGAGTTCTTTGTAAATTTTGGAGATCAGCCCTCTTTCAGATGTGGGGTTAGTGAATATCTTTTCCCAATCTGTGGGGTGCCTTTTAGTCTTAATGACTGTGTCTTTTGCCCTACAGAAGCTACTCGGTTTCAGGAGGTCCCATTTATTAATTGTCGATCTTAGTGTCTGTGCTACTGAAGTTATTTTCAGGAAGCAAACAAGGTATTAAAGCAAGTTCTTTCTGAATAATAAAGCCTTTGCCTGGAAAACAGAAAACTCCTTCAAAAATTAAGAGGGGAATAGGCATCACACTGCACACATCTGTTTACCATGGACAGGAATCTTAAGTACGACAATTTGGCAAGAAGAAAAAATGAAAGCGCATCAAGAACTAACATGCCTCTATTGTGCTTATATAAATTATCTGCCATATTGAAGTCATTTAAGATTCTCTCTCTCTCTCTCTCTCTCTCTCTCTCTCTCTGTCTGTCTGTCTGTCTATTTCTCTCCCTCTTCTCCCCTGTTAGGTAAACATCTCTCCACAGAAAACATACAAATGGGCAGTAGGTACACAAAAAGAAAATATCATTCACGAATCACCAGGGAACTACAAATTAAAAACCACATCCTCTAGGATGGCTATAGTAAATACAGCAAGGATAGAAACCAGCTAAGACTGCAGAAAAATTGAAATGCTTCTACAGCTCTGTTAGTCAGGGTGTGAAGGAGTGAAGTTACTACAGAACACATAAAGGAGTCCCCTTGAAATTTAAAGCAAAAACTAACCACTATGGAACCAAGCTATTTCTGAGGATTTATCTGAAAGAATTTAAGAACAATGTGCAAATGAAATACATGTACTCCCCTAGTCAGTGCAGCATTTTCCACAATCAAAATTTGCGAGGCACTTGCTCAACTTTGAGAATAAGTCCTGGAAAATTCTACATAATGAACCTTCGGTCTCACTGAAGGTCACCAGTTAGACAGGACAAATACTACTACTTCTCATTTCCTTGAAAAACATATAGTAATCAAATTCATCAAAACTGAACAGCAAATGGTGCTTGACTAGAACTATGGTTTCAAAAAATGGGATTTCCTCTCCATGGGTGTATGGTTTTGATCATGTAAAAAATGTTCTAGAGGCTGAAGAGATGACTCAGAGGTTAAGAGCACTGGCTGCTCTTCCAGAGGTCCTGAGTTCAATTCCCAGGCACATAGTGGCTCATAACTATCTGTAATGAGATCTGGTGCCCTCTTCTGTCATGCAGGCGTACATGCAGACAGAACACTGTATACATAATAAATAAATAAGTAAATAAATCTTTAAAAATGTTCTAGAACTGTGTTGTGCAAAATGCTACCTATAGATGACAACATACTATACCTTTATACCTTTAATAATTTGTTTAAGGTAAATTTGACAGTCTGTGCTTTCCTAAAACTTATAAAGAGAGTAAATAAGATAAAAATTAATTAAGACTAATAATAATAGATACATAAACTACATTTAAAAGCTTAGGGAGGGTAAGTGAGATGACTCAGACACAAGTTATCTAATGCATCAGCACCAGGGCCCCATACATGCTCAAAGGGTAAACTCAAGAGTCAGCCACTCAGAATTTATAAACAAACTCATGGTAGCTGCATATTTCTTTATTTTTCCTCTTTTCCTCATCCCTAGCTTCCTTTATTGCTGATGAAACACTCACCTTGACCTCAAATATGTTCTGATTGCATGAAGTTGTGTTAAGTATTACTTCAATGTGTGTTCTTTCTTTTCTTTCAATCACCCCTTAAAACAAAAATGCATAAAGCATGCAGTCTTCAGCAAAGTTACTATCAGATCCTACCTGAATAAACCAATCTCAAGGGTTTTTTTAACTTATGTGATAAAAAACTGAGTATATCAATGTCTTAAATTATGTATACATGCAATACCTAATCTGTGCAGCTGATATCATATCATAATTCCTTAAGTTAAGAAGAAATCATGAATATGAATGTCAGTTCTAATACATTTCTTGCCAGCAATTCAAGGCTGAACATGAGGTTGTAGAAACCCTGACCTGGATTAACACCTGAATCTAACTACCCCATTGTCTTCAGAGTTCAACTTTTTGCATAAATTGTTGATGGACACCCCTTATTCAGAAAATAAATCAAATCTCCATCTATCCCACAAACTGCTTCTCCTGTCACCAAAGCATCTCCCAGCTTTATCCCTCTTGTTCTCTCTTTGTTCTTTTTAGACTTTTATCTACCCACTCCCTAATTCATTAAGAATTCTTATCCAATTTTGCTTGTGCGTGTGGTACTTTCTCTGCTTAGGAATGTTCCTCTTGCCCTTTGCAGAAAGGCCAGTATGTTAAAGATTTCAAGCACACAGGCCCTCAGCCAGACCATGGAAACTCCCAGCAAACTTTACTGGTCACTAGCTAGGACCTTGGACAAGCTTCAAAGGTCTATTTCTGTTGCCTCATCTCTTAAATGAGGATTGGAGTAGTTCTTTTGTTAGTCAGTCTATGAAAGATGCTTAGAGCAGAGCAGGGGATATGGTCCCAAGAAAACTGAAACATCAAAATAGTATGTAATGTTCTTACAGCATTAGTCTGTACACTTCCTGCTGTCATTTTAAGAAAGACATTCTGTGATGTCTTTCCTGGCAGGTTTGGCTGGGCTAGTCCTCTTGCCCTCTAACCTTCCACAGGGCTTGTTTTTATTTATGGATTCTATCAGTGTGGAATTCACTTTGTTGTTCTGTTGTTCTGTTTGTATCTATCCTCAGTCTGTAAACTTCTTGTAGGCAGGACCATTGTTTCCTTTTAAGTTGTGTGTTTCTAGTTTCACCATAGTAATCAGAAGAGCAGATGTACTGGCTGCTTGTCTTCACCCGTTGAGGCTGCAACCCAAGAGGAACAGTGGGTACATCCCTTGATCCCTCTCCCTATTCCTAAGTCCTGCCTATGCTTGTAGACATTTCCTGGTATGTGACTGTAACTCAAGAAGTTAACATCAGAATTTTCCAAAAATCTGACAACCCTGAAAATCATTTGGACCTAAGAGAAGGTGCTAATGTTTGATAAGCTTTAAGGATTTAATTATTTCAACATAATTGAGAAATGTATGGTGAGACAATTGACTAGCCCCAGAACATCCGGCCCCACTGTGCGATTACTAGCAGCATTAGCTGCTCTAGGAATGTTTGAGACATGTCCTTATCATATCACACTTCAGACCTACTGCATCAGGTCCTTCCTAGATATGCCTGGGAGGCGGTGCTTTCACAAGTCCTCAGAGTGATGTTTGTACATCTTAAAATGCAAACCATTGCAGCACAGACCAGTATAGGGTACTTTGGAACTATCACCCTAACCTGCTTGACCCTGTTCTTAATCTATTACAGCTTTACATCTCCACCATCACAACTGATTTCCAGGAGTGAGTAAGACCCCTCAGAAATGTCTGAATTCTTCACTGTAAATGTAACCTTTTAGGTGTCCAGGTTACTATCTCTTTTCTAGGGTTTGGTAGGTTTGAATAGCTATTATGGGCCATTGGTAAGAAAGAAGGAAGAGAGAAAGAGGGAGCATGGTAGAGAAGGAAGGTAGTGGTGGGAAAGGTGAAGAAGGAAGAGGAGGGAAGGAGATGGTTGGGAAGGGAGGAAAATGAACAGGAGGAGTCATGACAAGCTTGAAAAAGATGGTCCAAAACCAAGATGTAATAAGTTAGTGTTCTTTTTGTCACACTCTTTTGTCTTAGCGGAAATAAATGATATGTTAGCATTTCGATGGCCCTTGCTATTCAATAAATTACTGCGTAAGAAAGATTTTTTTAAAATGTGTTTCATCTTTTTATTTATGTAGACACTCTAAAATCCTCAAAGCTATGTTGCAAATTACATATCATTATCTTCATTTATTACACGAAGAGGCTGTGGCCTATGGAAAATTGGCTTCAGGTCTAAGGATATACCTGGAAACTGTATGGCTAAGGGAGGGGTTCTTCTGAGTCTGACCTCACTCCTGGGGCACCTGCTACCCTCAATCATCCAGTTAGCATGGCCTTCTGCTACCTGTTGTCAATTATTTCAAGCAAATACAGCAAAATCTGATAGACTGGGTGGATTAAACAGTGTCCGTTAACTGCTCACAGTAATGGCTTTTATGGCCAAGATATGAGCAAATTCAGTTCTTGGTAAGAGCCTTCCTCCTTGTTTGTTTCCAGCTAGCATCCCACTTGTGCTCATGGCCTCTCTTCATTTTGTGCATATAAAGAGACACAGAAACAAATTTCTTCCTATAACACCACCAATCAGAACCATGATGATTAGGTCACCCTTAGGGCAATACCAAAACCTAATCAGCACTTCCAGAAGGTGCTACTTCCTGTTCCCAACACAGTGTGTGTTAGAGCTGCAGTGTATGACTGTGGGGATACCCAAGCCCATAGTCCACAACATTCACTACCTTCATACCAGTTTTCAATTCTTAGTCAACTACGCTAACCATTTCTAGTCCCTCAAGACAGCCTTGGCCTAGCGAGAGAAATATAGTGATCACTGTCAACATTGAGTTCTCTCTCCATAGGCATTTCTTGTTGACCATCCATCTTCTGACTCCTTGACTACACCATATACACAGTAATTACTGAATATACTTCTGTCTGAATTTTAAAATCCTCCTGTTTTTATGAATACACATTTTCCAATAGTTTCTTACACTATTCAATATAGAAATGAACTTATATCGGCAGAGAAAACGATGCCTTATTTTCATAGATGAGAAAACTGACTCTCGGACCAATAAAAGAATTTACCTAACATTATTGTCTATTTATTCCATGACAGTCACTACCAAAGAAAATTGTTTCATTTCTGCATGTCCTTCATGCTTACTAAGCCCATAAAACACATGCTAATGAGTGCAAAAATATTTCCTTAATGGATATACTCCATGGAGGAAGCTACTTGGGTGAATGATTCTCTTCTTTGTTTTTAGCTTTTAAAAAATGTTCTTAATTTAAGTTATTGGACTTGCTGAAGTAATACTCAACTACTTATTGATATACATTTGTGAGCAGAAAGGCCGAACATACATAATCTTGGCCTCTGAATTACTCCCAGTCAACAATTTCATGGCATAAGAAGAATTTCAGAATTTCTCCCCATGTATTATACATTTCATTAAATTCAAATTCACTATTTTTCTTATAACTCTCACAAATTTTATTCAGAACTCCTGACACACAGATTTTTGAAATTTTTAATCTCCTAAAATATGCTAATTTTGTTTGTATCTTTGCGTATCCCTTGACTTTAACTAAGAGAGTCATCAGTCTCTACATGACTCTTGTGTGAATAGCTTGTTCTAGCATTCATCTATAATTCCTAATGTGTCACCTATACCTACCAGATTATATGGAAGAGCATCTATGGGCATAAGATTATATGCAATGGATGGGGCTTGTTAAACTGTTCTGTGATCCATGCTTTTTATTGCAAACACTGTTTTCAGACTATTATTAAGATTTTCTTAGCATTTAAAAGTAAACCTAAGGATTAAGCCCTTTGTTAAGGTCCTAATAAATCTCTCTGCTAGTCAATGACAAGATTAGATAGAAAATCACATCCCCTTTTCATTCATTACTCCTTTCATTCTGAAGAGTTATACTAAAATAATAAGCTATCTCACATTCTAGTGATCATCAATAGCCTCAAAAGAATAATTTAGGACCAATGCATATTTAAGGTAAGAAAGGAAAGCTCAAAGATGCCAGGAGAAAGGTGAGTTTTCAGTAGGGAAACGTATATTAAAATTCCATGTTTTCACCAAAATTTATCAGTGCCCATAGGATGAATTATTCCTTGTAAGGTTTGCGGTGTTTACACAATGTCTAAATCACAAGACTGACCAAAATGCCACACATTTCAGTATTGTCTAAATAAAGACTGTAAGAACAGCAGGAGGCAGATTGAGAAATGAAAAGGGCACCAAACCAGGAAAATGTGATGCTGGGCTTACGGGGCACGCTAGTACCCATCCTTTCTCTCAAAAAGTTTGGCTTAGATCAAGTTGTTTTGAGAGAGCATTCCTTAGAGATATTTGTCTTCAGTTATTAATTGCCCCACATGGGCACTGTCAGGTCACTGGTTACTTGCAAAGCTAACTTCATTTCAGATGACTAGGCACAGAGAAAGCCATTTATTGTCACTCAATTTCAAAAAGGAAGGTAGTTTCCTTGGTCTGGAAAACCAGAGTGAGTAAGTCTGTTTGCAGTGAACTGACAGGGGATACCCAAAGACTGAAGGTGATGGAAAACAGATTTTCTAAACAGAGAGTCCTTCCTTTCAGGCAATACGGTGGAAATGCAGAGTTTCACTTTCAGAGAAGCCCAGGATGGAAAACCTAGTGGTATGCTCCCTGTCTTTTTATCATCTCAGGGCAAAAAGGATTTCAATAAGCAGATGATGGGTGTAAGGGTGAGAGTCAAGAATGCCTAACATGGGAAAATACAAATACGTTGGATGCTGAAAGTGAAGTGGAGGGAAGCTATTAGGGAGGTACTCAGAAGGTCATAGCCAGTGTGTGACAGTAATAGGCAAATGCACCAGCCGCTGTCATTTTGACATCAATTGACTAATTTACTCCAGGTTTTCCTGAGGTTTCTTTGAATATATTTTTAACCACACAGCATTTATTTTGGTCTGAAGATAAAAAGCTTTTTGCGCAATGGTGCATATTTCTAAGGTAACAGTGTTTCCATTGTCAAAACTGCCATGAAAGGAGCATGGGGATGGGAATGCTACCTTCCCTGCATATTTGATTGGGTCCCAGGGTCACTGACACACTGGTTTGGAACTTAGCCTTACGTCTATTGAGTGGTTACTATCTGACAGAGGGGAAAATGCTTCCCAAATGATTTCATCCACTTCTGATATCATGAAGGAGGGAAATATTTCAGACACCAATGTCCCAGGACATTTTATTCTTCGACCTGGTACCCAGAACTCGTGCATACTGGATTAGACACAAGGAAAGAGGCAGCTATCCAAAGGATAAGTGAACTCAGATGTTGTATCTGCTTCTTTGTTCATACTGCACTCCAGTTGTTGCGTGAAAAAGTCAGAAACAGCAGTAGAAGCAATTAGTGGATGTTCTAGAACACTAATGGGCCCAAATGATATTTTATGCAAAGTTTAAGAGGATATCCCCAAACTAGGCCCATATAGGTCAGCATATGGATGGTTTTTAGGAGGAAGCAATTCCTGCACTTAGTTCAGTTGGAAAATAAGATAACAATCTCGTGACTCTGCTGGCCATTGGGCAATCCCCAATTGTCCTCAATCAAGACTGTCCCCAAGAAAATAGCAAAAGAGAGATAGAGGGAAAACATGTATTCTTTAAAGCCTCTCACACACACAAATAAAGCAGACCACAAGAATGAACAGAGCTTAACAATATCAAAACACATAAAAGTGCTTGCTGGCCTCCACTTTGCTGGAAGCTATGCACAGTTCGATGATGACAAGCACAATGTTCATTCTCAGTCTGAAAAATGTTTTCCTATAACAGCTGGAGGGCATGGCTCAGTAGTCTGCACATCTGGTTTGATGTACCTAGACTCCTTGGAGCCACAGGCTGGGGTAATGGTATGATCTGCTTAACCCTTACATCTACTAGCATCAAACTACTGGACTCTGTAGAGTATGGTTCTTGGGATGTTTGGGAAAAGATGTCCCCACCCTGTCTCCACTTGGAGATAAAACAATTGCAAGGACTAAATTGGTTACTATAGCTCCAAGGTACTTTCTTTGATTGTTTACTGTCAACTGGTGACCATACTGGTTGTTTGTATAAGGGCTTTATTTAAGGATTTCAAAGTACTCAGAGACATGGTCAGATGGCACAAATGTCCAATGTTCATTTTTTAAGGATGAGGAAAATGAGATGCTACAATTGCATGACAAATCCAACAAAAGAAAGCAGTTCAGTCAGAGTATCACAACACACATCCTTTCACGAGATGGCATGGTTTTCTACAGAACAATGTGCATTTGATGTAGCAAAGATTCCAGCAAAGTAATTGAATAAATCGCTTTCCTTGTTGCTGTGACAGGAAGTCACTTAAAGAAGGCTGAATTGCTTCAGTTCACCTTTAGAGGAGACACAGTTCATCATGGCGAGGAATATGAAGTAGTTGGTTATAAGTCTCCAATCAGGAAGTAGAGAAAAAGGAATGTGAACATTCAACTCATTTTCTCCTTTTTATTTAGTCTGGAATTCCTGCCCTCCAGTGGTGCCACCCACATTGAGAGTGGGTCTTTACTCCTCAGGTAAACCTTTCTAAAAAAAAAACCCCTGCAGCCACATGCAGAGGTGTGTTTCCATGGTGATTCTAAAATCAGTGACCAGTGAAGACTCACTGTCACAATAATAGTCACTTTATGGATATTGCTTGATATGGAACAAAGGTAATCCCGTAGCATCTTTAAGCTTTAGTTGTTTGTTTTTGAAGTCTAGGGTATTTAATAATCACATATCTATTCCATGAAAAGATAGTAAGAAATAGCATCTAAGAATATACTTGATAACTTGTACAGCCACTTTGGCAATCAGTATGGAGATTCCTCAGAAAAATGGGAATAAACCTACAACAAGACCCAGCAACTCCACTCGTAGGCATATATCCAAAAGATGCAAATTCATACAACAAGGACTACTGTTCCACTATGTTCATAGCAGCACTATTTGTAATAGCCGGAACTTGGAAGCAACCTAGATGCCCCTCAACCGAAGAGTGGATAGAGAAAATGTGGTACATTTACACAATGGAGTACTATTCATCAGAAAAAAACAATGGAATCCTGAAATTTGCATGCAAATGGATGGCACTAGAAGAAACCATCCTGAGCGAGGTAACCCAGTCACAAAAAGAGAAACATGGCATGTACTCTCTCATATATGGATTTTAGACATAGATCTGGGGAGTGCCATCCTACAATCCCATGGCCAGAGAGTCTAGGAAACAGAACCTTCATTCAGTGGCTGATGGAAGAAGAGGCAGACTCCCCACGGCTAAGCACTGAGCTGAACTCAAGAAATCCAGTGACAGAAAGGGAGTACTGATGACCAAAGGGATTAAGACTGGGCTGGTTTAACTCCCAGAAACAGCTGACCTGACAAGGGCTAGCTCTTAAAAACCAGACTGATGCCTAGGAATCCAGCATGGGACTGATCAAGACCCCCTTAATGTGGGTGTTAGTGAGGAGGCCTAGGTAATCTATTGAGCCTTGGGTAGTAGATCAGTATTCATCCCGGGTATACAAATGGACTTTGGACTCACATCCAACAATGAGAGATGCACTCTCACCCTTAACTCTTGGGAGAGGGTCTAGGCCCTGCCCTGGATGAAATGACAGACTATGGACACCCCCATGGAGGGTCTCTCCCTCCCTGGGGAAATGAGGGGATATGGGGGGGGGGGGTTGGTGGGTGTGCATGGGAGGTGAGGAGGGAAACGGAGAGGGACCTAGAATTGGCATGTGAAGCAACCTTGTTTCTAATTTAAATTTAAATTTAAAAGTAAAAATATAAAAAAAGAAATTGTCAAAAAAGAATATACTTGATAAAATAAGTGACTCATAAAAAGTACTTACTTTCTTACTGACCCACATCCTCACAGCAGGAACTGTAAAGGAGGGTTTTTGAGAGTCTTGGTTGGTTCAGTGGTTAAAAGTACTTGTTGCTCTTACAGAAGACCAGAGTTCAATTCCCAGCACCCACATGGCAGCTCACAACTGTCTATAACTCCAGTTGTGGGGACCCAATGCCCTTTTCTGATCTCCGTAAGCACACGGTGCACATACATTCATACAGGCAAAATGCTTGCTTATACCCAAAGATAATAAAATACATCTAAAAAATATTAAAGAGTCTTGAAATCTAGACCAAATAATATGGAAATAAGAAGCCAGAGGAGCTTCTTTCACCCCTCTTAGACTTTTCAGTATGGCACCTCTCCCCATCCTCCTGTCCACGTCTCACCTATTCAGCGTACACTGAAGAGCATGATATGTAGTTGTTCTAGTGTGCAGGAACATGGAGCAGAAACTATGGAGGGACACTGCTTGCTGAATCACTATTTCACTCATGCTCTGCTAGCTTTCTTATACAGCCCAAGACTATCTCTGCAGGAATGATGTAGCCCACAGAGTGTTGTGCCCTCCTACATCAACTATCCATAAATACGATGCCACATAGATATGCCCACAGGCCTGTCTGATAGAGGTAATCCTTCAAGAGAGACTCCCTCTTCCCAGGGGAAAACCAGACCATATGAGTAAAATCAAATCAGGACAGTGGTGACCACCAGACATCCAAAAACAATAAGACAACCCCTCATAGGTTCTAGAAACAGACTTGTGTGCAAACTACAACACAGAAAGGTGGATGGTATAACTCACTTTCTATGATAACCAAAGGATGTCATGTTTCCTTTTATTCTCCAGGATATTTAGCTTATACCAATTGCTCGGGAAGAATGTTCAGTGAAGTCAAACACTAATACTCATAACAATTAGCATATGTTGTCCTTTATCTGCTACACAATTGTGAATGTCATCCATTACAAAGGGCTGCTAGGAGAAGTAATTATTCCATACCAAGCAGTCAGCACAGTTGCTGAAGCATACAAGTCACTTGATAAATGTCATTCTCATAATTATAATCACTGAAGTGGCATCCTATCAGACATCTCTATTGTGTTAAAAATTAAATATGCATAATGGTTTGGATCTTAAATATTCTCCAGGAGCCATGTGATAAAGGCTCTATCAACTGCTCTCAGCACCACTAGGAGGAGATTAAACCTTTAAGAGGTGGTGCATACTGTGAAGAAGTCAGGTCATTGGGATCCTACCACTTAAGTACATATTACAGCTCTTGTTTCTCCCAAGATGTTCTTCCCACTACGATGCACTGAAAGCTCTGAAATTGTGAGGCAAAGTAAATATACCAAGTTCATTTTCTCTTGTGCTTTAGATAGCTTATAAATGCTTGACTTATTTGACCTTCATCCAAGATTCAGAGTGAATGAGTTTCTAAGCTTCAGATCTTCAAAAAAGACAACTTTAATAATCAGTCACTTTAAACTATTTCTATGGCCCTCTAAACAAGGAGCCACCAGACACCTTTGGAAGACCTTTAAAAATTCATTCTTTGGAAACTCTTTAAAATGGTAAACACCATTGAAGAAATGGTCCACTTGTCTATGCATTGGTCCTCAACTTCTTCCTCTTCTTCAAGGAGGTATTTCTGAAAGAGCACGGTGGTGAGAGTAGAGAGGATATATGTATGCTGTCATTAAGTTGGCAAAGACAAAGATGTTGCTGAACATCCTACTACGGGCAAGATAAAACCAAAATAGGATAAATGCCTTACAGTGCACAGGGTAGGTACCGTGCTAAAAATATTAGTACTGCCAAAAATTTGGAAACTTTACCCTAAAGGAACACCTACTTATCTGGAATGACTTAAGAAACACATATTCATTATCCTTTTCCAAATTTCACACCAAGATGATTATGCCTGAGACACACTTTCCTTGAGCAGGAATAAGTGAGAACACATGGTTGAAGATGGCATAATTAGCAGGGACGCTGACTCTACACGGAAGCAGAAGAAAAAAAAAGCTAAGAGGAGGGGAAAATCTCCCTATTTAATACTTGTGCAATGGTACTCTTGGTGACCTGTGCAACATCCATTTTTTAATTTAAACATTTTTATTAATTAATTAAATTTCCCAGCCTGATTACAGTTTCCCTGTCCTCCTTCCTCTTCTCCCAGTACCTCCCCCAACTTCCCATCCACACCTCCCTATCCAATACTCCTTTCTCTTCAGAAAATTGCAGTTCTCCCATGTATATTAGCCAGACATGACATGTCAAGTTGCAGTAAGAATAGACACCTCCTCTCCTTTTACGTCTGGATGAGACAGCCCAGCTGGAGGAAAGGGTCCCAAATCAGGTAACAGCATCAGAGATAGCCCCTGCTCCCTCTGTTAGGAGTCCCACAAGAAGATCAAGCTACACATCTGTAACATATGTGCAGAAGACCTAGGTCAGTTCCATGCAAGCTCTCTGGTTCAATCTCTGTGAGCCCATAAGAATCCAGGTTAGTTTATTCTGTGGGTGTTCTTGTGGTGTCCTTAGCCCCTCTCACTCCCATAATCCTCCCTTCCCCTCTTGAGACCTAGGATAGACCCAAGCATGACTGGCAACAAATATTTGCAATGGCATATATGCAGTATGCTTGTAATGTACTCCATAAACCCTCACAGCAAGATTAACTTCAGCTACAAACTGACATTGGATTTTATCATGTCTCTGAAGATGATAAAACCCACTTAATCTTTGCGCATTGCAGGGCGTTAGTGACCCACACCTTTAATCCCAGCACTCGGGAGGCAGAAGCAAGTGGATCTCTGTGAGTTCAAGGCGAGCCTGGTCTACAGAGCAAGTTCCAGGACAGCCTCCCAAACAATACAGAGAAACCCTGTCTCAAAAAAACACAATTTTGAGCATCTATCATCTATCAGTTGTAAGTCTATTTATTTGAGATATATTAATGAGAAATACAATCTGTTTGTGTGTGGTTACCACTCAATAAAATTTATGTATATGATATATTTATGTATATGTGTGTCTGGGTACATATTAGTATACAAACGTCTATAAATGTATATGTGTGTATATATATATATATATTTATTTATTTATCACTATCATATATGTACTTAAATTCAAGAATTCTATAAGGGTCGGGGAGGCTGTATCTAGAGGGCCATGGGTACACAAGTACATTGTATGTGTATGGAGGTCAAAGGACAACCTCAGATTTAGATTCCCAGATACCCTCCACTAGTATGAAATTATAGCACTCAGTTGAGGCTAGTTAGCCCAAATGACTGCATGGGTACTTTCTTTCTCACCAACCTTTTATGTGGACTCTGGGGATTGAACTGAGGCTCTCTCACTTGCAAGGACAGCACATTACTGATTGAGCTGTCTGCTTAACTCAAAACACACGGATTTTTAAATGATTTTATATATATCATTATATAGCAAACGTATCTATCTCTTTTGTTTAAAAAAATGGAGGTTAAGAGGATAGAGAGATGGTAGTGGGTAAAAAGATGTGTGCTATGCAAGCATGAGGACCCAAGTTTAAAATCCCAAGATGCACATAAGAACTAGGTACTACTGCACACACATTCCAGAGTACTTAACCTGGCAGATAGACGCTGAAGAGGGTCACTGGGGATTGCTATCCACCAGACTAGCTAAAAAACATCTACAGCACTGGGGAGACCAAGACAGGTGGGCAGCCTAGTCTACAGAGCATGTGCCAGGTTAGCCAGATACATACAGTGAGTTCCTTTTTTTTTAAAAAAAATGGAAAGGGAAGGGCAGCAAGGAGAAAGAAGAGATGAGAAAAGAGAAAAGAAAATCCTGGCATTTTTTTGTCAAGATAAAACACATAGATGAAGAGAAGACAGTCTATGACTGACCATGACTTATGAAGAAGACTTACAGTAAGAAAGGACAGCTTTGGAACGACCTGCTGTGACTGCCTCAGCCATGAAATTCATTATTTGAACATTTAGTTCAGGTCTGCTTTACAGTTGAAAACACATGGATATTTGCTCTGGCTTCTCTCAGCTTAGTCCCAAAGTTGGCCTTTAATATTGTCTGTTCAATAGCTCTGGTCTGAGACACTCAACAGCAGCTGTTCCTGCCTTTGGAAGCCTTGAAAAGAGAAAGGCAAATAAACATTTACCTCTTAATAATCACCTGAAAGTCTATCCCACAGAGGCAACAATGTCTATTGGAGATTTTGGGGGCTTCCCACTTCCTCTTGTTTTCCTGACAGAATGTAATACTTATTGAAATACCCGTTGGAATTCAGGTTGTTGTAACCTGTAATACTGCGTGATTTGCAGGGAGGGGCTATGCTTAAATCCCTTTCCCATGTCAGCAGCTACACAATATCTGGTATCTATTACATGCAGGCTATAGCATGAGTGACTGAGTCCCTAGGCACTCAAGTGGGAGGAGAGGATGGTAGTCCAGGAAATCATGAGAAAATAGAGTGTCTAAGAGATTATGGAACATTTATTCTATTCAGAAATGGAAATAAAGTACCTTTCAGCTCACTGCCCCCTTTCTAGATTTTTCTTCAAACTTTATTCAGTTGTTGCAAAATTCCTTTCATCAGCTCATCCTTCTAGCATTTTCTTTTTAAGCTATTTCTGACAGTACACATTGTGTGTTGAATGTATTATCTTCCAGATCTCTTCTCCCTTATCCCTCATCTCTCGTCTTCCCGTGTCTCTCTTCTTCCCTATTCATCTTCCCATTCATCCCTTTTGTTACTGAAAGGCCTCCAAGTCTACCTACTGAAGAGATACAAAACATTGCTTGTTTCAGCACCATTCACAATACCAAAGTTATGGACCAACGTAGGCGCCTAACAACAGAGGATATGTAATAGGGGCATGTGATCAATATCATACATTATACATTTTATACATATACATGCACATATATACACAGGCATACATGTATACACACAACAGAGAAAGAGAGACAGAGACAGAGACAGAGAGACAGAGACAGAGAGAGAAAAATTTCTATTTCTCAGCCACAAAGAACAAAGTTATGTTGCTTGTGGGAAATGATCAATTAAAGCAAATTAACTTTTTCAGAAAAATGAACTATGCTTTCTCTCTTCTAATCAATGAAATAGTTAAGTCTTTTCTGTTTTGCTCTCCTTCTAAAAGCTAAAAGATTAATGCATTTGTGCACACATTTATGAACTCACAAGGTGGATGGGATTCTAGAAAAAGCAGAGGAGATTATTTTGTAGTTCACTGAGAAGCCTCAGTTTCCCTGACTTTGTTTCTGGTACCCTATGGAACTTCTCTAGACCAGCAGTTTCAGAAGCCCTAGGAGCCACCAGCAATGAGTTTCTATTCCCAGTGGCTGTGGAAAGTGGTCCGAGACCAAAAACAAGCTGAAGAAATTATATACTTACATTCTTATTTATGTAGGATAATTGCTGCCTTGTATTTTATATTCATATTTAATTATACTTGCTTTTCAAACTAAATAAACAAGATGACAAGGCCCATTTAAAGAGGGCTTCTAAATCCCAATAAAGAATAAAAGAGATTAAAAGCCTTCTTGAATCTCCTACCTGCAAATAAATCCATGAATTCTAAAGTTTCCACCTAAACAGACTGGGTACATCCACGAAAGAGCTCCTGGAGGGCATCACTCAAGCTATAAAAGTTACTTGTTTTAGCTCCATTTTCCAAGACTTCCACACTACAAAAGATTCATCAGGCATCTTTAAGTTCAGTCCTTGGTGTCATCAGTAATAAAAGTACAATTGTGGTTTAAGATGTTGACATAAGGAATCCATACAGTTAAACCAAATCTATAAAGTGCTTATGTTTTTTATTATGATTTAATGCGTGGTTCAGAAGGTCAACTCCAAATCTTAACGTTTATTAAGGGAGGTCTACTATTTAACTTCTACTGAATTCACCCACAAAGTCAAGGATCTCCAATGAACACAGCACAGTGAAGAACAAAGTAATTTAGGTCAAGGAATTTAGGTCTTGAAATGAAGAGTAATGTGTATGGTATCAGAGAAAGTTTGGAGAAATAATTCTAAAAATTAGTCTGGGATGAGGGCTGGATGCTTTCCTTCTCCTTCTCTGTAGCTTACAAAGAGATCTGGGGATAACATCTCACTACTAAACTGATCAGGAAATGTATTTAGCACAGCTTAGTCCAGCTTTTTCTTATGAAATAGACTAGTTTGTAAAGCTGTACAAATGCATGTAGCCATGAGTCACAATATAAATTTTGTTCCTGTCTAATATTATGAAGTCCACCCATCTAGATCACCTTGCATCTACTGGTTTTCTTAATTTCTCTTCAGTTATTCTTGGAAGAAGCACACGTCTTCATTACCTGGTCTAAGATTTCCAACATGTCTTCCCTCCAAAGGAGTCAGCTAGCTCTGCAGGACAAGGCAGCCCTGTGGGTGATAAGGTGCTGCCTCCTGACTTTAGTGACTTTCCTGAGCCTAGACTTTAAAAAAACCTACAAATGGAGAATTCTGTAACCTACTTCATGGGGTGTACACTCACCAAAGGCAAATAAAAACATGTAACACTGCTCCTGGTAGAAAAAGAAGTAAATAAATGTTGACTTTCCTTACAGCTTTTATTCGGGGGGGGGGAAGATATCTTTTCCTATGTTCAGTTCCCTACTAAAGAGACAAGGTCACCTCTCAGTTGCTACTCAGAGTAGGGACGTGGTGAAATTGCTTCTCTTTCACCAAATTAATGAAGAATTATACTTCTACCTCCTCTCTATGATCAGCACAGTTTGCTTATGGAAAAATCTGAAAATAACTAACAGTGCTAACTGAGAATCGGCTCAGTTACAAAAGCAATTTTCTCCAGTTGCGATGAATGAGGGCAGCTATAAATCACTCTGTCCATTTGCATTTATACTGCTTTTGAAAGATGCTAGCATGGGAGATAATGGGGGAGGGAACCTATCCAATAAGAAAAGACACCCCAGGACAGAAGAGAAACTGTTCCCCAAATCACCACTGTGTTTGTTTGGAGGCAATGTTTTCATATCAGAAGATCAGGGCTGCAGGGGGTGGGTATTCATATCACCCCCCTGCCTCATGGAGAGGCCCTTGAAATCAAGATAGGAATACTTATCTCTTAGAATTAATATCTAATCATTAACCTCACTTGGTTTTTCTTGGAAACATGGAGAGGAAGCTTAATTATTTTGTAATTCAAAACATAAAACCCAATTGGATGCTCCACGTTGCTGATGGGTCTTTTGGCTTTAAACATCTCAATGGCATTTGCTGTATCTCTGAGCAATTTCAGATAAGCTAAGCCAGCAGCTGGGATCTCCCCAGCTGCAACAGCCTGATGTCCTTGCTTCATCTGACAGAAAGCCCATGGGTCTGGATCCAAGCATCCAAATAGAAAATATATTTCACTCCCAAGGACACATAATCTGAGCTATGTCAAAGCCAGTCCCTCTGTGGAATTCCTACATGAACACTGCTTCTTAGAGGTAAACCGAGGTCACACAAGAAATATCCTAGGGAGTTTTGGTAGTTATTTCACTCTAGAATGAAATGTATGTGCTCAGGAGAGATAAGCTGTCAGCCTGTCAGAGAGGTTTCGGTATGAGTCAGGGTGGCAGTGTTGTGTCAGGATCACAGTAGGTGTCCCAGGCAGGAATGTGTCCCACAAAGTAGAATAACTGCTTATTGAGCAAAGGCACTTATCTCCAAGCCTGGTGATCCAAATTACATCCCTGTAACTCATATGTACAAGAAAAGAACTGAAGTCTCACAGCTGTCCTCCGACTTCTACTTATGTGTTGTGGCACACACACACACACACACACACACACACACACACTCCAAATAAATAAATATAATAAAACATGGCACATGATTCTATTCCTCAAACTACCCAATTTTCCCTTTCTAGCTATATTCGTTCTTCCTTCTTTTCTTCCCACATACAGGGTGGAAGGTAACTGTTCATGTGTGAGTACATGTACTCATTGAATCCAGAATAGGGTATCAGATGCCCTGGAGTTGGAGTTAAAGGCTGTTGGAAGCCACCATATAGATGATGGGAACCAAACTCCAGTCCTCTGCAATAGCCTCAAGTACTCTTAACTGCTGAGCCACTTCAGCCTCATCCATTACAAAGATAAATTTAACAATAACCAGTGTTCTCAAAGTGCTTTCAACACTGACCCTTCTATCTAGAATGTTCCTTGACCCTGGTTACATACAGAACAAAATTCAAAGTCAATTAAGATGCCCTTGAAAGTTTTGTTTATAAAAGGTCAAGCTTTTGTCACATAAATAAGAAAGAGGATATTCTGAAATGTGTTTTTTTTTAAAGTCAGTGCTGTACTCAGCACTTAAGACATGGAGGAAGAAGGGTCAGGAGTGCAAGGCCATGTGCAGCTAGATACCAAGTTAGAGGCCAGCCTGGGTGAGAGCCTGCCCTAAAAATCAAATCAGAACAGAACAGAATGCAGAAGACTGGAATCTAAATACAGTTTGGATAGTTTCCTTAAGTCTGTCAAATAGGTACAACTGACTAGGGGTGAGACCCCAAGGAGGAGAATGCAGCAGACTTAGTGGGATGTTAAGCAAATCTAGGTAAATATTGATAGTGTCTGTGGAATTAGCTTATATTGCTAAGAAACAATTAAAATTGCATCATGGGAAACACATGACGCTTATAATAAGAATGTTAACGTCCAAAAGCTGAACTGTCAGTGCTATTGGCAAAACAGGAGTTCAGCATTGAGGGAAAAGGGTGTGTCCAGACAGCCTTTGAGGCAACAGACCAAGGATCTCATCTTGTTCAAAAAGAAAAGCCATTAATATTATCAATAATTTGTTTTCTGGTAGGTAATTTAAACATTCCAGCTGAATACTTGAGCAGCTACAACTAACATCTGCACTAGATGCATAATCTCAAATCACCCTAGTAGCCAAGAAGTGTGTGAGTGTGTGTGTGTGTGTGTGTGTGTGTGTGTGTGTGTGTGTGTGTGTGTGTATGAATAAGGAGGAAGAAACCACATAGGAAACAAAACTTAAATAATAGATATGTATAATATTCAAGAAGTCATAAAGTCCCCAAAGATACAAACAGATCAAAAATTGAAACAAACACAAATAAATATGCTATATCTATTAAAAACAAAGGATATAATATATGGTATGGTGTAACTATGATTTCTAAGAAGCATATAAAAGTGAAGTGACATGCAAGGTAAAATAAAACCCAGAAAAGTAATGCCAGGAAAATGAAACAAAAAGAAGTTGGAAATAATAACACAAATATTAGTTCTGTAAATGCAATTTGTTAAAAATGGCTTTGCTGGCCACCCTTATATCAAGGCCTATAAGCAGCCAGAAAATATGAAAAGTGCCTTAGCCTCTTGTGTTTTAAGAAATTCAAACCACAGTAATGAAGAGATGATGTAGTTTTTCTTCTTTCAGGTTGGCAAAGATAGAACTGTATAAGAATATTCACTGATTGCCAAGAGGGAACCAGGCCCACTCAAAAACATCATTTTGGCAGCTATTAACTGAAACAAAAAAACTGAGGAGAGCAATTTTGGCAGTAATGAATTCTTTTGAAACATGTACTTGTTTTTTTTTTAAAGCACTCACCCTACAGAAGGTGCAGGATGCACTCATGTAGATACTCTTTCTGCAGTTTCCAATACAAAAAGGAAAACAGTGGGTACATTCAATGATAAGAGATATTGGCAAGTATTTGCATTTTCCTAAACTAAGACTTTTAAATTCTTTTTTTTTAAAAAAGAGAGCTGGGCATTGGTGGTGCACGCCTTTAATCTTAGCACTTGGGAGACAAAGGCAGGCGGATCTCTGTGAGTTTGAGGCCAGCCTGGTCTACAGAGAAAGTTCCAGGACAGCCTCCAAAGCAATACAGAGAAATCCTGTCTTGAAAAAAACAAAAAAAAAATACAATAATGAAAAAAAGATGTAGATGACACATATGGAACGAAAACAGTTAAGTTTATAAAAATATATTTAAGTTTTTATTTCTTTCATAATTTTAGTGATAGACTGTGGCATCCACCAATGACACCTTTATATCTTTATCAATAAAGGGAACAAATCTGCTGTGTTTTTCTAATCACTAAATCTCAAATGGGCTAAAATGTAAACAGATCTCATATCTTCTCAAGGCCTCTCATCTTTCTAGTTGTAATAACAGAAAGTAGGGCAGAATGGTGGTGGTGATGGGAGTCCTCAAGTCTATTGCCAATCAGTAGGCAGAATGAGGCACCAGAATGTCCAGTCTGTGAACAGCATCTGCATGTCTGATCGTGCCACAGAGTGACACTCTTAACTATCCATCCCTGTACAGTCTGAGGATCATGCATCCACTGCTATATTTATGCTTTTCCTGGTTCTGATGGCCCCAAGTCCACAGTGTGAGCTGGCTGTTCGTCTAAGGCTGCAGATCTTTAATGTATACACAGTTCTCATCCCCCAAACCACATTTTTCAGAGCAGCTGAGCTTATATTGTGCTCCAGACCTGGCTACAGTATGCCTATGACTCTTAACTTCATTCTGTAATCCAAGCTGTTCTGTGGAGATCTGGTCACCAATTCAGAGGACACCTAAGCTACCTCTTCTCAGAGGCTTTGGCTGTCTGTACTGCAGTAGATCTGAGAATTGCAAGTCATGAAGAGAGTGTACATCAGCATTAGGTTATGAAAACGAAGGGGTCTGTATCTTGGCCTTTCTTTTAGCAGCACTTTTATGTACCTTTCTTCCAAGTACATTTGCAGATCTAAAATAGTCCATCTAAATGATATTTCCCTAACAATAATTTTTAAAGTCTTCAAACTATGTTTACCTTGAGCTGTAGAAGAGGCTAACACAAAGATATGTATACATAAACATGTAGACCTTTATTATATACACAAGTTCATTTCTTAAGTTTTAATTTGGGCCTAATGAACCAATTAAGTTGTTACTATTGATTTATTACATGGATGATGTCATTTTTCTTTAATTATCATGGGTTTTTTAGGGGGTATGCTGAGATAAGGGAGGGTAATCATTAAATTATTTTTTCTACTTTCAAATATTCTTGCTTAGTTTGCCTATTTAGTATGTTTGTGGAACTGTTATAACTGCTTGCTAAGCTTAATAAAATACTATGCTGGAATTTTAACTTGATATTTCACTGAATTTTTTAAATAACTTAGAAATACTTGGCACCTCTGCAATATTCAATCATTCAATCAATATTAAATCAGACAGGGGAAAATTATGTCTCTGTACTTAACTTGTTCATTAGCCTAGTCTTTCAATGGATAAAGATGTCCTGGTAAATATTAGTTTTGTTACTATTATGTGTGGTGTCATCCACCCTTCTATTTCCTAACTAAGACAATGATGGACCATTGCATGTCAAAACTATTGACAATTACTGCAGAATCCCCTCTAGTGTTTCAATTTTTACAATAATTGTTTAATTCCCAAGACAGACATTTTCTTCATGATGCAAATCTGCCCATTGTCTACACATTTTAGTCAGTTATTCTCTTCATACTATGTTAACTCCAACTTCTAATGCTTCATGGAGTGGTATTAATTATAGAGGGCATTCCTGACTAATTTCTGGCTTTCCAGTTGTGCTCAGCTGGGAATAGCTTAGTTCAAGTTTCCCTCCTTTCTCCTTTTCCCAGAAGCAGGAAGCCACATGCTGTTGGTGATGCTACAACTTCTCAAGGAAAGTTCCAGAAAAGCATCCAATTTTTTGTTCCATGATCCTTCACATGCTGAGGTTTACCTGGGGTTCCTTGTTAGTTGAAATCAAAGGCATAAAGATGAAACACATGTAAGGAATTGCTAGTACCTCCAATTAAGAAAAAGGAAGAATCTTTTTCAGAATGTACAGGTGGCTTTGTGTGTAGCGTGGTGAACAGGCATGATCTGGGACCACTTCTGCCCCTGATGTTCTGTTAGGAAGGAAGACAGGATGAAGAAAAGAGGATGCCTAACAGCATGGGTCATGCTGACTTTCCAGGGCACACATCTATGGTTTCTGTAATTGTTAGGCTAGGTGCTGTAATTGTCTGATATAGGATGTTATCAACCCAAGGAAGCTGTTTTCTATTCTTAGTTTGATGAGGTTGTTTAAAATCAGGAACAAATGCTAAAATACCATCAAAACCCTTGTGGCGCCTACTGAGAAGACATTATAATGTGTTTGTTTTTTCAATTAATATGTTAATCTAGAGTAATAGATTCCAATTGTTGAATCATTCTTGCAATCCCTGGGATAAACCATGCTCGGAATGTGGTTAGTCTGTTAATCCATCCCTGTGGTTAATTTGAAAATATCCTGCTCATTTATTTCTTGCACTACAACGCACAAATGAAATGAATCTATAGTTTTCTTTACACTACATTTCTCCAGTCAATTTTATAGACTCTATAGCCACATAGGAGGAGTTATGAGACATCTCATATTTTTCTACTTGAATACATTAAATAGCATTACCTCTTCCCAGATCAGGTGGATTTCTTCCCTTGAGGCTGGTTGTCTTAAGTGATAGGTCAGTAATTGCATTTTCTGTTTCCCCTTGATTCTTGTTATCTTTGGGGTTTTATCTTGATGAAATGATGGTCATTGGCCTAGGTTACTGAAAAATCTGTTTATCTTGTAGCTACAACAATTCTAAATATCTATCCATAAACCTACAGATAAGTCTAGCTCTTACCCATCATTAAAAAATTTCTCTTAGCAGCAGGAGATGGTTACAGAAAACCACAACAGGTCAAAATATAGAGAACAAATGATCATGGGAAGTCCAGCACCAGTAGATAAAATTACAACATGACTTCTGCACCCAAAGCCGAGAGAACATTAAGGAAGAAGGGGTAGAAAGACTCTAGGTGCCAGAGGATCAGGGAAGCTGCTGTGAGAGGTGTCTCCTAGAAATAACAGAGAAGCTTCACCCATGACACCACAACAAAATGGTTGCCTAAACAAGACATCTAAAACACCACCAATAGGCATGCTAACATAAAAGGAGGAAACTTAATGGTGCCTCACCTGCAGACAAAGAGCTCCCAGGAACTAGGCAGTACTGAGAGTAAGAGAAATAGTCCCTCTCATGAAGAAGTCCCTCATTGATTATCCAATACCAAGTGATTAACTCTGAATTCATATACATATAAAACAATAGATGGACTTAGTTTTCTCTCTCTCTCTCTCTCTCCATACACACACACACACACACACACAGTGGGGCAATGTATGGGTAGCAGCAAAGTTCAGGGACAGCAGACATCAAGAACACTGATATACACAATGAGCCCTGAATAGACAGCCCTTGGTCATCTTTCCTGATGCCTAGTCTCAGCTTCCTTGTTTCTTGCCTCAATTCTTCAGCATATACTCAATTCTATGGCACTCTGCATTTCTTCCAATAAATTTATTTACTGTTCAAAAGAATCATATCATATTAGCTTTTGTTACTTGCAACTATGAATTACTTTTATAACAATTTATAATGTCATGTTATAGAGCTAGGTAATATAGTCTATAAAGTTTCTGCTTTATGGAATATATGAAGATTTTTCCCTTTGATTTAAAACAGCCCATTTTTATTAACAGTAAATTTTTGCTTATTTTCAATTTACTAGACAACAGAATTTAGGCACAAAACTTATTTCTTCTATAACTCCGGCTTTCTATTTAGTGTTGTCTTCTTTGGCTTGTCAGTTTTTGACATAAGTAGATCTAAGGCTATAGTCTTATTATAAATCTGACCCAGTCCTGACCATTTCATTAGTGTACTCCCAGATGTAAGAATCTGTGGACATTTCTCTTAAGCTAGTTCTCAAAAGAATAATTATATTATTTCTTGCCAAGGGAGATAGAAGGCTGGCTGCCAATATACTGGCTGCAGAGTAACAAAACAAAGCCAAGAATATTCCCAGTAGACATATATTTTCTCTGCATCTCTCTGCTTCATATACATTGCTTAACCTCTGGCATGGAATAGACCACTTTTCTCTTCTTCTGAAGTGATATGCAAGACAGACATGCAGTTGGCTGGTGTGGGAGGTAGGGTGTGAAGATCCACTATCCATTGTACAAATTTTGTCACATCCCTTGTTTCCTCCTATCTGGATAGCTTATAGTTCCTTTTTGTTTGTTTGTTTGTTTGTTTGTTTTTTGAGACAGAGTTTCTCTGTATTGCTTTAGAGGCTGTCCTAGAACTTGCTTTGTAGACCAGGCTGGCCTCAAACTCACAGAGATCCACCTGCCTCTGCCTCCTGAGTGCTATGCACCACCAACACCCGGCCTAACCTATAGCTCTTACAGAATCTATAATTCAATGACCTTCTTCTTCATTCACTATAGTCCTTTGGGTATCTGCTCCTCTAACAGGTAAAACAGAAAGCTTCCACTTTCACACAATTTTTTACCTTTTGTCCCAAATATGCTCTTGTCTTTGACCTATAGTCCTCCCTCTCAACATGCTCTCTCTCCTCTTCCCCATCCCCCTTGCTTGCGTATATGAGTGTGTGTGAGTATGTGTATATGAGTATGTGTGTGTGTGTGTACATGTGAGTGTGTGTGTGACTGTGTGTACGCATGTGTGTTTACTAAGTGATAAAAACCATTCTTTGGTTTCCTTTTCTCCCCTTTTCGACTTTCTTTTGTAATGATAGTAATTTTTTTTTACTTTTTTATACAATGGTTTCCCTGTATGAGAGGCAGGGCTGAGTATGAAATATAAGTGCAGATAGTACAGTTCAAAAGGTGAGGAACACAATCCTCATATGGCAACCCCAGCGTTGGGTGACCCTCTGACAACCTACTCAAAATTTGCACACGGAGCATACAACTTTCTTTTTTTAATTTTTATTTTTAAATTTAAATTAAAAACAAGGTTATTTCCCATGTCAATCCTAGGTACTCTCCCTTTCCCTCCCCTCCTCCCACACCCTCCCACCAACTCCCCCAATACCTCCTCATTTCCCCAGGGAGGGTGAGGCCCTCCCTCCATGGGAGTGTCCATAGTCTGTCATTTCATCCAGGGCAAGGCCTAGACCCTCCCCCCACAAGTTCAGAGTTTCTTATTCCATTTCCTCCTGACTCTGCTCTGGGTATTAATTGGTCTTCATTGCATTTAAATGATAGAACTCAAGCAGAAAACCACAGTATTTTAGCCACGGAAAGTGCTGGAGGAATTGGGGGCTGCCACAGTTGCTACAAATTAATGCAGAAAGCTTGAAGAAAATCACAATTCTGCCCACAAATGACCTTTATATTCCATGCTTAACCTGAGAATGATGGCATGGGATAAGACTGCAAGAAGCCTAGTGTAAGGCTCAGCACCAGTCAGAGGCTCACAGGACAGGCTCCAAAGCCTTTGTGACAAAAAATGTACAGAGTAGGAATAAAATATTTTTAGATTTGTGAAAATGTGACCTAAAATAAAGACAGAATGTCTTTTTCTGTTTAATAAGAGCAAAATTACAAGTGTCCCAGATGCCCTAGATTGACTTAACAAGGACTTGAAAATACTAATGATCAATATGTTCAAAAATCTGTAGGAAAATATAGACTTAATGGGCCAAAAGATGGATTATTTTAAGAATAATATACAATTCATATAATGAAATTATATTTATTTGTTGACACTCTAAATGATGGCCAAACAAAAACCTCAAAACTAAAATAATGAGATAGCAAAAATTGACTATTGTTGGACAGAATTCATACCCAACTATACATGAGAAGACTTGTCAACATAAAAAACAGGTCCACACAAAGTACACAGTTAGGCAGTGAGCTGTAGCTGTGGTCCCACGAGAAGGGTGAGATGTATGAAATCCTTTAGAAAGCAAATGCCTGAATATGTTTCCAAATTTTGCTCAGATCCAGGCAGATAAAGTGGCCTACACTTGAAGAAAATAATGCTTGTGCCTCTAAAAGTTAGAAGAGGGAAGGAAGAAAGGGAGGAGGGGAAGAAGGGAGGAAGGAAGGGAAGCAGGAAGAAAGGGAGAGAGAGAGAGAAGAGAGGAGGAATGGAGGGAGGGAGAAAGGGCAGGAGGGAGACAGGGAGGGAGGACAGAGAAGCAGAGAGGATTGGGGAAAGAGGGGAGGAGTTACAAGGAAAACTAATGGCAAACTCTTAAGAGAGTGTGAGCAGAGGGGAGAGGTTATACATCAGAAATATCAGGAGCTGCCAAAACCAATATCTCAGAAGCTATGGGGGCCATGAGCTGATGGAACTCTGTCATTTTAGTGTTGAGAGAATCGTCAGCCTACATCTTGGCAAAAAACACTTATAACATGAAAACAATGTAATCTACTTTTATGTAAAATCTTAAGGCATTTTACTTCTGTAATTTCTCACTTATATAACACATGCTAAGAGAATCCTGACATAAGTGAAGTGATATCAGATCAAAATTTTAAATAGGTTGGCAAAAATAAAAAAGCAGTAGAAATACTAAGTATGTATAGAACTAAAGAGACCAGATTTCTTCTTATTTGTCTTTTTAAAAAGCCAGTTGAGGGTAGATACCTAGTCTTACTACAACGTGATATGCCATGCTTGGTTCATATCTATGGGAGGCCCCTGGCCTTTTATGAATAGAAATGGAGGAGGAGTGGATGGTGGGGTAGAGAGGAGGTTGGGAACTGGAAGGAGATGAGGGCAGAGACACTGTGGTTGGGATGTAATAATAATAATAATAATAATAATAATAATAATAATAATAATAAAATCATTAAATGTAATGTGCAGTCTTCCCGACAGCCACTTGGGTCCTGCTGCTGTCTCAGCCCCCCAAATAACGTACAACACACTATATTAATTATGAAGCTGTTAGCTGTTTGCTTTGATCTCTTATCAGCTAGTTCTGACTTAATTACTACCCATGACTGCTAATCTAAGTATTTCCACGTGATCTTCTCTTACCGGAGAAAGGGTCTAGACCTTTTACTTCTCCCACGTCCTACATAGTGACTGACTGTGCCTCTGTTTCCCAGAATCCTCCTCAACTCCTAGTCCCACCTATCTTGCTTCCCTATTAGTCAACAGTGCTTTATTCATTAACCAAAGAGAAACATATACACAGAAGGGCTTCCACTATCAATTAAAGAATACTAATTGATTGATGTTTGTTTGTCTAGTTGTTTGAGACAGTCACACTCTGTAACCTAAGCTCTCACTATGTAGCCCAATCTGTCCTCCAACTTGAAGTCATTCTCTTAAATGCTAATATTGCAGGTTGCACCATCATTCCAGGAAATCTGTTGATCTTCTGAAGCCTAAAATAATAAAAAAAAATTATAGGATTTATACTATGCAGCCGCATGACATATGACAACATCAGTATAAAAGACAGGGGAGCCATAAATAGAAACCTGTAAGTGAAATAATGTTGTATGATTTAAGGATGCATGCTGTAAACACACTCAAAATAAACCTATAGTGATGCTGGGGAAATCAACAGGCTCACCTAAAACCCATGGAATCACCCAGTAATAATCAGAACCCTCATGGTGTCCACACAGCCACCAAACCTGGCTCCTTCTACCAAGCATGAAGCTGTGATGTGAAGTTCTCATCCTCATAGTCTAGTCACAGCTGCTCTAGCTGAAACTCCAGTAGTTCTCAGTGCAACTTAGCCTGGCATGCCACAGACCACAAACTATAAGTCGTGGCAGCCTCTACATGCCATTACATCTGCAAACGTACATAAAACAAGAACTATGGGAAGATGGAGGAGTCCACCTCAATAGAAAATGATGTTCTAGCTACCTTGAGAGCCCAGGAGAGACAGGGACAAAACTATCACATACAGCACCTTTGTAGGATAATGACAAACCAAGACATCAAGCTGAAGCTGCTACACAAGATCCTTATCAGAGAGGTGTTTACTCGGAATATGCAAGGCCAACCCTGGGGACCCTACTAAAGTGAGACCCTGATTTTCCCATAAGAAGTGAGAGTCTCTATCATACAGTAGTTCTGATATTCTATAATCATAAGTTGCTTGTTTTTCAAACTCATGGCTGGAGTAAATTTGTCTCATGCTTTGAGGTTCACCGATATTGATTCAGACAAGACTTTTTGGGCTTGGACTTTTGAGATATGCTGGAAGAACTTGAGACTTTGGCACTACTGGGATAGAATTAATGTTTTGCATGTGAGGAGGGCATGGGTTTTGAGGTCCAAGAAAAGAATCTGAAAGTTTGAAATGTCTTTCAAATTTCATGCTTGGGAAACTTAATATTCAAGGTTATATGTTAGTGATGTTATGGAGATAGAAGACATTTCTGAGAAACTGTGGCCTGGATGAGTCCCCTCCTGGGGTTAGTGTCATAAAAATTTGGCCCCCAGTAACTCTCATAGAAGCTAACAGAGTCTTCAGAGGCACAGAGCATCAGCAGGTCATCAGGTCACTGGGATCTTACTCTTGAAGTTAGGAAGGGCCTGTTCCCTTCCTTTCTGTTTCCTGGTTGATAAGGTGAGCAGCTTCACTTCACCACGTTACCCACCATGAATGATGTGATGTCTCACCACAGACCCAAAGCAAAGTAAACAATCGTCTTCTGAGTCAGTCATCTTGAGAGTTTTGTTGCAGTCACAGAAAGCTCACTAACACAAAAAATTAATTGCAGTTGAAGGTAGGTATGAGGTTAAGGGTCATAATGATACAGGTAGTGGCTTTATAAAATGAGGCAGAGATATGAAAGGAAGCTCTCTGTATCCTACGTTGCATCTAGCCAGGAGGAATGTCCTTATCAAATCTGAGTGAGAACTGACATCCTGTTCCTGGAGCTCCCAAATTATTATTAAAATAAACTTCTCTTTGTTATGATTTACATAGTCCATGGTATGCAGTCATACCAACAGACAATTAACCAATACATCTTCATGGCTATAAATAACTTTTCCAGGTCAGGAAAAGAATCAATTAAAAATCTGTGGTTCGTATAGAACAGAATGTAACCCAACTAGACTTCAACCTAGGAGAGTATCAAAAGGAGCATTCAATAGAAGCCCAAGATGACAATTTCTCCAAGTAGATCAACAAATAATCAGTCACCAGGGCCCTCATGCTGTGCCTGGCCTTTCTCCCTACATGACCCTTCCATTTAATCAGAACCCTTGTGTTCCAAGGTCAATATTCTTGTCTTGAACAAAATTTCATTTTGAAGGATTTCAAATGCAACAAAAGCTGATCGTCTGTAAAGATGAAAGAGCTGCTTAACAGATGCAATGAGGAAAATTAAAACAATTGGACACCCTTTTTACAGGGAATGAAACTATTTTCACTAAGACCAGTGCAAACCAAGAGCTGGCAACAAACTGAAATGAAGAATGGCAAAGCAAATCCACTCTTACATTTGGAACTTATAAAAAAAATGAAAGCAAACATACTTTCAAAATGAAGCTAATTTTCATTTCTAAATGTCATTTATCTCTTGAGTAAAAAACCCACTGCTCTAAAAGTGCCTATCAAATTCTCAAGGGATATTTTGGCATAGAAACACAAATGACATTTTAATGTCAATGATCTCAATTCTTGTGGTTTAATTAATTTTTTATAAAATGCAATAAAAAATCAAATATAAACCTCAGAATAACCCTAATTATCACACCTCATTGGATTGTAATATGTGTCTGCAGGCCCCTAACTCACTGATATTAGATGAAGTTCTTTGAAGAAATAAGACCAATATGACGTATGCATATCTATAGAGACAAAGTGTAATTTTTATAAGGAATTTACTTTTGTATTATGGGGGATGAGAAAACCTCATGTCTTTAGTCAGAAAGATGGAGTCCAAAAGAGCTGGTGAGGGGATGTTACCTGAGATCAAAGGTCTGGGAGCCAGGAGAGTTACTAGTGCATGTTCATTTCTGCAATCTGGCAAGCTCAAAGCCCAGGAAGAGCCAATCTGTCACTGTGAGTCTGAAGGGAGAATAGAAGTGATGTTCTAGCTCAGCATCAGACTAGAAGACTTCCTTTCTTTTGAGCTTTTTTACCCTATTTTTTAAACCAAATGCATTAGTTGGGCCCTTATCTAAGCAGTCAACTTGTTAGTATAAAGTAGAATTCTATCCCAAAGCAGCCTCACATATATACCCAGAATAACATTTGAACAAAAGCCTGGTGCCTCATGTTGTAGCTAAGTTGCTAAGTAAAATTATCCCCCAAAGACTCCTTGGAGCTAGAAATGATATTTCTTTTCTGAGATAAGAACATGCAGTGACCATTAAAGCCCTGCATCTTGATGAGGACTTATAACAGTCTCTAGAGTTCCAGAGTTTCAGAGTCTCCAGGAACTTTCAAAAAGAAAAATGATAGACACTAGTCCTAGAATCAACTTTCTCCAGCATAGAACAATATAGGAATGTAGACAGAGTATGAGTGGGTAAAACAAGAATGTTCTGTGGTGTTACCTTAAACATCAGAACACACTATGGAAGTTATAAAACCATGATGGAAGCTGTCACCATGTGGATCCATGTGTGAATTATATCAATGAGTCTACCATAAGACAAATGCAGGTACTGATATCTCAACTATATATGTCAAGTAAGAACTCTGAACCCTAATGTTTAGCATGAGTGTATCTTTATGTTTCTATATTTTCATGCGTGATTACCCTCACTTAAGGATATTATCCTGAAGCTAGTTTTCACCTAGCACTTAGGGAGAATTGCTCTGGTTGTTCTAGCTCTAGATGTTCTAGTTCAAGTTCTAGTTCTAGTTCTAGTTCTCTTCTGTTGCTGTGATAAAAACACTCTGAACCAAAGCAACTTAGAATAAAGTGTTTATTTGAATTATACTTCCAGGTCACAATTTATCATTAGGAGAAATCAGGGCAAGAACTCAAGCAGGAAATGGAAGACAAGAACCACACTTACAGATTTATGCTTGCCTATCTCTCCCAGGACCACTGGCTCAGGAAAGGGTACTTCCCACCGTGGGCTGGGCACACCTACATCAATTAATAATCAAGACCATTTCCCACAGACACAGTCACAGACCAGTCTGATCTAGGCATTCCCTCAATTGAAACTCTTATCTCAAATAGTTCTAGACTGTAATAAGATCAGGAATAATATTCCCATTGTGAGTGGAGCTCTTACATAATATGAGTGAGGCCTGGGCTCCATCACAGCACTCAAGTAAAATATTTTTCTAGATTAAAAAGTATATATGACTCAAAAATTTCAGCTGGCTTATTTTCATTGCAATTCTATTGACTATAGGTGTGTTATCCTGTTTGCATACACAGTCTAGCCTATATAAGTCTTTAACATATTAGGAGGGAAATAAATCATCATATATTTTCTCTAGTGTAATACTCCCATAACAGGAAGGATTTCCCTAGATTAGGGAAATTAAGGTGAGAAATTGATGGTTACCTCATGGGAAAACTTCTCGACCCTATCATTTTAGCTTGGTGTCCTTTAGCCTGAAGTAATGGCTTCAGTCAGTTCTTTTTATATTCACTTCTCCTTATTGAATCCCTTTGAATTTTGAATTTTTATTTTAGACTTTCTGAGGAGTCTGAGGAGTGAAGATCATGACACCACAAGCTTCAGTGAGAGTTACAATGGAGTGATAAAGCATACTTGATTCTTAACCTAGGGATGGGTGATGTATAATAAATATTCCACACCACAGTAATCATTGTGATGTTTTTAAGATGATAAATTTGCAATGCAATGTAAACAACTATCCTTTTTTACACTGTTACTAAGTAGCTAAAATTATACTGACTATTGCAAAGACTGTAGCCTTTTGGCTCTCCTACATCTCTGAAGATTAAGTGTGAAGTTCAGCAAAGGCTGCATCATCATCCATGAGAACCCTCTTCAGAATGTCAGTGATAATTAGTCTTGTAAGGTATGACAGAAAATTTCTAGGCTTCAGGCACAGCTGATTTCAAAATGAGCTTCATGAATTATACAAAGGAGTCAAGAGTCAGGAAAAAGCAAACTCATACTACTGAGATTTGTCTCAGGGATACTCTAAAGATAAAGTAAAGGAATTTTTAAATACCAGCAAAGACAGCAGATACATGAAACATGGCAGGTGGATAGGTCATATGCAAACATGAAGCCTGTCACTTCAGAGCAAGCAGCGGGACCTTTGCACAGTATCAGTGATCACAGTAAGTTAATTCATGTCAGTGACTACTGAATGCCATTTTGAAGAGCACACTGACCATTGCCTTCTGTGGCACACACAGTTATAATATATACATGGGCTGCTGCCATTTATTGTCTTGAGAAGAGTAAACAGCACAATAAGGACAGGGGATCCCAGACAGATCTGAGATCCTGTCTCCCAC
The DNA here is from genome assembly GCF_017639785.1 of Mesocricetus auratus. Lineage (NCBI taxonomy): Eukaryota > Metazoa > Chordata > Mammalia > Rodentia > Cricetidae > Mesocricetus > Mesocricetus auratus. The sequence goes on along the minus strand of NW_024429180.1, from coordinate 52,082,353 downwards.
TTATTTACTATTTAACCTTGAACAAATCACTCACTCCTTCTTAGCTTTAGTTTGTTCATTGGAAAGATGATTTTGTGCATAAAAGTATCACTATATATCAAGGTGCTCTGGGCCAGAAGGTCTTTTAGGGCTTTTTGTGGATCCATCCATGACACATTCACAGTAACTTTGTCACAAAACCTTATCATTATAAGGATCAGAATCAAGTTTTAAATATAATCCATCACCTAAAATTCAGTGTTTTAAAAAAAGGTGTGGGTGTGTGCATGTGTTTGTGTGTATGTTTCACACACTTCTGTGGGTTTACGGTGAAGCAATAAGGGTAGGTTCTTTTCTATAAATGAACCTTATGTTTGCCTTCCCTGCCTCCTATTCCTACCCTTCCCAAAGTCACAGATGAGTGATGTGGGTATACACACACACACACACTTTTAAAGCCTTCTTTAAAAGATTAAATAAATGAAGGAAATTGATAGTGTCTAAAATATCAATCTACATGAAATGCATATCATTAATTTTTGCTCCTGTGGCTATTGTCATCTACACAATGTCCACAAATACTGAGTTAATGGATATTGAAGAGAGGGCTCTAAAAGAAGGCTCTCTGACATACTCAATTTCTCCATTTGACACAGTGCAGTCCTCCTGTGTCTATCAGGCAGCACTTAAAAATAATGACCTGGGGTGGGGGTTATTGTAAAAAGGAAAAAACTAACAAAAAAAGAGGAAAAGATAGGGAAAAGCAACACAGAAGAAAATATATCAGGAAAACTTATGAATCTCAAACAAGAGAACTGATATTAAAGGCAGAGGCACTTGTCAGCCACATCAGAGAACACATGAATTAAGAGGATATAAATTCTGCCTGTCCTTCAAATGTGTGCATCCGCAAATGAGTGAAAAACACAGCCTAAGAATAATTAGGACTTGTTGCATGGGAATGTATGGAAACTAAGTGGCAATCAATGGTGCCATATGTGTATGTGTGTACATGTGTATGTATATTTTTGCAAGTACATGCATATGTGTGTGTTTGTATGTGTGTGTGTATGTGTGTGCATGTGTGTATGTGTGTGCATGTGTGTATGTGTGTCCATGTGTGGGTGTTCATGTGCCTTAAATTTTGGCTTGTAGCATTGCTATATCCAGGGGTCTGTGGCTAGGCATCTGTCCTTAGTAAGTAAGACAGAAAGGCAGCTGTGTCTTTCTGATGGGAGAGTAAAGTAGGAAGGGGCAGACATCCAGGGAAATGGGCCCAACTGTGGATATTAAACCCAAAACAGTACAAACATATGCTATCCCTAAATAGCTCTGCTTGGGCAAATGGTGGAATGGAAAAATATTGAGAAAGAAATTACTAAGAATGTTTGCATTCCTTTCAGCCACTTGATTTTGGCCATGTAAAAACCACAACAAAAGGAGAGGGAAGTTCCCTCACTGTGGAAGAGAGACTGTGCACAAAAGATTCTCCATGAACGAAAGCTGTGCTACTGAGGGTATGTATGATGACCTCACTCAACTATCCCTCCCTGCAACTGTTGAATTATGTCTATTCCCCATCCCTACAGTTCAAGATCTTCAAATGAGAAAGATTTCTTGGATTGTTCTGTCATAAAAATAAACAATTGTCCATGTCTACAGGCCTGTGGCAATAGATCCATGTTTATTAATCTAGCTACATGAAAGCCTAAATCAACAGCCCCTTCCTACTCATAGTGGGTCTCAGTCAGCATCAATCTCCGTGATCAGTCTGTTCTACATCATGCCAGCTGTCTTCTCTCTCTACTTACATTAATGATAATAAGAATATAAATGCATATATATGAACATACCAGTGTATATATATATATTGCTTTGTCTACAAATAGATTTTTATTGCATTTTCCAATGGTTTTAAAGGGGCAAATATGCTGATATCACACAATCTTGATGGCAAAAAGTACTTTCCTTTCTCTTTACTGGAACAAACATCAGAGGGAGAGATGGAATTTACGGAAAAGGAAATACTTGTTTTGTATCAAAGTTCCAGGGAGTTCCATATGTATTTTGTTGGATCCATTGCTTGTGGGACAAGGAGAAGCAAGACATCATAACAAAGCAAAGCTGTTCACCTCATAGTGTTCAGAGAACAGAAAGGGAGACACAGTTCTCAACCACTCTCACCAACAGTTGCTGACGTGATGGAAAGTGGGATGCACACTTCATATTTTTACACTGGGATATAAATCTCTTACTAAAAGACATGAGACTCAATTCACAACAGATTAAAAACTAATCTCTAAAACAAAAGAGATAAATGGCAGGCAAAAAAATCCCTCAATCCTTTAAATGCCAAACTTTGTGTGGGTTCTGAGGATCTGAACCCAGGTCCTCATCCTTGTGTAGCAAACACTTACTCATTGAACCACCTCCTCAGTCTCCTGCATACATGCATTGACATAACACATTGTCCTCCACAAATGTGTATGCTTATTATGTCAATAAAAACAAAAATTATCAATGACACCCTAATTTAAATCTCCAAGTTGGCGTTCCACACAGAACTCTGAGTTTACATGATGTGCTCTCCAGGAGATTGCTGGAAGGCTGGAAGACCAAATTCAGTATGACACTCTAATGTTTCTCACTCGGCCATTCCCTCTTTGGTATACCTGAGGCAACAAACGACACAGCACAAGTCCTAGCCCAAGCTACAAGTCTGAAAGCCCAACTTTATTCTCTCTGCCTTAATTCTCATATATTCAGAGTCAAACTATGCAGAGCTTCACTTCCAAATGGGCCTTAAAAATTCAGGCTGTTCCTCATCACCTCTGCCATCAGATTAACTCACCGCACCTTTGTCATCTTCCAGGAAGATGACAAGGCCTTTGTAATAAACCTCCTCACATGTCTTGCTCTTCAGTGGGCTTCTATACTGCAGGCAGTGTTATTGCAATTCCTTATTGTTTTATTAAAGAATGATTGGGAAACATATACTAGGGTATAAGCCAGAATGATCCATAGAGCAATGGGGAAAACAACCAGTGGCACTCCCCTCTGCCTTGTCCAACCAAAAAGGTCTGCTAATCTTTCTAAGCCCTTCCTTGTTCCTGTCTGTGACACTCTATCTTCCTCTGAGTCGGCTAGGAAACTCTGTGGCCCATCCGGTCAGGTGAAGTCGAATTCCAACCTCTGAACCAATGTTCAACTCCATTGGTGGACTCCAAGTGACAAAACAAACAAATCTCCTGCAACACAATGTAATCTTTGTGAATATAATCTGATAGTATTTGTCCTAGTTTATTTCTGTGGCTGTAATAAAATATGCTGACTTGAAAAAGCAACATAAAGAAGAAATGGTTTATTTATTTCATAATTCCAGGTTATGATCGATCCATCATAGCCCAGGAGTCAAAGAAAGAATTTAGCTAGGCATATCACATCTACAGTTAAGAGCAGATAACACATACATTCTAACTTATTTGCCAGCTTGTTTTATTCATACCAGTTTCTCTACCATTGACAGTTTAGGACTCCATGCCTAGGAAATGGTGCTACCCACAGTGGAGTTGGTCTTCCCATATCATTTGACTTAATTAACACAACCCCAAACAGACATACCCACAACACAACCCAATGTAGACAAACAATCCCTTGCTAAGACTCTCTTCCTAGATAATTCTAGATTATATCAAGTTGACAATTAAATATCATATGTTTCTCCCCTTCATTGATATCTTGAATGGATTCACATTGTGCTTCAGTCCATGGGAGCTTAGTCATCTGCAAACAACTGTTCTTCCCCCATGCTAACTGTATCCTACTCTCTGACCTTATTGCATCTCTTCATATTGAGTCAGTCATTCCCCGTACCAAGAACTTTGCACAGGACATTTATGCTGCTTGAATGCTCATCCATACCCTTAACAACTGACCACCTACTACTTACACTTTAGGTCTCAGTTCAAATGTTAAGAGCAGAGAGAAGTGTTTTTCTTGGAAGAACTTTGTTTAGTGTATTAATAGTAACAGCCATACCTCTATTTTAACTCATGTGAACAGTTGACTGTTTCCCCTTCTCAAGTGAACCATGGGAAATCAGAGACTCCACTATTCTTAAATATCAGACCACCTAGACATCTTCCATAAGTGGATAATTTATTAAAGAACTACAAAATTAAGTAGGCTGCAAGGAACTATCCCACAGATAATCAATGATGCTTTTTGTGGCAAGCAGCCTCTGGAAATAATTCTTCTCACCCAGTCTTCCAAGCTCCATGGGCCGAGGGCACCGCAGGATTCTTGGTGACTTACACAAATTGGGCTGGGGCACACCAGCTTTCTGTTACCCTTGACTCTACATTCATATAATCTGAACACTTTCTTATTAAAAAGGAAAAGAGCATCTAAGGTATTTTATTCTGAGTATTTGTTCAGGGAAGAGAAGTTTACACAGCTTGCAGAGAATTATTCAGCAGGAAATTAAGTCTCCATAATTCTGAATTTTCACTTCACTTTCAATTGGCTTGGCTTCCTGGCATGGCACTCTCCCCTCTAGAACATTCATAATACCACATCCGTCACCAAAATGTTATTTTTGAGCCAAATCACAAAGCATGTTGACAAGAAGCGTCTCCGGAGGTCTCAGATAGGTGGCACATTAACCATGAACACACTACAAGGGCAGAAAGATATGGGCAGCAATTAATATCTAAGTTTTGTGCAGTAATTTGAAGCTCACAAAATATATAACAGCTTAGCAAAGAAAACTGTCTTGCATAAACTTTATGAATATATTACCTAATTTCTGCCTTGTCACAATTTTTAAAGACTGATCTGGATTTTCTACTTTTAAATTTTATTATTGGCTTATGCTTATTTATTGTGTCTATACATGTGTATATGTGTGTATACAAACATATGTATACACACATACACACACACATATATATGCCACAGTGTACATGTGGCAACTTGTAGGAGTTAGTTCTTTCTTTCCACCATAAGTGTCTTAGAGATTGAATTCAGATTTGTAGGCTTAATGAAAACCACCTCCAGCTGAACCATCTCATCAGTCCTTGGGTTTCTATTTTATTGGCCAGGTAAGCTATAAGCTTGTAATTGTATAAGTGATATAGCTAAGGCCACAGGACTAGTGCCGCAAATACTGAACTCAAAATGAGATCTTTTGACAAATATGTTTGTTAAGCTATGCATATCATCTTCAGCAACAGCCTAACTCCTTTATTATTTAAATTTATGAAAGAGACTTGACTTTGCCAAAAAATCCAACAGCTGTAATACAGAGTAGGATAGCATGCTAAGCAATACAGAAAGAAAGCAAACAAGAAAACATAAAACAAAACAAAACAAAAAAAAAGCAGCTCAGATCTCCTCAGACTGAAATAGTCAAAGGGACTTCCATATTTTGATTTATCCACTTAACAAAGAAATGGTAATGATTTCATATCTCAACCAGATTAGAAAGATTTCTAAGACTTTTAAATACAGAGGATATGAGGGAAAATGGGCATTTACCTGATTTCATTGTTCCAAGGCACCACAGATTATCATACTCACTTTTTTATGTATTTAGATGATGCTGCAACGATAAACGGAACACTTACTTAAAGTAAAACTAAGCATTTATTGTAGAAATTACTCACAAGATACCAAACAAGTAACCCAGATGAGCCGAGTAGTTTTCCGCCCCTGAACTGGAAGCCGAAAGCCGGAAAAAGAGAGCAAGACTTCCATTGTTCAGTCTTTTATACCTTCCCCCCCCCGTAACGCCCCCTAGCCATGCCCAAAAGTGGGCCTGGCTAGTGACATAGTTCACCGCCTATGTCCATATATGTCTTTACGTCTGTCCGTATATGTCTTTAGTCATGCCTAAAGTGGGTGTGGTTAGCGGTGTGGTAAACTGCTCTTTTATTACCTCATCTGTATGCGCCTCTAGTAAGTCACATGGCTAATGGCGGCACACGGCTTCCTCCTACATTTAGAAATAAAAAGAAACTCTCCCAAACCAAAATAAATAAATGGTAAAACAGTTCTCTATTTCACACACACAAAAAAATTTAACTGAGTGCTAAGAAGGTATGAAATGCATGATTCAGATCAGTGTAACAGGAAAAGAGTATGCCACAGATATCTCATTAGAAGCTCCTTTTTGTTTTGGTCTGTTTTTCTACCAAAGTCTTAAACCCTTCTATAACAGAACAGCTGAGTCTGGGTAATGTATAAGGGAAGCAGGTTTACTTGATGCACAGTACTAGGTTTAAAGGTTCATATTATCTCATTGGCTTGGCTGTGGTAGGGGCTTCGTGACAGATGGCATGATGGTAAGAATGCATGTAGAAAAGGTAACAGAAAGCCAGAGACCAGGAAGAAGCTGGCTTTGTGGCTTGACAACAAGTCACACTCTCACAGACACTAATTCAGCCCCTGAGAGTAGCCTTGGCGCATTTCAAGAGCTGGGCCTGCAATGGCCTAATCACTTTCTATTGGGTTATAACTGAAAAATCCCACCACCTGTTAAAGTTGCCATTGGAGACCACTGCTTTGGAGGAAAAACACATAGAAACTATAGCAGGCTTTACCATCTTTGGGCAGGAAGACTATCACATAGAACCTTATATTTGTGCATCTCACGGCCCACCGATCCATCCTCAGTACTGTTATTTGAGTGACCCTGGTAAAAAATATAGTTCTGGAGATGACTGACAGATTAAAGAATGTCATTGGTTACCCACACAAATGGCTCCATATAGTCTTTCTTCCTCTCTCTCTGCCCCTCATCATGATCCTCACTCACAGACCATTCTTAGGTGTCCTATCCCGCTGAGTACCTTGGGATGAACACTCAGTGTTCTCACCCAGCAGTGACAGTACCCTCATTGCTCAAGACTCAAATCAAGTGGAAGACGTTTTGGGAGGCATTATTCCTTACAATAAGGAAAAAGGCTGGAAGGGAGAATCTGGAATCACTCTGTCTGCAGATGAAAAGAAAAGGGCTCAATTCTCGGAATCATTTGCATAACTTTAAGCCATGTTCAAGACAGTGTTAGGACAAGAGTCTGTGATTTCTGGTTTCAGTTCCCCTTTTCCTTGCATTTGAATGAAAGTGGGTGGAACAAGAGAGCAAAAGTCAAACCTGTGACCACATCTGGCTACCACACCTGCCTGACTCTCCTCCACAAGTCTAGACTTCAGGAGGAAAGAGGATGTTTTAAGACATCAGCCATGTGTGGGCTTCCATCTCTGCATCCTTGGGTTAGGCTCTGACATTCTTCAGAATAACAGTCTCCTCCTCACTAAACAAAATGAAGTTTTATTTCATTTCACACATCTAAGCCCTGCCATAATGAGACCTCAACAAATGTCAGCTCCTTTAGCCATTTCATGTCACATGTAGCCTAAATATGATGACTTCTAGGACAAACCCATTGTTAAACCACCAATGTAATTAAGCAGCATTTTATTTAATCCATCAAAAAACCCCACATAGCTTTGGTATAAATTCCCCAGGGAAGACAATAGCACCATGTTTATATAATATGCACATGTGTTCACTTTAAGTAAGGAGTGGGAGGCATTGCTACCAAAGTCATAGAGCTTTGGGATATTGATGCCACCCCCCAGTTGGAAAATGGTCCAGTTGTCTAGATAGAAAGAAGCAAATAGCTCTCCAACTGTAAATGGTGACGTACACACAACCAGAAATAGGGAGAGGGATCAAAGGCAGATTAGAGTTACCCACGAAAGACACCAAGAAGATTCACATTTGGGCAGCAAGATCCAGACATCCAGAAGAATTTTTCAGGACTTCCAAGCGTATCTGGAGAGGAATCAAAGACTGACTCCTTGGCTATTGCATTTCAAAATAAATAAAGACTCCTCTACTTCCTTCATAAAAGATCAGCCAAGCTAAATTTAAGCTCTAGAATATTACCCTGGGAGCTGTCCCTGGAAGAAATAATTTTAACCCTAATACTTCTCTTTGTTTTGCAGCCAAGTCTTCTGCATTTGCCCACACAGCCATTAGCAGGAAAATTAGAAAAATATCCAATCAAAAAAGATTTGCTGAACAAGATGATGCATAGTGCTACACCATGTGAACTGTCAGTTCCAGGAATTATTGAGACACTTCTCAGTTTTCCTAGCCTTAAACTATTATCAATTGCTTCTTTAGGGTTAAGCAGTATCTTCTTTTGTAGCTCAACTTGTGAGTGTCGGAATCCTTTGTGTGCATCTTAAATATTGGGAAGACCTTTCTGGAGAGGACAAATAGGTCATGTCTGAAAGTATTAGACCTGCAAGACATCATGACTTTCTACAGTTCAGTGTTATGAACCTGTTTCTGAACATGGAAAGGTAAATGGGCAGCAGTAAACATAATGTGTATTTTCTAAACCTTCTAGAGAGGAAGCACACTGCACCTGAAGCTGAAATCTGAGCTGTTACTACTAACAAGCTTTGTGAAGCAAAGGACATGATAGTGTCTCCATGTCACTCAGCTCTTTTATGTAGGAAATGTTATTATCAATGGGTAGGAAAAACTAAGTACAAACCATTCCTTATCAAGCAAAAAGGGCTTGTAAAAATCCCGGTAATAATGCAAATGTCAGTTCTAAATTGATTTCTGGACTTTCTATGTCCAGCATCACCATGGCTCCGCTTTGATAGCAGGAGAATGGTCAATATCAACACAAAAAGATGATAGATGAGTACTGATGACTGTAAGACCTTCCTCCCTGTGCCACAGTCATCCTGAGCAAGATGCACCTCTTTCCACTGCTTCATTTAATATGAAATAAAGTCTCCCAGGAGAACCTCTCATTTCTAGAATCAAAATTAACATGTAGTATTACATTTGCAAGGGAATCAGAGACCCTAAGACAGTGAGTCCTGCAATCTTCTCTGGGGTCCTATAGGAGGTTCTATTTAGATGGAAACAGAGAGAATGATAGTAGCTGACATCTGCCAAGAACCCCTACCTACTTTCTCTCTGGTTTACTATCAGTGGAAGAGAGCAAATCATGCAGGATGAGGAAAGGAACACTGACCCTCAGAACTCCTTCATTGTAGACTATCTTAGAAGGCTCCAGCCTAGCTGCCAGAGTCCTCATGAAACTGATGGAATCCTGCATTCTAACTGCCTGGCAATTTAACCCCTCTCTCTGACCAGTCTTAGACTTCATACCACACAGCTCTTAATCCCGTGACCTCTCTCCAACACAAGCTTCCTTCACGCAGTGACTAACCTCAAAGTTGATTGAGAAACCTACCTTAAGACAGGTTTAGTAGATGCAGAAGGACTAGAGGTGGAAGGAACTAACCCTCAATACTCACCACAAACACATGAGCAGTAAATGATATAAATAGCCCCAGCATTTATCATACTGCCTGGTATGGGTGAAACAACACACACTTTTTAAAAACAATACTGAATACCCAACATGATTTAGGATTTACTGTGTCCCAGACATAGATCTGAATTGTTTGTATAATACAACTCATTTAATTCTCAGAAGTCAATGAAATCGACTCTGTTAGCATCTCCTTTACAAAGGAAAAGCATAAGACACAAAGAAGTTGCTTTCTGTAGAAATAAACTGTTACTAGAAGACTTAGGACTTTTAGTCCTACTTAGTAAAACTGATTTTAAGACTTACTTCTAATTAATGTGCTTTACTATTACATTTTCATTCTATAGCCACCTCAACCCACTTCCTATATAGAAATCTCTCACAGTGTAATTGTGAAAAAGTGGATTAAAGTACTTTTATTGAGATATATGGCAAGATGAATAATGGCATACTAAAATGTCCATGTTTTAATCTCAGGAACCCGAGACTGTGTGGCAAAGGGAACTGACCTGTGACCTGTGCCTATGTGGCCAAGGAGACTGAAGGATGAGATTTGAACCAAGAATTCTGAGATAAGAAGGTTGCCCTGGTTTGTCCTAGTAACCCCTAAGTGCAACCACATGTAGAGGAGGAAGAAAATTAAAACTGAGAAGAAAAGAAAAGGAAAGGCAGGGTAAACTCCTCCTTGGGGGCCACCAAAGAGAATCATCCTAGCAAGCAATTAGATGTCTAATCCTGAGATATTCATCCCTGATTACAGTCAATGTTTGTTGCAAGGAAGTATATTAGTTGTGATTTGCTCCTGTAATAGCTAGAAACATGAGAGGTCACAGGAAACCCCATTTCTACAACAGTAAGTAGAAGTCTGCATCATAAGTAAGGAAGTAGGCCCGCTTAGCCAATGAAGGTCTGCCAGGAGAGGCTTCTCAGATCTGCAAGCTGTCTTGTAGGCTTGGACTCCTGTCCACCACCTCCAGAGGACAGGGGCCAGGTGGGAGATGAGATTCATAGATATAAGATAGACTTTGTCATAAGTATTCATAAGTGAGGCTTCTATTGTCAAAAGTTAATTACTGAGCCAAAAATTGTGCATTGGCTAGCTTATCTAGAAAACCATACATAGTAAAATTCAGATTTAAATTTCAGAGTGTTTCTGTGGTCTACATGACAGGTGACAGTCAACATAAGAGAATCTTGTTTTCAGTAAAATAAAATTTTCTATAATTTAAAATATTTATTTAAAAATTTAAAAAATGTTTATTTTAAATAAAACAAGCTATTGAAGGTCTTGTGGATCTAATTGTGAGAACACTGTGTATACTGATTGTATTCTAACACTGTATGAGGATGAAGAAAGGGAAGAGGCCCCCATCCAAATGCTATCAGCATCTTTCTTTGAGAAAAAAAAAATGCTTTCTAAATTTAGACATCCTTCCTCCACCTCAGCCAGCTGAGTCAGCTTCCCTGGACAAAGTGGATATTCAGAAAGAAACAAAGTAAATATCTCCCCTTCCCCCAACTGCCTAGTTAGATGGATGAAAAAGGCTTAGCAACAATTATGGAGTGAGGTGAGAAGGAAGGAAATAGTCAATTTTGGAGCAATCTGAAATGGCCATCTCAAAGAAAATTGGAAATAAAGAGGAGCCATAATGGGGTCATCCAGAGCAGTAGTTCTCAATTTTGCTATCAAAAGGGAACAGTTCATAGAGGATTTCTCATCTATGCTCCATACAGATGAAATTTTACCCTTTCATAATACAATTAAAATAAGAGAGAAGAGGGGAAAATAAAGTTGCAAGTTGTCATATAAAATGTCAGCCCAAGATGTTTTGTATATGAAATTCATAAAACAGAAATTGCTCTTTCAAATGCTATTATTGACTTTGAACGTTTTTCTTTTAATTTTTGCCCTGATTTTGTTAGCATTTTGAACATACCATTCAAGGATGGGAGCTGGTCGACAGAATTCCTGGAGAAGCACTGATCTGTGAGTCATGCATTATATAAAGTGACTTCTATTCTCAACAAATACATTAGAAACTCCTTAAAATATAGGAACTGCAAAAGGTGAAAGTAATATCCTTTAAAATGTAAAACAATAGAGCAATTTGTGACTATTCCGTAGAAATAAATTACTCAACGATATTTTCACCATATTTGGATCTCTAATTATTTGATAAAGCACACTATTAAGAAAATCTTCCAGAATTTCAAATACGTTAACTTCAAAGACTGCTACAGGAGCTATACCTCAGTGCCCCTGATTCAAGATTTTTGCCCATGAAACTGAAGACTTCGTAATTTTACTCAGCAATCCAACTAATGGTTAGACACAAAATATTTTTACATCATTGAATTAACATAATGGAAAGAAAAAATTTTCTCAACATCAACCATTCTCACCTGACAAGGCAAACAAACAAAACATTCCATTTTTTACATTTTTTCGGGGCTTCATCACTACATTGCATGAGAGTTGGGATGTGCAGTGGTCTAATGTTTCTGTATCTCATCTTCTTTTGATGAAAGTAGCTTGTGATATTTTGAAAGAAAACATTGGGGGTTTTGTAGTCTTTATTACAGAAATTGTTTGGCAAGGAACATGTGGGATTGACATCAGGGGAAGAGATATAATGAATGACTGGCTTCAAGGAAAATCACACTTTTCCTAGGAGAGCCGGAAGTCATTTGGGACTAATTGAGTTTTGGCTTCATGGGAGAACTGATCAGAAGAACCTAAAAAGCGAGCTATCTGCACCCTGCATTTTCAGAGTGTCTGATGCTCATGGTTCAGTGTGATGTGAAGATAACTAATAGTATGCTCCCTACCCTTGGGGATTTCTTAACCCTGAAAAGGACATCTTCCTATCACATTCAAACTCAAACTCACATTTGACTTGTCAGTATAGGATAGCTTTTGCTTTTTTTTTTAACCCCCCTATCCCACTTGAAACAGAAACAATGATTATATAAGAATTATATATTTATAATCAAATGGTTGGTTTTCTGTGAGAAGGACACCCCCCAAATGGGCAGTTAAAGCAGTCTCTGTTTTTTTGAATGGGCATTGTGTCAAATATCTAATGATTATTGACTTTTTAAATCCTTACAATACTACAAAGAGGATATTAAAGTCCCTACTTTTTAAACAAGGAAATAACCTTCCATAGAGAGGTAATGGCACTCTTGACTACCACACAGCCCTGTCAGTAGGTAACAAGATAATGTAACACTTCAACACAAAGCTGTGGAAAATGGAAGGAGGCTGTACCTTGGCTTAAATTAGTAGTAAGCTGAGAATTTCTCTAACTCCCCGTAATGTTTGGCTGTGGGTCTGCATCGGTTTCCATCAGTTGCTGTATGAAGCCTCTCTGATGACAACTGGGGGACTCCTAACAATGGGAACAGGGGCTGTTTCTGACTCTTACTGGCTTTTGGGACCCTCTTGCTCATACTCGGTAGCCTTGCCCAGCATTAATACATGGGGAGGTACCTAGTCTTACTACAACTTGATATGGCATGTTTTGTTGATTTTGTTGATGGGAAACCTGCCCTTTTCTAAAACAGAGGAGGAGTGGATGGGGGACGTAGGAACAGAGTGGGTAGGGTACGGACTGTGTGGAGAGAAGGGAGGGAAACTACAGGAGGGTTGTAAAATAAATAAACGAATAATTTTACGTGGTAAACTGGTGCTTGATTACACAAAGCTGAAGTGCCTTTGAAACTTTATTCTTAGCATTTTATACCAGCTGTCCTATAAAGTACATATCTTGGATCTCAGGAAGTCAAGCATAAGCAATGAAACGGAATAGCCATTATATCAGGCCTGGATAAGAAGTGAGGGAGATATACCTCAATAGACCCATATGTACTCTTAAATATCTAAATATGAAGAGTTTCTCTCTTGTTTTCCATGCAACTTGAAGATCTGACAAACTGAATTAATTCCATTTTCAAAAACTCACAAAGAAACTGAAAAAAAACCAGAATTCTATCTTTGGAGCTTTTTGTATCAACACTTATTTCAAGGAAAAGTGAGGTGGGCTTTGTTATTGATGTTTTGAGTAACAGAATCCTCCTTTTCTGTTTCTCATTTTTGAAACACTTGCTCCTTCTAAACTGAGGGAATTCCTTAGTCCTTTCCCTTCTGAGGAGTTCCTCCCACATACTTCTTCTCAAGGCAATTGATGGCTGTTTTCTTTTATTTAAAAATGATATGTTTATTTTTGTTTAAAGTATTTGCCTGCATAAATGTAAACAACACACACCTGCACTGTCCAAGGAGTCCATTAGAGAGTGTAGTACCTGAAATTGGAGTTACAGATGGTTGTGGGCTGCTATGTGGTTGCTAGAAAATCTCAGGTCCTCTACAAGAGCAGCAAGTGCTCTTGACCATTGAGCCATCTCTGGACCCTAGATAGCACAGCGTCCTTTTTCTGTTTCCTTTTTTTCTGGTTTTTCAAGATAGGGTTTCTCTGTATAGCATTGGCTGTCCTAGAACTCACTCTGTAGACCAGGCTGGCCTCAAACTCACAGAGATCTGCCTATCTTTGTCTCCTGAGTGGTGGGATTAAAGGCATGCACCACTCCTGCCTGGCTGGTTGTTCATTTTTAATGTATAGAAATATGTCAGATTTTCCTGTGTTGGCTTTACATCCTATTCTTTGTTTTATTATTCGCTTAGCTGTGGCATTTTTTCTATATGAAATCTTTACATTTTCTACAGTTTTCATTATGTCAGTTGCAAATGAATGAAAATTACTGCTTCCTTTAACATATGGAAGCCTTTTATTTATTGCTCTGTCTGGTTGCCTTGGCTTATATTAAGAGATTGAATCAGTGATCAAAAACCTCTCAAAGGAAAGCCCAGGAAGAGATGTCTTTACTGCTGAATTCTAAACATTTAGAGAAGAATTAACACTGACCCTTCTTAAACACTCCCAAAACACTGAGAAAGTGGGAAGCATTCCAGATTCATCTTCAGAGCTCAACATTATCCTAATGCCAAAGCCAAACAAAGATTTCATAAAGATGAAGGTCGCAGATCAATATCCTCTAAAGCATAGCTGCCAAAATCCTCAGCACAGTACTGCTGAGCAAAGGATAAACCCATGAAAAGTACTGTGTGCTCTAACCAAACTGAATGCACCCTGGGAATACAAGACAGGTTCAATATGTGAAAATCAGCTAATGTAGGACTCCAGGTTAACAAATGTTCACAGAGACAAGAATCAAAGACACATGATCTATGGCTATAGTGAAAACACTTGACAAAACTCAACCTTCCTTTACGATAAAGGCTGTCCATACGCTAATTACAGAAGAAATTTACTACAACATAAAAACCACGTCTGAAAAACACAATGGCAATGTCAAGTCTTTAAGAAACTTAGGACAAATGGCTGACTGTGGTACCTATTAGCAAACCAAAGCACAAGCTGGCCACTAGTGATTCCTCAGTACCTGTGGCTCCTCTTAGCACTTCTCACCCCACCCCCTACCCTAAACTTCTCCAGCCCAGCAGCCTTGCTTCCCTTCACCTAGTTTCTAGTTCCTGCCATTTCAGCTGTGCACTCTCTTGGTTCCCTTGTTTCTCTCAGCTTGCTCTTGGTTCTCTTCAGTCCCATCTCTCTTGGCCCTCTTCTTCTCTTGCTGTCACTCCCCCTCTCTCTCCTCTCATGGCCTGGTTCAATATGGATCCATCCAGAATCCTCTGGTTGCACTCTCCCTCATATCTACAATTAAGAACCTTCTCCTCAACCCTACCTCAGGACAGCCATGTCCTGATTTCATTCCGATAGTAAGATACATCTTTTTAAGTGCAAGGTTTTTCTCTAATAACAGGACAGATGCATAGGTGTCAACTACCGCCTCTTTTACTAGGCGATGTCTGAAAACTTAATCAATTTTAAAGTTGTTCCCATTGGTATGAATTTAATTTTGGCCTACTGTGTTTATGACAATCTCTATTCTGTATATATCTCTCTCTTTACAGCAACAAAAATCAAATTATCTTTTTTGGAGCATCCATCTAGCCTCATCTCTAACCAATTAAGCCAGAATTACTCAGTGAGAGACTAGAGTATAAACATTCTTAAATGACTCCACCATCAGCATCATCATCCTTCTAATGTACAACCAATCATCATCTCAGAGTTAAGAGCAAAGTTTTGTAATTGATGGTACTTACTAAGCTTTAATATTTCTAAGAAGTACACAAAGATCCCAGGACAGGCAAGCTGTATGTTTCAGAAGCTGGCCAAGGAGAAACATGGAAGAGTTATTAGCACAGGGATCAGTAAAATGGCAACAGGCAGCCACATACCATGGAGGGAGGGCGTCATAGAAAGAGTAACAAAGCCCAAAGTATCAGGAAAAACATTTTTAGAAAGAAAGGACAAATAAAAGGAAAAATTACACTTTATTAAGTCAAGATTCCATCCCAGCCAAACTACAGAGATCAGCCTAGGAGTTCCGGGAAGGAAAAGTACTTTACTTCATAGAAGAAAACAAATGTTTCTAAAGGATGCTGGCTCTAGAAAATTTTTCTTTCCGAAATATTGAGGAATACATAATGTTTATACCATTTGATCTGTTTATTTTGCCAAATCATTGTGATGCAGATGACATATTTTGGCATAAGTAAGATAGAAACAGAAAGATGTAGATGAGAACCACTAAAACATACATAGTTTTCACACATTAAACACCAAGACTAACAGATTCCTGAGGGTATCTCATTAAGAGAATAATCATATTGTCTATCTTTTTAGCCTTAATTAAGATGAACCTAAATTTCTACAGATGGTCCACATTCTTCAGGGGTGGTTCCTTAGTCAGGTTATTTATTGATCCTATCCAACTACAATGTTAGGATCTCCACCAAGGCCAAATAATCTACTTTCTTGACCAGAAAATATTTTCCCTTGATGTCCCTTTACTGCTTCTCTAGCATCGCTTATTATGAAACCTAAGATTATTCATTTGCAATGGGTACCCATGAAGAAAACGCTGGTGGTCATAGTACCAGTTGAGTGGCATAAGATCACTGTGTTCTGATGCTTTTTTGTCTGCTTTCCTCTACTGCCCTCTCCCATGCTACCTCCACTTCAGCATCATCTCACAGCGTCACAAACTAGCCAACCACATCTCCAAATTCAAATCAAGAGCTCTGCCTTCAAAGTTCCCATCTTCAAGCTAGTGCTGGTTATCCAAGCCCTTCTAGATTTTACTCTTAGGAATCTGTTATTCTTGGTGCTTATTGTATAAAAGTCAAATATTTCTAATGGCGTCCATCTACATCTCCCCGTTCGTAGCTTACCTATGCTAAAATATATCATCTGAATCACAATGACTTAGCAAAATAGATCAAATGGTATAAAAACTGTGTATTCCTCAATATTTGGGGGGAGGAAAAATCATTAAAATTTCCAGAACCAGCAACCTTTAGAAACACTTTTTTCTTCTATGAAGTAAAGTTTTATTTCTTGTCTGATTATATAACAGCTGGTTCTCCTCAGATTAATTATTAGAGGGCAGGCTTATGGTCAAAACTGCCAAACTAACCCTCCATGACTACATGCTAGTTTGTACTTGTACAACTCAAAAAAAAAATGATACCACTCAGACATGTAAATCTTAGCAATACCATTCCTCACCACCATGACCTTTTGCAGAGTTTATTTTCTAGGACCTCTTTTCTTCTCAAAAACTGCACTAAACATTTATTTTCATCTAATATTTTAGCACTACAATACTTGAAGTAAAACTGTACTGAGATTTTCTTTTATTCAAACTTATGGAGAATTTTATGCGTGAGTACCACATTTACATCATTTCCACCCCTTCCAACTCCTCCCATGTCCACCACTACTCTCAAATTCATGACCTATTCTTAGTCATTATTGTTACACAAATATACACACACACACACACACACGTGTGCGTGTGCTCGAGTGTGTGCCCATACACCCTATGAGCCCATTCATTAGTATTGTTCTTATATTCATGATTAAATCCTGACAACTAGACATTAGATCACCTCTAAGGAGGTTCATCTCTAAAGAAAACTTGATTCTTTCTCAATCAGCTATTGATGGTCCATCGCTCTTTGTTTAGGGCTGGGGACTTGTAGTGTTTATCCACAAGAGCATGTCAACTCGTGTGCATGTCTCGTTTAGGCAACCATAATGTTGAGATTGTGTGTTTACTGCTTCCCTGTCATGTATAGCACACACTACCTGGCAGCAGGCATTTCAATACTCTGGCTGTTAGAACTTTTCCACACACTCTTCAACTATGTTCCCTGAACCTTACATATGGAGGGGTCATTGTAAATGTGCCATATGGAGTTGAACACCCCCACGGTCACTTATTCTTACTATGCTGAGGTTTATTAAGGGTTCTATGCCCTAATAAAGCATTGTCCAATTGAGCAGAACCCTTTTAACATACAGTATGCACATATATATATATATATATATATATATATATATATATCCCCAAAGTCTATTTTGATTTAAACCAACATTTTAAGAAAATAATCAACAATGGGGTGGGGGTGAAATTTGGTTGATTTCCAGTCAAACTGCATTTTTGATGACATATCCCAAAATCTTGTCTGTGTATTTTAATCATAAGTACCCATGTTTGGCTGAGATAAGCCACATGTCTGGTCTTGGAAAAAAAATGAAAAGTCAGAGACGGGTTTTGTGCAGAGAAAGTCTTTCTGGGAGCTATGACAAGGATTTTGAAGTTCTCTTTTCTTCTCTCAAGGTCCACATGGCCCACTTCACCTTTGGTCCCAGCTCCGATGCCAATAGGTGAGGCTTTTCTGTCTTCACAAAACCCTCTGAAAACACTGATTCATCTCTATGGATAACTTTCCTTGCATGCCGTGTTGTTTTCTTAGGCATAAAAATAATAAGAGCACAACTTCAGCTAGTAGCAGCAGCCCAGAATTAATAAATAATTAAGGACATAAAAGTGAAAGTGTAAAAACAGGGTGAGGCGAGAAATCACCCCACACAGAGTGGTACTCAGGCAAGGATATGAGGCGAGAACGCAAATGCAGAGTGGGCCCTTTTTCAAAGAAGCTTATGAAACGCCTTTGAATTTCACTTGAACTGCCTCTGACCTTAGGTGAGAAATCACTACAAGGAAGGTCTGTGGCATTTTCAGCATAGGCCTTATGTTGTGTGCAAATCATGTGTAATGGTCCATCCTTCATTGGAGAAGTAGACACATAAGCCCACACTTATAGTAGATCATGGAACTTCTAGGGTAATTGACAAGCATAAACAAAGAAATCTGTCCCACTGGGTCTGGGGTGTAGAGGTACAACAGATGTCAGTGGAATAAACAGAAAGTAGCAAAGGGTGTTTACATCTATTTGTAGCAAGAGGAATTTACAATAATTTGTAACAGTTACAAAGAGAATTACTTAGCCTCATTCACTCCACAGATATTCACAGAAGTTTCCAAATCTTGTGGTCATTTTTCTTGACATTCACAAATACATTAGATCACATCTTATGAAATCATTCTTGAGCTTTAACCTTGTTGACCTTCAAATCAAAATTCCTGGGTATTCAGTTCAACCCAGTAAATTGAGGTGGAAGAGATGAGGAGAAAAATATAGTTTAGGTTTTTTAATAATTTGTGTGTGTGTGTGTGTGTGTGTGTGTGTGTGTGTGTGTGTGTGTGCTCACACATGCCAGGATACATGACCCAAACTCAGCTTATCAGGCTTGGCAGTGAGTGACATTACCAGCTTGAACCATCTTGCTGGCCTTGAATTTTTTAAGTCTCCATTTTCCATCCCCACTCCCAGGGAACTGTGTAATGCAGTAAAGCCATCTAGGCTGGCTCAATCTATCCATGTCCTGAAAACAGCACGATCAGCATTAAGAAGTTTGCTTCCGAGTCCGATGACTGAAGTCTGACCACTGTGACCATATGAGAAAGGGAAAGAACCAACACCCATGTGTTGTCCTCTGACATCCACATGGACACCACCACGGTATGTGCACACACACACACACACACACACACAACACCCATGTGTTGTCCTCTGACACACATGGGCACCACCACGGTATGTGCACACACACACACACACACACATACACAAGCACACACACACACATTAAAATAAAAATGTTTTTAGTAACCTAGATAACTAACTGATAAGAAGTTCATTAGTATGAAAAATAGCCTAACAAGAAAATAATTAGGCTGATATCCCCAAAATGTGATTAGCACCAATCTCAAGCAATAGTGTATACCAGTGAAAAAAATTTCTAGATGATCATGGCAACAGCTTTGAAACTGGGTTCAACCCAGATTTATTCAGTTCCTTCTCCAAGACTGTCATATAGAACTTTCCTTTTCCTACCAGTTGATCAGACTCTGCATTTTAAGAAAACTTAACATTTTCCTATCTTCCTGGTAGTTTCATTAAGTTTAAAGTAGAAAGTGTACAAACAAGTATTAGAGTGAACTAGTCAGAGAAAATGTTTATTTCCCATTCTTAGTCTATGCTTACCACATATTGTAGAAAGGCCTAAAGAAAACCTCAGATTCTCTTAATGATCCCATCTCCATTGCAAACTGCGATTACCTGCCATCTTTGGAGCCAATCAACAGTCTCAGTTCTCTCCTGTGATTATGAAAGGCTTCTCTGTCCTGCATTGCTTTCTCCTGTATTATAAGAAACAGCATCTCATGGATGCACTCTAATAGTCTAAGTTCTAAGAGTGGAGGGAATTTACTTTATGACACAGAATTGGACAAACTTTTCCACAAAGGGCCAAAAAGTAAATAATGTTCACCTTTCACATAATGTGAGTTACAACCACTTTCCCTACAGTGGCTGGTAGCTGAAAGTCAGACACAATAGGTGAATGAATGAGCACAGCTGTGTTTGTTCCAGTAATTTCACTCATGGATTCTAAATCCAAATTCCACAACATCTTTAAGTATCACAAAGTATTCTTTTTGTGTTGTTGTCTAAAAATATAAACGTCATACTTTGGTGGTGAGTAGGGTTTTCCCCAATGACCAATGTATGCTTATCCATGTAGTGCATTGACAGTTGCCATATTACAAAGGAAATGCAATTTGTCCTTGTAAAATTTTGGTATACAGTCGATAGAGAAGAATGAATTCATAGGAAGAAAAGTGGGACAGGAAGGGAGGGAGGGAAAGGAGATTACAGAGAAGGGAAGTAGGGAATGGAAGTGGGAAGGAAGGAAAAGGGGAGGAAGGATGAAGAAGGGACAGGGAGAATGGCAGGAGAGGAGAACGAGGGCATGGGAAGAAAGATGAATTAACCTCGTTTGTTAAGGTCTCTTCCACCAAATCTATTAATTTATCTTATCTGGGTCACTGGCAATGCCTCTGATAATCTAGAGATGACTATTGTCTACTCCATTCTTCAGCCTCTGCAACAATCTTTCACTGTCCCTGTTCATGGAACTGTCTGCACTGACCGTCTGCCCCATTTGAAGCAATTGTTGCTGATGGGAGATGCTTCAAGTGAAGTGAGCAAAGATCAATTTGGAAGAGCATGAGACCTTGGTCCAGAAGTCAGTTCTAATGATGACCAGCTAAATCTTGGGCGAGAAAACTGATCTTTAGACAGTTATCTCATCATTAAAATGAGTTGATAACTGTACTCAATGCATGTTTCTTGGTCATACCAGAGTGAAACTTATGTGGTTACATTTAAGGTATGCTAATTCCTAGCATGCATTTTTAGAAAATCTTAAATGAAATGATTATATATTTAAATTTTCTGCAAGAGTAAAATTGCTTAATAAAATAGTATAAGCATTGTCTTATTCATGGTACTCATAAAATTTATGATTCTCAGATTCTGAGGAGATAATTCAGCTGGTAGAGTGTTTGCTGTGTAAGCATGAGGACCTGAGTTTAGATCGCCAACAACCACATAAAAAGCCAAAAATGGTGGCTCACACCTGAAAACCCAGTTCTGGGTTCTGTGAATACAGCATGATCCCTTTCCAGCTAGTTTAGCCAACTGTTGAGCTGCAAGCCAATGATAGACCCTGTCTCAAAAAAAATTAGGTAAAAGCAATAAAGGAAAACACCTGAATTAAACATGTAGCCTCTACACACACTTGTATAAGTACACACATAAATGCATGAATACATAAATGGCACATACAAAAATTCTAATACTCTAAAGTTAGTTTTAATAGTAGTAGGGTTATTATTATCCAGAAATGGTACAGAATATTGTGTCAACTGCTGCCAAGGCAGCTTCATAAGCTTATGAATCTCCTGGTTTTGGATGCAGTGATGATACTAGCAGTGTCCAGAGATGAGGAAGCAAATGCCTTAGAGACATATGGTGGGGCATTTTTTCATGCCATATGTGGAGGAGGAAGGAATATAATGCCTGCCAATTGCTTTGGATTTTTTTAATCAGAATTGTCAAGGAAAAAGAAAACATAAAATGAATTCATGGTTTAAATAAAGCAAATAAGAGCAAGACAATCTTGTTCATACTCTTGGAAACTTAATAACTAATTTGGCCCCTGGTTCCTATCAGAAAAAAAGGTGCTAGTTAAACACAAAGTTGTCTGTGAGTCATAGGAAGTTCTGTATTTGGGGGAAATTATATCATACAATTTTATGATCTGCTGGACAGTGGTTTTATGTAATAAAGACACAGATGTATGCTTCGCCACATAGGGAAAGGTTTTCAAGTGTTCCCATCATAACTTTGATCAGTGTTTAGATTTTAGTTCTGGCTTATGTCTCTTTTACTTCTCTAGTAAATTTAACTTTTACAAAATAAAAAAATTAACTCTTTAGAAAAGCCACTTGACTTCATTCTCCTAAATTTTCCATCCTCTTCCAGAGCAATGGTTTTTGCCAGAAAAACCCAACAACTAAAGGGTCGAAAGGATTTTTGATTTTTCTTGTTAGCAGCTTGGAGAACATTCTGGATCTAGAGGTTCTTTAGTTCAAAGAAAGCCAATGAATATGGAATTTAGCAATGTCTTTTTAGTAAAATCATGAAATCAAGTAAAATACCCAGTAAAAGAAAAAAGAATGTGCTGTCCATGGATTCTGATTCTTTATAATAATATATTCCTTAGGAAACAAGATGCGCATTGTCAACTTCCCGTTACTACAGCGACTAAAATATTGAATAAACAAATTTCCAGGACCTTCAATCTTAAGCCGGGTCATGCAACAACACTGAACATTTTCTGTCCTGAACCTACAGAAAGCAAAAGACTTGAGAAAGGCTTCATGTCAGCGTGCCACTACAAATCTTGAAAAATAGGCAGCTCTAGACTGTGAGAGACTTAAGTAATGTGGTAGCTTCAGAAAGAAATGGCCCAGGAAGGCGCAGGTATTTGAACCACTAGTCTACAGTTGGTGCTGTATGAGGTGCTATAGGCATTAACAGTCTTGTTGGAGGAAGTACACCACTGGGGAAAGACTGGAAATTTATAGCCTTGTCCCACCTCCAGCTCACTCTGATTTCTGGATGAGGTTGGAGATGTGAACTCAGAGCTCTTGCTCTCGCTGCATGCTGCCATGCCATGTTTCCCCCAGCAATAAGGATTCTTTCTCTGGAACCGTACCCAAAATAAATTGCCTTACTCACGTTGTGAGGAATTCCTGGAGGCTGAATGTAAATAGGCATGAAGAAGAGGGAACTCCTTAAAAACACAATCTTATAGAATGTCACAATTCCCTGGGCTTCATTTACAAGAAAAAGATAAAGCTCCCAGTGAACATTTGAGAAAAATGGCTGCATCAATCCTATTGATATGAGAATGAAAATGATTCATTCGTTAGGCTAGAGGTTTTCATAAATAATTGTTTTCTTTAATTATGTCTGAGAGATTCTCGGATGTTATTTTTTACTAGAGTTTTGAGTGTACTAATCATATGGGGAAGAATCAATGAGTTGAAGATAGACGGATAGAAACTATCCACACAAAATGTAAAGGGGGTGGGGAGTAAAAACCATACATCTAAATATCTAAAAACATGCAATATGTTCAGGAATTGGGAAGGTTCAATAGTATTAAAATATTAATACTTCTCAACCTGGTCTATAGATTCAATAAAGCCCTAATTAAAAATCCAGTTTCCCTCATATATTGGAATTTCTGGGCCTGCAAAGACAAAAGTGACATGTTATAGACAGACAAAAGAGTTATAAGGGAGAAATTTAACCACGTCTGAAAGTCATATGGATAGATGAGGTATTTCAAACAAGACCATCAATCATGGACTAAGAACATGATTTGAAAATCAACTATCAAGGGGCTAGAGAGATGCCTCCTGGATTTTTGGTTTTATGGTGTGTGTGTGTTGCACACTCTTTTGTAATGAGCATTGTTTCCTGCCAGCCTGGTCCCAGTGCCATGTCAGACCCAAAGAAGCACACAGACGCTTTATTAGCTATAATACTACATTAATCATAATATTAGGCCTTCTTATTGGCTAGCTTTGTCTTAATTATTAACCCATTTCTATCAGTCTTTATATTGCCATGAGGTTGTGGCTTGCCCAGTAATGCCCGGCATGGTGTTATTCCTCCGGCATCCTACATGTCGACTGACTCTGCTTGCATTTCCCAGAATCAGCCTCCTCTATATTTTCTTTTTGTTAGTGTGTTCATTTTGTTTTACCCTTGTTTGTCTTTTTTGCTTGACTGTTTTCTTAAGAGAGTAAGAAAGAAAGTATGAAGTTGGAAGGGTGGGGAGGATATGGGAAGAAATGATCAGAATATATTATATGGAAAAAAACTTGTTTTCAATTAAAAAATAAGTATTTACAAAAAAAGAGTACCTGCTTCTTTTTAGAAGAACCCAGGGTTGGCCCACAGTATCCATGTGATAGCTCACAATTGTCTCAAACTCCAGTTTCAAGGGACCTAATGCCCTCTTCTGGTCTCTCTGGGCAGTACACACACATAGCATACCTATATAAATGCAGGCAAACACTCATGCACATAAAATAAAAATAAATAAATTATGTTTTAAAACAACAAAATCAACTACCAGTGTGCCTTGAGAAAAGGGAAGAGCATAAGATATAAATTTACCACACACGCTCACTGAGGAAGCCCCTCAAGAAAGGAAGAATGATGATGATGATAATCAAGCAGATAAAAAAATCCTTCCTAGGGACACAAGTCCACTTCTTCCTTTTCCAACCCCCGCTGTCCTTTATCAGAACTGAAGCAGTAGTTATGGGAGTATGATGTTTATTACACTTATGCTTATGACCATTGGCATACTTCTTTGAGAGAGCTATAATTAATCCATTATACCTTATTCTAACATCTGAAAGGAGAAAGCCAGTCATCAAAGAACCAAAAGTCCTAGCAAGCTAGGTAATTATACTGATATAAGATGATATGATATGATATGATATAATGTGATATATGTGTATAATGTATATAAATTTTATTATTATTAAATGCTATGCTCCTCTTGCATTTTTGTCCAACCTAGAAATGAAATTTTAATCACCAAAATTATTCATAACATAACTCTCATTCAAGCTACATGCATGCTAGAATCTTTCAGCAAAGAAAGGAAGCAGGGGAGCTAGGACAAGCTGTAGGTGAAACCAGGACATGTACAAGAAAGAAAGACTGTCACTACCCACAAAGAGATCAACAGTTCAAAGCAACCAAGAACAACTCCTATCTGGAACAAGTGTTTATCGGACTCCATACAGAGAATGGTCCAGGATTTGACAACAAGAATGTGCTGGTCATCTGACAAAATCATCACATGTTTTAGTTAGAGTAAGGCAACCCATCTGGTCTAGTCATAAAGAGTACTCAAATTCTTTATTCTTATTGGTAGCAAAACTTCAGCAACAGATCGTTTCACCTTTAAATCCTGAACATATTCCTGTATCCAAAAGCCAAAAAGCCAAGTCATTACATAAAGAAATAAGTTACTGATGTCTACCCAGAAGGTTAAGAACAGGAAATGACTGATGGTGCCAAAGATTGGTACAGTCAAGCACCTGCTCTTTGACTAGTCTGACTTAAAAGGTGTAGGCATATACCCAAAGGATTTACATTCATACAGCAAGGACATCTGTTCCCCTATGTTCATAGCAGCATTATTTGTAATAGCTAGAACCTGAAAGCAACCTAGATGCCCCTCAACTGAAGAACGGATACAGAAAATGTGGTACATTTACACAATGGAGTACTACTCAGTGGAAAAAGTCAATGGAATCTTGAAATTTGCAGGCAAATAGATAGAACTAGAAGGAACCATCCTAAGTGAGGTAACCTAGTCACAGAAAGACAGAAATGGTATGTACTCACTTATATATGGATATTAGACATAGAGAAAAAGATTACCAGCCTACAGTCCACACCTCCTGAGAAAGTAGGAAACAAGGAGAACCATAAGAGGGACATGCATGGTCTCCCAGTGAAGTAGAAAGGGAAAAGAGCCCCTGAACAAATGGAGAGCATGGGGAGATGGGGAGGGAAGGTAGGAGCAAGAGGAGTGGAGAAGAGAAGTGGGGAGGGGAACATCAAGGATCAAGAAAATTGAGTGGGGAGAAGAATAGAGGAAAGCAAGAAAAAGAGACACATCAATAGAGGGAGCCACTATAGGCTTAAAGAGAAATCTGGCACTAGGGAATGGTACAGTAACCTGAAGCAACTGGGCACATTATAACCAAAGTCAGAAGCAAAGAACAGTGGTTGTGTTCATGCTAACACTCAGCTCACTTTCTATTCTCATATCTAGTCCAGGATCCACTGCCTAGGGAATGGTGCTACCCCCAGCAGGTAGATCTTCCTATCTCAATTAATGCAATCAAGGTAGTCCGCAGATGATACCCAAAGGCTCATATCTAAGTGGTTCCACTTTCAAATTGGCAACACTAAGCAGAACCTAGAAAGACACTATTTTTGCTGGATAAATCTTCAAATTTATCCAAAGAAAATGTTCCAGTTCTAAAAACTTTTCCAAAAGAGAGAATACTTCTCAGCCCATTGTAGGAAAGGCCAGCATGACTCTAATCTAAAACTACAAAAAAAAAAAATTCCACAAAGCATAAAAAACTGCAGATCAATAACCCACATGACACGGAAGCATGTGCAAAAAGTCATCAACAAATAGTAGCAAGTTGACACTGAAGAATATACAAATACCTGTGCCTCTCAACCAACTGAAGTGTACCCCAAGAATACATAGCTTACTCAACATTCAAAACCCAATGTAACTTACCACATTGTTGAATGAAATAAGAAAATCCCAGAGTTATCCAGTGTAGGAAAAGCAGTCCACAAATTTTAGATTTGTTCATGAGAGAAATCTATAAACAAACTATAAACACAGGGAAATTTTCTCAAATTAGTAAATGTATTTTCTTTAAAAACTTGCAACTCCTATCACAATCAATAGTAAACACCTACAAGTATGATGAAGAAGGAATCTATATCTTCTTACAGTTTGGCATTGCAACAGAGTTCTCAACATATGCAAAAGGCAAGAAAATAAATAAACTGCATGTAGCAGTAAAAGTATTTTTATTTGAAGGCAACATAACTCTGAATGTGTGGTATATAAATGAATAATGGCTCCATAAGAATCAAGTTTGTGCCGGGCGGTGGTGGCGCACGCCTTTAATCCCAGCACTCGGGAGGCAGAGGCAGGCGGATCTCTGTGAGTTCGAGGCCGGGCTGGACTGATAGCCTCCAAAACAATACAGAGAAACCCTGTCTCGTAAAACCAAAAAGAACAACAACAATAACAACAACAAGAACAAAAAAAAAAGAATCAAGTTTGCATTTTATGCTGGTATTTTTATAGTCCTGTTTTGTTTTTACATATTAGTAAGAAGCAGTTTGAATCACAATGGTGTGAAAATATGAAATCCTAATGGGTAAATGTGATAAAACATTTGTAGCCCCCTACAATGAAAACACAAACCATTTACTGAGTAAATTTTACAAAATATAAACTAAAGATATACTATGGTTGTAGAATGAAAACCTCTTTATTATTAGTCAGTCAATTTTGATTTTAACAATTGGATCTAATGTAATCCCAACAAAATACCAGAAGGACTTTGTTGAGTAGGATTTAGGTGAAAACCTCTAAAATTCATACAAGTATTCCAAGTATTCTCACTGGAAAGGCAGAATATTCTTGACAAAGAACTAACTTGACCAGGGGACATGTCTTAGAGAGGAAGAATGTGAGCATGAAACTTGGCTAGGGTTGTACGTAAAATACTGGATATGGGTATTTGTAATTTTAAATTCAGTGTTGGAGAGAGAAGGCAGGTATATCCCCAGAGCCAGGTGGCCAGGCTAGTTTAAAAAAGTAAGCTTCTGCCGGGCGTTCGTGGCGCACGCCTTTAATCCCAGCACTCGGGAGGCAGAGGCAGGCGGATCTCTGTGAGTTCGAAGCCAGCCTGGTCTACAGAGTGAGTTCCAGGACAGCCTCCAAAACAATACAGAGAAACCCTGTCTCGAAAAACCAAAAAAAAAAAAAAAAAAAAAAAAAAGTAAGCTTCTGTTTCAATAGAGAGAGAGGACAAAAGAAGAGATATTCATGTCCTAAGTCCTTCTTAGTCCTCCCCATGCACATATATACATTCACTTACATGCATGTACCCATAGAAAAAGATCACAGTTCAATACACACACTCACACAGACAGGCACAAAGATGAACTGGGTTGTGGATGTTTCACAATTTACTATTAACATACAGTAATCTAGAATTACTGAAAGTAAAATGCATAGAGTGAAATCATTAACAGACTTTAACATAAATTCTAAGTCCATTTTCTGTTGTGGTGTGAATGATGTGAAGATCTGGGCATGTGCAGGTATTTGGAACTCATTGTTCAATCCTTTACTCATTTTGAAAATAGAAATGGAAGACAGGTACAGACAATGGCATATAATTGATAAGAAGACAGTTGACAACCATTAATTCTAAGTCATTAAGCCTTTTACAATAAAGCCTTCCTTTCAATAATGATTTGGAAACTTCAGTTTGAGCAGCAAGTAGAACTCAGTAATTAGTTTTGCTGCTGATATACAGAATATTTTCCATAACACAATCAAAGCTTTATTCTTATGTCCATTCAATTCATCTGACTAAGTTTCTGTTGTAGAGTCCTTATCTAGCTTTCAAAACACTCTTCTATGCATCCTAATTTTCAGGGGTATTGAACATTGCTTAGACAACCCCCACTCCCAAGATCTCTCATCAGCACCTTCCTGTGCAAAGTTTGCAACTTTATCATGAACTCTGAGTTACTCTATGCTCAAAGTTGCTCCAAGTTCCTGGAAAATGAGGCTGTTATCCACTTGAAATGTGAGCAACAGCATACATATGTCACTGCCATGTGACCCATGTTAGATATGTTGCCTTGCATGACTATCATAGTCAGAATTAAAGCATACATCTATTCTATGATCATTTCTACTTTTCCTAAGCAATTTCTCTTTACTGTCCTCACATGGTTTAGTATCAACTACTAGAATGACTCTGTTAATCTCTATTTTCTCTGATTCCAGACACCTCGATATACCCATTAGTTTTCCTTTATCATAACAGAACTCCTAAGATACTAACTTAAATAAAGGAATGTTTATTTTGGATAATTAATTTAGAAATCCCAGATTGTCGGGGCCCAAAATGTAGTATCTCAGTAATGTGTTCGGCCCAGTCAAAAATTCTAGGAGCTCAGAACTTCTATTGTCTTTTAGATGTAGGCTGGCTACCTCCCAGATGACCTGGCCACAGTGGGGAATCGCTGCAAATTTGTATAACAAAAGGCCTAGGCCCTGGGTGAGCCTACACCCACCCTGAAGGCTAGTGAGTAGATTAGGAGTATCTCTAGGATTAAAGGAAGTATTTGATATCAGATCCATATACATGATAATAGATGTCTTCTGCCAGTATCCACACTTTTAGAAAGTTATTTAAGATGATGTTGGAATAAACCATGGTCTCCAGTATTGACTGAGAGTCCTCCTGAGATGACCAGATGTCTCTGTCTCATCTTTAGCTTTGTTGGGTAGGTAGATTATCCTCCATCCACACTCCCCCACTCAGACCCAGGGCTGTTTGGCTGGTTCCAATTGCAGCCCCAAAGACATCAGTGCAGAACAGGTAGCTCCTGCAGTGTAGGAAGACCCTGGCACCAGATCATAAGCATTGTTTTGGTCCTGTAGCGAAGATGGCACATCATGTTAGGGAAGTGTGATATACAAAACCATTTACATCTTGAATGAAGGAATATAAAGGAAGAAAAAGTTCCACAGTCCCCTTCAAGAGAAGTCTTCCCATAACTTACAGCCTTCCCTCTGGGCCTCACATGTCAAAGTCTCCACCGCCTCTCGATAGTGCTGTCCTATAAACAAGCTTTTAGTACACAGGCAACTAGAGGACATTTACAATCCCAATGACACTGTCTATCAACTGCTTTGTTTTTTTTTTTTTTGTTTTTTTGTTTTTTTTTTTTTTTACGAGGCAGGGTTTCTCTGTATTGTTTTGGAGGCTATCAGTCCAGCCCAGCCTCGAACTCACAGAGATCCGCCTGCCTCTACCTCCCGAGTGCTGGGATTAAAGGCGTGTGCCACCACCGCCTGGCTCAACTGCTTTCTTATCTGATTACAGTTTTTGCAAATACCAGTGCACTGGGGAGTTTTTTTTCCTGACTTTGAAGTAGTAATTTGCTTCTCCGTGTTTAAAAATAAAACTCATCACAGAGGAGTCTAGACAATGTTTATGTGTAGAGGTGAGGTATATATGGGCACAGGTGGAGGTTAAAGAATTATTTTCTACAATTGCTCCATCTTTTTTTGTTTTTTGAGAAAGAGTCTCTTACCTGGAGGTCTTAGTTTTAGTAAGTTCGTGCCATCTCCTTGTCTCCAACTCTCCCCTTGCTCGCAGAGTTGATGCCTTTACATGATGGGTTCTAAGGATCAAATTCAGATCCTTGATGATTGCACAGCAAGCACTTTACCCCCTGATCCATCTCCCTAGTCTGAGTCTAGATATTACAATACACTGATCATAATGGTTGTGATGTAAAATCACAACATCGAGACTTACCATCCAAAATCTCTTCATAAAGATATAAACAGTATTGTGATGCTCTACAAAGCCATGTGCTTCTGGGTGGTACTTATCCTAATATTGAGGAAATCATTTGTGTAAATGGGGAAAATATATAGTCTGAGGGTGCCTAGGACACGTTTTTTGCATTATGTGTCACTGTAACTGTGACTCCCCGCAGGTGACAGACTTCTGTTGAGACTGGGAAAAGAACCACTTGTGTTCAGATTTTCCCTTCAGTCTCATTCTGTTGTTTTATGGGTAACTTTACATACTGAAGGGAAGTTTGTAGCACAGAGATACAGACTGTAATCTAGGAACTTTCATTTTTCAACAAAAGATAAACATCCTCTAGAAAAGGGCTCGTTGGTCAAAGAAAGTTTCTCTGACTTTTCACCAGCATGAAAAACCAACATATAAGAAAAAGTAAACACTTTCCCATCGTGACATGCTTTCGCCTGGTTATGTGATTACAGAAAAGGAAACAAATGAATAGAAAAATCCCAAGACTTCCATCACCCATCAAAATGTCAGAGTTCTACCATATACAAATTGACAATTCTTTAAAGAAAAGGCCACAGACATTTTGACCATGAGCTAAGTAATATTTTGGCCACATAGTCACTCTACAGACCACCCTGATTTATTTCCCAGCATCCTTTTTTTTTTTCAAAGTAGGCATGGGCCATAAGAAAGAGCTCTGAATTCTTTAACTCATCCCTTGTCTATATTAACCTAAGCTATCTTTGACCAGATGAACCAACTGCTGAGTTCAAACAATAGCTTTTACTAAACCAAGCATTTGAGGAGATGGGCATCCTCACACCCTGCCAGCACATGTAAAGTGATTAATCCTGGAACTGAGGTTAGCACAGATACAGCTCACAGAACAAAAATGTACCCTGGCACCGTGCTAACGGAAACCACTTCCAGGCATCAGATAGTGGTTGGGCTGGGATTTTTTGTTGTTCTAAGAATTCTTGATACTTAAGAAATCTCAGAAAGATAGTGACAGCACTCAAATCTAAAAGGATCACAGCATCAAAGAAAACTTTTTTGTCATATTTTCTCATTTCATTTTATTATAGTGCCTTCTGAGTAAATTTGAAAATCATGCTGCAAATTATGATGTGTCTCATCTCAATATTGGAGGTAATATAAAGTGGTGGTATAAAATATAGATGTCCCTGTTACCTCTATCCCCTTTCAAGTCAGATAGATTATGCCCACATGAGTGAGTGCAGAACCATTGACTTCTTCACACTTAACTATTGTGCATTTCCCACAACTCCCTGATGCTGCCCTCTTCTTGCCATCTGGTATACTTAATCTTTATGTCAAACTCTCAGATTTAGAATCAACTAGATACATTGTCTATGAGAACATTTTCATAGAGGTAAAGTTGAGGAGGGAAGACCAACCCTGAAGATAGACAGCAGCATTGCATGGGCTGGAATCTCAGATGTAATCAAAACAACATACCACTGCTACAGCCTCATTTATAACCACCATAATTAAATAGACCATGAATCTTGTTGTGAAGTACTAATGGGT
Source organism: Mesocricetus auratus (assembly GCF_017639785.1). Classification (NCBI taxonomy): domain Eukaryota; kingdom Metazoa; phylum Chordata; class Mammalia; order Rodentia; family Cricetidae; genus Mesocricetus; species Mesocricetus auratus. Next base: position 52,050,332 of record NW_024429180.1, on the reverse strand, counting down.
ACTGGTCTTATCCCTTCTGGAAATCATAGGTTCAGTGCCAGTCCATTCTCTAGTACCACTTGTGGACCTTGATTCTTTTCCCCATGGATATCTATCTCAATTATCTTGAGAACATACGTTCTCTTTAGATTTTAGCTCTAACCAAGTGCCAGAAAATACTGGAGGCTAACCATTTCTCCATACCTTTTCCTAGAGATGTTTGACATTACATAAAAATCGGAGGTGAAAAGGTACACTTAAAGAACTACGATGCTTCAGCTGGAGAGCTCATTGGTTAAGAGCACTTGTTCTTGCAGAGCATCCAGTTTCAATGCCCAGCACCCACATAATTGTTCACAACCATCCATAACTTCAGTTCCAAGATATCTAAGGCCTTTGGTTAACCTTCAAGAGTATGAGGCATTCACATAACAGCTATAATTGCTATGGCGTTTGGTAGAAATGTTAATGAATGCCAGGATCATTCAGTAGAGGGAGCAACTCAAAGTTGCTAGAAGTACCAGACAGATCAGAAAGTCCTAGAATTGAGCTTAAGAATATTGAATTGAGGCCACATCCATGTGGCCCAGGTTTTAAAAGCAATATTAGAAATCATGACTGTTGTGTCCCTTTTATAGCCTTGAAAATGTGTAATCTTGAACAAACTACATAACATCTCTAGCCTGACATCTCTTCCTCTTTAATCTTGTGTAGAATAGGGAACTTTTCATACTACTGTGTCTACAGTAGTGTATACCAACTGACACAATACAGTAAAATATGTAGAGCCTAGAATGGCATGTTGTCAGTGTCCAGCAAATAAGAGGGACAATGATGGTGGTGATGATGATAATAGCTATAATTATGGTAATAAATGTGGTGGTAGTAGTGATGATGGTGATAGTGATGATGGTGATTGTGCTATTGATGATGACGTTGGGGATAATGGAAATAATGGAGATGGTGGTGATGATTATGAAAATGTTGGGAATGATTATGATGTTATGACAGGGATGCTGGTGATAGCGATAATAATGACAATGATGATTTGAGGAGGAGGGAGAATAAAGAAAACTTGCATAGGTGCAGATTTATGCAGAACAGAAAAGTTATAATTTCTCATCCTCCAACTCCCAAAGAAATGATAGTTCTCAAGAGTGAAACATCCACATTTAGCACCATGGACAGAAGCACATATGAGGGTTTTTTTTGTTTTTTTTTTACTCCTTCATGCTCACACACATGCACACATATAAATAAAAAACCCTTTCACATCCCAATTTATAAATGGAAGGCCATGCCAAATAACTTGTGAAAATATTTCTTTGTAATTTTACATTGGTTTTTAATTATGAAGATACCATGGACATGCTTACCATTGCTCTAGAGTTTCTTTTCTACGTGGTATGTACGCATACAGTTACTCCACAAATATTTTGAAAGTAAATCCCATAAACCAGGCACTGTGTTAGGAGAACATGACTGTACAAGGCAGGCTGTATCTTCATGTTCTCATGAAGCTTATATATAAGTGGAACAATACATGATTAGAACTACGCAGGACTGGTAATAGACCTGTAAATCTCAGCTCCTGGAAACTGAGGCAGAAAGATCGCTGTGAGTTTGAGGCAATCCTAGGTTACTTAGAAAAATTCTGTTTTGACTATGTACCCAAAACAAACAAGCACCTGGTTACACTAAAATGTAGTGAGTGCCAGAACAGGAAATATTCACTGTGTTGGGGACACAGGCCAGAGTATTGTTTTACAGGGTGGCACACAAGATTTCCTTGAAGTAAAAACATGTACAAGTATTCACAAAATTAGTTTGGTAAGAAATAAGGAAAAACATTCTTCTGGCAGAATAAGAACCAGCATTATGACATCAGAGAACTTGCATGTCTTAGAATGCAAGAAAGGATAGCCATACAAAAAAGAGTAAAACACTTGAGATCTTCTCAGGCATGCTAAAATGTTTTTATTTTCCTCAAGGAATAAATAAGAACCATTAGGCCACCTTTAAGAAGACTAAGGTTAGCAAATTATGATCATTCTAATGGATATTTCTTCTTTATAGACAATTTTATGCATGTATACATTGAATTTTTGTCATTTTAACTACCCACTGAAACACTCTCTTTCATCCCTTTCTCTCTCCCACTGAAACCCTTGTTTTCTTTTTTTTTTAGTTTATTTTTTAAATTTCATTTTGCATTCCAACCACAGTTCTCCCTCCCACCCCTCCTCCCATCCCTCCTCACAAGTCTCCCAGACCGTGCCCCCATATACTCCTCCTACAGGGTAAGAGTTCCCATGGGGTGAGGTCAACAAAGCCTGGCCTGTTAAGTTGAGCTAGTAGCAAGTCCCTCCCCCTGCATTAAGGTTGTGAATGACATTCAACCAAGGGAATGGGTTCCAACAAGCTAGTTCATGCACCTGTTATAGATACTGGTCCTGTGGTCAGGGGTTCCTCAGACCAAGTTATGCAATTGTCTCCCAAATGCAGAGGGCCTAGTTTAGTACCATGGAGGCTCCACAGATGTCTGTCTAGAGTTCATGAGCTCCCACGAGTTTGGTTCAGCTTTCTCTGTAGATTTCCCCTTCATGATTTTGACCTCCCTTGCTCACATATTCCCTCCTCCATCTCTTCAGATGGATTCCTGGAGCTGGGTCTAATACTTGATTGTGGATTTCTGCATCTGGGTCCCATCAGTTACTGGATGAAGGATCAATGATGACAGTTAGGATATTCACCACCCTTGCTTTCAAAAGTCTCCTTCCTCTTTGATTTATCTGCCCACGCCCCTGAGTTGGGGCTTGCTGACACAAATACAGTCAACTTACCAATGACTGCAGTGCTGAAATGGAAGCTCTTCCCTAATACCCTTGAGCTACCCACTTGTTACTCCCTTTGAATCAAAGCCCTTCAACCAGTACCTATTTTTGTGTGTGAATCTACCAAAGCCTGATGTTCAAGGTCTTTCATTTTCCTACCTCAGATGTCTTCCCAGACCCATTTCCTTCCAGTTTTTGTCATACATTCTCAAAAGGCAACTTGTGCTAATGTACTTTATCTTTTCATCTTACTCTTAATAACATTAGAAGATTTTCTCCTTTTGTTTTTCTCTTGCATCATCCAAGTCTTATACAGATGTCTTTTCATTTTGCCTAATTTCCTGAGGTGATGTTGCTTTCATTGTACTGAACTTTAAAAAGTGCTTCTTCAGTCTCTTCTCCTTCCTTACTTGACATTGACATAACATATGCAGTATATATTTTAATCCCTAATGTATGACATCTGATGGTGAGGGACAAGCTTTATTATCTTTCATGCCCTCTATATCTCTAAGCTTGGGTCTAAAGACTATGATAGAATCACAGTTAACCAGTAAGAAACTGGATAAATTATGCTTTTATCACTAGACACTATCCTCATTTCAAAGCTATAAAGGACATCATGATTTACAGTTTCACTTTCTCAGAACCTTGCACTAGGTTTCTGTGTTATGCAATGTCATTAAATGCATGCTTGAATTTATGTCTATTTTTAGAATATTCATGAGTTGCTTAGAAAATAATGGAAAATGAGCCTTGGTGTTTGGCTTATTGTGGGACTTAGTTGAGAAACTGAAGCATTTTTAAATTACAAAGTGCTTTATAAATAGGCAAATTTGGTATAAATTAAAAACTACTTCAGTATACTTTCTTGCAGTGAATATTAGCTATGCAATATTGGTGCCTCTAAATAGCTTTATGCAGCAAATCTGTCCTCAATGGAATCATATGAACATCTTTCAGTTGGTATTAACTGCATAACTTAGGTGACTTTAGCAAAAGTGAAGGACATGGGACCCTGAGTCAGCAGAATTGATTTGAATAATGATCTGCAAATGATTGCTCCTTATGTGCAGATTTCAATGCTGAACTTGACGTTTTCTAAATAATGAAGTGATCTTGCTTGGTAGCATGTATCAAGAACTGAGATAATAAATGTCAAAATGTTTTTTATAAACTGTGGTGTTTCAGTTCATCATAAATACTGGATTTATTATTTCCAATGATCTACTGAAAGTCATAAACTCTATCCAAAATTGTGTGTTACTAGTAGAAGGTATCTGACATCAGCAGACATAACTTCCAAGGGCTCTCCTGGCTCTGGTTACTGACAGGCATGGTTGTCCTTCCTGGGTTAGCAGGTCAGGGTGTGGAGAATGGAGAGGTATAGCAGGTTGGAACGTCTGACTGTCAGGCAAGCAGAAAGTGAGTGCATCAAGGAAATACATCCCACGGGAGACTTCAGTTACACAGAAAATATCCACCAACATTATATAACAGTCTGGGTTTCCTAAGAGCGCCAGGGCCGTGAGATGGCTCAGCTGGTAGAATGACATGTTCTGCAAACCTGACTGAAACCCTGATCCCTGGAACTCTCAGTGAAAGAAGACAGCCAAGCCTCTGGGGTCAACATTTGACTCCACACAACCCATGTGCCAGCTCTCTGCTTCCATTTTACCTCAGCCCTCCTATCCGTCTCTTCTAGTACACAGCCCCCACCCCAGATGCCGCCATTCTAGTTTCCTGGCTTCCATGGGTACCGTAAGTTAAACATATATTGCTAAAGCTTCAAAGGTAGGGGATCTGTGTATCAGCAACCACTTGTCATGTTTGTCTTTCTGGGCCTGGGCTATCACAGTACAGCTTGTTCCAGTTTTGTCCATTTGCTTGCAAAGTTTAATAACGATTATGATAAAAAATTTTTAAAATAACATGACTTTGCTGTAGCACAATGATAACCTATGGTTCTTAACAAAGTTACATAAATGTAAAAAAAAAAGATGGCTGGTATAGTATGCTGTCTGCACAAAATAAGATCACCTCTGATAGACAACGTGACAATGTTTCCAAACCGGGTAAAGACGTGCTGCTTCTCAAAAATAAGTAGCACGTTCCTAAGCGTTTGAACAGACGGATGGGTGGGAGGATAAGTTAACTCCCAGGTCAAAGACAAAGATTGTGACATAAAATTCCCGGGTGTTTGAGAAAAGGGAAATTCTTGGCCCCTGCTTCTCTAGCAGGAGAAGGAAGTGACTGGGTGGTTTATGGAGGTAGACATAGTTCCCTTTCATCTTGAACTTTGCCTAACACCTACCTTTTAAGTCTTCCAACCCTTCTTAAAAGCTACAATGACTCAGTATGACAGAATTGATGCTGACACCTCTGCTGAGCTTTAATAATGAGCTAATTGCCAGAACTACTCATTAATTAACTATATTATTCATAAAATGTACATGACAACAGGATGTGAAAGAGGGTGCTTTCCCATTGTGTTGACGTTGGCTGATATACACCCCTGAAATTAAAGGGTGAAGAAAACCCAATATTCTAAGAGGATGCTGTACAGTCTACTAGAGGTTCCGCAAACAGCCTTAGGAAACACCGCCTGCCTTTGTGGGCACAAGCAACAAGGGAGGCCTGATGACTGACAAGGGGGGCATACATATTTCTTTTGCAAGAATATCTCATGATGCTTGTCTTTCCTCCTTATATAAACCTTAAGCCACTCTCGAAGTTTGTGCCTCATTTGACCTTGAACTTGACTCATGCCCCAAGCTCTCCCCCACAAAGCCTGAAGGCTAGAAGTTTCTTGGAGTAGCTTGGCATGACAGAAAAGACACAGTTGGTTTCAACTGCCAACAATAAAACTATTAACTATGTTGCAAATCCTGTGTCAAAAGTTAAAAATGGGGCAGAAGAATGGCTCAGTCAGTAAAATATGTGTCTTATGAAAATGGAGTCCTGATTTCAATTTCTGAGACACTTTTATTTTTATTTTTAAATCAAGAACGGTAGTGAGCTTGTAATGTCAGGATTTAGGAAATGTGGTGATGTTTTATTTATTATCTAACAGATGAGGCTTACCTGAAGATCAGATTGCAAAGCTAGCCACACTTGTCAACCATACAGGCCAGGCAGTGGTGGCACACACCTTTAATCTCAGCAGCCACACCAGTTAGCCATCGAAGTTGAGCAGTGGTGGTGCACACTTATAATCACAGCACTCAGGAGACACAGGCAGATGGATCTCTGTGAGTTCAAGGCCACCCTGGGCTACATAAGAGTGAACAAACAGAGCTCACGCCTTTAATCCCAGCACTGGAGAGGAATCTAAGGCCAGAGCTCAGGGTCTCAGACTAATTCCAGACTGCAGTCATGCTGAGGACAGGATTGCCTAGCCTTCGTAGAAGTAAGAACTCTCTAGTGGTTTTCTGCTTTGCTTTTCTGATCTTCAGCTTAAACCCCAGTACCTGTCTCTGGGTTTTTATTATTTGTGATACAAGGAAGGAAGAAATAAGCACATTACATGGTTCACTGGACAGCTGGCCTAGTCTACTTAGCCAGCTCCAGATAAGTGACAGAATCTGTATCATAAGAAAGATGGATGGTGTCTGAGGAATGACACCCAAGGTTATCCTCTGGCTTCCTTGGGCATATGCACATCTACACACATATGTGCAACTGCACACACATAGAAACATACAAAGTAGAAAGTACCCCCTCTTTTTTTCCTCTTTTTTTTTGAAATTATTTTTTATTTAGGTTAGAAACAATCTTGCTTCACATGTCAATCCCAGCTCCCTCTCCCTCCCCTCCTCCCCTGCCTTCCCCACCAGGTCCTCTAGGCTCCCACCCAATCTCCACTCCGATCCCCAAGGAGGGTGATATCAACTGTGTAGAGCAAGGTCTTCAAATCCCATCTCTGCTTATGGAAAAGAGATTAAGAGCAATTTGTACTTAGAGACTTACTGGATTCTAAGATGAAAAAGTGAGTGCTTTGGGCAAAGGAGACAGATGCAAATCAACTAAAAAATATATCCTGCCCAAAAGTTAGTCTTGGAAGACTAAGGAAAACCCAGGTTTTGTTCAACATAGATAGACATGGTCTGAGGACATGCTTAAGCAACACATGTGAATCCATCCCTCTAAAGATGGCAGAAGAAAAGACACCCTCGGATTCATAATTCTCTGAGAAACACATGCAAAAAAAAGTAGCCCCAAAGGAGAATGACCTTTATCTCCCTTTATGACATCAGAAAGATAACCACTACCATGTGAAGGTGAGGCTAGCTGAGAATTTCTCCACCCTTCTTTATGTTCCTGTCCACAGGCTCCACTATGTAGCAACTGAGACTGCATGGTGAGCAAGAATGGAATGAATGACCCAAGAAAAAAATGAAGAGTGTTCTCCATAACCCCTTCTTTAGTCATGCTTCCCCAACATGAGGTTATCCCAAACTGGGCATGCTGAGAAGGAAAAATTCAGATTAAAGAAATCAGAACCTTTTTACCCCCCAGTAGTCCTCTACTTGTATTTTACCACCTAACTTTCTTACTGGCCTCTTTCTAGTTTCTCAGCTTCCATGGGTACCACAGTTAAACACTAAAGATTCAAAACTAAGATTTGCATGTTTGAGAGTGTTTGTCACTATAGGTCTGAGATACCTCCTTCATCATAGTGTTTCCTGGTTTCAACTATTTATCTGCGAATTTCACGATTTTACTTTTCTTTACAGCTAAATAGAATTTCACTATGTATAAGTAGCATATTTTCATTATTCAGCCATTACTTGATGAATATCACAACTGGTTCCATTTCTTAGCAACTGTGAACAGAGCAGCAACAAACATTCATGTGAGAGTATCTATATGGTGGGATATAGAGTAATTTGTATATATGGCCCAGGAGTGATAGAGCTGGGTCATAGAGTCTAATTCTAACATTTGAGAATCCAAAATCATTGTGCTAGCTTACATACCCACAGTGTGAGGTCTCTGCTTTCCCCACACCCACACCACCATGGGCATTCATTTGTAAATTAAAATGACCTGGGCTCTACAACATCCAAAAGTGAAACCAAATGTTTATATTCAATGATCAGAAAGCCTTTGGTTATATTCTTGACATTATCCAGAGGCAAGGAAAGAAAGGCTCAACAGAACAATTTCAAAATAATAATGGAGAGAAAAAGAATTAAGTTGTTTCCCATTTACTCCCTCCAGAACCCACCGTGTTTAATGTGTCAATTATGTGTAAAATATGCCATTCAGTTGTCATAATAACCCCATGATCAGTGTCTGATGTGATTGATGACTCAGCAGTTAGGAGCATGCAAAGAAAGCTCTTACAGATGACCCAGTTTTAGTTCTCAGCACCTACACTGGGAAGCTTGCAATTGTCTGTACCTCTAGCTCCAAGGCATCTGATGCCCTCTTCTGGCCACTGAGAACATATGCACTCATGTGCACGTATACACAGACACACATACACATAGCCACACAATTATCAAAGAATAATAAAACAAATCTTTCAAAAGGAGGAATCTTATAATTATGTACTATCTTTCTGATTTTATAGATCATGAAAGGAAAAGATCACTGAGATGAATTGTTGGCAAGTTCCACTAGGAAGGGTAGATGTAAACACTCCAAACCTAGGGCTTAACATGTAAACTCTCCCACTTCTTATTGCATGCATTATAAACTGAAGTTCCTGAAGATCCTTAGTATTTTGCTTCAAATAACTAACAGACAAAGGGAAGCTGTTATAATTGGGTCAACAGTTCTTTCACAAACTCTATACTTTAAGATATAGCTAACACATAGTGATTTAACAAGGGTTTTTTGAGTTTCTTCTATGTGCCAGGCACTGTGTTTAATAATGAAGAAGCAAACATAAGCTTTGGTTAAACAAACATTTACCACCATGGGAATACAGTAACAATGTAGATCTGTTCCACAGGCAGAAGAACAATTGCAGCCCCAACGGCTAGGTCTTCCAGTGCACACATACAAGCACTGCTCAAGGAGGATTCCCACCACTGACTGAAAGGTCAGAAAGGAGCTCCTTGAAGGAGCTGACCTGTAAGCTAAGACCATAAAGATGAGTCCACACAGCAAAATATAGATGAAGTATAAATAATATTCCAGAGGGAGGAAAGAGCCTATAAAGGCCTGGATGCAAGAGATGGTGAGACAATATCAAAAGACAGAAGTGGAGAAGTGTTCAACTTCAAAGGCAAAAGGAAGGTGGTAGCAAATGAAGACAAGATGGTGGCCATGTCAAACACACTTGGGCATCTTGGAAATTGGGTGGAAATAGAACAGACTGTAGTGAAATGGCACATGAGCTTACGCACATTCCTAAAATCACACAAACAATTCAATGTCTGAAAAATCTCTCCCTCACGAGAACTTTGAACCAAGGCAAAGAGATGGAGGATGAGAACAACGTCATGGACCGAGTTTATCCAACAGTTTCTCAAAAGCTGTGTCCTTTCATGTCTGTACCTTATGCTGTCACAGCTCAGAGAATGATGATGCAGTATGGATGCAGGGCAGACGTAGACTCATCACATCAAAATCACCCATAGTCTGTTCATTGAAGTTAGTTTAGTTATTGGATTAGACTTGAAGTCTCCTATCCAATTTGAACCATAGAAATCATGTCTTCTCAGCGGGTTGGCCATTTGAAAATATTGGGTTGATGGTCTAAATTTTACATTTTGCACAAAGCTTGGGTTTTTGCGCGTTGCTTTGTAGAAAAATTTTAAAGTACTGAAGGGAGATATGGGTCAAGACCCCCTACCTTAACACCCACATACTGTCACATGTCACTGCTGCCACCCACCTTCCTTTCACTTCCTTCTTTTGTCTTGGGGACAAAAAGAAAATTGATGAAGTGGACGAATTCTCGTGCCATTCAATGGGCTTCTGCTTGGACACGTGATGCATGTAATCCTTTCAATAATCCTGTAAAAAGATAATTCTAATGTTTTCTAGAGAAGCATCTAGAGTCAGGATGACTTACAGATCTTCCTGAGTAAACATTCTATGTTCTTAATTCCTCCAATGCACTTTGCAGATATTCACTGTTTCACCCAAGGGCAGTCTCTAAAACGGTAAATCACAATAGAATAAGGCTGCATTTCCTCACATCATGTAATGTGTTAACTTGAGAGAAAATCTACACTATTTTAAAAAATACATATTGCTGCACAGCCTTTACCCATAGCCTTAATTTTTTATAAAGGAGCAAATAAAATTTTTCTCTCACTTCACAAATCTATTTTTCATTAAAAGCAGACATGCCCTTCAGTGATATTAAATGTTGGGCAGGCAACCAAAATAAATATATTGCCAAATTTCTCTCTGCATTTGGTTGTGTGCAGCTGTTTCTTATGTCCTCTGACAGCCAGCTTTCTAGACTGACAATGGCTCAGCAAATTTGCATCCTAGAACATTCTTCAAATTTTAGAGTTTCTGCAATGGCAAAATTGGAAATATAAGATCTCTGTCTCTGTGAAAGATGAGGAAGATATGTGCAAAGAAGTATAAACCTGTAGCATACATAGCAAAACCTACAATACCTGTATTTCTAGGAATGATAATCACATATTCAAATTCTGCTTACATATTGTCTCCATGTATATGATGGTCTCAGAAGAGAGAACCTTTCCACAAAATATGACCATTTGCCAGTATGATATAAACAAACTGGAATCTGTTGATCTCCAGAACACAATTTTTAACTAGCATTGGTGATGCTGCTTGATAGATGTCTAAAATTAAGCAAACTGAAAATCTGACATACATTAGATACCTTGAGAAGCTCTGCTATGGTTTGATTTAGTTTTCCCGCTAATAACATACCTGTTGGAAACACAGTACCTAATGTGACAGCATCAAATGGTGGTGAAGCCTAATAAGAAGTAAACCTGTTAGCTGAGAATGGATCAATGCTCATCCCAGTGGAGTAGATTACGTCTCTTGGAGCTGTTTTAATTACTACAAAATCAGGCTGTTATAAAGCAAAGTCATCCTACATGTTTGGTCACTTCTACATAGGACATTCACTGCACTTATCTATGTCTGCCCTATGACATCCTCTGTTTCAATGATTCATGAAACCAATACTAGATACATTAATATAAATTTAGACTTTCCAGCCTACTAATCTGTATCCAAACACTTTAGCTTTATTAAGTATCCAGTCTTGGACACTTTGTTACAGCAGCACAAAATAGACAGGCCCCATTCCTGAGATTTAATTTAAAAACAGAAAAGGAGAAATAGTTGAAGAATCAAGATTGAAATCTGAAATCACATGGTTAAAAATCAAAAGCACTCTTTCATCCGCCCACTTTACAATTTCCATAGGAGTAGACTATGGAAATAAAAAGGAATCTATATGATTACAGCAGATGCGAAGTGTATGGAAAAAAAGAGGAGAAGTGAAAAGTTGACCAATCTTAGACTTTTAATTACAATCTTTTATTTTAGCTTATTGAAGTATAATTAACAAATAAAATTATATAATTTATATTCAAGATGCAAAGTATGATGTCTCAAGATATGTAGGCATTGTTATTTCCAAAATTAAGCAATTAACACCTACATGTGTTTAAGGTCAGCTCTGTGAGAAAGTTCTTGGCATATTGTGTAACTTTAGTCCCTGTGCTGTGCATCATCATGTCTGCAGAATCATTCATCTTTTAATTATGATTTGTATCCTGTGACCAAACTCTGCTCTTACACTCTTCTCCCAACTCCCTAATAACTACCCTTCTACTGTCTGTTTCTAAGAGTTTTGTTACACAGAAAAGTGATACTGTGTATTTTATTTTTCTGGTTTTGGCATATTCCACTTAGCCTGAACCCCTACACCACCACTACTCCGGGCTCATCTATACTGCCTTAAATGGCAAGGTCTATGTTTTTAAAAACTGACCAAAGAATATTATTATACTTGGCACTCTTTTGGTAAATGTATGATAGTGTGTAACTAACACTGGATAAATTACTGCACTCATCTGTGGGAGGAGACTGCACTTGTTTTGTATCTTGGCTAGTGTCAATAATGTTGCAATATTGTGAAAGCATAGCTATGTCTTCAAGATTGCAGTATTGATCACTTTAGGATAAATAATCAGAAGAAAGATTGCTGGGTCATAGGGTACTTCTGTCTATAATTGGTAAAGAACTATCATATTGCTTTGTATGCAGTCCTGTTATAAGCCTATAGAGATCCTACCTCCTTCACATTCTGGGTGAGAGTCTTTTTCTTAAATAATGGCCATCATAATGAATGTAAGGTGATCTCTCATGAAGGATCTGTTTTTTGTATTTCCTTCATAATTGGTAATGTTGAATATCTTTTTATAGTCACGAGAGTCATTTCTGTGCCTTCCCTGGGAGAAAAATGTCTTTGTGAATTCTTTGTCCTAGTTGATCCTATTCAGTTGCAGAAGTTCTTCACATGTTTTGTATATAACCCCTTAACGGATAAATAGTTTGCAAGGATTTCCCCCTATTAGTTTCCTTCTCGTTTCATTGAATGTTTCTTTTGCTAAGTAGAAATTCTGCTGCGTTATCTTTGCTTTTGGTATTCTATTCAAAGGATCATTGCCAAGAATGGTATAATAAATATTTTCTTGTGTGTTTTCTTCTAGAAGTTTTATGATTTCCGGTCTTAACATTTACATTTTCAATAAATTTTAGTGTCATTTGTATGTGATATTATAGATGCAACTTTATAATTTGTACATAGAAAATTAGTTTTTAAGCAACATTTATTTAAGGGATTATCCTTACTCTCATCATTGAGCATTATTAGTCCTTTTGATTCAAAAATTTAATCTATTTAAACACAAAATAAAATAATCACATAGTTAAAAGCTCAGCATTTTTATTTTGGTCATATTTTTTCTGTCTATTTTTTACTTTCCCCTTTACCTCCTTTACTCTTTTGATATTGTCCTTCATGAATAATGTTGGTTTATTTATATTTGTAGCAGTATGCTTCCCTTCACTTATCTTACAGCTTAATTTTTTCCTTATAGTTACCATTAGCTCACATAGTTCATTTTGTAGTTATTATAGTCTATTTTAAACTGGCAACACTTTCACTACACCCAAAAGCACTATACACTTCCTCCTGCCAATCCACACAGCATGTTTTCATGTCACAGTATGTATCTTGTTACACTTTGATGTCAAATTATTATATCTACAATTATTTAGCATTTGTTTTTGTTTCCAGTCCTTATATTACAAGGGTGAATGACTCACACCATATTAGCATGCTACAAACTTGCTGTGTATTTGCTTTTATTGGTGAACTTTATGTGTTCATAGTTCATACGTGCTCATGTTAGCAAATACTGCAGTTCAGCTTGTAAAACAACTGTCATAGTTTTTCCCAAGTAAAATATTCATAACTCATGTTTGTAGCTGATAGTGCCTTCTTTTGTCACTTTGAATGTTCTCTCCCCCCTCCTCTCATGCTAAAAAATCCACAAAAAAACATGTACAAATGTTGCCTTACATAAGGAGAGTCTTCCTTCTCTATCTAGTCATGACTCATTGTTGATTTTTGGTGATGCCTTCTTTGAGTTGAATGGGACTAAATCTCTTTATACTTCTTTCCCCAGATTTAACTAGTTTTCCGACATTCTTCAAGTCACTAAGTTCCTGTCCTTTTCTCCTTATCTTCTGAAAATATTTTTTAAATATTCCTTTTCATTCTTTTCCTTATTTTTTTCCTTTACTAATTAGATTTTCCGGGAACCATTATTAGTATTAAAATTTATAAATTATTTCTCCTTGATAAGTCTGTGGCTGATACTCAGTTACATTTTCACTTCATTCATGCTACACTCCACCTCCAACACACAATGGTACCATGGAAGAGGCATGGGTACTGTACTTTGAAAGTGCTCTCAAAAGCAAGTTCTAGAATGGAACACATAAAAAGCCACTGCTTCCCTGAGAACTAAGACACAGACAACTATGTTCCAGTGGTGGCTTCAGGTTCCTCAACGCAAGTCTTCACATAACACACACACAGAAGTGCAGAGTACCGTGGCTCTAAGTGAGAGAGGACAGAGGATGTTGGCAATGTAATGGCTATAGGATCTAAGACAATGACACTCAGAGGGAAATGAGCTGGGTCTTGACTATGAGTCCTGGACCTGAGACTCTGTAGAGCGACAATGACTCAGAAACTCAAGGAACAGGTATTTACAGAGCAGTGATAGAGCCAGCGCCTCTGGTGAAGGTCTTTACAAGGCATCTAGGACTCAAGAGTCCAGGATAGGACTAGCATGGAGCAGCAGTAGAGTCATATCTGAAGCATAGAAGCATGCAGTATCAACAAAGAGCTGTAACCTGAAGAGTGGAGCATGCTTTCTGAAGACAATTTTCATTCATGGACAGCTGTCAGTTAATGTTGTTGCTGTTCTTAGTAGGAAATGAGGATGGGAGCATGTAGGCTGGGGAGATGAAGGATGGGAAGATGAAAGGTGGGGGATAAAAGATGGGTAGATGAAAAATGGAACATGAAGGATGAGAAAATAAATGATGGGGTGAAGGATGGGTGAGTGAAGGATGGGGGCATGTGGGGGGAAAGATAAAATATGGGTGATAATAGATAGGGGCATGAAGATGGGAAGATGAAAGATGGGTAGTAAAAGATGAGTGCATGAAGGATGAGGATTTAAATGCTGGTATCTCCTACTCTGTCTACACTGTTCTGTTCCATCTCAAACTTAATCACCAGAGAAAGTTAGGTATCTATGGGTAATAAACAACAAGCATGATGTCTTTTCTACCCTAATTCAGAGTGATTGTTTTTTAGGATAGCTATTTGAAGCAAAACTTGATGTTTCCAAGTTAAGAAGTATCAGAGAAAAAATTGTCTTCCTAGAATACAGTTAACTTACCCTAGACTAGGATCCTTACTAATCTTTGAATATGGCAGGGGTTGAGATGACTATTTCATAACTAGAACAAAAAGTTGTCACCACAAATGTATGAAGCAAATGCTTTGGTCAAAAGATAAATTTCTGCTTGAAAATTATACTCCCTTTGTACTCTATGATCTAATTAAGTCTACATTCAAGCAAAGTAAAGACAACCTTTAGGCCCACTAACAATGAATTACACATTACCTGATCAAGTTCTTTTATTTTCCTTTCTCGTTTCATTTTCTCTGGGACAGAGTTTTACTATGAAGACCTGGATGGACTAGAACTCACTGTGTAGACCAGGTTGGCCATGCAGTCTCTGACTCCAGAGGGATTAAAATGTGTATCACCATGTCCAAACTAATAAAACTCCTCTTAGAAGTAGTTAGACCAGATTTGCCTACCTTTTTCAAGATAGGTAAAATAAAAGAAAAAATATTGAAGTTTCTGTACTGATAACAGTCCTAAAAATGAGAACTCATATTCTTTTTCATTAAATATCTGCTTCAAAAAAAGGAGAAGACATGTAGAACAACTTTATTTTCATTTTTAATAAAATTGAAGAAATAATTTTCTAACCAGATGGAGACAATAATTTAAATGAAAAATTAGGAAATCATTTGGAAATTTAACAAAAATCAAGAACATTTAATGTTCAAAGTATAATCAGGACAACTAGAAATTAATTATTTCAAAAATTGTATTTTATGACTTAATTTTTTAAAACAAGAGACTCTTAGAAATTATAAAAAGTATATAACTCATTCCCTTCATGGGCATAAGAAGAAGCAAAAGGACTACCTCACAATGGGAGAGAGTCAAAGACTCATTTTAACAAGTACAGACTTTTGAAGACTTCAGTCTTTTTTTTTTAGATGTATCTGTTAGTCTATTTTCTCTATATAAGCGTTTTGTCTGTATATACATGCATGTACAACATGTGTGCCTGTGCCCATGGAGGTCAGAAAATAGTGTTGGATCCATAGAATTACAGATGGTTATGTGGTTGCTTAGAACTGAACCCAGGTTCTCTGCAAAACTAGCCAGTGCTCTTAACCACTAGTCAACTGCCTGATCCTGCTCAGTTTTCTTTTTGCAATAAGAATATATAGGATTTCCTTGAACTCACTGGAGAGCTGAAATTGGAGGAAAAACTACCCCCTCAACTTCTTAGCAGTCAGTCAGACATATCTAGAAAGGCATATCTGCACTGTTTACCTGCCACATAAGGTTCTGAAGCCATAAACTGGCAATTGCTCTGAAATGTTATCAGTGGTGTTCCATGCCTTAAATGACAATCCTCAATGTCTAAGTTTGAGATTGTGTGAGAATGAAACAGAGTTGTGCCACTTTGCAAGCAATCTGCCACATGTCTTCCCTAAATGGAACATTTATGACTATTTAAAGACTCATTTTTCATACTTAGCCCTTTCTTCATTTCTGTTTATTGTAGAGGTGATAGAAGACCCACATTCATTTATTTCATCCCTTTAGCTTTCATGGGTTACTGGTCCAGTCAATGAGTCACACCCAATTTCCTCCCGCCACCTTATGTATGGCCTTTCAATCTTTCTGTGAACTCTTCTTTATGTAATAATGAACCTAAGCTAAGAATCCAGAGTCTATATACAACAAACATGCACAGGATAGCCCACATGCTTAGCATGGTGAGGCAGACAATGCAATCAAAATTTGGAAGTGCCAGTGAAATCAAGCCCTGTCACCAACCTACCCACTTGACTCTGTACCTGTTATATAACCACACAATGGCATTTATTTAACTCGTTGTTAAGGTTTCTGTTATCACTGAGTATATTTCTAAATGACCCACTAAGCCCGATGAAAGCCAGAAGATCAGAAGTAAGAGAGCAAGTTGAATCTTTTTTTTTAACAAATATAGTAATTTTATTTATTTTCTGTATGTTTGTTTTTCCACGTGTTTGGTATTTACTTGGGGAGTTGAAGTACACATTTTTCAGTCAAACATAGCGCTCTCTTCTTTTCTGATAGCAAAGTTTTACCGTGTCCTGCGACACATTTTCTTTTTGCTTATCCCTGTGAAGGTTGCATTTGATGTCTCATTGTGTAGACAGGGATTTCCGAGGGAAAAGAGCAAGTTGAATCTTAGGAAGCTAAAGTTGTACAATGGAAAAAAGAAAGCATCTTCAATGAATTGTGCTAGAATAACTGGATGCTGACTTGTAGAAGATTACAGATAGATCCATATCTGTTGTCATGCACAAAACTTAAATTCAAATGGATTAAAGACTTCAACGTAAATCCAGCACACTGAACTTCTTAGAAGAGAAAGTGGGAGATACCCTTGAACAAATTGGTACAGGAGACCTCTTCCTGAACATAACACCAGTAGCACAAACACTGAGATTGACAATTAATAAATGGGACCTCCTGAAACTGAGAAGCTTCTGTAAGGCAAAGGACACAATCAAGACAAAATGGCAGCCCACAGAATGAAAAATATCTTCATCAGCCCCATATCTGATAGAGGGATGATTTTCAAAATATTCAAAGAACTCAAGAAGCAAGTATCCAAAACACCAAAGGATCCAATTAAAAAGTGAGATACAGAACTAAATAGAGAATTCTCAGTATAGGAATCTAAAATGGCTGAAAGACACTTAAGAAAGTGCTCAACATCCTTAGCTATCAGGGAAATGCAAATCAAAACAACTCTGAGATACCATCTTACACTGGCCAGAATAGCTAAAATAAAACACAACAATGACAGTCTATGCTGGAGAGGATATGGAGAAAGAGGAACACTCCTCCATTGCTGGTGGGAGTGAAAATTTGTATGGCTACTTTGGAAATAATTATGGCAGTTTTCCTTTGTGGCCATAAGAAGAAGTAAAAGGACTACCTCACAAGATCCATCAATTCCACTCTTGGACATATACCCAAAGAATGTACAATCATACAGCAAAGACATATGTTCAACTATGTTCATAGCAGCATTGTTTGTAATAGTCAGAACCTGGAAGCAACCTAGATGCTCCTCAACAGAAGAATGGATGAAGAAAATGTGGTACATTTACACAATGGAGTATTACTCAGCAGAAAAAAAAACACTGTAATCAATTTTCAGGCAAATTGATGGAACTAGAAAAAACCATCCTCAGTGAGGTAACCCAGTCACAGAAAGACAAGCATGGTATGTACTCACTCATATACAGATATTAGACATAGAACAAAGAACTACCAGCCTGCAATCCACACCACCAGAGAAACTAGGAAACAAAGGGGACCCTAAGTGAGAAACACATGGTCCCCCCAAAGGATGGGAAAGGGACAAGAACCTCTGAGGAAAGGTTTCTTAGCATTATTAAAAAAAAAAACCTCTAGTGAAGTGGGAGCAAAAGTCTGAGAGGGAAAACAAAGATCTGTTTGAACAACATAAGGTTAATAAGAAGCTAAACGTATCTGTAATCTCCGCTGCTTGTGAGGCTGAGGCAAGGGAACCGCAAACGCAGTGCCAATGTGGGCTATGAGAGTGAGTTCCAGGCCAGCTGTGGCTACTTAGGGGGACTCTGTTTGAAATGTCTTCAAAGAAGGCCACCTATAGATACTTGCTCATATAAATCAATGTTTAAGAGTCCGATCGACCTACTTGGAGCACCGAAAAAGATATGAACAGGTAAACTCACAGTGTCAGCAGGATGCATTTATGTGTAGATATGAACAGGTAAACTCACAGCATCAGCAAGGTGCATTTGTGTATCTGACTTGCTGCTCAACTTATGGTGTTGTCCCTGACTGAAGTCACTATACATATTTTATATACTAATATAAAAATAATGAAATGTTTATTATGATCTTAATAATGTACACACTGCAATACTTGGGGAAACAAACCAAACAAGCTACATATATGTAAGGATGTCAATATTGCAAAAGCAGGTCACTACTCTCTAAAGATCTAGGCTTATAAGTTTGTGACTTCAAGGAAGGTGCTCACTTCCTAGCTCAAGTTCTATATTTAGACAATGAGGCCCTAAGTCCTCTTCTGGCCTTGTACAAATAAATTAACATAATGGGTGCAAAGGCGTTTTGTATGCAGGAATCTTCTTCTTCACAGAAAGCATTGCACAAAAAAATCTACAATTCCTGAAACTATGGATAGTACAAAACAGGGAGAGAGGTTTAAGTAGGCAGAGGGGTTGGAGGGTAGTATAGAGGAAGGGTAGAGGAGGGATAACAAACAATAAAGATATTTAAAAACTACATATAAAAACCTACTGTGTTATAAGCTTCATATATAGGGATATATATGAACAGATCTAAGTTTAAGGCATATTCATATGCATATGCACATATATACATGTACATATATATGCATACACATACATATTACACTACACAGGGGATAATGCTCCTTAATAACAATAAAAAGTTGAGTACTAGATGAGGTATACCTGCCTTTAATCTATTGGTCAGGGGTGTCCCACACATAGGTGTCCACCACAGCCTGATGGTAACACCCTATTGCTGAAGACACTGTATACTTTCTTCACAGGACATGAAGTGATCAAGTTGGTACGTCTCAAGTACCATGCTGGCTGGCTTTCACATCACCAAAAGATGTTATCAAGTTTGCTGGAGGAAAGAAAAGTCAGTAATAATTTTATGAAGCTGTGTACCCTATGAACTACAATGAAGACTGGTATAGCAAGCTATGCCTATGGATGCAATAGTGCCATGGGTGTTATGGTAGTAACCAATCACTTTCTGGTTAGATTTAAAGTAAGCTCTACAGAAGGGAACTATGCCTAGTACTGCAAATTTGGCTAAGAATCTACCTTTGGGGAGTTCACAGGCCCCTCAAATGAACCTACTATAACTATCTTGCTAAATGGAAAGAGTATTAAACTTCCCTCTGAATTCCTAGTTCTATACCCATAGATTATTGCAACTCTTAGGCCTCATCATAGAAGTTTATGTTTGCAGTGAACAGCAATTAATAGAGAAAATCACACACAACTGGTCAACATGCAGAAAATAAGTCACAACTGGTCAACATGCAGAAAATAAGTGTCTATGTCATTCTTAACTATAAATGGGACATTTGTGTTATACAAACTCACCCCCAGAGCTAAGGACCAGGATAAAACAGAGCCTTCTAAACATGATAGGACCACGACTGATGCACTCACGAACTCTAAGTACGTAGCATAAAAGAGGTTCATGAACCTCCACTCCTAACTGAGAAGCTGTCAACAGCTCTGGAGGAAGGAGAGTCAGTTTGTTTTAAGGGTGTGACTTCTGGTAGATATACAAAGTTCCAGTGCACACATCTGCAGGTGTCTGGCCAGCACAAATTGCAAACATCAAGTCATTAAAAAATAGAAAAAAAGAGGACATGAAGTTCGAGGAGGTGGACGTAGACGTGGGAAGAATAAGGGAGATAAATAGGGGGCAAAATGATCAAAATATATTCTATGCAAACATGAAATTCTTCAAGTTAATAAAAATATACTAAAATTACTTCCTAACTTTAATTTTAAGAAATGAATATTAAATTAGAACAATAACAATAATATACTGTAATTATGACTATATGAGCATGGTCTATTTACCTGTCTCCAGCTACCACTCAGAGTATATAGAGGGTTGATACACTGGAAAAGAGACAGTTCACTTTCTGGGAAGAATAGAGATTAGACTAATATTTCACCATACTGCATAGACTGACAGCTAAAACTTTCCAATAATTTTTGAAAAATTTTGCTGATATTTTCAGGTCATGGCTCATCACAAGGAAAAGAACTGATAAAAATAATGCAAGAACAATGGCAAGAAGGGATGGACTATCATATCGCAAATATTTGTTGATATATTTTTGTTCTACTTGAAAGTTTATCTCTGATCAAGCAAGAAGAGTTATAAGATAGATTTTCATTTTAATGAAAAATATTATATTAATAACCATCTTTATGGAAATTACAAATGACTTTTAATACTTTTATGAAAAATAAATACACGGAGAGTTATGTAATTAATGAAATAAATCTCATCCTTCTATGCATTAAAGTGAAAGCTAATTCGCAAAAAAGCTATGCTTTATAAATATTACGTGCCACACAGTACCAAGTATACTACCTGGAACTCGGCCAGTCCTTGGTAACTGGTGATGAACAGCGAAGTAAACAAATCATCAAAAGATGAGTGCTTCATTATTCTACTGGCATGAGAGAGCTGAAAGCAAGGACTTCACAGAAGCAAAGGGTGGAATGATGGTTGCCAGAGGCACGGTGGGGTAGGGAGTGAGTGAAGTGTTACTATAGAAAGATTAATAAAGTCTAAAACTTTCACCTGCAGCCAAGAATATAGCAATTATGGTGTTGCATGCCTTTAATCCCAGCAATGGGGAATCAGAGGCAGGTGGATCTCTGTAAGATTGAGGCCAGCCTGGTCTACATTGTGAGTTCTGGGACAGCCTGTGAGACCATGTTTCCAAAACAACAAGAATACTGTGATATACACGTAAGGATTCATTAAGTATAATAGATGACTTTTTCATCAGAACTGTCAGCTCCCCAATAAAGGCACAGAGAATTATTAATTATGAAAGCTCAGCCTAAGGTTAGGCTTCTTTCTAACTAGCTCTTATAACATGAATGAACCCATTTCTATTCATTACTGCCTGCCTCGTGGCTTTATTACCTCATCTCCATAGTGCCCATCCTGCTTGTTCTGTGTCTCCTGGCATTTCTGCCCTTCTTCCCAGGGTCCTCTGTACCTGGAAATTCTGCCTAGCTATTGGCCACTCAACTTTTTTATTAAACCAATAGAGTGACACATCTTCACAGTGTAAGAAAAGACTATTCCATAACTATTAAGGGGGAGAGGGGTGTAGCTCAATTCATCGAGTATTTGCCTAACATCTGTGAAGCCCAGGGTTTGCACTTCAGCACCATATAAACATATATGGAAACATGTGCCTGTAATCCCAACACTCAATATGTAGAAGCAAAAGAATCAGAGATTCAGGGTCATGCTCAGTTACACAGTGGACCTCGAATACATGAGACCCTGTTTCTTGTCTCAAAAAAAATGTGCTTTTTAAGAGGATAAGTCTTGCCTTAAGTATTTATAACACTGTGAAATGTAAATTCCTTAAGAGCTGAAACAGACAAACCATTTCAAACCGGCTGTGATTTTCACTAATCCCCTGATTCTCAGTTGTCTTTCTAGGACCACCTTCCTTTTAACTCACTCCTGCCCTGCCCATCTACACAATTGGCATAAATTAGCATAAATCAATTGATGCCATTTGAAATCCGTGTGCTTCTGACTTTCCTTATGACTGCCCAGTTACATAACTAATCATTCAAGAGCTTCCATTTGAAAAGCAATCTCCCAAAAATTCAGAGTTTGACATTAGGTATCAAATGAAGTGGAAATAAACCTGGCCTTTGGTCATAAAATTTCACTTCTTCTACAAGATAAAACCTGATACTGACCCATAAACTGTGAAATGCAGGCATGACGCAGGACTTGGGGGATGGGAGATTGCAGGGCCTGACGGGATGAGTCCATCAAAGCATACATCGGAGGTATGATTCTAAACCCAGTCCTGGCCGTTCTACAGAAGCTCAGGCATGAGAGACCTGAAGCGCTTGTCATGAACAAAACAGCTTTCTTACAAGTGTTCCTGTTAGCGTCTGATCTCCAAAACAACTAGATTTATCTCCTCAGTTTGTCTTTCATCCTCTTCTTACCACAAATCCACTTGGACTACACTGCCTCTGAAAGTCAGTCTCCCTGCAGTGCCTTTACAATCCAGACAGCACAGCTCCAGCCAGATTGACTGTGGGAGAAAGAAGGGAAGGAACCGTGTGTTGGTACATGAAAATCTTCCTACAAGCATTGGGATGGAAAAACCGAAGGTTCTGTGTGTTAGGTGCTGGAACAGCTTACTGTCTATTACGAATTCAACTTGTGTTGGTATAAAAAAGGGGACTTACAGTAATGAAGTCCTTCTGAAGTTATGTTCCTCACTTGTTCAAGATCAAAAGCAATGTTTCTAACATATGCTGATTTACCTGATTTGAACATTTAAGTAAAACAAGATTGACTGTATTTTAAATAAGTAACAAAAATGCACATAAACTGCCATTCTTTAAGGACATAACTTCATTTCTTTTTTCCTTTTATTGAAAGTATTTTTTCCCACATACAATTGTGGTTTTCCCACTCTCTTCTCCTCCCAGATCCTCCTCACCTCTCCTCCCATCTGGATCCATCCCTTTTCTGTCTATCACTAGAAAATAAATAAACTTCTGTGTAGTAATAAAATAAAACAGAAACAACGACATTGGAATTAGACAAAACAAATAAAAGGAAAAGAGACAAGAGAAGGCATAAGAGAGACCCACCCACTGGCACACTCCACGACCCCATAAAAACTCTAAACTGGAAGCCATAATATATACATAAAGGGCCTGTAAAGTAAAAGGAGAAGAAAATATATATGCATAGATATGTATATATATAATTAGATATAATTAAAAGGAAAAAAGGGAATGAATTCAAGGATATCCTCAATTTCTCTTTTATCAGGTTCAGTGTATCTGGCTTTATTTTGAGTTCTTTAATTTGCCGGGCGGTGGTGGCGCACGCCTTTAATCCCAGCACTCGGGAGGCAGAGGCAGGCAGATCTCTGTGAGTTCAAGGCCGGGCTGGACTGATAGCCTCTGAAACAATACAGAGAAATCCTGTCTCGTAAAAACCAAAAAAAAAAAAAAAAAAGAGTTCTTTGATCTGCTTGGACCTGAGTTTTATTCAGGGTAGTAAGTATGTATCTATTTGGATTCTTCCATCCAGTTAGATCAACACTATTTGTTGAAGATGCTATATTTGTTTGTGTACTACTTGCCTATTTATCAAAAGTCAGGTGTCCATAGGTATGTGATTTCTGTCTGCATCTCCAGTTAGATCTACATGTCTGTTTTGTACCTATATCACTGCTTAATTACTATAGTACAACTTTAAACTAGGAAGAGTAAGACTTCCCACAGTTCTTTTATTATTTGGAAATGTTTTAGCTATCCTGGGTTTGTGTGTGTGTGTGTGTGTGTGTGTGTGTGTGTGTGTGTGTGTGTGTGTGTGTTTGTGTGTCTGTGTGTGTCTGTGTGAAGTTGAAAACTGTGCTTTCAAGATCTGTGAAGAATTGTGTTAGAATTTTCATGGAGGTTGCATTGAAAATGCAGGTTGCTCTTGATGGGATGGCCAGTTTTACAATATTAATCCTACTGATCAGTGAGCATGGGAGATCTTAACACATTTTGATACCTTCTTCAATTTTTTTCTTCAGTGTCTTGAAGTTTTTATCATATAAGTCTTTCACTTGCTTGGTTAGAGTTATATATTATTTGTCTTAGCATTTTATTGCTGTGATGAGACACCATGTCAATGGCAACTCTAATGAAGGCAAACATTTAATCAGGGGTGGCTTACAGTTCAGAGTTTTAGCCCATTATCATCATGGCAAGAATGTGGCAGCAAGTAGGCAGACATGGAACTAGAGAGGTAGCTGAGAGTTCTATAACTGGATCAGCAGGCTTCAGAAAGAAAGTGATGCTGAGCCTTGTTTGAGCATCTGAAACTTCAAATAACCCCCAGGGACACACTTCCTCCAACAAGACCACTTACACCAATAAAATTACACCTCCTAATTGTGTCACTCCCTATGAGCCTTTGGGAGCCATTTTCATTCAATACCACCACAGTATTTAAGGCTATTGTGAAAGGCATTGTTTCCCCCTATTTCTTTCTCAATCTATTGGTCATTTGTACATAGGAGGACTACTGATTTTTGTGACTTAATTTTGTATTCAACTATTTTGCTGAAAGTTATTATCAGCAGTAGGAGTTTTCCAGAATAATCTTTAGGGTCACTTATGTATACTATCCTATCATCTCCAAATAAAGATATTTTGATTTCATCCCTTCCTATTTGTATCCCCTTGATCTTCTTCAGTTGTATTGCTTCTCTAGCTAAGACTTCAAGTGCTTTATTGAATAGGTATAGAGAGGGTAGAAACCTTGTCTCATACTTGATTTTAGTGGAATTGCTTTTAGCATCTCTCCATTTAAGTTAATGTTGGCTATGGGCTTGCTCTAAATTGCCTTTATGTTGAGGTATGTCTCTTATATCCCTAATCACTCCAGGTTTTTATCATAAAGCAGTGCTGGATTTTGTCAAAGAACTTTTCTTCATCTAATGAGATGATCATATGCTTTTTTTTCCTTTCAGTTTATATGGCAGATTATATTTATTGACTTTCATATATTGAACCATCCCTGTATCTCTGGGATAAAGCCTACTTGATTATGGTGAATGATCTTTTTGATGTGTTCTTAGAATCAGTTTGTAATTACCTTATTAAGAATTTTTGCGTCTATGTTTATAAGGAAAACTGGTCTGTAATTCTCTTTCTTTGTTAGGTCTTCATGTGGTTTGGGTATCAGGGTAACTGTGGTCTTGCAAAATGATTGGGCAATGTTCCTTCTGTTTCTATTTTGTGAAATAATTTGAGGAGTATTGTCATTAACTCTTCTTTGATAGTCTGGTAGAATTCTTCACTAAAACCATCTGGCTCAGGACCTTTTTGGCTTGGAAGACTTTGAATAACTGCTTCTATTTCTCTGTAGATGATAGGTCTTTTAAAATTGGTTATCTAATCTCGATTTAACTTAGTAAGTGGTATGAATTGAAGAAAATATCCATTTTTCTTTTAATGTTACAGTTTTGTGGACATGTTTTTAAAGAATGTCCTTATGATTCTGTCGATTTCATTGTTGTCTGCTGCTATGACCCCTTTTTATTTCTAATTTTGTTAACTTGTATATTCTCTCTCTGCCCTTTAGTTAATTTGGATAAGAGTTTGTCAATCTAATTTTCTCAAAGGACCAACTCTCTGTTACATCAATTCTTTGTATTGTTATGTTGTTATTGTTGTTTCTATTTTAATGATCTCACTCCTTGGTTTAATTATTGTTTGGTTATCAGTTATTTGGCTATTATCTAATCCTTTGGAGTGTGATTTCTTCCTTTTGTTCTAGATCTGTCAGGTGTGCTATTGAGTTGCTAGTATGAGATCTCACTGATTATTTTTTTATGCAGGCACTTGGTGCTATGATACTGCCTCTTAGAACCACCTTCTCATGTTTCATAAGTCTGGGTATGCTGTGTATTCATTTTCATTCAATTTTAGAAAGTCTTTAATTGCTGACTTCACCCTTTTTTCATTCAGTAGCGATATCCCCTTTAATCTGAGGTGGTCAGATAAGATGTAGGGTGTTATTTTGTTGGTTTTTTTTTTATCTGTTGAGACTTGCTTTGTTTCTAAGCATGTGGTCAATTTTAAGATAGTTCCATGGGTGAAATGTTCTATAAATATCTATTAGGCTCATTTGGTATGTAATGCCAATTAGCTCCAGCATTTCTCTGTTTAGGTTTAGTCTGGGTGACCCGTGTGTTGGTGAGATTGGGGTACGGAAGTCTCCCACTATCAGTATCAACATGTGATTTAAGCTGAAGCAGTGTTTTTTTCACAAACTTCAGTGCCCCTGGGTTTGGTGCATAAATGTTAAGAATTGCAACGTCCTCTTGGTGGATTTTCCCATTGATGACTATGCTACATAGTGTACTTCCCAATTTCTTGTGGTTAGTGTTGTCTTGAATTCTATTTTGTCAGATATTAAAATAGCAACACCAGCTTGCTTCTTAGGTCTATTTACTTCCAATATCTTTTCTATCAGTTTATCCTGAGGTGATACCTATTGTTAATATAAGCATTTCTTGGATGTAGCAGAAGGGTGGATCCTGTTTTTATATACATGTTCTTAGTCTGTGTCTTTTTATTGAAAAATTGACATCACTGATGTTGAGAGATATCAATCAGTAGTGTTTGTTGATTCTCACATATTTTTTCTTATTGTTGTCATAGTTGCAGCAGTGTATGTGTTTCCTCTTTTGATTTGCTGGTACACAATCTCTACAAGTTTGAGTTTTGCACTTTCTGTAGTGCTGGATTTGTAGATAGATACTGCTTAAATTTGATTTCATCATGGGACTCCTTATTTTCTCCATCTATGGTGATTGAAAGTTGTGCTGCATATTATCTGGACTGGTATCTGTGGTCATCTGGACATTTGTCCAGGTCCTTCTGGCTTTAAAGTCTCTGTTGAGAACTCAGATGCTATTCTAATAAGTCTGCCTTTATATGTTACTTGATCTTTTTCCCTTGAAGTTTTTAATATTCTTTCTTTGTTATATGCATTTAGTCTTTTGAGTATTATTGCCAAGGGGAATTTCCTTAATGGTGAAGTCTTTTTAGTATTCTGTACTCTTCAGGTACCTTTATAGGCATCTCCTTTTAGAGGTGAGGGAAATTTTCTTCTTTGAAAATATTTTCTGTGCTTCTGACCTGGGTTTCTTCTCCTTCCTCTGTTCCGGTTATTCTTAGATTTGGTCCTTTTTTTCAGTTTGCATCATAAATTTTACTCCCAATGTGGACAGGTTCTTTTCATTCCCCCCACATGTATCACATGTTGTTCTGGAAAGGCCTAGGAAGCCTCCACCATCTTTAGGGAAGGGGAGAGAAAGGCAAGGACCAGCAACAGATTTGGTCTTCTTATAATCCCAGATTTCCTGGATGTTTTGTGCCACAGTTTTGGGAGTTTCGTTGTTGTTGTTGTTGTTTTAGATTTAGCATTTTCTTTGGCTGAGGTATCCATTTCTTCTATGTCTTCAGTGCCTGAGAGTCTTCTATCCCATTATTCTGTTGTTGAGGCTGTTCTCTGTGGTTCCTGTTCAAGTTCCTAAATTTTTCATTTCCAAATTTCCCTCAGTTTAGGTTTTCCTTATTGAGTCTATTTCCACTTTCAGGTCTTGAACTGTGTTTTTAATTTCCTTCCACTGTTTTTATGTTTTCATAGATTTCTTTAAGGGACTTATTCATTTCCCCTAAAGGACCTCTATCATATCCATAAAGGCTATTTTAAGGTCTTTTAGTTGTGCTTCGGCTGTGTTGGCATATTTAGGGTCTGCTGTGGTAGGGTTGCTGGACCCTAGTGGAGACATATTGTCCTGGCTGTTGTTATTATGTTTTTATGTTGGCATCTAGGCATTTGAGTTTGGGAAGATTGTAATTTTAGATGCTGATATATAGTCTTATCTTTGTTGAGTGGATATTTTGTTCCATGGTTTCTGTTTCTCTTTTAGGAGAATATGCTGGCTCGGTGTTGCCTGGTAGGAAATTATTCTGAGATATTGAAAGATGTGGCCACTGAGGGTTCTGGGAAAAATATGTTTCTAGGCCTTTGGAGCTGACACTTAGGAAATGGGGATTGAAGGGATGGAAAAACATGGATGTTTTACCAAGATCAGCTTAGTCCTCTGGAATAGCGACAGAGAGTGAGGAGAGGCCACAACAGATAGTCTGGCTACAGAGCTGGAATAAGACTGGGGAATTGGATATGAAGGAAAAAATGGGAGAGTGAATACCTGGAGTTAGCCTATCCTCTCTGCTGGCCTACTTGCTTCTCTGGTTACTAGAGAAAAATCTTCTGGAAAATAAAATGAGTGGGGAGGATGTTTGGAGCAGAAGATCTGCATGAACCACTGGAAGGTAGGCTGCAACAGGAAGTCTGCTGCAGAGTTAGGGACAGGACTTTGGAATTGGATTTGGATTTGGAAGCTGGGGGGAGATGAGGATCTGCAGTTAGCCTTCCTGCTCCCCTGTCTTGAAAGAATAAGGTAAAGAATGCTAGAAGAGGATACCATATGTCCTTGTCTGGCCTCCATACAGTGCACATGGGCACAGACACTTGATCACACATGTATACATGCATCATACACACACACACACATACACACACACACACACACACACACACACACCAGTCATTATCAAAAAAAAAAAAGAAAAGTAGTGTGTATTAACCAGAATGTGAAGAAAAGAGAATCCTTGTGCACTGCTAATGGGAGTATTGGTCACTCTTTAAAGAGAGAAAACCTAGGTTATTCATATAAGAAACTTAGAAAATACTACGTTTGATGAAATAAATTAGGCACAGAAAAAAAGTAAATGTGCAGCCTTTCTTCTGAGATGTTGCTTTTGGGAGGTGTTGTATAAATGTCCCATCTATGCCTGAGCATTCCCTAGTCCCTTTTTCTCTTCACATTGACAAGTTGGGATGCTTGACATGAACATCAAATAGAGGACCAAATGATTAAGCAAATCTGGCCAAGGTATTTATTGTCCTCCCATCATCAGGGAACATTGCAGTGAAATAATTCTGATTATAACAGGGCCTTTGCATCCAAAATCAGGCACAAGACCTGAACAATATCAAGCCAGTCAACATTCCAGCATGGAAAGGGAAGGGGCCAAGACTTCACCCCTAACTGAGGAGCTGTTGGCAGTTGATGACTTCTGGGGAATGTGAGTCCATTATCTTCAGCAGTGTGACCTAGGTAGATTGTTCATGATTCTAAATATCCTAACTTCACAATCTTTGATTTACACAGGCTTGGTTCACTGACAACTGGAGAACTCTCACTGGTTCTTTGCTCTGGGTCTTAGGGTCACAGCCTGTGACTTAGGGTCACAGTCTGTGCCCTAAACCAGATTATGCCACCTGTCCTCAACAGGTCATCAAAACAGGTAAATTAATGGAGGAAAACAGATAAAGGGGATTTATTTAATGTGACTTAGAAGAGATGCAGGGTGCCTGCTCCTTTTCAGGTTCTTCAGGGTTCTGAAGCAAGATTGTAAGGTTTATAGAGAATACCAGAGTTACACATAGTTGAGAAGTCCTGGTCAATGTGTGGTCCTGCCTGCTATCAGTCCATCACTGTGTCTTCTGCAATGTAGTATAACAAGTTGTAAATCTTTCATGAAGACATGTTTCTCATGTGGCTGGCTATTGTATTGGGCTCTCTCTTCTCTCAGTATGATATTCTAATTAGGGGAGGGGAGTCCACTGTTTCAATAGCCTGGTAATCAAAGAGAAGGATGTAATTTATTCTGGAATCTATTTATCACTGCTAAGCAGGTTACAACAGTTATTTCTAAAATCTTCTCACCTGTATCTGATTGTTACTGGAGTTATTAGTGGGAGAACCTGGTCTCTGGCAGTCCTATCCATCTCGGATTGACCATCCTCCATAAGTCAATTAAAGACACAAAAATATAGTGGGCTTAAAAAAAATGAAAAGAAAGATGTGTTCAATTCAATGTGACCACACTGGGAATGAAACAATGGGGTTCAGTGTTTGTTCCTCAAGTCTATCTTTAGGATCCTGGCATGAACTTTAGGTTTAAATAGAGGGCCAGAGTTATAAATGATTAAGCAATTCTGGCCAAGATATTTATTGTCTTCCCATCATCATTGTCTTGGCCCCATCACTCTTACAAGATAGTCTGGTAACCTCTCAGAACCGTATGAAATCTCTCCAGAAAACAAGCTCCTCCTCCAGCTGGCACCAGGGCCTCTAGACTTTGTCTTATCCCAGGAGGAGATTATTGGGAAAATTCCAATTCCTTTGGGTACATTATGTTAATAGTCTGATAGCCAAAGTGTGTGGGAGGAGTTACAAGTATTCTATTCAAATATCCTCATTCCTGCCAAGACAGCTAATAGATCTTGTTTCTTCATCTCTTCTGAGACCCGAGTTCTGTCTCATCTTCTCTGTGATCTACATACTTTGGCCAAGGGATTTATTCCTTTACTGGCATTTGCAGGCACTCTGTAAGATTCCAGTGATGCATAAGGACCAAGATCTTTACCAAAAGCATTGTGTGCTAGACAATACTAGCTATGATGGTTCTTCTCTAATGTGTAAGCTGTCTATCCACAGCATAAGGTCATCCTCCAAACCTCAGATGACTTCAAAGACATTCATTCCTTTGCCGTTCCACTTGCTCAAGGTCAGCCTTCTCCTTTCTCAGGCCGTTCCTGCCCATTTGCTCAAGTTTGCACAAGTTAAGCCTCTTAGATCTCCAGGAACATGTTGGACTTTCTTAAAGCCCCTGTAGCTGTCCAGTGTTCCAGCATTCCCCTTCAATTACCCAGCCAGGTTCTGGTTTGCCCAACTGAAATCACAGCCCTAGGCTGTTTGCTATTGCGGCAGTAATGCTTGAAGGTAGTTTTCTCCCTACACACACACACACACACACACACACACACACACACACCACTTACACACATGCACAAACATAAACAGGCTTCCTCCTAAACACACATATCACACCACACTACACACACACACACACACACACACACACACACACACCACACACTTCACTCTAAGAAAAAAGCATTCCCCGAGGTTTTTCAAGTTCAGACAAAATATTACATGTGCTGTGGAGATATTTTTGACAATGTTCCAAAAGCAGTCGAGCTTTCCATTTTGTGCATCTCTGGCTCTCACCTTGCTGAACTAGAATTGGGGGGACAGAAACAGTGCCATCTATAAATCTCAAAGACCGGTTTTACTTAGCTCCAGTATTTTCCTTTAGATATATGGTTTTTCATTTGTTGTATGACTTTGGATGTTGTCAAATTTCTGAAATAATTGCTGTTGCTGCTTTGGCCATACTTTTATTGAATTCCCTTAGATCTATCATTCCAAAAGTTCATTCTTCATCTCTCTATCAGTTGTTATAAATGTCTGTCTTAGGAGTCACAGACATGGATCAATGGTTAAAAGTGCTAGCCAGCCATGCTTGATAACCTGAATTCAATCCCCAGCACCCATATAAAAAGAGCTGGCTGTTGTGGGTTACATCTGGATTCCCAGCACTCTACTAAGGTGAGATAAGAATACAAGACAGAAGAATCTCATAGAAATGTGAAGGGTAACAAGCATGGAGCTTTCAGGGAAACAGCAGGAAGGAGAAATTCTGCCTTGAAGAAGTGGGAGAAAAGAACCAACTCCTGAAAATTGTTCTCTGATTTCCATATGCAATTATATGCTTGTGTGTTTTCTCACACACACAATTTCATTTTAAAAATGTATAAAGAAGTCACCATGTTATTTGCTCACGTAAATGAGATCCTCTCTCTGGTTTTTTTTTTTATTTAGCCCAAATGGAAAACCCAAGCTATGCCACAGAGCATAAATAAATCACTCTAAAACTGCATATGCAAGGCCCAGAGAGTTGTATCAAGTAAGCAAGTAATTGTGTGCTTGTACATAGGAAGATGGGTGAAAACATGCTTCCCTCCCCTTGCTTTAAAGAACTTACTTAAAATAGCCATAGACTATCTGAAGAGCATTTTGACATCAAACATGGCGATTCAGAGTCTGGAGTTTTCCCAGTTGGTTTTCAGTTTTGCTTTGGTCTGGTATTCCCTTGCTGTGCTCCTTTCCCTACATTTTGAATGGTAATGCACATCCTGTGCCATGTTGGAAGTATGTGACCTGCTTTTTTATTTTGATTTTATATGGGATTACACTGAAAAGATTACCTGAATCTCAGAACAAACTTTGAACTTTAGACTTTAAATAAGTTTGAGACTATTATAGACTGTGGGGATTTTTGGAGTTGGATTGAGTGCATTTTTGCATTATGATATGGCGACAAACCTTTGGGGGCCAGGGAGTAGAATGTGGTGGTTTGAAAGAAAATGGCCCTTAGGAGGTGTGGCCTTGTTGGAGGAAGTGTGTCACTGTGGAGGCAGACCTTGAGGTCTCATATGCTCAAGTCACACCCAGGGAGACAGTCTGAGACAGTCCACTTCTGATGCCTTCTGATCAAGATGTAGCCAGTATCTTGTCTGCCTGCACACCTACATGTCCTGCCATGCTGATAATGGACTAAACCTCTGAAAATGTAAGTCATCTCAATTAAATGTTTTTCCTTTATAAGAAAAAGAAAAATAACTGTAGATTGTCTTGCCATGAAAGTACCAGGTAACAAAACTGGTGAGAATAAAGCAGCAGAGGAAAGCAAGCTCAGGCAAACATTTAAGGATTCCTTCAAGGCAGGGAACTTATGTAGACAATCATAAAGTAACTATTTTTGTCTGAGTGTCTCTTTAACAGTGTGAAATACAGGTGCTTCTTTGCCTTTGGGTGAAAAACATATTTCGCCCTCCAAGTACCTGCCATATAGCAGCTATTGTGACCTTAAGTCTGATGATTTTCTGCATTCAACAATTACAATTAGGTAGCCTTATCAATTACTTGGTTTATACATGAGACATCTCCATGTCTTTCCCAAGCTAAACTACACTGGATAAAAAGGCATTTACCTTTGAGAAATGGTTGTAACCTCTCTTTCCCCTTCACATTTATCCTTCACATAACAGCTATGGTTTCTGATCCCTTACTCTAGGGTAAGAGAAAACAAATGAAAAAAGAATACAGTAACAATCCCCAGCACTTGGGAGGCAGAGGCAGGAGGATCTCTGTGAGTTTGAAGCCACCCTGGATTACAGAGTGAATGCCAGGATAGCCAGGATGGTTACACAGAGAAACCCTGTCTTGAAAAAACAAAACAAAACAAAACAAAACAAAACAAAAAATACAGGAACACATGTCACTACTTGAACCTCTCATTATAAGTTATCAGTAGATAATGAAATCTGAGTCTTTCTCCCATGATCGATCTCTCTCTCTCTCTCTCTCTCTCTCTCTCTCTCTCTCTCTCTCTCTCTCTCTCTCTCTCTCTCTGTGTGTGTGTGTGTGCGTGCATGCGTGCGTGCGTGTGTGTGTGTGTGTGTGTGTGTGTGTGTGTGTGTGTTTCCTGAGGGATTGCTCATGTCCCTACAGCTGCACTATTCCAAATTGTCTGACTTACCTAACCTTGAAGACACTTACAAATAGCCAGTTTAGGCTCCTGCCTTCTGTGCCTATTGGGTTCTTCAGACTTCATGCTTTGATTTCTGAACCAGATAGTGAACTCCAGACAGTCAGGGGTGATAGTATGTGTTCTCTGCGACCTTGCATTGTATTTAATGTTACCCACATTTAACCAAATATGTAATATTCATAATAGTAGCTAACCTTATTGATCAGTACTAGGTATGGCCAGATGTGCCCTGATTTATATCACATATATTTATACTTCCTACATACATCATCAGACACAAACACCTTAGAGGATAAGTCCTGCAATGCCATAAGTACATTTTTACAGAGGAAGAATATGAGTCCTCCAGACACTCAGCAACTGATTCCAGTGCACATAAGCAGTGAGTGGTAGCTCACAACTATTATCTATCAGCCTTCCCTCTTCTTTCATTCTGATCTCTCCTTCACTCTCAGATTTCTCTTTGTCTGACAGGTAAGTGTGTGTGAGCCTTAAGAACACAAATCCTATTGTTCTAGTCTGACATTGATGCCGGAACCCTTGCAGCCAACAAAGGTCCTGAGACTAAATAAGAGAAACCCAACAATGCAGAATTGATTTTTAATGTGAGATGTCCAGAGTATGAGTATGACATAAATATCTCTCAGGTACGGCAATGCAGACTTACTTCTCTAGAAAGCATAATTTAATCGCACCAAGTCAACACTTGACAACAGGTAATAAATCAGTGAGAGGGAGGCCAGAGATAAATACGGATCCAGTGCCATTTCCAAAGTGATAAGTTAAGCTCAGAAATACCCGGGAGGAAAGTCATGTCCCTTCTCCACCATCACCAGTAGATCCACAAATGGCATCTGTGCATCTGTTCTGTATCTTGCACCCATCTCAACAGTCCCCGGTGTAGCTATCCATGACAAGTTGATATGCAACAAGGCTAATAAACACAGCTGGTATAAGTTTAAGCATAACAAGTACAGCACCATATGTCCATGTGGAGCACAGAGCTTTCCCCAGCCCCAGGGATCTAGACCCTAGCTTCACTAGCAATGCCTGAGCATTTTTAGTTGAAGGGTTAGAGCCTCACAATCTATGGTGAGCAAACAGTATAACATTTCATACTATGAAGCAAGCAAGATGAGTTGGAGTTTACAGTGATTCTCTTTGTTCATTGTTAACACAGAGCAGATATGCTGTGGTTTTTACAAAATAAAAAAGAAGAAATAATGAAAGAAAGAAAACAAATCAATTGGACTTTTATTAAACTTAGGAAATAATAAAACAAATCCACCTAATGTGGCTGTCCAGCCCAACAAAGATGTCCCTGAGTCCAAACTTGGGTCTTATGACTAGTAGTAAGATGCAATTTCTCTGACTATTTTCCAGTTTGTCAGCAGATTACAGCATCTGACAGGAGAGGAACCAAACAGATGTAGTTCCAGAGACAAGGAGAAAGGTGTGGTCTTGGGGTGTTTCTCTAATTTTCCCCAAAAGGAGTTAGATCCTGAAAACTTTAAGGAGGACAAGAAGATGATTAGGGAGAATTAGGTAAAGTACACATAGCTATTTTGTGTATTTTTAAAGATTTATTCTAATTTGCATGCATACTAAGGGTATTGTGGGTGAACGTGGGTGCCTGTGGAGTCCAGGGAAGGGTGCCAGCTCCCTCTGTAGCTAGACTTACAGGCAGTTGTGAACCACCTGCTATGGACTCTGAGAACCAAAACCAGATCATCTTCAAGATGGCTGGTGGAGGGGAGAAAGAAAAAAAAAACATATGTCATTATTGTTTACACGTTCCAGTGGAACTTCAGTTTGGATATGGAGCTTTACCATGATGGACATTAAATACCATCTCTTTTACTGTGTCTCTTGAAAAACTCTGGGAAAAGGTAGATCTGTGTATCACTGTGCACTTTTGAGGTTGGCAGAGAATTTCATCATCATTTCTCATAGATTTTTATCCTCGTGAGAATAGTAAAGTCCAGAAAAATTAGATTACATCTACGAATTATACACATGCTGTAAATGAACTCAACATACCAATATCAATATGTGGTTGCTGATCTTCATACCCTAACAATTACAAAATACTTCCCTACCTCCCAGAGTCTCTTCTCTTGTAATCTTTCTATTCTGAACCATGTAGCAAAACTACCATAAAATAAAAAGGGATTGAGGAAGAAATTTTAAAAAAAAAGCACTGACCACTCTCAAAATTGAGCAGCTTGTAAACACTGCCCAGTTCACAACTGGTTTCATCTTTTAAGGTGTTACCACTGAGCTTTGGAATTTACTAGTCCAGTCACTTAGAAATACCACACGAGGCACGGGTTTTCTTTGTCTTCCTGTTTCATATTCTCAGTCTGTGTTCTTTCACCTGTAGTTGCTTTGCAGTAATTCGAGATTTGCTGCAGCTGCTCCCTCCATCACAAGAGGCACAACTGTGGGGGCAGAAGAAATAGGAAAAGAAAGGCTCCCCCCCGTGAAGATTCACAATAAGAAGAAAAAAATGCTTTTCAATAATCATTCATCAGATTTCCCTTCATGGTTTATTATTCAATATTGCACTAGACGCCAATGTCATTAATTGTCAAGGACAGTAAATTGAGCTATGATTGGTTAGAAATTAGTCAAGCTTCATTGCTTATTGCCTGGATAAAGCCAAGTTTGCTGAGCAGGGGAGATGACTAAGGCAGTAAGAACTTGCTCAGTAAGCAGGAGGACCTGAGCCCAGATCCCCAGCACTCACATAAAAGTGAACGTGGTAGCAGAGGCAGGTGTAGCCTTGGAGCTCATCAACCAACCAATCTAGCCAATTAGTAAGATTTGGGTTTGGATGACATCATGTCTCAAAAGATAAGATGGGGGTTGGGGAGATCTCACAATGAGTAAGAATGTGAACCTGAACTCAAATCCCAAAACACCAATGTAAAAGTAATAAATAAAATGATAGATGATAGAAAGTCAATTGAAGAAGACACATGATATCAACCTTTGCCTTCCATATGATGTGCACAACACAAATATACACAGCTGTCACAAGCCTGAACATGTACACACACACACAAACACATTCTCACACAAGTCAAACTTGTAACCCTGCCTCAAAGAATAAGAATTGCCAGCAGTGTCTATGGATTTGACAGAGGCAGGATTAAAACTCCGAACACAATGAAGTTGGGGGAGGATGAGGGGAGGAGCAGGGAGATGCAGGGGACAGTGAGGAGAAGTGAGAGGGGAGATGAACAAATGTCATTGTATAAACATATGAAATTCTCATAGCATTGAAAGATTGATTCTAAATGCATTAATCTCAAGGAGAAATCTAAGAGGTTTGAAAGAAACAAAAACAAAACCATCTGATCTGATTTGAAGTGCCAGTGGGAGCTAGAATGGACAAACAGTCTGGCTGTCAGTTGTGATGGACTGTTATGCTTCATAGCATAAACTTACACAGGCTAAGAACACAGTCTATTGGCAATTCAGGAGGTGTGGGAGTTTAAACCTTTACATATTCTCCCAAAGGATTCATCTATCCAGTCAGAGTTGACACGTGCCACCACATCTAAGACCATTAAAGTAGCTAATAACAAGATTTACTATTATTTCATTAATATAAAAAATGGCCTTACATTGAAAGCTGTGTTAAGTAGAGATTACAACACATTTGCTAAAGACTGGTGCTCACCTGTAAGCATGGGGTGGGGGTCCACAAGTTAGGCCACTTAACTGGGAAAAGAACAGAAAAGAAAGACAGAAAAAAATCGATAGTTGGATGGCCAGGAAGATATCCATTAGCATGCCAGCAACATGCTTACATAGTCACTGTAGGTCTTGGGAAACTTAGAAGTGTGAATGATTTTAAGTTCAGTGTGTTTGGAGGCTGTCTGTATTGGAAGCATGCTGACTTAGGGGTAGGCAGACATAGGCTTCACTCTATGGCTTACTAATCAAACTCCTTGACAAGCTATATATTCTATTTGCTAATTAGTGTCTCAAGTAGAATAAAGGAGATAAGGAGATGACACAGGATTCTGGGAGGACTGAGCATGGTAGAGACAAATACTGGAATGAAGCTTAGCAGTCAGTGATGGTCACAGAAGTGGGTATGGGAGCCATACTGCCTATGGCAGTGAGAATATTGGTAGGGATTGGGACAGAGGGAGTGACAGGCATATTTCAATTCTAGGAACAACACAGAGATTTTGTTTGCATGTTGTTGACTACAGAAAGGCAATAAACTACTGACTGAAGAATGATCACCATATGCCCCTGAAAATTGTCCCCCCCGGTAGAGCCACAAAACAGTGGAGGAATGGAATCCAGCCACCCAGACAATCCCCACATCTAGCTGCCCACAACTGTAGAGTGAGGTCACTGAGTAGGTCATTAATGTAGTAATTAAGGCTTATACAGCAACACAGGTTGTGGCATGAGAGATAATTAGGGATAAATTCATGGTAAATCTATATGTTGTGAGGAAGCTGCACTATGCAAAAGGGAAAATGCAGCTGAGAAAACAGTTGTTCCTCCTTTGCAGTAAAATTCCTTCTAGACCAAAAGTGGTGTTTGCTGCAAGATGTGTTATTACTTTCTCCCTCCCTTATTAAATCTCTGCCTCCTAGCTCTGAGTTCCTCATCTCAGTAATTCATCATCAACAAAGCATGATTAGATGTTATATTTATTAAAGTAACACCTGCCTTAGGAAAGCTATGAGAAGCTCACCATTACCTCAAAAATGTAGACTGGAACAGAGTCCCCACACAAAGGGACACGACTGTAAAAGCACCATCTGTGGAATAAAGAGACAGTGTTCTACAGCAAATAACAGAGAACAATTATGCCAAACTCTGAAGTTCTATTCTACCTGTGATGCCTTCCAGTTCAGCCCATTTTCCTCTGACCTGACCACACCTGTCTTACTATCTTATTCATGTTCCTTTGGTTACTGAAATCCTCCTTTGTGAGAAGTCCTACCCTGCGTTCTAGCCTTCTGCTCAATCTTCCAATGATTTCCAGCCGTCATGACCTCCCCATCACTCACTCTTGTATGCTGTACTTTGTATCTGTTCTGGTCCTTGGTTTTTTGCCACACACCTTTTACCCTATTGTATCTATTTTTCAATCAACTTCATGTCACGTTCTGGGGTAAGCACATGGGTCCCAAGACTATGTCTTGGCATCGCTAGGGTCCCTTTCAAAATTCTGTGGTGCAAATGCCCCTCCAAACACTGCACCAAACCGAATGTACACCGAGTAGTACAAGTAAAGACAGAATGAAAAAAATCAGAATATGATTGATAATCACACCACCAAATGGTGGATTGTGGTAAGCTGAAGATGTATAAGTGTAAACCTACAACAATTACTGGAAAATAAAATCAGATGTTCTGAGAATATCCACTAATAAAGATAAAACAAAGCCATAAACAATACTGAATCAAATACACAGATAAAAGCAAAATGAGAAAATAGAACAAAAATAAATGTAACAACAGAAAACAGCAAAATTATATATCTTTATTTTAATTAGCCAGCTTTGGCTGGCTTTTGGAAACCTATTCCTCATACTGGGTTGCCTTCCCTACAGGGGAGGAGCTTAGTCTTAACCTCAACTTGATATGCCACATTTCATTAACACTCATGAAGGTTCTGGCCCTTTCTGTACAGAAACAGAGGAGGAGTTGATTGGAGGGCTCAGGGAGGAGGTGAGGGAAAGGAAAGGGGGGAGGGGAAACTGGTCAGGATGTAAAACAAATGAATAGATGAATAGATTTAGTTAAAAATATCCTAAACATTCCAAGTTAATTACTTGGCAACTAATAAATGGTATATATATATATATATAAAATCTCATTTAAATTTCAACTACTTTTAAATTGCAAGCCTCCAACTTGCCTGCTAAAAATTCACCTTTTTAAAAAAACTAAAAAGAAATGAAGAAGAAAGAAACTTAAAAATAAATACTCAGCTTAACGTAAAAAAAATTTAATCATTATTACTATTAGAGCTTTGGGGTAGAGAGAGAGTGAGAAATAGACCGCACCATGGTACACCAATGGAAGTCAGAAAATAACTTTAGGAAGAGGGCTCTCTCTTTCCACATTTATGCAGATTCCAAGGATCAAATTCAGATTGCAAGACTGGCATGGTAAGTACTTTTAACCACTACATTATCTTGCTGGTAAAAAAAAAATCAATTTAAATATACGAAAATTGTAAACAGACATAGAAAATGGGATAAAGAAAGGACTAGAGTCATAATATTAATTCCACAAAATCTTCAAAAGGAAAAAAATTATCTTATCAAGTATGTCCATGATTATTAATATTTTTATGGCTTTACAAATAGTTTATTTAATGAAGCTAACACAGATGATGCTCCTTGGAACCCTGTGTCTCAGGTCAAATACTACAAACAGAATACAAAAGAGCAGTGTTTGCTGCATACGTGTCTCCATGAGTGACTTTATTATCAATTGCTGATGAAAACTACAGCTCTTGGGATCTTCCAACACCCTGTCTTACTCTTACGATGCTTTTTTTCTCTCCAGCAAAGCCACTTTTGGAATCTGTTGTTACTCTCACTGTACCTATCATCTTGATGACAAAGGTGATACTATTCTTTTGATCCAGAATGTTCATATTTTAAAAGTAGCTTCAAGCTGAGGGGAGGTCATTTTTCCACAGTTCAGTTCTCTCAAAAACTTCCATCTCCTACTGAAAATCGCAGTCCAGGAGTGAAGCAGCTGCATGTTGGTACTTTAGAGCTAATTAGAAGGTCATAGGAAGCTCATATTTACTGATCTTTTTAATAATCACAAAACTGAAAATGAACAGTCATGAAAAGGGCAACCTCTCTGTGCACACGTGACTTTTTTTAAAGAAGAGGGCAATATTAAGGGAACTGACATCTGATCACCAAAAATCAGCACAACAAAAACAACCAATAATGAATATTGAACACTAGAAATCAGATTGCCAGATGCTCTAAAGAGATAGAGTGTCAGTATTCAATATTCATTTTGAACACCACATTACAGAAGACCTATTTTTAAGAACAGAAAGGGGTTAAGGGAGAAGGAAAAAAAGAGAGAGAGAACCATCTAAGCCATCAAATGACACCTGTCCAGCCCATTTGATCCTGATAAACATCTTCTTCCATTCCCAGTTTTTTCTGAGTGTGATTATCAGTGATTCTCTGCCCTTCAAAGAGAAACCTCAGTGAATTGATTGGAATTCCCTGTCTTTGACTGTATGAATCTTTGAGTCTCCTGAAATGTGTTGTCATTTTCACTTTAAAATATATCTCACTGCTATCATGACCAATAACTTTGAGTTTAATACATTCTTCTTATCCCCTACATCCTCAGTTGAAGGTCCTGGTCAGACATGGTGTCAGTGGCTTCACCCTGGGACCTCCCCACCACAACATCCTCTGGCAAGC
The DNA here is from genome assembly GCF_017639785.1 of Mesocricetus auratus. Taxonomy (NCBI): domain Eukaryota; kingdom Metazoa; phylum Chordata; class Mammalia; order Rodentia; family Cricetidae; genus Mesocricetus; species Mesocricetus auratus. The sequence goes on along the minus strand of NW_024429180.1, from coordinate 52,009,257 downwards.
AGAACATTACTCTGAGGTCTACAAATCCATCTCTACTTCAAAGTACAACCCGAAGCTACAGGGACCTCTGCAATATCTAGTAATTATTAATTTAATAATGTGAGTTTTGTATAAATTAGATGGAAATTTTTTGGTTTTTTCTCAAAGTTGGCAATTGCATCTGCATTTTACAGAAAATTTATTTAGTTTTGAGAAACAGATTAACATTATATCAGAAGAAAAGGAGTTATTTAAACTAAAACAGACAGTTAAGGCCACCAAAAGGCATGGGGGAATCATCGGCAATGCAGCTTCATGTCACCTCTCCTGGGCCAGTGGGCAGTGGGGTCATCAGACAAGGAAGTATTTGGACAATAGTTTCAAAAGTCTAAAGACTGGATTAATATTTTTGAAGAACCTATGAGTTTCATGGTAAAATGAGCAAGATAGCTGTACCATGTTGATTGGTCTTCATTTTCTATCTGACTGGGTTACCCACAGATTAAGAAAAAAGTTACAAAGAAATTTCCCACGTTTTCATAAAGCCATCTGTCAGCAATCATGGAAGAAAACTACACCAACATTTTGAGTAGTTGGGATCTATTAAAAACTGTCGTTTATAGTTGCTGTGGCTTCTATTTTGTTTTAATGAGAAAATAGAACTATAGCTTGGAGCTTTACAACCTGAGACATAAAAAGATTTTTTTTAAGTATTGTTTTCCTAGTTACAGAAAGAGTAAAAGCTGAACAAAGTAAAATGTGTAATTGTGCATGAATCCACCAGAGAGCTAAGGTCTCAGAGTAACTAACTTAACCAGCAATATGGGAAAAGACAAATGATGCTAAGAAGCAAAACCCTACCTCTGTGACAGGTAAAACATGTCTTTATGAAGAATTCAGCTAACATTCTGACACTAAAAAGAGAGCACTACTGAGGATTTTGCATCTAGCCATAATTCTGGCCATACCACACAAAAGAAATACAAATAAACATTTGCCCAAAAAATAAAAGATTATTTAAGATGGCTATAAACTACTTAGATGTTCTCAATCCCACAAGCAATAAGCAAATAGAATGGTGGAATATTCTCCAGGCGTGTAAGAAACAAACCATTTATAGCCAATAAGGATTGCCACAAATATAATCTTCTCAGTAAAAGAAGAAACCAGAAAGCTACAGGTTGCAAAGGAAATATGAAAGTACCAAATGGAGATGAGATAGCTGGTCAGCAAGATTGAGAGTAAAGAAAGGGCTGGCCTACAGAGAAGTAGTGGAACCCTCCTGACCTTCTGCACAGAGAAGTCATCATTGTTCCAAAGAAAGCCTGCTCCATGGGGTCATCTGCAATTCTAGAACCTTACAGAGAAAGCTGGCTTAGGATGTTGAAAAGACTCAGTCAATATCTCTGGCTCTTGAATAAATGCAACTTCGGGGCGTCACTAATCATCCCCAAGTCTGTTTTCTCACCAATTAAATAAGACTTGCCAGTCAGGCAAGTGAACACCTTTAATTCAGCATTTGGGAGGCAGAGGCAGGCAGATCTCTGTGAGTTAGAGGACAGCCAGGATTACACAGTGAAACCCTGTCTCAAAAAAAACCAAAAGCAAAAAATAAACAAACAAACAAAAAAAAACTTTCCAGACTGGAGCAAAGGAGAGGAAAATAATTAAGGAACCCTGGAATCCTCCCTTCTTGCCTAACATCCTTCTCAAAGGTCGCCCTTGAAGTTCAGTAAATGCTGGTATTATCTGCACCTTTGTAGAAATCTAATTTGCTATTTCCAGGTGATATACAAAATCAAGGAACTACACAGGTCAGAATGTGTCTAAGGCATCAATATTTGTGTCCTGATTAATATCTGTGTCTTAACTAAAGATCCAGGGGTTCTCCTATGGATGAATTGTGTATTCTTTTGTAAAATTTATGTTTTGTGTAAGTTTTCAATGGATTTAGCTGTGAGGGGTTTCTGAAGCAAGACGCAAGGGGAATGAGCAGGCAACAATTCTTGGATATCAAAAATAACCTCCCAGAAGGCAAAATGACCTCCATTTGTTTCCTCTCCCCCGCCCACGCTGAACAAGCTGCCACGGAGAGCTTCATCACACATGACTGCAGAGAAGATAATTCTCTCATTTTCAATCATGATTTGGGGATTTTAAAATGAGAAGGGGAAAGCTTGAGGCTGTCTCTCTGAGTCTCCCTTTCTCACACAGAGAAAAAAGAGGAGGAGGTGGTGGCAGTTTCCCAAGAGAAAGGTTAGTAAAATGATGAAGTTGACAGGAAGCAGGCATGTGAAGGAGGAGCAACAGTCTTTGCATCTCTTTACTCCTTCTCTGGCGTAGACTCGTGTCTTAAACCATGTAGCATTTAACTTAGGACTGGAAAGGTTGTGGTACCTTCAATAGGGATGGAGAGGGTGCGAGGAAGCCGGAGGATGGGGAGAAACACAACTGTGATTTGAACAAGTGAAGTTTAGGAACCAGCAAGATGCTGTGCAGACCTCTTGATGTAAGACTAGCTCGCTTTAGAGATGTGGTACTCTGATGAAGGGCCGTACTTCACAGGTAATTCTGGGAGAAGTCCTTTTACAAATTCTACTTGAGACCATGTAAAGGATTGATACCACTGAGGCAGGAAAAGGAGAAAGGAAGTGGAGGTGAAAACTAAAAGAAAGAAGACAGAAAAGGAAAGAGAGGAGGGAAGATAGTAGGAAAAAGAAGAAAGGAGGAGAAAAGGAGAAGGAGGGGAGGGAAGGGGGAACGTGTGATGGGAAGCAGAGGAGGAATCAGCAATAGGAAAGTAACTCACAGAGGCCTAAGTTCCGAGTTTAGAGTACAAGTAAAGAGAGAGGAAGTCCTAAGAAAGTATCATTAATGAGCAGGATCAGTTACTACAATGTTATAAGAGAAAGCCAGGAAAAAGGTATTCTTGGACTGGGAAGATGACTCAGCATTTCAGAGTGCTTGCTGTCTTCTAGAGGACACAAATTAACATAAATTCATTCTCTAATACCCATTCCAGTTCCAGGGGATCTAACATCCTCTTCTGAACTCCATGAGCACCTACACAAATGTGGTATTTACACACACACACACACACACACACACACACACACACACACACCTAAAACAAAAAGGAAATCTGAAAAAGAAACAATCAGGGAGCCTGCATGTGTCTGATCTAGGCGTTCTGCATATATGTTGTTGTGTAGCTTGGTCTTCTTGTGAGACTCTTCACAGTGGGTGGAGGGATGTCTCTGACTCTTTTGCCTGCTTTTGGGACCCTTTTCCTCATACTGGGTTTGCTTGTCCAGTCTTAATATAAAAGAAGGTGGTGCCTAGTCTTATTACAACTTCATATGCCGTGTTTGGTTGATATTCCTGGGAGATCTGCCTTTTTCTGAAGGAAAAGGAGAAATGGATGGGGTGGATGGGGTGACTTGGAGAGGAGGAGGGAGGGGAAACTGCAGTTGGGATGTAATATAGGAGAGAAGAATAAATTATAAAAGAAAAGGTGTTCTTTTCCTGAGCCAAGTGAAGCTGGAAAGCTGAAGCTATCACAGAGTGGCTACACCCCCACAATTCTCTTCTGCTGCTATTGTTCCCTACATCATCATAAACACAGAACACTGCTCCCCCAGACTCTTCTAACCTAAGCCACACACAAAGGAAGCCGAATGATAACTGCTAGGACACAGTTAGAGAGGAAAGTCAACCTGGTAAGGTAAAAGGACACCGGGGCATTAGGAAGGTTGAGAGCCACTGGCTGAGTCTTAAGAGTTCAAGCATCCTCCCTTGCCTTGTCCCTTCTTTCTTCTTTCTTTTTTTCATCTCTCTCTTCCAGCCCTGCTGTCCTTCCTTCTTTCCTTCCTTCCTTCCTTCCTTCCTTCCTTCCTTCCTTCCTTCCTGTCCCTGGGCCCTTCCTATTTCCCTTCCTTCTTTCTCTCTCCTCCCCACTTCCTTTGCCCTTGCATTGTTAACGAGTTGATTAGATCCTGTGACTAGACCTAGATGTATAAAGGTAAATAAATAGAACCCATGACTCAAGCTGTGCTTGCTCACCTTCCTGAGAGATCTTCATGCAGTATAGTGCTCTGTGAGCCTGCCACCACTTCCTGGGCAGAAGGGAGGAAAGCTTTGGGTACTCCTAAATTGACCCAACATGTATTTACTGTCAACTACTCTCAATGTAAGACTCCATACTAGGAATCTAGCAGCAACTTTAAGCTTTAGCTAGTGTCAGAATCAAAGGGACAACTTGTGTCTACAAAGATGGCTGGAGCCAACCCTCAGAAATTCTGTCTCAGTAGCTCTGCCATTAGTATTTCCAATAGTGGTAAGATGGCCGTGCCTCTTTAGATCTCTATGAGTGAATATGAAGAAGAGATGTATTGAGATCATTTACTTCAGAAATAAAAACAGCATACAATGTTCTGTAATATAATTCTATGAGATAAATAATTTCATACTTGGCCAGGTCAACAGTATTTTGTTATTGTTTCTGATATTTTAGTGTGTGTGTGTGTGTGAGTGTGTGTGTGTGTGTGTGTGTGTGTGTGGTGTCAGAGAGGAGGATGATTCATGAGTATGTGCATGTGTTTATGTGTGGGGGTGGGGGAGTGTGCATTCCACAGCACATGTGTGAGGTCAGAAGATAACATTCAGATGTCAACCTTATTTGAAACAGAGTCTCTTTGTCACTAGTAGGTTTTCTGGAGCTTCTCCTGTCATTGCCTATTCCTGTAGGGATGCTGGGATTACAGAGCTTGTGCTACTGTTTCTGCCACTATGGCCGGCTACTATATGAATTCTGGGGATTCAAACTCTGGTCACCAGTGCAAGAAGCATTTTACACATTAAGCTATCTTCCCAGCCCAAAATCAGAATTCTTTAGATAAAACTCAAAATCAGTACAAGAATACATGGATTTTCCTAAGAAGAAAACCTAGAGAAAAATTCATTTAGATTACATATAAAACAAAGAATTTTCAAATCTGCCTATACACTTTACCTAGTATTCCGTAGATCTTCAGAGAGAAAAACAAAAGTCCATATCTATTCCTCTTCCAACACAAAATAAACAAACCACATTTGTTAAACTCACTCCCCACATTTCCAACCCAGCTTGAGTCATGAGCTCCATTATACATCTAGGTCTAGTCACAGGGTCTAATCAGCTCCTTAACAAGGAAAATACAGAGGAAGTGGAGAGGGGAGAGAAAGAAAGAAGGGAAATAGGAAGGACTCAAAGACAGAAAGAGAAGGATGGAGGAAGGGAGGGATGGAAGGAGGGAGGAGTACAGCAGGGTTGGAAGAGAGGGGGAGAAAGAAAGAAGAAAGAAGAAAAGAAGGAACAAAGCAAGAGAGGATTATTGAACTCCTAGACTCTAACCAGTAGTTTTTAGTCTTCCTAATGCTGCAATTTTTAATACAGCACTTCGTGTGGAGACCCCCAACTATCAAATTATTTCATTGCTACTTCACAACTATAATTACTACCGTTATGAATTATAAACACCTGACTTTCAAATATATCTAATATGAACTGCTGTGAAAGAATCATTCATCCCTCCAAAGAGGTCCACAGGTTGAAAACCATATAGATTGGAGTCTAAATCATACAGCTGACTCTGTGGAGCATCTTGCTACTGCATCTTTGAGTGCTCGGGTACTGTTACTGGAAATTCTTATAGACTGGGCTGTTTTCATCTTTCCACATTTAGTTTCTTCTCCTTGAACCTCTTTCCTGAAGTCTAACTCCTGCCCAGGAACTCTCTCACACCCCACCATGCCTCAGAATATTGTCATTTGAACCAATATGTTTCTGCACTTTGAAGGCCCACCCATCTTTTTACTATCACCCAGACTTAAAGCTCTATGCAAGTTCCCCCTAGTCTCTGCAGCACATGCCCGGCAATCCTCAAGTTGAAGTGTTTATCTAAATTGTTCTATTATTAACAAAATCTCAGGAGTCAACTTCAGGGGTAAATGCCTGATGGAACAAAGAAAGAGCAGAGTAGAAACCAACTGTCCTTCTCCCTACTTCCCAGATCAAAGAGTGCATACTATGAATTCCATGTCCCTCCCTTCTCCTTCCTATCTAATTTCCCTATCTTTATCCCTGGCTCTCTAAGGCTAATTCTGCTTAGCTAGTCACTGACTCTGCCCCTCCATCCCCCACACTCAAGGTTAATTTTATTAACTGTCTCAGAGTGACACAGTGTGATCAAATTTGCCACAACATCGAGTCCTTCTGATTTTCCTTCATGTGATTTCTCGTGGGCCTCTTCCCTTCAAGGCTCATTGATTCCCTCTTCCAACTAACTCTATATACTGTGGTTGCTGCATTAGTCATATTTAAACACTGGCTGCATCATTATAGTAGCCGTTATTCTTTATTAAGCATTTAATATGTATACAACCTAATGCCCAACATTTTATATGAATGATATCACCTTATTCTCACTTTTAGAGATGTGTGTGATTATCCCATCTTAAACATGAGGTAACGAATGCTTACTCATCCATAAAAACTTGCTGAAAGCACTGTACTTAAGAGCCTCTACCATTTAACCTGCATTCTTAAAACTTTCTCTGGTTCTTTGCTTCAAAGCCTCCATTCCAGACAAACTAGTCTGCCAATGCCTCCAGGCATGGCTATACCACCCCATCTTTACTGTTGAATGTGTTTCTCAGAGCCTTCACAGACTCCCAATCATGCAAGAGCTCACAGACCTAAAAATAAAGAACCCACAGCACCTTCTGCTTCTAAGAGAGTCAGGACCACAGGTAGTCCATGGAAGCTGACCATGATAGCCAATCAAATTTGATGAGAGTAGCCATTCAATCCAGTGAATGATAGTCTCCTAGTTCTTGATGATTGAAGCTGGTTAGTGCTTAACTCCTTCTTCCAGCTTTTGTAATTTTGTAGAATGGGATCCCATAAATCCTATAAATATATTGTTAGTATCCTAGACTGGTGGCTATCAGGTTATAGTAATCCAGGTACTAGTACAGTGAAACATGGCTATAAATTTTGAGAAAATAAAAATAGGGAAGTACATAACCTAGCCATGAAATTGTGTATCACTTATTTTAACCAGGTCACCAAATATATGCATTGACACACAAATGGAAGAGTTAGTTGTTATGACACCCTTATCTTAAATGGGCTCTTTGTTTACTTCCTCTATAGCACTCAGATCTCTATGAAAATTTTCCTTCTCACAGAAACCCCTGATTGGCCTGGATAAATGCAACCTTCGTTCATTCATAATGCCTTTTCTTCATAGGCCTTATCACTAATGCTGCACCCCTGAGACATGCTCATCTGCTACACTCAAATATAAGCTTTGTGAACTCAAGTGCTTTGCTTATTATTCTTCATTGTAATTTCAGAATCTGAAATAAAACCCAGCTCTTCAAAGACCCTTGGTAAATATCAGTGAAGAGGAGAAACACAAGGATGACTATAAAATAATGATTTGGAATAACAGCCTTATTTGAAAACAGACTTACTAAATTCAAGTGCATAGGCAATATCTAGTTTCAAATGACACAGGAATGAGTAAGCTTATTGAAAAGTGCATGCTTGCCCTTGGCAATTTTCTAATCACTGTTACAACTCTAGTGCTCACCTAGCAACACACCCAAAGTACAAGTATAAATTTCTTATAGCAGTGGGAAGATTCTACAGGAATTGCCATGTAATTGAAATTCACTTAGTGGAGAAGTCATTCCTCAACTGGCCTTATCTGTAGACTGGGACAGATGTCCAGGCATCAAAGGATAGTGTCCAGATGTATGCCTGACAACAGGAGACATTTTCAGTAGGATTAGAAAGTGAAATAGAAAACTGAAAATGAATATATGTAGAATGGAAGTTAAGTGCAACAATTGAATTTTCTAAACACCGTGGAATTGTCTTGAGAATCTGTCTGGCCCCCAAAATAAAATGACATATGTGTGTCACTAACATTCCAACTCAACTGTCAGTTTACTCCCATAGCTGCTTGTTGTGCCCAGGGAGCAAAGGTTCATGATTTCAGAACAAAACAAAGACAAAATAATTGGTGGTTGTGTATGCTGTCCAAATATAAGACAGGGGTGAAAGTCCAGACAAATCCAACAAGGACACTGGGTTTCAGGGATACTGAACCAGGTACCCCAAAAACCCAGTGTTCCCAAAGCCAAGACTTGCTTCAGTTAACTTGAGAAAGTATCACTTCGCTTGGTTTGATCTGTCTGGAGGGGGTGGGGCTGGCAGTGGGACCAGGACTCATCCCAGGTGCATGAACTGGCCTTTTGGAGCCCATTCCTTATAATGGGATACCTTGCTCAGTCTTGATACAGAAAGATTTCTTGCCTCAACTTGGTATGCCAGACTTTGGTGACTCCACAAGGGAGGCCTCACCCTAAGGAGTGGATGGGGCATAGGAAGGGGGAGTGGGGGGGCACTGAAGAAGAAGAGGAAGGGGGATCTGGGGTTGGTATGTAAAATGAAAAAAGATATTAAATAAAAAAGATTTTTAAAAAATATGAAAATGACTACATATATATCCCTTCCAGGAATATTCCAGCAAAGAGAAGAGCAGGCTCTGCTGGAAGAGTGATGAGAGTGGGTGTCAAGTATAAGGGTCATCGCCCATTCTTGTACATAATATCTGTGAATTCAGAGCCAGCCTACTAAAAATGGAGTCTCCTTTGGATCTTCCCTAGCCATATAAGTACACCATGATAGACCTCAACTTTGCCACAGCCAAGTGTGTTAGAAGAACATACTTCCTTGCCTCTGAAGCTATGCTTTTATGTCACAGTGTTTAACAGTCTAGCTTACTTAATATTCCTTTAAGCAAGTATTATAATAGTGAAGATCCTGAATGATTTTTTCTGTTTTTCTTTTACTCCTTTTTAAGTAAAAGAAGCTTCTAAAGATATCAGGCAACATAAATATGAGCAAATAGAGAATAGTAAACCTCAAATAAAGCCAATCAGTCACTTACATGTCAGCGTGTGTGTGTGTGTGTGTGTGTGTGTGTGTGTGTATGTGTGTGTGTGTGAGTGTGTGTTATATGCCAACAGCAATTTACAAAGAATTATAGAAATCATGCTCTTCTCCGGTGATAAATTTTGTTTAAAATTTATTTCAAACAACTAAACACATTCCAGACAAAATCATGATAACTGGCATTTTTTTCTTCAAGGTTCTCATTTCAATGAAAATTAAAGACTATCTAGAAAAACACAGTCCATACGATATTTGTGTCCTGTGTCCTTAGACCAACCTACCTTGAGTCTTTCTCCATCACACCTCTACAAGGAAACTGTTCTCCATAATGTATAATGGCATCAAGGAGACTTTGTTTTTGGTTTCTTACTGTGTTTGGATAGTGAAGAAGTTCTGCCAGAATATTAGGGAGAAATGAGTGGGGCTTCAGGATCCATTTCTCAGCAAACTTCAGAGTCAACTTAGACAAGCTCTCCTGCTAAGTTGATGTTGCCAATGGAATGGAACTCCTCTGCTTAGGAGCCACCACTCCCATCCTTTGCCATTCAGCTTGGCTTGTTTATTCTGCTATTCACTCCCTTGTTCTGATCTCTTCTTATCCTCTTCAGATGCTTTTTTTTTAAAACATATCAGCTGCTTCCTTCTTGGACCTTAGCTGACAGAGAATATGTAAGGAAGTGGTGGAGAGAAGGAGAGAGAAGGCACACCAGAAAGAGTAGTAAATGCATTCTGTGTTCCATCCCTCGGGCTCAGTAAATATGTGTTATTGTGTCCAAAATGGGGATACATTCTTTCTTGAGCTACATAGAAAGAGACCAAAATGGCTGCAGACAAAAACCCCACTTGTCAGTGTACAGGCAAGAAAGAAAGGCACTATAGAACTGTCAATCATGCTTTTAACAAGAAGTAGAATTCAAAATGATCCCAGGCTGAGGTCCTGGGATTGTACAAGTTTTGAGAACTCACTGTGGTAAGGAAAAGTTTTCTGATGTAACCCATGCAAACTGCTCTTACAGAAAAGCCCAGGTGATTCTGGCACAGCACAGTCCACTGAGAGGGCCGCTGCTTTCCTCTCATGCTTCTCAGATTCCCTGGGGGTAACATTACAAAAGTAGATGACGAAATGGCCTAAGAGACATGCTTACAGCATTATCTAAATGGTTATTGTAGTCCTCAAGGAGACAATCACAAGATGGAGCTATTGAGGTGTCAGCACATTTCTTTGACCAAGTTTAGCTTCTGGGCTACACAAAAACACAGAACGACCTCTTCCAGCCACCGTTTCTTGGGCCAAGGAATCCACCTCTTCTACAATTATTCTTCACATGTAAACCAGAAATAACAACATCATATAGTTATAGTCTTTAATTCTTGTTGATATACCAGACAAATGAAACTTACAGAGGGGAGGGTTTATTTGGCCTCGTAGTTTCAAGGTACCATCTATCATGGCAGCAGAGACATGGCAGGAGTGTGGGGCAGCTGGTCACATTGCAGCTGTATTCAAGAAGCAGAGAGAAGAGAGGGAGCTGGTGCTCAGCTCCCTTTCTCTACTTTATTGAGTCCATTACCCCAGCCCAAACTGAACAATGTGGCTCACATTTAGAGTGAGTTTTCCACCTTGACTAACTCAATCTAGAAACTTCCTCACAAACATGCCTGAAGGTTTGTCTCATAAATGACCCTACATACTGTTGTGCTAACTATCAATATTAAACATCACACTGAATTCGATGTGATTACCAATGTAAAATGGTTATCAACACTCCTAACATTTAGAAGACACTTCAATGTTTTCTTTAATTGTTCCTGTTCCAGCTAATATTTTCCCACATATGGGATAACCCAACCCAACAGTCTGGAGGACAACTCACACATCACAGTCAAGATCCTATTGAAAATGGAAGTGGTCTGTGATCCAGGTAACAATAGTTTTAAATATTACAAGAGAGTTTCTGAAATTAGGACAATAATGATGACAGGTTTTCAAAAGGTAGGAATGAAGCAATTGTGAATGAATTACCCATGGCCTGTGAGATGGAGAAATTATTCTCTACTAAAAGGAACTATAAGGAGATAGTATCATTAGGTAGGAGAAGAGCTAGGCTACAGTTAGAGTTAAAAATGAAGTCTTCCCAAACATCAGACCATAGGCTGCTTTTAGTATGGGGCACCATTAAATTAAATGTAGTTTCCAAAATATGTGTGTCTTGATTAGCTATTCCTTGAATACCTATTAGCAAATTTTGCTTAGCATTATATATTAATTATAAATGAAAGACCCATGCCCTTTTAAGTATAGAAAAACCTGAAATATACACATGATAATATATATACATATATATGTATATATAAATAGCCAATATTATAAAAACAGTTTCAATGTTTGCTTGGTTTAAAAATTCAAAAGCAAAGGTTGTATTTTAATGAGATTTGCAACATGAATGTCAACAACATGCTGACATAAGCAAAATACCTTGTTTTAAAGCATTGCTTTATCAGATGTTGTGCAAAATTCCCCCCCCCGAAAGTCCAAATCCCCCCCACAAAATAATGGAACTGGTCAAAGGAATTGTGCAGTATTGCAAAAAAGAGCCTGTGAGTTTTAAAAATGTGGCAACATGTAGAAAAGAAAAAATTGTGCAAAGAAACTGAAGATTTTTTAAAAAATGTATGTTGATGGCAAATTGATAGTTCTAACAGAGAAGGTGAGCAAGATGCTACAGGACAAACAAAAGTGTGACAAGAGAAGGGACTGCTCAGATGAGGGACTAGAGAGGATGCATTGCAGGGGAATAGGTTAAGACTGGGGCAAGCAAAGTTGGACAGGCCTCAGGGTTTTGTTGGTAGCAAGGGCTCCTCAGGCCATAGGCATAGTGAATGCGTAGCGTGTGACCTATCCACAGATCCCATTTGCTTTGCAATCCAAACAGAGCCTATGGAAGGGGACTATCAAAAGGTTCCTGGAGACAGAGATAAGGATTAGCAAACTCCACTGGGCAAAGGCATTCTCTACTCTAGCCAAAAGAACAGCAGTGATCCTCAAGGTCACATTCATAGTGATGGGGTGAAGCTAGGTCTGGAGAAGGCAGAGATCACAGGAGTCTGATAAGGTACCATGACACAAGCTATTTATGGGAAATTAAAAATATCATTTTAATGCTTTTTAAACTCTATTAATGACAAGGTCAACAAAAGACTCCAAATCAACACATAATTAAAGAGAGTTGCTCATGGTGTTCATTACAGCACTGTTCTCAACAACTAAATTATGGAATCAACCTAGGTGTCAATGACAGGGTAATGTGATAAAGGAAAAAGGGTTCATATACACCATGAATTTTTTCAGCCACAAAGTTATATCACTTGTAGGAATATTTATGCATGCAAATTATGAAGATAATCACATTAGTTAAGACAATCTCAGAAAGAAATCTACCTTTTCTCTCCTTGATGGCTTCCTACACTTTATACACATACATGAAATCATGGATTTATCTATGATATGAAAGCAAAAGTAATGTTGGGACTAATGGGAAAGGGAATGAGAGAGAGGAGAAGGAGATTGTCCCCACTGTGTAATATATATTTGAATGAAAACTTGGGAAATGAATTTATGTTAAAGTTAAAAAACAAGGTTGACTCACCTTACTCCACTTCAGGACTCCCTCCCATAACCCCCTCCCTTGATCTTCCTGGGCCTGCACCTCATACCGAGTGACCCCCCCCAACAGGAAGGACATGAGTCCTCCCACACCCCACTCTTGCCCCACCACATCCGCCTCACTCTGATTCAGACAGGAAAGAGGAGATAACTGCCACACCTCACTCTTGGCTCCCTCTCCGCCCACAGAGCTCTGCTCAAGTGTGGAGAGTACCAGTAGAGGCCAGACCACCTAGAGTTGCAGACACCGAAGTCTTGGCACACATACGCCACTGGGAGACTGGTGGAGACAGAGAGACCCCACCTGCACACACTCGAAGAAGGGATGGGAAGACACAGTGTAAGAACACACTCAGCAATAGAAAGACCAATATGACACCACCAGAATCTAGACACTCCACACCAGCAAGACCTGGAAAGCACAATGCAAATGAAGCAGAAGAGACAGACCTTAAAAATTATTTTATGAAGATGATAGAGGTGCTCAAAGAGGAAATGAGAAAATACCTTAGAGAAATAGAACAAAAAATAAACCAAAAAATTCAAGAAATAAACAAATCTCTTAAAGAATCTAAAGAGAGTCAAGAAAAAACAAACAAACAAGTGAAGGAAATAGCTCAAACAGTTCGAGGCTTAAAAACTGAAATAGAAACAATAAAGAAAACACAGAATGAGGGGATGCTGGAAATAGAAAAGCTGGGTAAACAATCAGGAACTACAGATGTAAGTATAACCAATAGAATACAAGAGATGGAAGAGAGAATCTCAGGTGTGGAAGACTCATTAGAGGACATACAGTCATCCACCAAAGAAAATCTTAAGTCCAACAAATCCCTAACAAAAAATATGCAGGAAATATGGGACCCGTAAAGAGGCCAAACCTAAGAATAATAGGTATATAAGAAGGTGAAGAAATACAGTTCAAAGGTACAGAAAACACTTTCAACAAAATCATAGAAGAAAACTTCCCCAGCCTAAAGAAGGATCTGTCTATGAAAATACAAGAAGCTTACAGAATACCAAATACAATGGACAACAAAAAGAAGTTCCCTAGCCACATAATAATCAAAACACAAAACTTACAGAATAAAAAGAAAATATTAAGAGCAGATAAAGAAAAAGGCCAAGTAACATATAAAGGTAGACCTATCCGAATTACACCCAACTTCTCAATGGAAACTATGAAAGTCAGAAGGTCCTGGATAGATGTCCTACAAATGCTAAAGGAACAAGGATGTCAGTCTAGACTACTGTATCCAGCAAAGATTTCAATCACTATAGATGGGGAAAACAAGATATTCCATAACAAAACCAGATTTAAACAATACACATCCACAAATCCAGCCCTACAGAAACTACTGGAAGGAACACTACAACCCAACAAAGATAACTACACTCACAAAAACATAGGCAATAGATAATACCACTTTATCAAACATCAAAAGAAAAAAGGGGGAACCCACACACAATAACACCACCACTAATATATCCAAAACAAACAAGAATCAACAATCAATGGTCATTAATACCCCTCAATGTCAATGGTGTCAACTTACCTATAAAAAGACACAGGCTAATAGAATGGATATGAAGATAGAATCTAAACATCAAAGACAGACATTACCTCAGAGTAAATTGTTGGGAAAAGATTTTCCAATCAAACAGACCCAAGAACCAAGCTAGTGTAGCAATCCTAATATCTAACAAATTAGACTTCAAATTAAAATCAATCAAAAGAGGTGAAGAAGGACATTTCATATTCATCACAGGAAAACTCCATCGAAGACTCGATTCTGAACATCTATGCCCCAAATATGAAGGCTCCCACAGTTGTAAAAGAAACATTACTAAAGCTCAGATCACAAATAAAACCTCACACACTGGAAGTAGGACACTTCAACACTCCACTCTCACTACTAGACAGAACCTCCAGACAGAAACTTAGCAAAGAAACAAGAGAAATAATAGAAGTTCTGAACCAATTGGGATTAACAGCTTTCTATAGAACATTCCATCCAAACACAAAAGAATATACCTTCTCAGCTCCACATGGAACCTTCTTGAAAATCAAACACATACTCGGCAACATAGCAAACCTCCTCAGATACAAAAAAAAATGGAATAACCCTCTGTATCTTATCAAACCACCATGCTTTAAAGTTAGAATTCAACAACAACACAAATGGCAGAAAACCTACAAACTGGTGGAATTTGAACCATTCCTATATCAAGGAAGAAATAAAAAAAGAAAGTAAAGACTTCCTGTAATTCAATGAGAATGAAAACACAACATACCCAAACTTATGGGACACTTTGAAAGCAGTGCTAAGAGGAAAGTTCATAGCACTAAGTTCCCACATGAAGAAACTGGAGAATAGTCACACAAGAGAATTAACAACACAACTGAAATCTCTAGAACAAAAAGAATCAAACTCACCCAGGAGGAGTAGACACCAGGAAATAATCAAATTGAGGGCTGAAATCAATAAAGTAGAAATCAAGAAAATATTACAAAGAATCAACGAAACAAAGAGTTTGTTCTTTGAGAAAATCAACAAGATAGACAAACCTTTTCCAAACTAACCAAAAGGCAGAGAGAGAGCATGCTAATTAACAAAATCAGAAATGAAAAGGGGGACATAACAACGGACATTGAGGATATCCAGAGAATCATCAGGTCATACTTTGAAAACCTGTACTCACAAAATTTGAAAATTTAGCCGGGCGGTGGTGGCGCACGCCTTTAATCCCAGCACTCGGGAGGCAGAGACAGGCGGATCTCTGTGAGTTCGAGGCCGGGCTGGACCGATAGCCTCCAAAACAATACAGAGAAACCCTGTCTCGTAAAAAATTTTTTTGAAAATTTAAAGGAAATGGACAATCTTTTTGGATAGATATCACCAAAATTAAATCAAGAACAGATAAGCAATTTAAACAGACCTATAATCCCTAATGAAATAGAAGCATTCATCAAAAGTCTCCCAGCCAAAAAAAGCCCAGGGCCAGATGGTTTCACTACAGAATTCTACCAGAAATTCAAAGAAGAGCACATACCATTACTCCTCAAACTGTTCCACAAAATTAAAGTAGAAGGGGCATTGTCAAACGCTTTTTATGAGGCTACAATTACCACACAAAGACACAAGTAAGAAAGAAAACTACAGACCAATATCCCTCATGAACATTGATGCAAAAATACTCAACAAAATACTGGCAAATCGAATCCAGGAATATATCAGAAAAATCATCCCCCATAATCAAGTAGGCTTCATCCCTGGGATGCAGGGATGGTTCAACATACAAAAATCCATCAATGTAATCCACTATATAAACAAACTGAAAAAGGAAAACCACATGATCATCCTACTAGATGCTGAAAAAAACCTTTGACAAAATCCAACACCACTTCATGATAAAAGTCTTGGAAAGATCAGGAATAACAGGATCATACTTGAACATGATAAAAGCAATACACAGCAAACCAATGGCCAACATCAAACTAAATGGAGAGAAACTCAATGTGATTCCTCTACAATCTGAAACAAGACAAGGCTGTCCACTCTGTCCATATCTCTTCAATATTGTACTTGAAGTTCTAGCTGGAGCAATAAGACAACAAAAGGAAATCAAGGAGATACAAATTGGAAAGGAAGAAGTCAAATTTTCACTATTTGCAGATGATATGATAGTTTACATAAGTGACCCAAAAATCTCCGCAAGGGAACTCCTAGAGCTGATAAACACCTAAAACAAAGTGGCAGGATATAAAATTAACTCAAAAAGTCAGTAGCCCTACTATGTACAGATGATAAATAGGCTGAGAAAGAAATCAGAGAAACTTCACTCTTTAAAATAGTCACAAAGAGCATAAAATATCTTGGAGTAATGCTAACAAAACAAGCAAAAGACTTGTCCAATAATAACTTTGAGTCCTTAAAGAAAGAAATTAAAGAAGTCCTCAGAAAATGGAAAGATCCCCCATGCTCTTGGATAGGTAGAATCAACATATTAAAAATGTCAATCTTGCCAAAAGCAACCTGCAGATTCAATGCAGTCCCCATCAAAATCCCAACACAATTCTTCACAGATCTTGAAAGAACTATTCTCAACTTTACATGGAAAAACAAAAATCCCAGGATATCCACAACAATCCTATAAAATAAAGGAACTTCCATAGGCATCACTATCCCTGACTTCAAGCTCTATTACAGAGCTGAAAACAGCTTGGTATTGGCACAAAAATAGAGAGGTAGGCCAATGGAATCAATCAAAAAACCCTGATATTAACCCACACACCTATGAACACCTGATTTTTGACAAAGAAGCTAAAGTTATACAATGGAAAAAGAAAACATCTTCAACAAATGGTGCTGACATAACTGGATGCAGACATTTAGAAGATTGCAGATAGATCCATATCTATTTCTATGCACAAAACTTGAATCCAAATGGATCAAAGACCTCAACATAAATCCAGCCACACTGAACCTCTCAGAAGAGAAAATGGGAGGTACCTTTGAATGAATTGGTACAGGAGACCACTTCCTGAACATAACACCAGTAGCACAGACCTTGAGATGGACAGTTAATAAAGGGGACTTCCTGAAACTGAGAAGCTTCTGTAAGTCAACAAGACAAAATGGGGAAAGATCTTCACCAACCCCACACCTGACAGAGGGCTCATTTCCAAAATACACAATGAACTTAAGAAGCTAGTCACCAAAACACCAAACAATCCAATTAAAAAGTGGGGTGCAGAACTAAATAGAGAATTCTCAATAGGGGAATCTAAAATGGCTAAAAGACACTTAAGAAAGTGCTCAATATCCTTGGCCATCAGGAAAATGCAACTGAAAAACAACTCTGAGATACCATCTTACACTGGCCAGAGTGGCTAAAATCAAAAACACTAATTTCAGAGTATGCTGGAGAGGATGTGGAGAAAGAGGAACACTCCTCTATTGCTGGTGGAAATGCAAACTCTGGAAATCAGTATAGCTGGTTCTCAGGAAAATGGAAATGAGTCTACTTCAAGATTCAGCAATTCCTCTCCTGGGCATATACCCAAAGAATACACATTCATACAACAGGGACATATGTTCAACTTTGTTCATAGTAGCATTGTTTGTAATAGCCAGAACCTGGAAGGAACCTATATGCCCATCACCTGAAAAATGGATGGAGAAAGTGTGGTACATTTACACAATGAAGTACTACTCAGTGGGGAACAAAAGCAATGGAATCTTAAAATTCGCAAGCAAATGGATGGAACTAGAAAAAACCATCCTGAGTGTGGTCACCCAGTCACAAAAAGACAAACATTACCGGTATGTACTCTGATATTTGATTTTTAGGCATAGAGAAGAGGATTACCAACCTACAATCCAGACAACCAGAAGAGCTAGGAAACAAGGAGGACCCCAAGAGAAAAACTCATGGTCCCCCAAAGAAGGGGAGGGGGACAAGAACCCCTGAGCAAATTGGGAGCACAGGGGGAAGGTGGGAGCTGGAAAGGGGAGAAGGGGAGAAGGGGAGAAGGGGGAAGAGAACAGGAGAACTGAGACAGGTGAGGAATGAAGGAGGACAAGAAAGGAGATGCCTTAATAAAGGGAGCTAGTACAGGCTTGGAGAGAGGTCTGGCACAGATCAAATGGTAGGGAATTTGCACAGGGATAACCCCAACTAAGAATCTAGGCAGTGGTAGAGAGGCTTCCTTTGATGCCCTTCACCTATAATGAGATTGATGACTACCTTGGTTACTATTCCTAGAGCCTTGACCCAGTAGCTGATCGAAGCAGAAACAGGCACCCACAGTTGAGCACTGAGCCATACTTCCGGGATCCAGTTGCAGAGAGGGAGGAGAGATGACCAAATGAACCAAGACGGAACTGGAGATACCCGCAAAAACAGTAGACCTGACCTAATGAGAGCACGCAGACCCTAGTCATAAAGCAGGCGAACCAGTATTGGACCAAACTAAGTCCTCTGAATGTGGGTACCATCTAGGAGGCCAAGGCAGTCTATGGAACTTCTAACAGTGGAGCCAGGGTTTATTCCTAGGTCACAAATGGACTATGGGAGCCCTTTCCCTATGGAGGGACACTATTGCAGCCCAGATAAGCAAAGGAGGGCCTTGGCTTTGATGATCCACCATGGAGGGTCTCACTATCCCTGGGGAGTGGATGGTGGGTGGGTTGTTGGGTCGGTGGAAAGCATGGGAGGATGGGAGGGCAAGGGAATGGGTGATGGATATGTAAATGAGTGTTTCTAAAAATAAAAAAGGAAAAAATGACACCTGCAAAGTCAGTCACCTGCCTAAGTAAGAAAGCAGCCACTTTAACTTTCTTCCCTGCTTAGTAAAGGATCTCTGTGAGAAGAAAAACCCTCAATATTTTAGTTCAATATTTATGCATTCCTTTTTGGTCTACTTTGAAGGTGTAATGACGTCAATGTTCAAATATTTTTAATAAATCTGTATTAATAATTAAAAATAGATTTATTAGAAAATTACAAGTTTTATGTAAGTCACTAGTTTGGTGGGATTTGTTTTGGCTTGGTTTTATTTTTGCTTTTTGTTTTTTTGTTTTGCTTTATTTGGGTTTTGGGGTTTTTTTGTTTTGGTTTTTATGTTTCTGCATAACACAGTAAAAATTTGTTTTCTCACCTTTCTAAAAGTTAGAAGTTAGAAATCAGGATACCAGAGAGGCCATGTTCTCTCCAGAATCCCAGGAGAGACTCTCCCTTCTCTGTTCTGGCTTCTGATGAGTCAAACCTCTCTGCTTGTATTATTTCACGGCCTTCTCCCTGTGTGCCTATGTCCAAATGCCACTGTTAAAAAATTCAGTAAATAAAATGTTAAAAAAAATGTGTAATGAGATAAAACAAAAACTAACACATCAAAATTGGGCAAAGGAAGGAAAGAAGGAAGGAAGGAAGGAAGGAAGGAAGAAAGAAAGAAAGAAAGAAAGAAAGAAAGAAAGAAAGAAAGAAAGAAAGAAAGAAAGAAAGGGAACCCGAGAGAAGATAGAAGAATTAGAGACCCACTCATTCGCACACTCAGGAATCACATAATTCAAATGGAAGCCAAAATACATCTGCAGAGGATCTGGTACAAACCCATCAAGCTGGCCCTGTGCACACTGCTTCACTATCTGTGATTCATATGAGCTTTGACCATGCTGATTTAATTAGAGGGCCCTGTTTTCTTGGTCCTTCATCCTATCTGTCTCATATACTTTTTCTTTCTCCTCTTCTTTGTGGTTCCCTTAGCCCTGAAATACTCATAATAACTACCATGAAAAGTAGGAAAACATCAACCTCCCTCCACCTGTCTATGAGAAGACAAAATGTATCCTAAGCAATCTGGGAGGACTCCTTAAAGAAATGCCCACTATCAAAGGTCCAATGCCAGGCCATGGGAAAGTGTACAAGCTGAGCAGTGAGATTTCCTACTCCATCCTCTCACCCTTTCCTTGAAGAACAGTAGTCCTATAGCCTCCTGGATCCCAGCGTTACCAAGATTGCTGGATAATCTACCAGTCTGATACAACAGTCTTGCACAGTCACTCGGGAGTGACCTCGCTGGTTGGGCATCCTTACACACTATTTCCCTTCAGGGTTTCACTCTCAGATGATAATTGCTGCCAGAGGTTGTCCAATATTGGACAAATTCTGAAAAAAAAGAATGGAATCCAAAACAAACAAGAAAAGCTTGTGAAGTAAATCAGATGATTCAAGAAGAAAAATGCATTTATCGTCCAAGTCCTCACAGAGATAAGAAAAGACACTGAATCCATGAAACAGAACATGATACTATTTTTAAAAAAGAACATTCCAGGAACAAGAAGAGTTCTTAGAAATTAAAAATACAAGAGTTCAATCAAATACTCCCTCTAAGGAAGTTAGAAGAGAAGATAAAACATTTTGCAGAGTAAAGAAAACCCAGATTTAAAACCACTGAGACTTAAGAAACAAAATTTAAAGAGTAGTATTAGCACATTCAATATCTCTCACCCCAAAATGCTACCAGGCTAGTGAAATTGCTCAGGGCCTAAAGGCAGTAATTGCCAACCCTGAGGACCTGAGGTCTAGCTCTGTGACCCACATGGTAGGAGGAGAAAACTGACTCCTGCCAACTGTCCATCAACTTCCACATGAGCTCTGTACACACACACAAATAAATAAAAAGTTTTAAATTTTTAAAATAAAAATTTTAAGAGGTAATTGGAAATAAAAGTAGCTTATTGGTAATACAATTTCCCTAAACTAAAAGAAAAGTGAATTTCCAAAACAAATAGCTCACTAATGGCTAACGTAATGAATATTCCTTAAATATTCACTCTTGGTATTTCATTATAAAATGAACTCCCAACATAAAGAAGATAGAAACCGCATTTAAGGTAGAAATCAGAACAACAGCCTTGTCAACAGCAACTCTGAAAGCTCTGAGACAAGGAACCAAGTCTTTTATAAATTCTGAGGAGAAAATGACTATCTAGGGAGAATTCTATACCAAGGAGAACTACCACATGAGAAACTAAAATGAAGACATCTGGGGACATGTACTTTCAGCAAAGTTACCTGTCAAGATCCTGAGCAAGGTTCTTCCTTCACCAAAATAAAGAAGTAGATGATAGAGGATAACTCAGGAGCGAGAAAGTTCTATAATCATTAGAGACAAATAAAAGATCCAGAAAGTGTCTAAAAAGGTAAAACATGCCATACACAGACTCAGAAGTCAAACACAATGGCATTCTAGGAGCAATGTTGCCTAGATGTTACATATTAGAGATAATAGCTAGAAGCAAATGGGACAAACTTTTCCAAATTTCCAGAGAGCATTGATTTTTAACTCAAACTCATGTGACACAAAGTTATACAGTGGGATTAGCTGAGGCTATCCCAGAAGAAAGCAGTCAAGGCACCAGCCTCCTCCACCTGCCACACAACTGACAAACAGAATTTCTACACAGCACAGGCTGTGCCCTGCACAACGAGGATGTGGGAGGGGGAAGTCACTCTGAGCAGCACGAGGGTGGAGCTACCTGGGATGTTCATCTTCAGAATGCTCACAGTTGTCTGAGCTGCAAAGAAAGAACTTTCTAGCAGCTTAGACTTAAGGATTGCAAACTAACAACATGATATTCAGTATCAGATATTCAGAAAAAAAGGCAGGCAGCAACCCATCATCTGCCACTTTACAAACGAGCTCATCTCCCATTATCGGCTTACGATCAAGTGTACAACTGAACCTCCATATCCTCAGATTCAGTGTCTGCAGATTCCACAAACTACTGACCAAAAATACCCAGAGTATACAGAACTTCTGGCTGGATTGTGACATTCCCTAAACAAGAGAGCACTGACTATGCCCAGAGCATTTATACTGTATAACCACTAGAAGTCAACTGCAGACAATGTAAAGTGTTTAGGAGGGTCACAGAGCTGACACACAGCACAGGCTGCGCAGTGCACAGTAAGGAGATGGGGAAGGGAGTTACACTGAGCAGCATTAAGGTAAAGCTACCTCAGACTGCATCTTCAGAGTACTCACAGTTATAGTCCAGTGCTGACCCATATGACTTAAGGGACTTAAGCATCCATGGGTTTCAGATTCCATGGAGTTCTAGACCAACTCTTCCATGCACACCAAGGGACAGTGTATGTGTGCTGTCATGCTTCCCTCTTTTGTAGCCTATCAGTTCTGAATGAACACAGAAATGGTGTAATCAAAGGACTTATATGCTTCAAAGAATTACTCACCTGGATTCTCAGCCATCACCAAACCTGTTATCTGTAACTCATTAGGGAAAACACACACTATGATCTCTTTGGGTGGGGTGGGATAAAAAAAAGAAATGAGATGTGGGTGTAACTGGATCACATTTCAGAGAAAGCCTCCTCCAGGGCTTAATTGTCAAAGTTAGGCAACCTGAGATTAAAAAAAAAAAGCACAAAGCCAAGTACAAACCAACTAAAATGCAAAATAAAATATTTCATCTGATTTAAGAAGCTCAAAAATATATAAAATCTAACTCTCAAGATATTTAAAGGCTCTGTTATAATTTGGGGTCTGTAAGTCAGGTACAGAATGACTCTGTATGTTCTCACTCATGGGTGGAAGTGACAATGCTTGGCCTCACAGAAGCAGAAAGAAATGGAAGCTTGGTCACTAATAGCTGGGAAGAGAATGGGAAAAGGATAGGAAGTAGTCAAGGAGTTCAAAGTTGCAATTACAAAGGAAAATGCGATTCTACACTAGGATGACTATACTTAGTGACTTATTTTGTACTTCAAGATAGCTGGAAGAGGGGATTTTTCTTTTTCTCAACACAAAGCTAAATGTTTGGGGGTAGTCAAAGTGCTAATTATCCTAGTTTGATTATTACAGTCTGTTTACAAATACAGAAATATCATACAGTGCCCACATAAATGACTGTAATTGTGTCAGGTCAAATAAAATATAATTTTTAATGATTTCAAAATATGACAGCTCTTTCAAAAAGCAGTCAAGTCACACATTTTTACATCATTAAAATCTCCTAAGTATATTTCACATATGTCTCTCTCACCGCTTTTAAGCGATTTCTACCCTTTTAGCAGAGGTATGTTTCTTACCATGCAGTCCCGACCCAACCTTGAGAACCACACTGGAACTTCAGTGTCTCCACTAAGCCTTTCCTGGGTTCTTTCAGGCAATGTTTGCTCTTGGTAATCAAGAACACCATTTGTTTTGCAATAAAGACATAGCTGGTGAATTAGCCAGTCTTATTTGTTGAGTGCATTTTAAGTCTCTTGTGAAGAAAGGTTTTTTTTTTCCCGTTGGACAACATGAATGAGAAAGCATTTGAGAGATGCTGGAGAGTAGGCACTCCTCACCAGCTGTTATCCTGTACATTATAACAAACACTTGGGAGCAGTTCCTGCCTTACATCAGTGTAACGTTCATTAATAAAAGCACGATGCAGGACCATACTTTAAAAACGTGAATGACGTAGCTCTTGCTCCCAAAAGACTGTGAAAACCCGACGAGTACATGTGTATCTACCATATTTCCAGATGGCATTTTTGACAGCATAGAAAATACCTAAAACACACCTGCTATATAGGAGTATTGGCAATTTGATCCTAAAACCCTTTTTGTTTTCTAAAACATTATATTCCCCTGTCCTTCCACCTGCCCTTAAGTCTTCTTCCACTCATGCTAATGGCTCACTTTTTTGTTTTATTTTTGGTTTTTTCCGTACAAGATTTCTATGTGGCCTTGGAGGCTATCTGGGAACTAATTCTTGTAGACCAGGATGGTCTTGAACTCACAGAGATCTGCCTGCCTCTGCCTCTGTCTCCTGAGTGCTGGGACTAAAAATATGTGCCACCACTACCTGGCAATGGCTCACTTTTTATCCTCCCTCTAAACTTGAAATGTGGGAGTTTCTGTGTGGTGGTTTGATTGAGACTGTCTTCCATAGCTTCCATTTGGTCTCTAGCTGATGTTTCTGGGGTTTTTTTGTGGGGGAGGGCTTAGGAGGTGTTGTTCCAGTTTGTACTCCCGTCTTGTGCTTTTATTTCAACATGTGAACTCCCAGTTTCCTTCTCCTGCTTCCACATCTGCTGCTGCTATGTCTCCCTGCTATGTTTGTCTCCTATCCCTCTGGAATCATAAATTTAAAAAAAGAAAAACTCTTCCTTCTACCAGTTGACTTGGTTGTGATGTTTTATCACAACAACAGAAAGGTAATACAACCTATGTGTGCTTTCCTGGCTCCCCTTCATTCCCTCCTCTCTCTTCTATTACATACTACAGCAATCCTGAAACTCATATCTGTGCCCTACACATCTTTACTGATCTCTAGGGCTGTATATATACTTATGTTTATTCTCAAATGTCTCTAGAGTTTCTAAAATTAGCTTCCTAACTTGAATTCAAGATTTCCTCTTTGTTGTACATTTGAGCAAATGGCACTGTTAACTATATTTCTGCAAACCAGTTGTTCCATAATTGTACTTGAATCTATAATTCAACCTTTTCAAGGAATCCACTATCGGCTCTTCTTTATATCTGATCAGCCATTACTTTAAAAATCCAACCCACCCTCTCTACAACCATCCAGGCCAGTTTGTGGTGATCTGTAGCCCGAGTAATTGTCACACTTCTTAAAGTTACCCCTGGCTGGAGCCAGTCTATCCACCCTTACAGCCCATTCTCCATGCAACAGCTTCTGCATGATCTAGAATATTACCTGAGGTCCAACCTCTGTTGAGCTCTAGAGCTGCATCCCCAGGTTCTTGTCATTATACACATCTTTCAGCTCTTTTTATATGGGTTTTTTTCTCCCTATCTTAACTCTTTATGTGTCTTGGGCTCTACCTAGAGATTTAATGCCAGTCCCTCTCCATTTCTCAGATCCTTCATCACCCTCAACTCACCTTGGTGACTAATTCTCACTTCACATCCAAATCTCAACTCAAGTTCAACCAAGTCTTTTCTGACCCTCAAGGTCAGCTGCTTCCCTTTGATCATCTCTCAAAGATGATTAGAATTCTCTCTCAAGACACTTCAAAGGAACTATAGTGGAATAATATATGATTTATTGGGGAATATCTGGCTCCCTTCATAAAACATCAGACTCAGTTTCCCTTGTTTATCGCTATTGTTCTAGCACAGAACTTTACAGATTATAAACTCTCAAGAAGGACATACACCATGTCTAGCACATTCAGTTATCAGTCAGGTAACTGAGACTTTTGTCTGATGCTCTTTCAGTAGCAGTGAAGAAGCAAAGGGAAGTCAGTAAGACCCCCAAATCATACTAATATATCTATGCAGGAAGGATATACTTTTGACTCACTCAACTCCTAGTCTTCCTGATGACAAAAGGTCCTCTCTCTCCTAGTATTCCAGTAATGAAAGAATCTTGAAGGTTACATGAGTGTCTTTAACCACTGAGTGACTTGCTTAAGACTAATGAAAAGAAGTTCAATGACTTAACTGTGCCTAGAAATAGAGTTTGATACAAAAGGAGAGGAAACCATAGGCAGTATGTATTAGGATAGGAAATGGCAAGACTTGAGAAGAATGATAGGAAAACTAGGGATAGAGTTGTGAAAGAAAGTACAGAGGGTACAAATGATTCATAGTTTGCTTTATGTTTTCATAATAATTTGCATGATGAGGCAAAGATGGTTGTTTCTCCTATAACTAGAATATAGACACAGAAGACAGTAATAGATCAGTTAACTCTAACAAGACTGATCTTAAACTGTCATAACTAAATGTGCCAGTATTTCTAGACATTCCTCAAATCTAGCTTTACATGTTAGAATGGAAGGAAGAAAGGAAGAGTTTATCCACATGGCCAAAGTTGTAATTTAAGTCTTCACAACAGCATAACTCAGAAGGTACCATGAATGTTACATTTTATGAGAACAGTGCCCTGAGGTTGTACATTGGGGCAACCCTGGTCTAGAATGAGGTTAATTAATTATAATGGTAGGTACTGTAATTATATCT
Organism: Mesocricetus auratus; assembly: GCF_017639785.1. Lineage (NCBI taxonomy): Eukaryota > Metazoa > Chordata > Mammalia > Rodentia > Cricetidae > Mesocricetus > Mesocricetus auratus. The sequence goes on along the minus strand of NW_024429180.1, from coordinate 51,983,097 downwards.
TTGGGAATCCTAGGGTGAGTCAGCAAATAGCTATATGGTGGCAACTGTTTCATCACTTGCCCTTCAGTCAAATTTCAGAATGAATGACCTTAAGTGATATCGAATCCAGGAGCCAACTTAGAGTAGAATACCAAGGAGAAATTCTGAATCAACTAAGAATGATACTGGAACAGTATATGTGACCAATACAGGATGATACAAGAGAGCTTCAGAAGGAAAAATGTAACTGATGAGGTTTCAAATGTAGCTATGAAGTAAGTTTCCAAGACAAAAATGGAGAGAAAAGAAAGTATGAAACCAGAAACTCAGTATCAAGGACAGAAGCCAGGGATGAGTTGTAGATAATTATCAACTAAAGTCCCAAGACTGAGGAACAGTTAAGACAGAGGTAACTTTGCTAGTGCTGTATGAAGATGTCAGTAGATCTGAGGCTGTAAGAGTTCAGAAGGGTTGCTGTGGGTTGCTCCTGGAACTACCCTTCTAAGACAGTATTATTGTGCCTTTTTTAGTGTGTAAAACAGTGTGGGCAGCTCATAAAAGCAAGTATGTGTCTTGAACATTCATTGAAGCAGACATCTTGGCCCATCCATAATCAAATATCACTTTCTTCTCTGACAGGGAAGTTAAAGAGGGCAATTATTTTATGTTTTAACCTAAATGACCTGAACAGTGACCTCAACCACTCTCTTTGTTCCAAAGCAGTCTGAATTCCACCAAGCCATTTTTAACCAATCAAACCAGCCTTACCACCCCCCCACTCCTCCAGGCCCAAACATTTCATCAAAGTTTCTTTGGCTGTGATGGGTCCTAATACCATTACTGGGGACTTTTGCAAAGTTTAGAAGGACAAGAAAATGTAGGAGGAATATAGGTGTGGTGGGTAATTTTAGATGTCAGTGTGAATAGATTAAGGGATACCAAGTCAGCTGGAAATGCACTGCTTCTAAGCGTGGCTGCCAATACATTGTTGTAAAAACACTGACAATACAAATAGTAGACTACGTAAGAAAAAGCCATCCATCAATTCAGTCCAAATAAAATAAAGGCAAAAAATTTTGTCCCTCATCCTCCCAGGGTCTGAGACTTTGAGAGTTACACTAAGCCTCTCTACTATATAGTTTTGGCTGAACTAGAACTTACTCTGTCAACCACGAATGCGTTGATATCTGCCTATGTCTGCCTCCCAAGAGCTGGGATTACAAGCCTAAACCACTCCATGCAGCTATATGATATATCTGACTGGTGATTAATTGCACTTACTGATGGGGAGAGATCACTACAGATCAGCAAATTTAACCAACTTGGGTTTACAAGTATTCAACAAAAAATGTTGCATCTGTAATTGAACATTCTTCTAGCCATATAAATAATACCATATAAGATTATTTTACATATGCTGTATTGCACTAGGTTTTATAATCTAAAGGGGACACAGAGTATACTGGAAAATGCACATTGGCTGTATACAAATATAACTATGGTGGATTATATGAGAAAAGTCCCCCATAGGCTCATGTATTTGAACACTTGGCCCCCAATTAGTGGTATATTTGTAGATAAGAGCATCTTTAGGAGATGCAACCTTGCTGAAGAAAGCATGTGACTGGGGTGGGATTTTAGAGGATTTCTCTCTGCTTCTGTGTGTGGAGAAAATGTGATTAGTCAGCTTTCTGCCCAAGCCACCATGCCATGACTTCCCATCCTGATGGAATCTATCCCTCTGGAACCTTAAACCAAAATAAACTATTTTCTCCCTTGAGCTACTTTTGATCACAGTATTTATCACAGCAACAAGAAAGTACTTAATACAACTACATTTTATGTATAGAATTTAACTAGGAGTTTTAATATCCTCTGAGTTATGTATGCGGGAGAGGATCTCCATGGATACCAAGGGATGATGTTTAAGGCTCTGTATCTACATGCCGACTTACAACATGCAAGCAAACAGTAGCCTTAAAATACACAGACCTCACTCCATGCTCTGGTCTTCAATGTCATGTTCAGGTAAAACCTCGAAATGGGAGAGAAGAAGCAAACGCTTGGGTTATACTTACAATCTGGCAGTCAAAGCCACACAACATTTGTTTTAAACTTAATAAAATGGGATGGGGTGGTATAGTACTAAAATGGCAGGGACAATTAAGTAATCTGGGGCTTGAAATGAGAGACATGCAAAAGAAAGATAGGAACGGAAACCAGTGGCCTCTATTATTCAAAGGCCAGAGCCCCACAAGCCCTCTCCCAGTGCATTCTTCAGTTTGTAAATTTCTCCTACAAAGCCAAGTTCTCTCTCCCAGTTAACCAACTCAAAAGGCAGAGCCTGAGAGCCAAGCTCCCCACCCCCCAGTGACTACAGCACAGGGTAGGCAAGACACTAGCAGCAGCAAGCTTCTGGCTCCCTGCCAGCTGCTTCACTGCTTATTAACTTATTTTATATAGCCTTCAGCACGGCAAGAAAGCTTCCTCTAATTATCGACAGGAATGCAGAAGCCACAAGGGGAAATGAGAGCCAGAAAACCGAAGCTGTTCTGATTATGCTCCAGCTCTTATCAAAGTGGACACCAAGTTGAGCCAGGCAGACAGATACAAGGCTGGCAACCGCGGGAAGTGTGTGGGAAGGGACCTGGAAGGCAAGCTGGGTATGGGAACGAATGTTCAGTGAAGAGAGCTGGGTTTTAGGTAGGTGGGGGAGGGGTGATGTTTGTTTGTTTCTTTTATAATGTATTCAGGGAAGCTGAACACCAGAAGCTGCCAGAGACAGAACATTTAGATGAGGCCCAACCTTAACAGACCTTTGGCCACTACATCAGAGAAGGGGAACAAGTGAGATAGTGAAGATGGAGAAAAGTGATCATTCACTAAGCAGAGTCACTGCCCAAAAGGTGGCTTGAATCCTCTGCACAGAAACTAAAAGTCACCCCTAAAAGGGACATCTGGGGAGCAGGCAGGGACAGCAGCAATTCATTGGGTGAAACAGAAAATGCCAACTAGCCCTCTCCCCTCCTCAAGTTGAATACTATCTATGAAGTCCTCCATCAAGGATCAGATCAAGTCTCATCTTCTCCCTGAAGCTATTCACACCTTCTTACAGCTACATAATTCATTCATAATACATAGCTAAATATCTATATGTTTTATATAAGGAACTTCTTACAACTTCAATTATATTAACAACAAAAAATGTATCATCAAAAGTACTTTGTGTGGAAAAATCAAACAAAACATAAAATCTTTAAAGAAGGACATTTAGAGCAATGAGTGAGGGAAGCAAACCATCCACCCCACTCCCACCCCCACATGCCAGGCACCTGTGATTCACAGAATGTAGCATGGCTAGGATCTTTTGGCTCTGTCCTAGAGGCTTCTGCTTGGAAGATACTTCTCATGCTATGCTGTAGGTTAAAACTGCAGGGACTTGAGGACTTCAGCACAAGACAAAAAGAAAAGAGCAGAATGTGCAGGCATAGGGAGATGTTGACAAGGGCTTGTTCTTCATGAATGCCTACAGAGAGAAATCCAGCTCTACTGCCATGAGGAATCATCAGTGGTCCCTGTGGAAACACCACCAGGACCCAAGAAACCTTCGCTACGCAAAACGAAGATGTGGTAGCGGGTGTTGGTGAGCAAAGCTTGGTCTCCAGTGGAGACTGCACAAGGAAGAACTGGATGGAGTAGGGATGGTGTGTGTTACCAGACACACAGCACAACTGAGGAAAATCTGTGCTATTCCAAAGTAAGAGAAAAATAGCCCCCGCAGTATACTTTTACAAGTGAGGATATCTGTGAACTCCTGACAGTAAAAATTTGGAAGAAACAGAAAAACATGGAGAAAGCAAGTTTACCAAGCTGTGTTGAAAGAAAATAATAGGATAAGGGGAGAGAGTGGCTTTCTGTGGTCTCTGGCCAAAGTTGAACCAATGCTGAGAGATATCAGGTGTACACAAAAGAGGTGATCACTAGAGGACCATGTTTTGAGGGGGGAATGAGGAAAAGGAAGAAAGGGGAAGAAAACATTTTTTGCTCTTGTTTTTGTTTTTTTAATGTCGCCTGACATTAGATCTTATAAAAATAAATCCTTGTCGTCTTGACAGAAGAAAATAATTATAAGTACAGATAGCTTGGATGTGTGTTTATAACAAAAAGTACCTGTGACATGAACTGCATTGCAACTCTTTGAAAAAATAATATGCCATACTCAAGGTGATACTGAAACAGCTGAATTACTCTTCATTAAACAAAACTTATTTCTGGTGATTTTTCTTTTCTTTTTTTTTGACCTTTCTTTTTGACTTCTCATATTTAAATGTCTTTAATTTCTCTGAATTTCTCTGTCTTTAACATATCCCAAGGATCTGGAGAGACAGTTCAGTGAATAAAAGCACTTGCTGCTCTTCTAGAAGACTCCAGTTCAGTTTCCAGCACCCACATCAAATAACTTCAGCTTCAAAGGATCCAAAGCCCTATGCTGGCCTCCATGGCACCCACCCATGTACAGACACAGACGCACAAACACAAATAAAAATAAAGCCATTTCAAAAGCATCCAACTTTCAATGATTTCTTCTCTCCTCTCCTGATACTCATTTTTCTCTCTTATAGAAGAAGAAGAAAAATATTTTTGCACACATATGGCCTTTAGTCTCTGCAGGTCCTTCTTCTACCTCTCTTGACTTCTCCCTACTGCCTGTGCAGAAATATATTGCACCTCCCTGGAATGATAGCCTTCTTCCAACCACATCCAACCCCCCTTTCACACTTCATCCTTGATGTCTCTCCTGCATCTTCAACTGCTACAGACACTCATCCCTTACTACCCCCAACTTGTTCTCAGATCTCAAGCTTCTTCCCTTGTTGTTTCCTGTCTCTTTGCACAGCTCTCTACGGGGTATCAAACCAAAGAAATCCCTCAGAATTTTACACTCAGGAGATCCATTTCCATTGTTTCTCATCCAGGAAAAACATTTAAGGATGTAGATCTTGGCTAGTATCCAGAAGATCCCCCACAATTTCACATTTCTCTTGTTTTCTTTTGACTTCATTAAAGCAGATACAGACAACAATCTGCTGGGATATATCACTTTGAGGATTTTGATCGGCTTTGATTATCTTCTGCCTGACTTTATCTCTAAAAGAAGATGCTGTGGCTTTGTAGGTGGTAAACTACCAGATGGCTGAGTGGAAGGCATGGAGTGGGATGTGTTTATTGTCCCCTCTGTCTCCTCTGCTTCTTTACTCTGATTTTTTGGAAACAAGCCCTGTGTGCTACTTACCATTGTTGTGCCAAAATTCTGAAACCCCAAAATCATTTAGTGTGTGTATGTGTGTTTACATGTGTGAGTATTTGCATGCATGATACATGTAGAGTTCAGAGAACAACATGCAGGAGTCATTGCTCTCCTATCATGTGGGTCTAAGGGACTGAACTAAGGTTATCACACTTGACAGCAAGCATCTTTACCTACTGAACCTTCTCAGCAGCTCATAAACTGTTTTCAATGGAATATAGTATTCTTAGGAAGATGAGTAGTAATTTTGAAGAAAATTTATTTCTTGTGACCTCTTATCATTTTTTGACTTATCTTGCCCATATTAGTCAAGTTATTTGAGCACTCTGATTTCATTTTCTTTTGTGTAGAATAGGAAGGCCAAATAAATAAATATCTACATATTTAACTCATTTCTTCAATATATTTGCCTATTCTAGAACTTTCATTAAAACTATTTTAGTTGGCTTTTATTGTATAATGACCCCAATACTTAGTACCTAAGACAAGCATTTAGTTAGCTCATGATTCCACAGAGTGATAATCTGAGTTGTACTCAGCAAGGTGGTTCTTTTACTAGTCTCTGTTAAGCTCAGTTAACTCTCTATGCCAACTACCAGTAAGCTAAGATGGCTCTCTTTCTAGGTTTGCCTGGCTACTAACTGGGACAACAGAGGCACTGGGCTACCTGGTTCTCATGTGGCCAATGAGCTTCAGTTCACATGACAATTTGAGATTACAGAGTAGCAGTTCTTAATCCGTGGGTTTCAACCGCTTTGGGATTGAACAACCCTTTCACAGGGTCTCCTGAGACCATGAGAAGACACAGATATTCACATTACAATTCATAACAGTAACAAAATTACAGTAATGAAGTAGCAATGAAAATGATTTTATGGTTGGGGGTCACCACAACATGAGGAACTGTATTAAAGGGTCACAGTATCAGGAAGGTTGAGAACCCCTGCTATGGAGAAAGGAGAGAGAGGACAAAGGCTCAAGGAAAAAAGCCCTTTCAAGTCTTTACTTGTATCTGGGCAAGATTAAATACCCCAGGTTTAAAGTATGTGGAGAATTGGACTCCAAACATGATGAGAAAAGCTGCCAGTCAACAGCAAGGAGAGGCTGAAGAAACCCTGAAGCCGAGCCTTCAGTCCCCCACGGGTGTCTCTCTTTATACTAAATTCTTATCTCTGTAGCACTTGCACTGTAATATTTCTGATAGAGCTCTACTGCATTTGTTCTAGCCTTTTTAAGGTTCTCCCCCAAAAGATCTATTTACAGATCCCCATATGACACTACCCCAGTGTTTGGACATTTTAAGACTAAGGGGATAACAGTAACTATTAACGTGTTACTCATTGGGGCTCCTGAATTTTTTTTAACTGAAGCTTATGGAGTAATAAACTATGTCTCCTTGACCACAGGGAACATCAGGAATCAATCAGCTAACAAAGGGTTCTAAACACATACATTGTTCAGAGCACCATGCCAGAGGCTGCAGGGGGAAATGAGGCAAACTGCCACCCTTTCCATCTGGAAGGTTGGTGTGCAATAGAAAAAAAATTCACAAAAAAAAATCACCATTCCAGGTAGCAAAGCAAATGAAGATGTCAAATCCATGGTTCTGTCCAAGTCTAAGATTTCTACAGGTGTTCCATCTGCTCTGACACCATCTGCTCCCCATTTCCTGCTGTGTCAAATGTCCCACACTAAATCACCCTGTGAGAGGAAATGTGACTCAGGCTGACAGCGCCTTGCTCCACCATGCTGGCTCCCACACCTGCTCACAACCTCACATCCCTCATACACCTGTCATCACCCACCAAACACCCCCCACCACCCTGCACATCAGTTTGTAAATTCATGTCCTCATTTTCCCATTTAGATAAGGAATTCCCTCCTAAACATGTGAACTAGGAATGAGGGAGAAGCATCATTATTTTTTTAAAGTGGAAGATTTGGGTGATGACTAGTCCATGAAGTGCTTACTATACAAGCTGGATCTTGTCACCCTGCAAAATAAAAGTATGGTAGCATGCTGGAGAAACAAAGTCCCAAGTCCCAGGCCAGCCAACTTAGCCTAATCAGTCAGTCCCAAGTCCCTGCAATAAGCTGTATAAGAAAAAAAGATGGACAGTTCCTGAAAAATGACAGCCAAGACTGAATTCTGCCCTTCCCATGAATGTGCATGTACACACATACACACAAACACAAAATGTGGTAGAAAAATTGGTGCAAAAAATGTCTTCATGTCTAGTGAGAAATCCTAGTGTGTGTACATAATGACACAAAGGATAGAATAACTTTTCAGACAGGAAATGATCACTGGAGAATGCACTTTTCTGGGGTGCAGAGGCCCAGCTTCTGAAGATGGTGGGATATTTCTCAGTGTGTTCCTGGGCCAGTGATCACTGTGACTCTTACAGTCTCTTTCAAATAAAAGGAGTGAACACGACATCTGCTGTTCTTTAATTCAGAAGGCTGTTTCGATTTTCCAAGTGGCTAAGTATATAAAACCACTGTATAGAATGTGAGCTGCTATATCTGTAGATTCATAGCAATATCAATACCTAAGGCTGCGAGTGACCCTGTAAACCTAGCTAGTGTTTAACACTAGTTAACACTAAACTAAACAGCCAGCAGTCAACAAACACTCACTTGGTGAGCATGCGCTTACCAGCAGAACACTGGCCCATCTCTATATATCTAAAAATGCTATGGCAGAAATGCTACAGCCAGTAAAATTAGTTCATGCAAAAGATCACAACGCCCTAGTTCAAAACTAAACCAGGGCAGGTGGTGTGGCCTATGATTCACATGCACAGGGCCTCAGTTTAAATCTCTAAGAACCTCAAACAAATCCATACACACATACATATTTACATGAAAGGCATATATCTATAAATTAAATACTTATATGCACTAGATACATATGTACATTAATTTAAATACATTCATACATAAACTAAATATATGAGTACATGCATGAATGTAAAAACTAAACACATACATAAACTGTAAACATACATTCATGAACTAAATATACACTTAAATGCATACATATATACATTCATGCATATATGCATGAACTAAATACATCTTCATAAATTAAATGTATACATATAGAAACACATTTAGACATACATAAACACACTTATAAATTAAATACAGACATGCATAAACTAAATATATACCTCAGTAAACATACATATGCATGTATACATACATAACAATATATACCTTGAAAATTAAATAATACATATGTTCACTTATGTACATATATTAATGCCTATAGATTAAATATGGACATATATAAACTAAATATATACAGGCATGTAGACATTAAATTAATATTAAATCAATATGTGTTTAAACTAAATATATATTGTCATAGTATACACAAAATAATATTTTCTAATTTTTGACCAAAATACATGAACAGATGAAGCTATGGATGTACCTGCTCCATTCCCAAGATTCTATAAGCGTCACTCACTGTGTAAAAGGATAGTGACTATCTAGACATCTTCTGCATACTGTCACCTCAAAGTTGGCTAAATATCAAATGTCATGACCTGCTCCTTAGGGCCTTCCCATCACTGGAGCCAACTGAAACTTGTGTTCCTTGAAGCTAATGATCAATTAAGGTCTCAGAGAGCATGCTCAAACCCAAGAAGACATTAGTTTCTTTAATTTTATAGTAAACCACATGTACAGCATTCTGTACCACTGGGCTCCAGTAACTAATACACGCGATGCTCTCACTGGAAGCAGATAGAGTCTAACTTTAGGTTGCTATAAATGCCTAAAGCCTCCCTATTCACTGCTAGGGCTGATGCCTATCTGGCAAACGGATGCATCAGATTCGCCTAGCATCTGTTCCAATGAGGGATGGAGAACCTCTTGGGAGAGAAATCATTTCAAGAAATACAAACAGATGCACAAGGGTCAGTGAAGGGACAGTCCTAAGATAATTGTGATTCTTGTCACTAGATTGGAATCCTGTGGATGTGGTGAAGGTGGAATTTTAAGTTTTCAGTTGCTAAATTTCAGGATTCAATCTGCGTTTCTTTGGTGAACTCTTGTATACTCACAAAAACACCATTACCATTCCATCTATCTCTGAGACCTCATGTGTCCAGTATCAAAACAGTCTCAGGGCTCCCACGGGATGTAACAATTCACAGAAGAAGTCAATGAGGGCCCGGAAGATTGCAGTAGTGCTGGTCAAAATATCAGTGAATGTAACTCACTGGACCCCAGAGCCTGGCTGGAGGTGGATGCTTCTGAGAGTGTTGGCACTACCCAAGTCCATTGCCCCACCATTTCCTCTCATTCTAAAGACTATCTCTGTATCAGTGACTTCAATTTCTATCTCCCTCCCAAATCTGTCTTCTATATTTCAGGTTGGTCTATCTAACTGGCCACTAGATATATCACTATTTGGAAATTAAACTTTCAGTCTTCCTATTCCAAAACATTTAAACTTGTTCGTTCCCTTGTATTCAACAGATAGGAACTTCATCCCGCCATCATTTGCTCTAAAACTCTGGTATTATCATCTCCATTCTTTATTATGCATTGTACATCAGTTCATCTGCAGTTTTCAGAAATTGGTAAGGTCCTTCTGTCTGTACAGATACTATGTCAGTCTAAAAGGGCATCTGCTGTTGACTGTTGTTATTCTTTTTACTTTTTTGGTTCTTTGGGGTGACCCATCGCCCAGCTCCCAATACAAATACAGAGGCTTAATATTTCTTATGAATGCCCGACCTTAGCTTGACTTGTTTCTAGTCAGCTTTTCTTAACTTAAATTATCCCATCTACCTTTGCCTCTAGAGTTTTACCTTTCTCTATTTCTGTACAGCTTTTCTCTCCTTACTTCATGTCTGGCTATATGACTGGGTGGCTGGTCCCTTCTTTTCTCACTCCTCAATCCTCTTTTTCTCCTTCTATTTATTCTCTATGTCTGCCGGTCCTTCCTATCCCCCCTTGCTATTGGCCATTCAGCTACTTATTAGGCCAATCAGGTATTTTATACAGGCATAGTAATACAGCTTCACAGAGTTAAACAAACATAACATTTAAGAATACAACACATCTTTGCATCATTAAACAGATGTTCCACAGCATAAACAAATGTAACACATCTTAAAATAATATTCCACAACAGTCATCATCTATAGCCTTGATAACTACAATGCATGAAGTCATGGAGCTGGAATCCAAACTCGCCTCTTTCCAGTGCCAGAGAACAAAAGCAAAGTCAATAATTCAGTTTCTATTGAAAGCAGGAAATCACAGAAAGTCATTAAATGAACTCCCCAGGATGTATGTGTTCAGTGTTCTTCTAGGATAGTGAATGTACTGGGATCCCTCTCATTAACACGCTCATCGCCTCAGGATTTGGCACACTTCTATACTCATAAGCAACCTTTCTTAAGAACAGTCCCACTCAGCTTTTTTCCACCTAAGTCCTGTTACCACTTCTGCAGACAGCTCACCTGGCATCTCAGCAGAGTCCACTTTGTACTGTGGATCCAAACGTGTGTGAGCACTCTGACCTATGTGATTACCAAGAGTGGCTATCATAACATGTCTGTAAATGAGGGTTAAGCTTCCATAACACCAATGACTCCAGAAAAAAAAACCACACCTTTCTAAGACTGCTGCTTCAAGGGGAGAGACACTCCTTCTACTAAGGGTCAGTTCTCCTCCCAGCCAGCATCCTCCGGATTAGGTTACTTGGTTTGTACAAAGGATAATCTCAAAAGAAATAGCAAAGGTCTGAAAAGTGTGTTTCTTCTTGCATTAATTTTTAAATTTTTGTTTCTTCTTTTTCTTTTTATGTATAAGAACTTACATGTACATATGTGCATCGTATATGCTCAACTCCTACAGAGGCCAGAAAAGGGCATCCAATTCTCTTGTAACTAAAATTACATAGTTTTGAACCACAATGTTTACTCAAAATGATGTAGAGAATGGAACGCGGGTCCTCTGCAATAGCAGCACATGTTTTTAACCACTGAGCCATCTTTCCAGCCCCCACATCTCTTTCCTTTTTGTTGATATATAATTAACATACATGCAAGGCAAAGATCTTAAAAGAGTTCAGAGTTTTGTAAGCCAAATTGGCCAAAGAAGTAGCCAAAACAAGACATTACAACATTGCAAGTGTGAGAGAAACCTGTCAGCAACAACCATGATGCAATGATAGCCCTTTGTTCCCAGAATGCTACTGCCTAAGCTAGACTGCAGGGTATGTAAGCATGGCTATTTCCCAAGTCAGCAAGATTTCCGTGGATACCAATCATGTCCAAGTCCCAGGATAATTTGGGGTTTTGTATACTTGACAAAGATTTTTCACAACTGCAGATATATTCTGATTATAAAGGTAGCTAGTGTCTATAAAATAAACACAAATATATGAAAATATGGATTATCCATAATCCTATTACCCAATCAAAATCAGTCAGCTTTGTGTCTTATAATCTTTTCATTATATTTTGATTGACAACAGATAAACAGATCATTCGTGGATAATAGAAGATAAAAAATTATGATTGATAGATAGAAGATGGATAGATAGATAGATAGATAAAGATGATAGCTAGAAAGAAGACAGGTAGATTGATAATAAAAAGACAAATGATGGGAATTAATAGATACAGATAAATAATTGATGATACATAGTGGATAGGTACATTAATGATACATAGATATATAAATAAGTAAAACATAAATAAGTTGATAGATATACATATAAGATGGATGATAGGCAGCTATGGAGATGGATAGACAGATGATAGATAGATAGATAGATAGATAGATAGATAGATAGAAAGATACATAAATATCATGTTTGTGGATAAATCTTTTAAAAATACATTTCATTTAAATTAAAAACAATCTTATTTTACATACCAATTCCAGTTCCCTCTCCCTCCCATTCTCCCATGCCCCCCACCAAACCCCCATCCTACTCCCCATGCACTCCCCAGGGAGGATGAGACCTCCTGTGAGGGATCATCAAAGTCTCACATATCATTTGAGGCAGGACCTAGGCCCTCCCCCATGTTTGATACATGTTTTAAACAGGATCTTAATACATCTATTCTTCCATGTGGTTGTATAAAGAAGACATGTCTGATTTGAAGATCAGCACTCTATCCAGACTAGGCAACTTTCTTCACACAAACTGGAACCTATTGAAGATAGGCTTACCACTTCTAACCTCCAGAAAGACTGCTTCTCAAGGTCCCTAACAGGACTCCCTGAATAGCCGGGAAGGCAACAGGAACCTTCTAAATGTCAAACTCAAGGCATGTAGGGGAAGTACAAATGAGAGTATGCACAAAACTTTCTTCTTTGGCCAAATCTTGGGCTCCCTGTGTGAACAAATGCCTCTCAGCTACTCCTGGCATGGGATGCTGTCGGCTGATACCATGAACTATGAAAACAAGCATGTAGCTTGGGGAGAATTTCCAATTCTACCATGGAATCTCAGTGTGATGCTGAAGCTGTTACTCTGAGAAAGCATATTTGCAAGACAAGGATAGATAGATAGATAGATAGATAGATAGATAGATAGATAGATAGATAGATAGATCTACAATATAAACCAGTAAGATAGTCTGCACAAACAAGGTCACCCAAAGTCATTATTTTATCTACTTATTTTATTTATTATTTTCACAGACCTTCAAAGCTCTATATTATGAATGTTCTGTGCCTTCAATATGAAGTACCTTGCCATTTTCTGATAAATAAATATGTAAGCTTCTACTAACACCCTCTCCTAAAAACTGCTTCACCCTTCTTGATTAAAAAGCAGGTTCCAGGAAGTTTGACATAACTAAATCCTCCCTAGAAGATATGATAGATAAGAGCTGTATTCACAAGGCAGGGGAAGGTAGAAAGAGGAGAAGAAGAATAGAGGAGGAAGAGAAGGAGGAGAAGGAAGAGGAGGGGGAGGATGAGGAGAGGGAAGAAAAGGAAGAGGAGGAGAAAGAGGAAGAGGGGGAGGAGGAGCAGAAATGGGTTTCGGGTGAATTCAACAAAAGCAAGCCTGTGATTCAGTACAAGCCATCCTTGGCCATTCTGCTTAGCTTACAGACAGGCATCTAAACACAGCTGGGGTGAGGCTGTGCTCTAATCTTAGCCTTCTCAGCCTGCCATAGCAGGGAACATTACTCACAGCTCTTCTTTTTCTTTCTTTTTAGGAAAACCATCTCCGAGAGAAGATCCCATGCTGTCTAAAGGAAGCTACCCAGGAAGAAAAATGAGAATAATTAAAGCCCTAAATCTGTACAAGAAACATTCTCAGCTGAGACTCTCTGGCCAAGAACGGAGATAATGCTAATGATTTTGTTTTATAGCCTCAACATGCCTCACATCTGGAGGTGATCCAGAGCCCTCAGCAGGTTGTCACGTTGATGGAAGGGCCCCTGCTGAGATGCAGCTGCTTCTGGGGAGAGCTGCATCTGGAGAACAGCTGCCTATCAATCCCTGCACCAGGAGGGCAGTGAGACACAGACTCTGCAAGGGCACTCTGTCCACCTGGAGCCCCCCCACTCCAGAGCCTCAGAGCAGCAAGGGCTGGTGGTTTGTGTTTGTGAACTAATTGAAGTGCAATGAAAGTTTCACTTTCCTTAAACTTTGGTGGAAGGAGACAATTCCCTACAGTCCAGCTTCCCAGCCCACAGAATGTTTTTCAAGGTGTTTGAACACCAGCTTTTGTTTAACTATTCCCAAGGACACGGTTTCCAAACTCTCTTCTCTAGTTAACCATATGTTCACCCATCTCACAGCATAAATCCACCCTGTGTCCATGAACGTGAAAAGCATAAGCATGTGTCTATGGGCTTTCCTTACAGACAGACTTCCAAATCATGGTATATAACCTGTGTACATGCAAAGAGAGGCACACACACACACACACACACACACACACACACACACACACCACATCATATATTTTACTTGAGACAGGGTCTCACTATATAGTATAGGTTGGCCTGAAACTGATTATGTAACTCAGGCTGGCCCCAAACTCAGCACCGTCTTGGCTCAGCCTCCAAAGTACTGTTATTACAGATTTATATCATCATGCCTGGAACCTAACTTTTTTGGTAATCACATTTTCTCTGCCAGTCTTTGTCTCAATTTTAAGAATTGCAGGAGGGATCAAGGGAGACAGGGGTAAATACTGGGAGAAACGACTGGAACTGGGTGGGTGGGGCATTTCAGGCACAAGGTGGAAACCTAGTGCAATGGAAACGCCATGGAACACTAGCAAAGACTCCTAATAATGGGGAACATAGAATCTGACTTGACCATCTTCTGTACCAGGCAGGGCCTCAAGTGGTGGGTTTGGAAAACCACCCAGCCTTAAAACATTCAATCTACACTTGTCCTGCCTACACTGTGTTGTGGACCAGAGCCTAGCAGACACCTCACCAAAGAGATGAGAGAGACTTCATCCAGGAACTGATGGGAGCAGATGCAGAGTACCACAGCCAAACATTAGGCAGCGCTCTTAGAAAGTCCTGCAGAGGAAGGAAAGGAAGAATCTGAGGAAGCAAAGGCATCAGGGACACCAGGAGAACATGGCCCATAGAATCAATTGATCAGTACTCTTGGGGGCTCACAGAGATCCGGGAGCCTGTAGGGATCTTACCTACATCCTCTGCCTATGTGTTATGACTGAGTAGCTTTGTGTTCTTGTAAGATTCCTAACTGTGGGGGTAGAGGCGATTGCTGACTCTTGCCTACTTATGAGACCCTTTTCCTCCTACTGAGTTTGCCTCATCCAGCCTTGATTTAATAGTATGTGCTTGGTCTTATAGTAGCATATTATGTTGTGTTTGACTGATATCTCTGGGAGGCCTGCTCTTTTCTGTGGGAAGACAGAGGGAGGGCGAATCTGGGGTAGAGGAGAGGTAGAGGAAAATGACTGGAGGGAAAGAAGGAAGGGGAGGAAGGGGAGGTAGGGGAAACTTCTGTCAGATAGAATATATTAGAGAAGAATTTAAAAAGAAAAAAGAGAGATTACCAGAATCTGGAATAACCTGAGATGTCTTTGAACCAGTACATGAGACACTGGGTTATATATTAAAATAAAGACTTTAAAAAATGAACTAGTGGTAGGATTCAATGGCACAAAGGCCAGGGCACTGAAGAGCAGTGGTTGGCAAAGACGACGACCATAAGCACCACAGACTTTGGTGCCTGCAGTGGAGCAGAAGCCACCTCTGAGCTACTTATACAAGGACTGACACAGACTGTGTGAGCCGGAGAGTATGGGCCATCCTGAAGGACCTAATCCAAGATTTCGTAAGCAAAACAAATAGGTTTTCAGGCAAGAAGGACCAATAGGACAATGTATGCCCCTGGGTAATTATTGAAATGCTGTTTTGGTTTGTAAAAGAGGAGTAGAAGGAATCCAAATTATACAGCCACCATTTCAAAAAGCCTACTTAAGATCTTGATGTGTAAAACATGACAAAGTTAATTTTAAGATCCTTTTATGTTATCTGCCATCTCAAGAATTTTCCATTGTCCTTGTACAATAATGTAAGTTATCACATTGAGGATTTTTTGTGCTTATCTATAAATAGCTCCTTCACCCATAAACCAGGGATGACAGCCTATTTTTATTATTTAAGCATGTCTCCAACTATGAAAGAGCTATTTCCAGGAACTCTAAATTGACACAGCCACTCTGCTGTCAGTCAGCCTGCATATGTCAGGCGAGTGTTACCAGAGAAGAACATTCTTCTAATCGCTCCAAGAGAAGAAGTCAGGCACAAATCCCGGTGCCATGCTGCCAGGAAGAAATCTTGGCAGCTGGCTGCAGGTAATGACGGGAACCGGAGCCAAAGACACGTGATGGTCTCCAGGGCTTCCCTGGGCTGGAGGCAACAGGTGACAAATCCAACCACCTCACAGGAATTCTTACTTATAAACTCTTTATTAATCACCGGCTTCTGTGAATTCAATGTTCTCAGATAAGTCTGAAATAGCCAAAGGGGAGGGGTGAGCAAAACTTTCATAATTTCCTCATTAAGGGCCAGCTGTCACTAATGTAGAGTTGGAAGTTGAGCCGAGTTCCCCCATAGGTCAAAAGTCTTGAAGTATCTCCCAGAGGAACTAGCACTGCCCATAAAACTACTGTAGTAGTAAACAAGTCATCAATGTAAAGTGCTTGGGACACAGTGCTCAAAGATGAGGCTGCTCTTATTAAATCACCTTTCAGGGCACGGCCACTGCTCACTCTTGAAGAGACTGAGGCTAGCTATACACAGGGGATCCCACAGCCATGCTCTCCGTCATGGAATGCACCAGCCACCGTCTTCTCCAAGCACATCATCCTTGGATGTCTAATTGCTTCCACCTCTCTGACCTCTGCCCAGGCTCCCTCTCCTTCCAGTTCTTGCTTCTCTGCCCTGTGGATTCTCTCTTCTGTAAAATAGTTTGTTGGCCAGTGCTGCCTCTGCCATCATCCTGGATGACTTAAACACCTGTATGAATGAATGCTAGTATATTGGAATATGGAGAAGGAGATTGCCAGCCTGACTGTCAAAATGGGTAGAGCAGAGACAAAGTAAGAAGCACACCTGCTGAGCTACTAGTGTTGATGAGAGGTCAGCAGTCATGGACTTGGCATTTAGTAAGGATGAGAGAGCAATAGCCTTGGCCCTGGCATTACCTGAGGGTGTTTCGTAGCTAAGAGTACTCTCATCTCTAAACTACCAGGGTGAACCTCAAGAGAATGAAAATATAAAACTCCAGGATTTTAGTATGTTGGTGAGCAGGACACAAGCTAAATCCCCTATGTCCCTACATCCTAACTTAATCCACCTCTGGAGTCCCTATCTTGGGTAACGGTTTACAAACCACCTAGTCTCACAAACTCACGGTCCTCATTGACTCTCATCCCTGTTTTCTTGTAACCTTCGTCAAGCAAATTGTCAAGTCCTGCCATGCTCCTCTTCCCACTTGTCTTCTCCAAATGCTAACATCAGCTTCTGTTTTACGTCTACCCTTACTCTCTTCCTGGATCTCCTCACACACTGTAAAGGGAAGTTTTTTCCTTGAGAGACGCCTTCCCGCCAGCCTGGTTCTAGAGCCGCATCAGTCCCAAATAAACACACGGGAGGCTATATTAATTATGAAGCTGTTGGCCTTGCTTGTTTCTTACTAGCTAGCTCTGACTTAAGTAATTACCCCATAATTGTTAATCTAAGTATGTCTCTTACCGGAGAAGTTTCCGGGCTTCCTACCCCATGGCGTTACATCTCGACTCTCTGTGTTTCTCCTTCCCAGAGTCCTCCTGGACTCATAGTCCCACCTATCTAGATTCCTATTGGCCAGCAGTGCTTTATTGACAAAGGACTTCCCCAACAACACACTTCCCAGCTTTGGATTGGTTGAGTTTGTTGTTTGCTTTGCATTGCTTTGCTTCATTTTGTTTTAGCTTGAGGCATCAGCTAGGATTTCAGTTAGATTTTTATCTAAACAGACTATTTTCCTAATAAAAAATTTTTAGATAGAAATGAACTAAGTTCCCCTTCTCTCTTACAAATTTGAATGTGATTATTCTTTAAAATTCAGTGGGTCCCTTCCATGGATACTCCCAGGTGATTACTATTCTTCTCTTTATAGAATATGCAGTTGGTATCTGGCTGTCTAATAGATTCTCTGTTGCTTAGCACTGTTCTCTATGTTTTAATAAAATCAGTAAAGAAGAGTGGCTTGAAGATGTTATATAGGAAAATTCCATTCTGGTAAGATTTGCTCATGAAAATTTAATATGAGGCTAGGTGCCTTGTGCAAGGCAGATCTGGTCTTTTCTTCCATCCATGGTGCACTGTCTTCCTTGCCTTAATCAGTGTTGACTCTCTTAGCTGGGATAGCTGGACCCAGGATTTCATCTGGTAGCTGTTCTGATTGTACAGTTGTCTATCTACAACATTGGTTGAATATGACCCCTTCTTTCAGACTGAGGAGTCTTTAGCAAATCTCTCCTCACTTGGAGCCATGTGAAGTCATGTATACACAGACTTGCATTCAAACCCTGGCTCTGACATTTTAACTTGTGTTTTGTAGTTTGTTATAAAAATTTGGCCAATTCTAGTTTCTTTTCCTCTGAAAACCAGAGTAGCAATTCCTCTCTCATAGAATAGTTGTGATGATTACATAAAAAACTAATGTATGAATAAAACATGGAATTTGGTAAATAAATGAAGCAATTATTATGGTGGTCATGTTGTGTATCTAGCCCAAGTCTGCAAGGACTGAAAATATGTATAGCTCCTAAATACATGGCCCTGAGATGGAAATCAGTATGAAACTTCCTTCAAAGTCATGTCAAAATTACTTCTACAGTGCACACTATGAAAGACATCCTCATTGTCTGAACACAAATCCTCTCAATGTGTGTTTCCTACAAGAGCCCACATACTGGCTGAAATATTTCTGCCAAGGAGAGCAATAAACTGCATCTAGGGAGGGACACAGTGCTCTCCTTGGCCTGTGCATCTCTTTCTTGCTCCCACAGGACACAGAAACTCAAGAGAAGCTTACTTCTCCATTGCCTCCTATTCATATTTTTTCTTTACCCCCTGTGCACCAGAAAATCTCTGAGTAAGCCTGAGCAAATTAACTTCCTCCTGAAGCATCTGGGGATTGAACACAGAAATGCCCTTCCAGCTGATTCCCCCAGCTCAGCAGGACCAGCCAGCCATAGGCTCTCCGGCAAAGCCTTCCTTGGTGGCTTTGCCTTCCCAGCAGCTCCAGTCCTGTCATTTTCCAGATGACTTGAGGTTTTGAAAACAAATGAAGCAACAAAACTGCTTCAACTGCTAAATTCTTCACAGATCCATTTAGAAATGACAAAAGACTCCCATAGATAATAATTCTGGCTTTGTGGACACCCTGTGTAGACATTTGTTGACCCTAAGTTCCTTGAAAATAAGATCAGATAAACACTGAATATAAACCAACAGGCATGAAGCCCCATTTTATTGGGTTATAATTGGGTTGTAATGTGGTAATAATATTTATTTGACACTGTGATTTACAGGGCACTTGCACAGACATTAGACTTATTTGATCATCATAACCAGTCTGTCCAGTAGGGTAGGCATTATCATCCTCATTTATAGATGAGGACACTGAGAGGCAGGTGTTGCCCAATATAATTATACTAATATAAAACAGAGCTGGAACATAGCTCAAATTTTCCGATCACAAATGCTGAATCCTTCCCAGTCCAACACAGTTGCCCAGCAGTCCCAACGATCATTCACATGCCTGAAAATGGACTCATTTATAAGTCTCCATACTTTCATTGTTAATATAACCATTCCATTTTTTCCACTGATTGAGATTTTATAACTAAAGATCCTATGATTTCTACAAATGAGTTTCATTTGAATGATATTAGGATATAAGAAAAGAATACTAGGGAGATGCTTCAGTGGTTAAGCCCAGTTCTGTTCCTAGCACCCATGACAGACAGCTCACAACAACTTACTGACTCCAGCTGCAGGGAATCCAGTGCCCTCTTCTGGCTCCTTTGATCACATACATGTACATACACATAGAAAGACATGTACACACAAATGCACACAAGTGGAAAATAAAGTAAATTTTAAAGGAAAGAGAGATAAGGAAATACAGACGAGGGTCATACGACTACAGTCCCCCAACCCATCCCACCAGAGAGGCACAAAGCACAGTTTGTCTTAGATGCAAAGGGAAACAGTGCCTTGTCCTGTCAGAAGTGAACAGAAGACAGAAGGCAGCAAGCTGAGCAGCCTCCAAAACAGCAGAAGAAAAGTTGGATTGTCATAGAGCAAAGACTATCTCACTTTTCTGGGTGACAGGGTATCGTGAGATGTCACTGTTGGTCTAATGTGAACTGGTTTCCTCTGGCTTTGAAGGTCTCCTTTGGGCTCTTCTAGACAGGAGCTCTGTGGGGTTGAAGAAACTGGATTCAGGATGTGACATTTGTGTAGGTGGGTACCCTCCTTGCCTCATCCTCCTTCCTGTCCCAGTCCTACACAATTATACCTGAGACCAGGAAGAAACCAGGGCCTTCCTCTGGTCAGGTTCCCAGGAGATAGCAGAAGGTCCACACCCAAATAAGCCAGCAAACTACAGCTGAATATGACTGAAGGTAACTCAAAGAAATCTTACCTCTTTGATGAACCAGTGAGTTTGAGCCTAAAGGGAGTTTCTCTTCACTTAAAATTTCATTTGTCCCAGCCTGCACAGAAACACACTCAGAAGACTATAACTATTATAAAACACAATGTTTGTAGTTGTCAACTATGGAATACCATGTGCTTTATGAGTAATAACAATCTCAGAAATAATAATCCTGAGATATGGGCAGAGGCCCCCATGTTACACATGGGGAAACTGAAGTCACAGAGGTGAAGAAACTTGTCCTCAGCGATAAAGCCACTCAGTACGGTCTTCTTTCCCACAGACACATTGTTGAAGGCAGAAACAGGGACTTCAGGATGTTGAGGTGATTTGGGGTGTGACTGGCCTCTTCTTCAGTGGGGTGATGCTGGCCCCAACTTATAGCACAGAATAGTTATAGACTTTTGGCACACACATGAGTCTGGGTTATCTTTCTAACAAAAATGTCACAGCTCACCATGTTTGCAATGGTGAAGCTAAAGAGTGAGGATCCAAAGAGTAATTTTATCTGTTTATTTATTTTGCTAAATTAACTTACTTTTTCATTTTGGATGATATATCCAGTAGCTCCCATAGAGCTAGCAAAACAAATAGATTAAACAGATACTTTTAGTCCTCAGTGTATTCCGGAGAGCTACTAGGGGGATATTCAATCCCTCAGTAATTTTTCAAGCTTCTTTAGGAACGCATTTTCCCTGTGGATATGAAACCAAGGTCATAAAATTTCTGAGTCAAGGGAGAAACTGAAACACAATCTACAAGTCACCATCTGGCATCTGCTTTGTAATGAGGCTGGGGGAAGGGCAGAGAGGCAGGATGCTTTTTTAAATGTTCCCAGATAAACCATCCTGGCAGAGAGACCCTTAGCTCCTGACCCCCCAAACACTGGCATCAGTTGGCAGTGGCCACCTTGTCTCTGTCTCATGCTGTGGGAAGTGGACAGCACAACCTTTGGTTTAATATTATCTCCAGCACCGGTCAGCAACCTTTCTTGTGCTGGACAGACCCCCAAAGCTTACTTACTTCAGATTTCCTATCAGTACGATAGAAGACATCACCAGGCTTGCAATTCCAGCTGGAAATTTACTGAGCTAAAGGGCCCCTGCATTTATCCCGCCACTGTCCTTTTACGATCCTGTGTCAGAGAGGTGGGACCAAACAATGGTAATTGGAAAATGTGTCAAAAAAGTCCCTGTAGTTGTTTATTATAAAGTTTCAGAATGGAGGAAAATGTTTCTCAAGAAAGAAAACTATTGGGGTAGTTAAAGTGAAGGAAAAAAGGCATTAAAGGACAGTGGTGAAGACAAATCTTCAAGAGAACTCCAGCATCCAAGTGTTAATGGTCAGCCAGGTTAGCCTGATCAGAAACTACCGAGTGTAAAGTAGAGAGAAGGGAACCATTGGCAATGTTTGCATCATTTCTAGACTATCTATGAAATAGCTTGAATGAGAAATATCCCTCATAGGCTCCTGTATGTGAACATTTGCTCCCCCAGTGGCAGCACTGTTTGGAGAGGTTACAGAATCTTTAGGTAGTAGACTCTTGATGGGAGAACTATGTCACTGGGGACCCATGATGGGGCTTTGAGAGTTTATAGTCTTGATCCACTTTCTGTTTTTTCTCTAGGCTTCCTGTGTAGATAAAAATCTGATTGGCCAGCTTGCTGCTCCACCCATCATATGCCATACCTTCCCCACCATGATGGAATTCATCCCTCTGGAACCACAAACCAAAATAAGCCTTTTCTTCCTTAAAATGTTTAGGCCATGGTATTTTATTTCAGCAACAAAAATGTGTCTAGGATAGTCTCTTGTTCATTTACTGGTTTTATCTGTAATTAGCAGTTTTCAAATACCAAGATCATCTGTGTGATTCCAGGGCAATCTTAGGAGATGGACAACATGGTTACCAGAAAACAACTATCTCCATCTTCTAAGCTTCATGCCAAACTTCTGCTACTTGAGTAGCTTACAGAAACAGAGATGTATTCCCTCACTTCTGGAAACCATGGAACTAAGACTTCAGCAGAGATGACTCCTACTGGAGACTACGGAAAATCTATACCATGCCTCTCCCTTGGATTCTGGTGATTGCTGGAAACCCAAGGGCAGCCTCACTCCAACCCAAAATGATCTTATCTAGATTAGATCTGCACATTCTGAGGCTCTGGAAAGACATGAATGTTGGAAAGACATCCCAAAATCTACTAGAACAGGTGAACTGTAACACTCCTGGATTTCACTGGTCAGTAGCCACATAAGGGGTCAGAAATAAAAAATAATTCTGCCCATTGGGTTGAAGTCACTGCTCTCATCATTCTTGTTCACTTGGTGTCTCTTCCTAGGACAGGAAGTTCCTTCATAGCAGGAACAATTTGTTATTGTTGTCTGTGTCTCATTGCTTAGCAAATCCCTTGGCATACAGCAAGCACTCAATAAACATCTGCTAAATGAATGAAGCTTCATGAAACAGAATGCCCAACTCTACATCAACACAACTCTTGCAACCCTGTGCAAAAGTTGGGGAATGTCACAAAAGAGGAGGTAGAAAGTACGTGCTGGATGGAGAAAAGTATGTGAAATTCTGTCTTCTTGACATGATATCACCATTGCACTCATAAATTCACAGCAGCTGTGGATGTCAGGCTCAGATTAAATCAGTCAAAATTCTAGTGTAGATGAGAGAGTGACTCATGAGGCCCCTAATCCCTATCTTTGGAGTTTTGGAAACCAATAACTGCCGAGAGAGGGATAGTCAATTTTCTTTAAGGGTATAGCCTCTGATAAGTTACCCACACTTCAGTAAATGGTCCCATACCTATATGCATGTGGGCATACCTAATTGGATTTAGTGGATAAGAAAGAAAGACAGAAAAAGAGAGAGAGAGAAAGAGAAAGAGAGAGAGAAAGAGAGAGAGGAAAGGGAGAGAGGGAGAAGGAGGGAGGGAAGGAGGGAAGGGAAGAAAGAAGAAAGGAAGGAAGGCATGGAGCTAGCAATAGATGTCAGAGAGTACTATGGAGAGGGGTGAAGGGAAGATGGAGAATGGTTATGACCAAAATATATTGTATTTGCATGAAATTCTCAAAAAATAATTTTAAGAATTGTATTTAAAATAAAGGTTCTGGAGGATTAAATAACTTATCTAGATGTCTGGAGTTGAAAACTATCTGAACTCTGTCTTACCTCAAGTCTCCTAACTCGAACCCCACACCATTTGGCAAGCTAGGCTCTGGTGTCTAAGCCAACATAGCTTGAAGTCAGTGATCTGAAGACTAGGTCACTGAAGTGAGGTAGAGTTGAAATCATAGATTTCTGGTTTATTTTCAAAAGCTAGTACATTAGGGCTTGAACCCTATATCCCATCCAATACTTCACACACAGACACTCTATGTTCTTCACTGCTAATCAAAATATACCCACTTCTCAGAAAAATTCTTTATGTATGGTAGAGAACCCATCAGAATTTCTGCACATCACTCAAGAGACATTTCAGCAGACTCCTTCAAGCATTGATGCTGTTACAGTCCAGGACCCTCAGCTGTGCTTAAAGTTACTTTAGCATCCACCATGTGAAAAGAATAGAACACCAGGAGAAAAAAGAACACATACACACAGAAATGTTTTTTTCTACTCTGAACCCCCCCACCTTCCATAAATAGCCCTGATATCAAGTAATAAAAGTACAAATGACATTTTCAAGGTCTAGAATGGAGAAACAAGCAAAAAAATAGAATATTTAATCAATGAAAATATTCTTGGAATTTGAAACATCTGGGAGAGCCTGGGTGGCTGTGGGGAGCCTGAAAAGGGACAAGGCTATGGGGGACTTGACCTTCTCACCCTGAGCTTATCTACAAAGCTTATCTACAACTGCAGCTGAACAGCATGCTCTGAAAGTCCTAGAGTAGTAACCTTAGCAGACATGACCCACCAAGGAAAGGCAACTGTTCACACAGGCTAAAAGACTGATAGAGCATGTATATTGCACCACCATCCTAGTAGATCTAAAACAATATGCTTGGTTGTAGTTTATTGTTTTCTATTTAATTACATGTTATTTATTAAATAAAGCTCCTCCAAACACTAGAATTTAATTTAGACATCCCCCAGTACTAAGAATGTTCTTGTGGAAATGCTAGTGCAAACTGGACAACCTAAAGGTTTTGTGCACCCTCTACCAGTTTTCTTCCACTCATAGGAGGGTGGTAATGAAGGATGTATGACAAAACACAGAGGACAGATCATGAAAAGCAATTCAGGAAGACTCTTTACATGGTCTTCATGTTTAACCTTCTTTTTACGGAAGATCTGGCCTCAGAACACAAAGACATATGATAGTTACTCTAGAACTCCCAGAGAGCCATGTGGTACCCTATGTGTGCTACAGACTCTGTGGGGACTGCCCTGTTCTCTGCCTTACCCTTGGACGCAAGAATGAAATAAACAGGGACCAGGGAGAGATTCTTGGAAGAATGGCTGTAAATAAATAGATGGGGAAGTGTAATCATTCCCTGTCCTCTCCTCCACTTTCTCAATATATGACCTCATCTTGATCTCAGTCCCAGGAAGTTGGAGTATTATACATCTGAATGGCAAAGGAAGCTCAAAGAGCGCCCAGCCACGGCACACACTGGTAAGGCACGCATGTGGGATTCAACCCTAACTTGTAGTCATTCTATCAGATGTGTCTCTCTCACCACCCATTCCCCCTTCTTGATCTTTAAGCAAAAAGCCACTACGCAAAGCTTTCAGTTTGGTTCACCTATCTTCAAATCAACACTTCTTCTCTAGAATGAGGTCATCTTCATGGTTCCAAAAGCATCAGTAACATAAAAGTTAGCGTGTTACACTAATGTTTATATCATTCAACCTAGCACAGTATCCTACACTAAATATGCATAAATGCATCTTGTGAATAATAATGAAGCAGCTAATGAGAAAGATAACATTAATATAATGAAACTGAAGAAGATGGAGGGAAGTCAGAGTAATTGCCCACCCCACTTTCTGTTCATTGTCTGAGAAGTGGTTCTCCCTCATTACCCTGAGGGTCCCTGCAGACAGCCTCTGCTCAAGAGAACCCTACCTCCCAGACCACTGTTGACACTCATGATCTGTGGCTATCTCAGAGCTTCAGCAGCATTTGGCACTGGAGGACTCTTCTCTGTGTCAACCCAATAGTCTATTCATTGCTCTTAAAGAAAAGTAAATAGCTGAGAAATAGGACACTTGGAAAAAAGATTGTGTTTTCCTTTCCCTATAGATAGCTTTTAGAATGTGACCACTAAGTGAATTGGTAAACACATCAGTGTAAAGCTAAGTTTATTCCCTTATTGTTCCCATTTATTAAATGTGTGATTACAGTTTCACTCCAGGCTAAATTGGCCTTTATGGATTTAAGAAGTGGAAATTTTGTCTCTTAAATAGCAAGGGAAGCATGTACTGTTACAGGCAATCTACAAGGGATATACTTACTGTGTCAAAGATGAATGGGACTGGCATTCCCTGATGGGAAAGTCCTGTATATATGTCAATAAAGCACTGTTGGCAAATAGGGAAGCAAGATAGGTGGGACTAGGAGTCGAGGAGGACTCTGGGAAGGAGAAACACAGGGAGTCATCATGTAGCTGCCTTAGGAGTAAGAAGTCGGACTGTTTTCTCCGGTAAGAGAATACTTAGATTAACAGTTATGGAGTAAATACTTACATCAGAGCTAGCCAGTAAGAAACAAGCAAGGCCAACAGCTTCATAATTAATACAGTGTCTCGGGTATTATTTGGGACTGATGTGGCTCTGGAACCAGGCTGGCAGGAAGGCTTTACCCAACATATGGTGATCATGAACTTCCACGTAAAATGACAAACGTATAAAAGGGATTTTAGAAGCAAAAGAACAGAGAGAAGCACGGCTTTTTGGTAGCAGCTTTTTCTCAGGTGGGCTCTGTTTTGCTAGTGACAAGCAGAGACTCATGCGCCTCCCTTAAGGGAGTCTTCCTGACTCAGCATTAAGCAGAAAAAAAAACACCAAGGTTCTTTTAAGAGGCTCTGCTAACAATTGAAAGGTGTGTATGCACAGCTGGAAGTGGCAATGACCACATCTCCAAACCGGCAGCTTTTGGTGGATGTCAACATAGACTGAGGTGGTGTGCTGGAGTCATGCTTCTGCCCACCATCTTGGAAAAACTGCAGTTTAAACAGCTGTGGTTTTAACAGATAAGACACGTGTCCAGAAAAACATAAAGATTTATAGTAAAGTCAGACTTGGATGACAAAAAAACTCTAAAGGTTTATAGTATGTTTAAAAATATACATAGGATTGAGAGAGAAAAAGAAATGGCATATTGGTAAATAGAGAAGCCAGCCGTGGTGGGGCACACCAGTAGGATTTGCTCCAGAGGCAGAGGCAGGCAGATTTCCCGAGAAACCCTGTCTGAGAGAAATACATAAATAAATAAATGTAAACAAATAGAGTAATAATAATAGGTAAATAAATAAGCCACGTAAAGATGGAAAATACACAGAGAGTCTGGATACTGTATGCTATTGTGTTTTTCAGTTTTTTGATTGCTAAAGGAACAACTGCTAAAGTACACTTGATTATAAATTCTGCTAAATTAATTCAACTTATATCTTTTAAAAATGCCTTGTATAAGTATATGTTACTTTGGAAAAGATATTTTATTTGTGTTTCCACAGAAAATGGAAAGCTGTGGATTCCTTCCAGGCTTCTGTGGTTTGATGAACCAAGACCCCCGGAAGCAGTGGGCCAGTGTCCCAACAATTGAGACAGCTAAGATGATGCAGCCTTACAGATCCCGAAAATAAGGACTTATACAGGTTTCTGAGTTTTGTTATGATCCCCATGGTATGAACAGTGCCCCCATCCAGCAGGAAGCAGTTTGGAATGAGTGACGTCCAAATCCCCATATTGTTTATAAATCTTTGTCTTCATTTGAATGGGGTTGCTTATAATTGGTTAATGATCACAACCAATTTCTTTTTAATGGTAAAAAAGAGAATTATGGTATGGAAATGAATACTTGGTATGGGTATAGTTTTTCATTTATTGATACAATTTCAAGGTCATTTTATGATATGTATATTTCTCTTCTTAATTAAGTATTGTGCTTAAATATAGACTATAGATAGTTACTTATAATAGTCAGAACTTAGGTGAGTTAGGTTTTCTAGATATACAGAGATATATTTTAGATAGATAGATAGTCTTCAAACCTTTCAAATACCTTCAGAAAATAGCATTTAAAATGGTTTAAGGTTTTTCTTGACAATGAGAAATGTCTGCTCCTGGCATCACCAATTATGTCTGAGAGGAAGATGGGCATCGAAGAAACTTGTTATGGAGTTTGCTTTAAACGGAAGCGGCGGTTCTTCCAGCAGCATCAGTTAACAGGCCGGCTTCCCGGCCTGTGCTCCAGTGCCTGCAGATCCCCTGGGACCTGCACAGAGCTCCCAATCCTGGCGGGAGCCTAGCACCCCAGACTCCGGATCTTCTCTCCCACCAACGAGACCAGGAAAGGAGAGGAGGCTGGGAGTCCAGCGAAGCGGCGGTTCTTCCAGCAGCATCAGGTAAACAGGCCGGCTTCCCGGCCTGTGCTCCAGTGCCTGCAGATCGCCTGGGACCTGCACAGAGCTCCCAATCCCGGCGGGAGCCAAGCACCCCAGACTCCGGATCTTCTCTCCCACCAACGAGACCAGGAAAGGAGAGGAGGCTGGGAGTCCAGCGAAGCGGCGGTTCTTCCAGCAGCATCAGGTAAACAGGCCGACTTCCCGGCCTGTGCTCCAGTGCCTGCAGATCGCCTGGGAACTGCACAGAGCTCCCAATCCCGGCGGGAGCCAAGCACCCAGACCCCAGGTCTTCTCTCCCACCAACGAGACCAGGAAACCAGAGGACCCAGGGAGACCAGGGGAGTAGCTGTTCTGGATCAAGTACAACAGGACCCAGCATAGGGTCTAGGGGACCAGGTAAGAGGATAAGCGCCCCAGATTCCTGTTCTTCTCCACCCACGGGACCAGCATTCGGACAAGGAAAGAAGAACCACCAGATTATTGGACTTGCTAGCACCCACCAAAAGGGAACGCTGGTCCCCAGACCAGTAAGGGGCTCTTTCTGTACCCACTAGAAGAAGAGATGGGAAAGAGACAATACAAAAACACAGTCAGCAACAGAAAAACAAATATGACACCGCCAGATTCTAGAGACTCCACACCAGCAAGACCCCAACATTCCAATGCGGACGAAGCAGAAGAGAACGACCTTAAAAGCACTTTCATGAAAATGATAGAGGCCCTAAAAGAGGATATTGGAAAATCCCTCAAAGAAATGGAAGAAAAAACAAACCAAAAAATGCAAGAATTGGAAGAAAAAACAAACCAAAAAAGGCAGAAAATGGAAGAAGAAATGAAGCAAAAAATGCAAGAAATGGAAGAAAAAACAAAGCAAAAAATGCAAGAATTGGAAGAAGAATCATACCAAAAAAGGCAAGAAATGGAAGAAGAAACAAAGCAAAAAATGCAAGAAATGGTAGAAAAAACAAAGCAAAAAGTGAAAAAAATGGAGGAAGAAACAAACCAAAAAAGGCAGGAAATGGAAGAAGAAACAAAGCACAAAATGCGAGAAATGGAACAAAAAACAAACCAAAAAATGCAAGAAATGGAAGAAAGAACAAACCAAAAATTTCATAAAAGGCAACAAACGGACGAACAGATAAACAGAAAATTGCAAGAAGCAATGCAAACACTGCAAGGGTTGAAAACTGAAATAGAGTCATTAAAAAAAACACAATCTGAAGAAAGGCAGAAAATAGAAAAGCTGGACAAACAGACAGGCACTACCAATACAAGCATTACCAACAGAATAGAAGAGATGGAAGAGAGAATCTCAAGTGTTGAAGATATGCTAGGAGAAATGGATTTATCAACCAAAGAAAACCTTAAATCCAACAAATCCTTAACACAAAACATCCAGGAAATATGGGACACCATGAAAAGACCAAACCTAAGAATAATAGGTATAGAAGAAGGAGAAGAAATCCAGCTCAAAGGGGCAGAAGGCATATTCAACAAAATCATAGAAGAAAACTTTCCCAACCTTAAGAAAGACATGCCAATGAAGGTACAAGAAGCCTACAGAACACCAAATAGAGTGGACCACAAAAAAAATCCCCTCGCCACATAATAATCAAGACCCCAAACATACAGAATAAAGAAAGAATATTAAGAGCAGCTAAGGAAAAAGGTCAAGTAACATATAAAGGCAGACCTATCAGAATTACACCTGATTTCTCCATGGAAACGCTGAAAGCCAGAAGGTCCTGGATAGATATTCTACCTACACTAAGAGACCACGGATGCCAGCCCAGACTACTATACCCGGCAAAGCTCTCAATCACTATAGACGGAGAAAACAAGATATTCCATGACAAAACTAGATTCAAGCAATATGTGTCCACTAACCCAGCCCTACAGAAAATTTTGGAAGGAAAACTCCAAACCAAGGAAGCTAACTACAACCAGAAAAACATAAGCATTAGAGAATCTCTCTCTACCAACAGCCAAAAGAACAAAGGGGTGAAATTCCACACATAATTCCACCAACAACAACCATCGCAAATCGAAGAAGGATGAGCAATCATTGGTCATTAATATCCCTCAATATTAATGGCCTTAACTCACCCATAAAAAGACACAGACTAGCAGATTGGATTCGAAGACAGAACCCTTCCTTCTGCTGCATACAGGAAACACACCTCACCCTTAAAGACAGACATTACCTGAGAATTAAAGGTTGGGAAAAAATTTTTCAATCGAATGGACCCAAGAAACAAGCCGGGGTAGCAATCCTAATATCTAACAAACTAGACTTTAAAATAAAATCAATCAAAAGAGATGAAGGAGGTCATTACATACTCATCACAGGTGAAACCCACCAAGAGGAAGTGTCTATTCTGAGCATCTATGCCCCAAATACAAAGGCATCCACATTCGTTAAAAAAAACATTATTAGAACTAAATCTCATCTAAAGCCCCATACAGTTATAGTGGGAGATTTCAACACACCACTCTCACCACTAGACAGGAATACCAAACAGAAACTCAACAAAGAAGCAAAAGGGCTAATAGAAGTAATGACCCAACTGGGATTAACAGATATCTATAGAACATTTCATCCACATAAAAAAGAATATACCTTCTTCTCACCACCACATGGAACCTTCTCAAAAATCGACCACATACTTGGCAACATATCAAACCTCAGCAGCTACAAAAAAATTGGAATAACTCCATGCATCTTATCAGACCACCATGCTTTAAAATTAGAATTCAACAACAACACAAATTGCAGAAAACCTACAAACTCATGGAAATTGAATAATGCTCAACTGCACCATCCCTGGGTCAAAGAGGAAATAAAAAAAGAAATTAAAGACTTCCTTGAATTCAATGAGAATGAAGACACAACATACCCAAACCTATGGGACACTTTGAAAGCAGTGCTACGGGGGAAGTTCATAGCACTAAATGCTCACATGAAGAAACAGGAGAACAGTTATACCAGAGAATTAACATCACAGCTGAAAGCTCTAGAACACAAAGAAGCACACTCCCCAGGAGGAGTAGACGCCAGGAAATAATCAAATTGAGGGCTGAAATCAATAAAGTAGAAACCAGGAAAACAATACAAAGAATCAACGCAACGAAGAGTTGGTTCTTTGAGAAAATCAACAAGATAGACAAACCTTTGTCCAAACTTACCAAACAGCAGAGAGTGAACACGCAAATTAACAAAATTAGAAATGAAAAGGGGGACATAACAACAGACTCTGAGGAAATCCAGAGAATCATTAGGTCATACTTTGAAAACCTGTACTCCACAAAATTCGAAAATTTAAAGGAAATGGATGACTTCCTGGACAGCTATCAATTGCCAAAACTAAATCAAGAACAGATAAGCAATTTAAATAGACCTATAACCCCTATGGAAATAGAAGCTGTCATCAAAAGTCTCCCAACCAAAAAAAGCCCAGGTCCAGATGGCCTCAGTGCAGAATTCTACCAGAAATTCAAAGAACAGCTTATACCAATTCTTCTCAAAGTGTTCCACACAATAGAAGCAGAAGGGTCTTTGCCAAACTCTTTCTATGAGGCTTCAATAACCTTGATCCCCAAGCCACACAAAGATACAACTAAGAAAGAGAACTTCAGACCAATATCCCTCATGAACATTGATGCAAAAATACTCAATAAAATACTGGCAAATCGGATCCAAGAACACATCAAAACAATCATTCACCACGATCAAGTAGGTTTCATCCCAGGAATGGAGGGATGGTTCAACATACGAAAATCCATCAACGTAATCCACCATATAAATAAGCTGAAAAACAAAAATCACATGATCATCTCACTAGATGCTGAAAAAGCCTTTGACAAAATCCAACACCCCTTCATGATAAAGGTCTTGGAGAGATCTGGGATAACAGGGACATACTTAAACATAATAAAAGCTATATACAGTAAACCAACAGCCAACATCAAACTAAATGGACAGAAACTCAATGCAATTCCTCTAAAATCAGGAACAAAACAAGGCTGTCCACTCTCTCCATACCTTTTCAACATGGTACTTGAAGTCCTAGCTATTGCCATACGACAACAAAGGGGGATCAAGGGGATACATGTTGGGAAGGAAGAGGTCAAACTTTCACTGTTTGCAGACGATATGATAGTTTACATCAATGACCCAAAGAACTCTACCAGGGAACTCTTACAGCTGATTAACACCTTCAGCAAAGTGGCAGGCTACAAGATCAACTCAAGAAAATCAGTAGCCCTACTATATACAGATGATAAAAGGGCTGAAAGAGAAATCAGAGAAACATCACCCTTTACAATTGCCACAAACAACATAAAATACCATGGGGTAACGCTAACCACACAAGTGAAAGACCTGTATCGTAAGAACTTTGAATCTTTAAAGAAAGAAATTAAAGAAGCCCTCAGAAAATGGAAAGATCTCCCATGCTCTTGGATAGGTAGGATCAATGTAGTAAAAATGGCAATCCTGCCAAAAGCAATCTACAGATTCAATGCAATCCCCATTAAAATCCCAGCACAGTTCTTCACAGACCTTGAAAGAACAATAATCAATTTTGTATGGAAAAACAAAAGACCCAGGATAGCCAAAACAACCCTGTTCAACAAGGCAACGTCTGGAGGCATCACCATCCCTGACCTCAAGCTCTATTATAGAGCTATAGTCCTGAAAACAGCTTGGTATTGGCACAAAAATAGACAGGTAAACCAATGGAATCGAATTGAAAACCCGGGTATTAACCCACACACGTACGAACATCTGATCTTTGACAAAGAAGCTAAAAATATACAATGGAATAAAGAAAGCATCTTCAACAAATGGTGCTGGCATAATTGGAGACTGGCATGTAGAAGAATGCAGATCGATCCATGTCTATCGCCATGCACAAAACTTAAGTCCAAATGGATCAAAGACCTCAACATAAATCCAGCCACACTGAACCTCTTAGAAGAGAAAGTGGGTGGTACCCTTGAACGAATTGGTACAGGAGACAGCTTCCTGAACATAACACCAGTAGCACAGGCAGTAAGATCAACAATTAATAAATGGGACCTCCTGAAACTGAAAAGCTTCTGTAAGGCAAAGGACACAGTCAGCAAGACAAAAAGGCAGCCCACAGAATGGGAAAAAATATTCACTAATCCCACATCTGACAGAGGGTTGATCTCCAAAATTTACAAAGAACTCAAGAAGCAAGTCTCCAAAACACCAAAGGACCCTATTAAAAAGTGGGCTGCAGAACTAAATAGAGAGTTTTCAATAGAGGAGTCTAAAATGGCTGAGAGGCACTTGAGAAAGTGCTCAACATCCTTAGCCATCCGGGAAATGCAAATCAAAACAACTCTCAGATACCATCTCACCCCTGTCAGAATGGCTAAAATCAAAAACACCAATGACAATTTATGCTGGAGAGGATGTGGTGAAAGGGGGACACTCCTCCATTGCTGGTGGGAGTGCCAACTGGTTCAGCCACTTTGGAAATCAGTGTGGAGATTCCTCAGAAAAATGGGAATAAACCTACCACAAGACCCAGCAACTCCACTCTTAGGCATATATCCAAAAGATGCCCATTCATACAACAAAGAGGTCGTTCCACTATGTTCATAGCAGCTTTATTTGTAATTGCCAGAACGTGGAAGCAACCTAGATGTCCCTCACCTGAAGAGTGGATAGAGAAAATGTGGTACATCTACACAATGGAGTACTATTCAGCAGAAAAAAATAATGGAATCATGAGATTCGCAGGCAAATGGATGACACTAGAAGAAACCATCCTGAGTGAGGTAACCCAGTCACAAAAAGAGAAACATGGCATGTACTCTCTCATATATGGATTTTAGACATAGATCTGGGGAGTGCCAGCCTACAATCCTATGGCCAGAGAGTCTGGGAAACAGAAACTTTATTTAGTGGCTGATCGAAGAAGAGGCAGACTCCCTTGGTTAAGTACTGAGCTGAACTCAAGAAAGCCAGTAACAGAGAGGGAGGACTGATGATCAAAGGGATTAAGACTGGGCTGGTTTAACCCCCAGAAACAGCTGACCAGACAAAGGTTAACTCTTGAATCCCAGGCATCAGCCTGGGAATCCAGCATGGGACTGATCAAGACCCCCTGAATCTGGGTGTCAGTGAGGAGGCCTAGGTAATCTATTGAGCCTTGGGCAGCAGATCAGTACCCATCCCAAGTATACACACGGACTTTGGACTCCAATAGAACAATGTGAGGTGCACTCTCACCCAGAACTCTTGGGAAAGGGTCTAGGCCCTGCCCTATATGAAATGACACACTATGGACACCCCCATGGAGGGCCTCACCCTCCCTGGAGAAATGAGAGGATAATGGGGGGGGAGGGAAGGGCACGGGAGGAAGGGAGGGAATGGGAGAGGGACCTGGAACTGACTTGTGAAGCAACCTTGATTCTTATCTAAATTTAAACTGGAAAATAAAATTTAAAAAAAAATAAAATAAAATAAAATAAAAAAGTAGTTTCACAACCCGTGTTATTTTGTTACTTCTCAAGAAATTAAGCATGTAGTGTCTCACACGGTGTTGTAACGTTAGTTTTCATGAAGCTAAGCAAGTACTTTCACTACCAGTGTTGTATCGTTACTTTTCATGAAATTAAGCATGTAGTTTCTCACACAGTGTTGTGTCGTTAGTTTTCATAAAGTTAAGCAAGTAGTTTAACAAAAAATAAAAAATAAAAAAATAAACATTGCAAGATTAGTCATTTGGGCAAGAAACTTCTCTTTCCTGGACTGATTGACTGTTGCTGTATAATCTGGACATGCAGGACCCATAGGAAAGTGACTGCTGAACTCAAACAGTCCTTCATGGTTCCTGCTTCATGGAAGAGTCTACAAGACTTTCTGCAGCACACAGAAAAATGAATGACAGACTGCCAATGCAAATGGACAGTTTGAGAC
Organism: Mesocricetus auratus; assembly: GCF_017639785.1. Lineage (NCBI taxonomy): Eukaryota > Metazoa > Chordata > Mammalia > Rodentia > Cricetidae > Mesocricetus > Mesocricetus auratus. The sequence continues at coordinate 51,948,067 of NW_024429180.1, read as the reverse complement.
TTCCTGCTTTGCTGAGAAGTCTTCCAGATACACTGTGGCCTATGGGCTGAAGATGGATGCCCCAACATTACAGAGGAACTTCGGATGACTGTCCAGGAAGCGAGATGTCTCTGTCAATCCTAGTGTTTATATATTATCCTTCCGTGGTCTTTGATAGAGTTGAAGACAGATAGTTATAATCATAGTTTTCCTTAGTTATGATAAAAGATAAGCTATACATAAGAGTTTAGACTCACAAAGATAGGATAGATGATACTTTCTTTAAATCTTACTAAATGTTAATGGACAAAATATTGTAACTATGTTCTTACTTGATAATTGTTCTGTTATATATAATTTGACTATGTTAAAGTTAAAATCTTTCTTTTTATTTAGACAGAAAAGAGGAGATGATGGGGAAGTCATATATATATATGCATATATATATATATAATGTCCATAAAACACTGTTGGCCAATAGGGAAGCAAGATAGGTGGGACTAGGAGTCGAGGAGGACTCTGGGAAGGAGAAACACAGGGAGTCATCATGTAGCTGCCTTAGGGGTAAGAAGTCCAGACCGTTTTCTCCTGTAAGAGAAATACTTAGATTAACAATTATGGAGTAAATACTTAAGTCAGAGCTAGCCAGTAAGAAACAAGCAAGGCCAACAGCTTCATAATTAATACAGCTTCTTGTGTGTTATTTGGGGACTACAACTCAGCAGATCCCAGGCGACTGGTGGGGAAAAACCAAAGCGGCTGGCAAGGAAAAGGCTTTACCCAACACTTCCCATCTACGATTCATGTTCACTGTGCAGAATTCCAAGAAAACAGCATACATCCCCTTCTGGCTCCAGACATTTTCCTGGCTCGAGACATTTTCCATTCATTGTGTATCCTGGTCCTGATGCTGTTTTCTACAATGGGAAACTCCTATTCAATGTTCCTAACTCCCAGAATTTTGTTTCCTTCTTTTCTGTTGTCTTGATGTTTATAATACTGGACAGAGTTTTGTGGATCTCTACCTTATGGAAAGTAAACTATGAGTCATTCCACGGTGTTGTAGGTCTCACATTTGCTTGAGATGAAGAATACTGATATGACTGTCCCCTCTATTTATCTTTATTTATTTATATTAAGGTTCTATAAGTTAAAGATATAACCCTTATGCTTCAGGATAGCAAAAAGCTTAGGTTATGTTTCCCATGCTGCAGATTTCATTAAGTCACTATCAAAGCTATAGTTCCAAAAACCTAACACATGCCCATTCTAAGTTGATTTCTTTATATTCTGTGTCCAAGCTGAGTGTTGTCTTCAGCAATATGTGCTTACCATCTAGCAGAAAACCAAGAGCAGAGGCAATAGCCTATGTTGTTCTGGGTGCCTCTGGGACCCCCTTAACCAATAACTCAAAGAGATATCCTATGCCTGGCACTGAGATTTTTTTCTTAAATAATCCATTTCATTAGCTCATGCAAAGCATTTCTGTTCATACTTACACCTGTGTGTGAGAGAGATTTTTAAATTAGCCTACAAACTAGTGATTGCCAAAGATTTTTCATTCCTCCTTAGCTCTGTCTATGCTACCCCCCTACCGTCTCCTCTCCCTAAACCATTATTCCCAGTTAAACTTTTAACCTCAAGTATTGCCTTCCTCTCCATTATGTCACCTATAATCTAGACTGAAACACTGTTTAAGTACAATATTAGGAATTTCATACATATTTCTCATTTAAATAGCCCAGTAACTCTTTATCGCCATTAACAATTATTTTGATCATAAAGGGACTCTTTTTCATAATTAAAAGCAAAGAAATAAGATAGGATATAGTTCAGTGCTACAGCACCTGCCTGGCATGAGTAAGGCACTAGGTACAATCCCCATTTACAAAAACAAATGACATGTGTGACTAGGGTAGATATGTGACATCAGGTTCCCTATTACAATGAAAATGCACAAAAAGGAATTTTCCACTATAAATATTTATCTAAATACTGATACAAGATACATGGATAAATATCTCTGCTACTTGGTTGAATAAAAACAGCCAAACAAGCCGGGCGGTGGTGGCGCACACCTTTAATCCCAGCACTCTGGTGGTAGAGGCAGGTGGAGCTCTGTGACTTGGAGTCCAATCTGGTCTACACAGAGAATTCCAGGACATACAGAGGAACCCTATCTCAAAACAAACAAACAAAAAAACAGCTAAATAAAATGAATACAATAAGGGTACAGAGAGTACAGTGGTATAAAGAGGGAAAAGGGAATAATGGAAAAGGACTAAATAAGGTGGGGATGGGAAGAAAGAAAAGCAGAGATAATATGGGGGTAACTAAAAACAAAAAGGCCATATTAGTATGACCTGGGTTGATGCCAAGGTTCATGTCTTGGCCCGTGGCCCTAATGCAACCACGGTGCAGAGAGGGGAGGGGCCGTCTGTGTTTATGCCCATGGATCCTGTTACCACTGAGAGCCCTAAGGACACCCAGAGTCTGAGCCACCACCTGTCATGTTGGTGTCCGAGGGATGTGCGCCCACAGGGGCTATGCTGATCTAAGAGGCCTATGCTGTCAATAGGAACCATGGGGCCATGCTGATCCATGAAGTCTATGCTGCTACCCAGAACCATAATGACATGGAGGCACGGACTGCTTCCAGGGGCTATATCTGTGTCTATGGCCTTGCTTCAGCCATGGTCTGTGTTGATGTCTGCAGGTTCTATTATAACTGAAAGCAATGAGGATAGAGTTGCATAGTGTTGGCCCTATCTCTCACTGAATGCAGAATTAGGTATAACTGGCCCTGCCCCTAATTAAAGCACTCAGGAGAGAAGGCCCTGCCCCTTGTCTGCGCAGCACAGTATAACTGTCCCCGTTGGTGGAGGAGGGTGGGAGATGGTTACAGGTGAGCCTGCCCTGAAGGCATGAGAGTGGGAGAGCTAGACCCAATGTCTGTCACGTGGTAGCGTGGACAAGGGAGAGATGTCCCCCTCACCCCTTGCCACCTGCCCCTTGCCACATGCTACATGTGGGAAAAGTAGGAGAATTGATCCTGCCCCTCACCAGCTGCAGCACTTGGGAGAGCAGGCCCTGTGCCTTGTCCGGGCAGCACAGTGGAGCTGACCCTGTTGACAGGGGTGCAGGTGATCTGACCCCACAAACACGCACGGGATGTCTGACCCTGCCTCTCATGTGCCATACAGTGTGGAGTGGGTGAGGAAGAGATGGCTCCCCCCTCCCCTATCCCTCACGGCCCATGGCAGGTGAGAGAGCTGGCCATGGGGTCACAAGAGTGGGAAAACTGGCACTGCCCTTGTGATGATGTATTGTTTATGATCTAATAAAGTTTGCCTGGAGATCAGAATGTAAGGCTAGTTATACTAGTTAGTCATAGAGGCCAAGCAGTGGAGGTACATACCATTAATCCCAGCATTGACACTAGTTAAACATAGAAGCTGGGAAGTCATGGTACAAGTCTTTAATCCCAAAACTAGAGACATATATAAGACAGAGCTATGGTCTCAGAGCTGACATTCAGTCTTGGGGAATTAGTCTCCAGCCACCTTGAAGACAGGATTGCCCCAACCTTGGTAGAGGTAAGAGCTCTCTGGTGGCTTGGGCTTCTCTGATCTTCAGTTTGAATCCCAATATCTGTGTATGGGTTTATATCATTTGTGTTAGTTGATGGGGGCACAGGTGATCTTCCCCTGAAGGCAGGAAAGCTGGAGAACTGGCCTTCCCAACACCTGCCATGTGGTGCCATGGGTAAGGGAAAGATGTCCTCCCCCCCTCACTCATTGTTGACTGTGGCAGGCAGGAGAGACAGCCTGAGAATAGAAGAGTTGGCCATTCCCCTTACCAAATGGAGCAATTGGGAGAGTGGGCCCTGTACCTCTCCTGGGGAAATGGTAGAGCTGGCCCTAGTGGTGTGAGTGCAGCTGAGCCAAACCTACGGGCATGAGAGAAGAACTGGCCCCACTCCTTGCTGCCTGCTGCATTGGGTAAACTAGCCAGGGAAGTGCTGGAGAGCTCCCTGGGTGGTGATGATGAAGGCCAAGAACCAGGGCTATGAGTTAGTCCACCCCAGCAGCTACCTTATGTATGAACTTCTGGAGCATGTAATGGGGCCAGACCTGCAGATCCAAAGCTACAGGATCTCCATGACACAAGGCAACAACAGAGTATCCAAGAGGAGTCCCGGTAATGGGCCAGTAATGATAGTGTAGCAGAAGCCAGAAGCCTCAACCAGACCAAGGGCTCATTGCAATAAATACTTAAAAGTAAATATTATGGACAAAAGGGTAAACTGTGTGACTCAGTGGGCCATACTACAGCCTCCATGTCAAGATTTTGTTTGTTTGTTTGGTTGGTTGGTTGGTTTTACTTTTAAATTTTGTTTTGTTTTAGGGGGAAGTCATAAGAGCAAAGGGTAGAAGCTGGGGGACAGAGAGATGAGTAGGATCAGTATGCATGATATGAAATTCACCAAGAAGTGTTTTTAAGTCTGAAAATGGTTAGTTCCCAGAGATGGTAACCACTGAGAAGCCAAGAGGACCTGGTAGTGTTATAGACATAGTCACTCTCTTGAGCAGGGTCAAGAATACACACAAGTGCATAGTTCTATACACATAAAATTGTTTTGGCTGAAGACTGAAAGTTTACCATGCCATTCTTTCTTCCCATGTAGATTTGCTAAAGCCCTACTCCCCAGAATGATGGTAATTGATAACGGGGCCTTTGGGAATTGAGGCTGTTAGGACAGAGTTGGTGCTTAGTCTTCCTTTCTTTTCTCTGTATGAGGAGGGCAGTCATCTGCAACCCAATAAATGGGCACTCATCTCCAGCTGAATCAGGCTCCAGAGTTATTAAAAAATATGCATCACTTAATGTAGCAACCTTGTCAATGATATTCTTGTTATGGCAGCCTAAAAGGAAGATGGCCGGGCTCTTGACACACTTTATTATATGAAAATGTGCTACCTTGATGAAAAAGAGACAAGAGCTAAGGCAAGAAAAGAAGGGAAGGGAAGGAAGGAAGGGATGTAAGGACAGCAGGGCTGTGTCTAGTGTTCGAGACCGAGACAGACCCTGGTGACACAGATCTGGGCTCTGCTTAGCAGCTGTAGCACTTCTCAGGCAAAGCAGAAGCCATCATCACAGCACTTAGCCCCACCCTCACGTTCCCTGAACTTGTGCAATTGACAACCTTCACAGTACAAGTTAGCAGCCCCGGGGAGAGCATATGAAATGAAGAGAACATTCCATGAATGAATGGAGAGGACGTTAGTCTAAAGAGATGACAGGATTGAAGGGATAGGCAGAAGAATCATTGTAAGATAAAGCACTGCTCACAACCTCCCACACACTGGCCATTAAGATATGATAACCAGATGTTAAGTGAGGAAGATGACACAGAAATGACTGAGAAAATGAATGTGGAAAAATTATAAGAAGCCATCTATGAGAAAGCAGCTTACTAGATGAGAGAGGAAACAAATGTCTCCAGGGTCTCATGTGGTGCTGGCAGGACTGACATGAGATGGCTAGGATGATGACTACTTTACATCAGTCTCATTGGGCTAAATGATGCTCAGAAAACAAGGCATATTTAGAGTAGAATAGCATCTGAACCAACAGAATAAATAAGGGAACTCAGCAGTGTTGTGGACATCCTGTCCTAAGCTATGGAGGGCCCAAACAGAATAAAAGTGTGGTGGAGGAGTCAGCACATGATCTTCTTTTATCAATATGTTTTTATTTAGATTAGAAACATGTTTGCTTCACATGTCAATCACAGATCCCTCTCCCACCCCTCCTCCCTTAACCCTCAACCAGCCCCCCCCAACACCCACCCAATCACCACACCATTACCCAGGGAGGATGAGGCCCTCCATGGGGGATCTCCAGATTCTGCCATTTCATCCAGGGCAGTACCTAGGCCCTACCCCATATGTGCAGGCTGAGAGAGGTTCCCTCCTTGTGAAATGGGCTCACAAAGTGCATTCATATGTCATAGTAAACACTGATCTACTGCCCAAGGTCCCAGGGATTGCCAAGGTCTCCTCACTAACACTGCCTTCAGGGGGTCTGGATCACTCCCCTGCTGACCTCTTAGCCAACAGTCTTGGGTCTAAGAGCTCCTCCTTGTCAGGACAGCTGTCTTTGTGGGTTTCACCAGCAAGGTCTTGACCCCTTTGCTCATCATTTCTCATCACTGGGTTCCAGGAGTTCAGTTCAGTGTTTAGCTGTGTGTATCTGCCTCTGCTTCCATGAGTCACTGGATGAAGATTCTAGGATGGCATATAAGGTAGTCCTCAATGTCATCATCAGGAGGGGCTATTAAGGTAGTCACTCCACTATTGCTTAGTTTGCCAGTTGGTGTTACCCTTGTAGGTCTCTGGAAATCTCACTAGTGTCAGCTCTCTCCTCAGACCTATAATGACTCCATCTATTATGGTATCTCTCATCCTGCTCTCCTCTATTCTTACCCCTACTCAACCTTCCTGCTCTCCCATGTCTTCCTCTCCCCTCCTCTTCTCACCCTCTCTTTTTCCTGGTTCGCTCTCCCCTCCCCCCATGTGCCCAATCTGTTCAGGAGATCTTGCCTCATTTCACTTCTCAAGGGTATCAGAAAATCTCTCTTGGGAACCTCCCTGTTTCCCAGACTCACTGACAATGGGATTGTAGGTTGACACTCCCCTGATCTATGTCTAAAATCCATATATGCGTGAGTACATATGATGTTTCTCTTTTTGTGATAGGGTTATCTCACTCAGGATGGTTTCTTCTAAGTGTCATCCATTTGCCTGCAAATTTGAAGATTCCATTGTTTTGTTTTCAAAGACTAGTACTCCACTCTTTCTCTATCCACTCTTCAGTTGAGGGGCATTTAGGTTACTTCCAGGATCTAGCTATTACAAATAATGCTGCTATGAACATATTTGGATCAGACACCCTTGTTGTATGATTGAGCATCTTTTGGGTATTTGCCTAAGAGTGGAATTGCTTGGTCTTGTGGTAGACTGAGTCCCATTTTCCTGAGGAATCTCCATACTGATTTCCAAAGTGGCTGTACAAGTTTTCACTCCCACCATCAATGGAGGAGTGCACCCCTTTCTCCACATCCTCTCCAGCATAAGCTGTCATTAGTGTATTTGATTTTAGCCATTCTGACAGCAGCAAGATATCTCAGACTTGTTTTGATTTGAATTTCCCGGATGGCTGGGAATGTTGAACACTTGCTTAAGTGTATTTCAGGCATTTTAGACTACTCTATCGAGAATTCTCTATTTAGTTCTGTAGCCCACTTTTTTAGTTGGATCCTTTGGTGTTTTGGAGACTTGCTTCTTGAGTTCTTTGTAAATTTTAGAGATCAGACCTCTGTCAGATGTGGGGTTAGTGAATATCTTTTCCCTTTCTGTGGGCTGCCTTTTTGTCTTGTTGAATGTGTCCTTTGCTTTACAGAAGCTTCTCAATTTCAGGAGGTCCCATTTATTAATTGTCGATTTCAGTGTCTGTGATACTGTTGATTTTCTCAAAGAACCAACTCTTTGTTACATTGATTCTTTGTGTTGTTTTCCTAGTAGAACACAAATTTATTGATTTCAGCCCTCAATTTAATTATTTCCTGGCGTCTGCTCCTCTGGGGTGAGTTTGCATCCTTTTTTTCTAGAGTTTTCAGTTGTTCTGTTATTTCTCTAGTGTGACTATTCTCCAGTTTCTTCATGTGGTCACTTAGTGCTATGAACTTTCCATTAAGCACTGTTTTCAAAGTGTCCCATACACACACACACACACACACACACACACCACATGGGGCGGGAGGGACAGATACATTTCTCAACTAACAATGGTATTATAACCCAATAAATTCAAAGTAAGTAAAACATAAAATCAAAATGCATCAACTATACCAAATTTAGCAAACATCCAGCATAGCAATATGGGACATTTATGGTTACCAGTTGTTTCTCCTCTTGCTCACATATTTTGCTGGACCTCCAGCTTTGATGCCACTGCCTAGCATCGCAAAAAAAATGCCACAGACATCTCATTGGGTTCATCCCAGGATAATATAAGGAAGCTAAAAACCAGAAGAACAGCTTCTCATGAGTGTGTCTTGCTTAAAAAGTTTGTGACTGGAGCCTCCAGAAGTCAAAAGTTGAATGCATGTGTGCAAACACACATGTACATATAAACAAAGAGAGAAAGGGGCCATGTATGAGCACATGATTGGGTGGATGGATGGATGGATGGATGGATGGATGGATGGATGGATGGATGGATGGATGGATAAACAGATATCTGAAGAACCCCCCCCCACTCACATAGCCAAATTGAAAGGGTTGGCGCTTGAACTCCACACTTCCTCTTCAAGACTGACTCAGTTCCACAAAGAAAATTAACACCTCCATTCAGAGCAAAAGAAACCACGGGGATGCTTCTGACTCATCCACTACGCACTGACTTTATCGTGAGAAGAGCACAGGCATTTAGTCACCAAGGTCAATTTGCGGAATACAGGACCTGACTTCCTAGAACCTGTGAACAGGCAAGAGCCCCACAGCAAGAGATCTGGGGATGTTCTTTTTGATGAATCACCTTGTAGACCTGCCTCTCCCACTCCATCTTTTCCTGGCGCTAACTGCAGCGAATGACGTCAGTTTGGGAGGTAATGGTGCAGCACTGGAGGGGTGCCATCAGATGCTGCTGGGGAGGGAGGATGTTTGTCTGGCAGTAGCCACCTTTCATCTGCAGCATCTTGCAGTGTTTTATGACAGATCATTAATTAGGCTTCTGAAGGCTTGGGGCAGACACAGGCATCGCAGAGGAGCTTACGTAGGTGCCTACGTAAGAAGAAATGTTCACGGACCAATTAACTGTGCATATGTAGTTACTATCTTCTTTCATACAAGATCTCAAAGCAGTTTCCCAAGACAAGTAGTGGAGCTAATTGCTTGGTTCCTGGAAGGACTAGTGCCTGTCGAGAATATCGGAAAGCCTAGCCACAAATTATTTCTTGATGAGTGCCCAGACTGAGGCCTCGAGCGATGGGGAGCCAACTGTAGGATTACCAAGTACATGGCAGCACAGTCTCTGGGGTGGCCAATGATAGAATTATATAGAACTTCTGACACCATCTAGGGCTGCTGTGTGGATGCATGTTTCAGCAATGAAGAGACATGGTTTAAGATTCATCGAAAGCTTAACTCCATTCCAGACCAGAGTCAGTATAGGAAAGGATGTAAAAATGTATGGAGGACATTCGTTTAATCTGAAAATCCTGAAATATAAAACACTTGGGAATCCAAAACCTCTTGATCACCTATATGATTCCCAGTAAGTGGAGAATTCCACATTTGACCTCATGTAACTAATTTCAGTCAAAACCAGGGCACATAAAAATATTCTATAAGTTAATATCAAGTTATATGGAAGGCACATAGGAAATATACATTAATTTCATGTTTAAACCTGGGTCCCATCCCTAAGGTGTCATATTATATATAGACAGATAGTTCAAGATGCAAAACACTAACACCTATATTCATTCCAACCCTCAAAATTTCAAGTAAAAGACACTTGACATATACTCATTAATCATTTTCAGGTCAATGGAACATCTAAATACCTAATATACCTAAATAAATTTGAGACATGTGGGGATGCACACAGGCTATAATTTTATTTTTTCTTTCGATTTTTATAAAAATGGCTGCAAGGAAATTTGAAATATCATGAAATTTTTACATATTTGTGTATCCATGTCTTTACTTGTCCTTCTCCAAACCAGGACTTCAAAAAAGCTCGTGCACTCAATTATTTTCCAAATAACCTCTGATGCTGTGCTGTCTGCACCCCTTCAGACAATTGTTTTTAAGCAGTACCTCATTGTTAAACAGGCCATTTCACCTCCCACACAGTAGACAGACTCAACAGCATATGGTCAGGAGTAAAAGGTGGGCAATTCTCTAGAGAGATTGCACCTAGGCAGGCAAGAACACCAGAAGACAAATGAGGCTCTAAAGCTGGTGTGACCTCATCACCCAAGACTGTTAAGTGAACAAAACCTGAGCAGGGGAAACACAGGTTGCTGTACAATTCCAAGTTTAATTTGTCTTTTCCACAGTGGTGAAAAACTCCCACCTTGTACACAATCATGTAGGAAACCTATGAGAGTCTATCGGATCAGATTCTTGGATTCTGCCATATTTAAATAGCTAAGAGCAAGGTGCTATGTGAAGCTAGGAATACAAGCCCTCTTCCTATTGAATAATTTAACAATTTTTGAGTACTTGGTAAGATACCACACTTGAAAGCCTCACATGTGAATAGCTTTCAACAAAGAACAACCAAAAATCACTCAGAATTACTCTGAACCTTTTCTACCTATCTGGTTTGGTTTATATAGGAAATGTATGCTGGGCTGGAGAGATGGCTCAGAGGTTAAGAGCAACTGCTGCTCTTCCAGAGGACCTGAGTTCAATTTCCAGCAACCACATGATGGCTCACAACCATCTATAATGAGATCAGATACCCTCTTCTGGCATCCAAGTAGAACAGTGCATACATGATAAATAAATCTTTTTTAAAAAAAGAAATCTATGCTATTTGTTCTGGAAAATATACTTTTTTTTCAGGGAGTGTGTGTGTGTGTGTGTGTGTGTGTGTGTGTTATTTTTAAATCTTTCCCTTACTATTGAAAGGTGGTATAGGGGCTAGAAAGATGGCTAAGAGAGTAAAAGCATTTCTTGCTCCTGAAGAGGGCTGTGATTTTGTTCTCAGCAACCACATGGTGGTGGTGACTGCAGTTCTGACCTCTTTGGGCACCAGGCATGCACAGGGTGTAAATACATGCATGCAGTTTGTGCTGGATAGTTTTATGTCACCTTGACACAAGTTCATAGAGAAAGAGGGAACCTCCAGGCGGTGGTAGAGCATGCCTTTAATCCCAACACTCGGGAGGCAGAGACAGGCAGATCTCTGTGAGTTGGAGACCAGCCTGGCCTATAAGAGCTAGCTCCAGGGCAGGCTCCAAAGCCACAGAGAAACACTGTCTCAAAAAACCAAAAGAAAAAAAAAAGAGGTAACCTACATTGAAAATCATACACACACACACACACACACACACACACACACACACACACACACACCAGATTGGCCTTGGGAAAGTCTATGGTGCATTTTCTTAGTGACTGACATGATGTAGTTGGTACCGAGGCTGATGGTCCTGATTGCTATAAGAAAGCAGGATTAAGCAAGCCCTAAGGAGCAAGTCAGTAAACAGTGTTCCTCCATGGCCTTTGCTTAAGTTTCTGCCTCCAGATTCCTTCCTTGAATTCCTGCTCTGAGTTCCCTGGATGTTGGAGTGTAAGCTTAAGAAGAAATAAACCCTTTCCTACCGAAGTTGATTTTGGTCATGGTGTTTTATCACAGCAATAGAAGCCCAAACTAAGACATGGACAAAATACTCAAGCCCATAAAATACAGCAAATAAATCTTGAAATGTTTTTAAAGGGTGGTGTATTTCCTTGGGATTTCATGGCCTTTAATACCTTGTGGTATCAAAAATGCCCTCCCCAAAGCCTTCCACATTTTGTTCATCTCCATTTTCATCTTTGCCTTTATCCCCTAGAGTATATCTTCAACAATAATTAAATGAAGTCCCAGGACTCATCTACCAAATAGTAAAACACCCTTTCATTCTAGTTTGCTTTCTACTGATGTTATAAACACCATGGCCAAAAACAACTTGGGGAGGAAAGGGTTTGTTTGGCTTACAGATCCTATGGTTTAAGATCACAGTTCATTGTTGAGGGGAAATTGAGGCAGGGACCATGGAGGAAAGCTACTTCCTGGCTTATTTCCTGTGACTGGATAATTTTTCTTTCTTATACAGTGCTGGACTAGCTGACCAGGGGAAAGCATAGTGGACAGACCTAAAGTAAGAAACCACCGTGGCTGAAGAAATTTTCTAATACTGATGTCTGAGTTACATTAGACTCTTTGAAGTCCTTCAAAAGAATGGCTTGAAAGTCACATATTCTGGCACACTCCTGCAATTCCAGCATTAGGGAAGTGAAGGCAAGAGGACCAGGAGTTCAAGGTCATCTTTAGCTATAATGTGAGTTCAACATTTTCCCTCTCCTCTTCGCATCCTTTCTTTATGATTCTCTTTTCAAGTTCTAAACTAGATTATCATTACATTCAGCTACCTGTTCAATATAAGCTGCCTAAAAAATAACTATAGAATAGTCTATCCAATATAATAATAATATATATTATATACATACATAATATAATGTATATGTAATTATATATGCATATGTATATAATATATATACACACTATTCTGATGCACAATGGGAATTTTTTCAGAACAAAGCATTAATTGGATGATGAAAGAAGTCATGATAAATTTAAAAAGAGGTTATGCAGGTATGTTTTTCAGCTATAATAGAATAACAGAACTCAGAAACCAAAGAAAATATGAGGAATATGCAAATATGTGGCTATTAAACAACTCACAGCAGAATAACCAATGGATCAAATGAAAAAAACTCAAAGATTCAGATTAAATAATTTGAGATAGATGAAAGCATAAGTACTACAATCCAAAACTAGTGGGGAACAGCCAATGGAGTGCCTAAGGAAAAGTCTATGGCCCTAAAAGAAAGTATATGATTGAAAAGAAAGATCTTCCAAATTGATAACCTAACTTCGAAGTATAGAGAATAGTAATAAACTAAGTTCAAAAGCAAGAATGTTACTCGGTGTTTGTTTCTCAGGTTAGAGTAGACAGAGTGATTAGACAATAAGAAATTTAAATCACCTAAGCAGAAAATAAGTGAGGAAAGTTATTTCTATTCACAAATGGTATGATCTTGTATGTTAGAAATCCTAAGCAATCTAAAAATTGTGGGGATAAACAAACTCAGTGTGTTCACAGCATAAAAATCAACATAAAAATCAACTGTATGAGCCGGGCGGTGGTGGCACATGCCTTTAATCCCAGCACTCGGGAGGCAGAGGCAGGCAGATCTCTGTGAGTTCGAGGCCGGGCTGGACCAATAGCCTCCAAAACAATACAGAGAAACCCTGTCTTGTAAAAACCAAAAAAAATCAACTGCATGTAAGCTTCCAGAAGATGACAACTAAAAAAAACAAAAAACAAAAAAACAAATCTTAAGAATGCCATATACAAAATAATAAAACATTTTAGAACAGTTTGACAAAAAAATAGTGGGAGAGGAAAATACTTAAAACTATAAAAGACAGATTTTAAAAACTGGGGAACACCCAGTTCAACATAAAGAAACCCACATTTGTAGGTCAGAAGGCCAGCTGTTGCTAACTAAGATGGCAAGCGTCCTAAAACTGATATACTTATTACTACAATGCTACCAAAATGCCCACTGGCTGCTTGGCAGAAATTTACAGAGTGTTCCTAAAACATGGAGATGCAAAAACTCAAAAGAGTTCAGAACCAGTTTTGTATTTATTTCTCACAAGACTAGCAAGACAATTCAAAAAGCAAAGGAGTCTCTTCAACAAGCATGATGGGCACCTCATGTCTAAAGGCAAAGAGGTGGAGTGTGACCATCTGCCCCAAAGCATTCAAAATAAAATGAGCTCAAAGTGGGCCATAGACTTAAATTTAAGAATTCAAATTATAAAACTCTTCAGACAAAGTATAAGAGTGGACCTTTGTGGTCTTGGGTAAACAACAGTTTGTTAGAAGAAAGGGTCCTGAAGCACAAAAAGAAAAACAGATGGATTTAACTCTACCAAAACCAAAAGATTTTGTGCCATGAAGAAAGTTAGGCTTGGTGCCTTGCACCTGCAATCCCAGGAAGCTGAGGCAGGAGGACCGCAGTGATCTTAAAAGCAGTCTACAGAAGAGAGAAATGGAACAGAAGGCAAGGAGAACACGAGAAGAAGGGAAATGGAAATGGGGTCAGGGAACAAAGGGAAGAGGGAGGGAGAAGAATGGGGAAAAGGAAAGAAGAGAGGAAAAGAAAAGGGAAGAAAAACTATGGAAGGGGAGAAAGCATTTGGAGTAGATTTACACTGAGAATACATAATAAAGTCTTAGTCGCCAATAATAAACAAACTGAGACATGAAAACGAGCAAAGAATTTGAACAGGCATGGCTACAAAGAAAACATAAAAACAATCAGTATGTACATTAAAATACTGTCTAAAACAACAAAATTAACAATTAGACAAATGCAGTTCAAAGCTACAAGATACAATCACTTCACACCCATGGGAAAACTATTAGCAAAGACACATAGTGCTACTGGAATTGTCAAAGGCATGGAAAAATTCATAAGTCATACTTATTGCTGGTAAGAATACAGAGTACTGCAGCCACTTTTTAAAAAATGTCCTGGTAATTCATCAAAATAGTAAAGATACCATATGACCCAGAATTCCATTTCTCAGTTAATGCATGCACAAGAAAAAATAAAAATAGGTTTGTATACAAACACACACAGAGAGAAAGAGAGAGAGGCAGAGAGAGACAGACAGACAAAGAGAGAGAGAGAGAGAGAGACAGCGAGAGAGAAAGAGACAGAGAGAGAGAGAGGAGAGAGAGAGAGAACTTATGTGTGAATTACATAAAAAGATTTGTCCAGGATTACAGTTAGAGTTCAGCGACTGAGTGCTTATATAGCATGTGTGAGGCCTGTATTCAACCCTCAGAATTATAAAAAAAATAGAAATATCAATATTTACTCATATCCCAAATCAACTCCAAATGCCTGTCAACCACTGACTGATTCAGTAAAATGTGGTGTGCCTGTACAATGGGATTTCATCCAACAAGAAAAAGAAATGAGTTACAGACGCACAGACTGAAGATGAACTTGAAACACTATGTTAAGTGAAAGAAGTCTGCCAGAAAACACCATGAGGTGCACAAATTCCATGCCAACAAAATCCCCAGAATGGATAACCCATGGAGCAAAACATAAAGTAGTGGTTACCCATGATTCTCACACAGCTGCTGAAGGGATAGCTCACAGCTAAGAAAGCTTGCTGCTCTGGCCGAGGACCCAAGTGACATTCCCATCACTTTACACAGCCTGTAATTATAGTTCCATGGGATCTGACACCCTCTTCTAGTCTCCACAGACACCCGTACACAGAGCATACACACATACAGACGTGAACAAATGCACATAAAAAGAAATAAAAAGTACATGTTTTATTTGGGTTGGGTTGGGTTTTAATTTTCCAAGCAAAAAAAGTGAAATGATCCAGTTGGGGATTTATAAAAATTATTTTTATAGTCACACCTTGGGTGAAGTCAGAAGGTGAGGCAAGATAGCCAAGAAAGAAGTTTTGGGAGTTGTTTGCTTTGTTTGTTTCCTGCAATAATCTAAATTGTTGTGTCCTAGGGGAGTCTCAGTTAGACTCAAACATCTTCACTAACAAAGAAGGGAACAAGAATAGGTGACCGGCCCCTGTTAAGGCAGAGTTGCAAGGCTGTGTCCTTAGTGAGCTGAGCATATATATCTGGGAAGAAAGGTGCAATCGGCTTCCATGCCTGGAACCCTCTTGTTACTTCATTCCAAAAGTCAAAAGCTTTGAATAAGATCCCCAAGACTGGCCTCTGTGTCACTCCAAAGGTTCCTTTCCATGTGGTGGTGTCTCATTTAGTTCAGACAATTCTAAGGGGCACATTGTTCACTCGTTGGGCTTTGAGGACTCTGACAACTTATGTTCTGTGAAAGTTAGAATTTGAAGGGCAGGATATTACAATGGTGGGCTTGGCACAGACGGTAGACACCAGAGAAGAAGAAGTTGGCCATTTCAGAATACCAAATGAGAAAGGGCATGGGGCAGTGTCTTCCAGGCATGGCAATATGCCTTCTGGGGCTATGACTGTAACCTTGACTTAACACGGAAAGAGCTTTCTTTGCTGTCTTCCTGTTATTTCTTGTTTAAAACCTAATTTTCCCATGCATTTGATTGTTGAATAAGACCAACCAATTTGAGTAAAAGCATAAATGACATTCACACTACATGTGTATGTGTGTGTTTGTGTGAGCATGGGTATACCTCTTCATTTTTCTTACACACGCATGCTTGTATGCATACATGGTACATACAGCTGCACATTCATGTCAAGAATACCTGGAGAAGTGCATTGTATCTTCCCCGTACAGGCACTGGTCTTCCTAAATACACTTGATTCCATTTCTTCAAAGACCCCCTCCCTTGTTCTACTTCATTTCCCTATCGCGATCTGCTCTTTGAAAAGCTGAATTCTAACCACTGAAACAAAGAACTCAGCCCAATGTAGTAACAAACAGAGTCAGATTCAACCCTCAGCCATCACCATTTGGTCTAGATCTAGCTGCTTTAACCAAGTATGTAGCCTTGAAAAAGTCCTTTTCACTCTCTGACCCTCAGGTTCCTCATCTGTGTGAATATAGCAATATTGTCATGAGGTTATATGAAGTTCTAGTGAAATAACATGTGAGTACATAAAAGGTTTTAAATAAATAGGAAATATATTTATTACCTCTTTCTTCATAAGTTTTTCAATTTTGTGACATAGAAGTTTAACCTAGATTGAGTATAAAGGAGAATATTGGGGAGAGGGCAGCATATCTCCCAGGCATCTATTTTAGCTACATATGTGATATTTTTACAAATATGCACATGTGTCCACCACCCCAAAATTTTCATTAATTCCTCTAATATTCATTTTCATACCATTTTGGCTGAACTAAGAAGTTGACAATTCCTGGACCAAAAGCCCCCTCCAATCAGCAGTCTAGTTTGGGGTTGATCAACTGGACTGCCCACCAGGGTAGTGTGTCGTTGGTTTTGCGCCATCTGCTGGGCTCTGCCTGAAGTTACATAGTCCATTCTGGAACTGCCAGAGAGCTACAAAACATGACAGTCCTAGCCCTGTTGTGAAAGGAAGAATACTGCAAGGAGTGACCATTGGGATTGTCAGCATCAGGGAGGAGGAAATGCTCCAAAGAGCAACCAGAAAACCCTAACTTTCTTCACCTTGGTTGACTTGATTAAACTTGACATCCACGTTAACTGAATTGGCCCCACATTTCCCAGCACTTCCTTAAACTGGAGTCTACATGCAATAGATTGTTCCCATACTGTTCTTCTTACTCCAATATAACCCTCTTGAGGATAGAACTAATCTTCAGCACAATTTCCTTTTTCTTCCTCTCTGCTGTCTATCTGCCTACACTAACTATCCATATCTACTTCTATTCATCTATACCTATATATGTGCATATATATCATTAAATAATTTATATATTTTGTGCATGCAAAACAAGAATGGAAATGCTTAATAAACAGTTACTACACACTGAATGTGCAAAGGCATCTGTAGTTTCCCCCAAAAGTTGGATTCAGATAAGATTTTATAGTCTCTGAGGTTGTGCAACCTTGAAGTACGTGGTCATCCTCCACTCTCCTTTCTCCCCAATGAAACTTGGTCAATGATGACTTTATGAGGTCACAGATGTATATCTACCTAGAGCTCAACTGACTCAGCAGCCTCTGTAATGAGTATTTTATACCCTGAAGGTGAAAAGGCAAAGAAAGCTTGTGCCTCCTGTCCTGGTTTGAATATGAAGTTGAATGCTTGGTCTCCACATGGTGGCACTGTTTGGGGGGATGTTCTACAAACATGGGAAAACAAGTCTACATGGGGGATGTACTACAAACATGGGAAAACAAGTCTACGTGGAAGAAGGTTGTCTCTGGGATATGACCTTAAAGGTTATACCTGATCTTGATCCTATTCTTCCCCTCTCTACTTCTGGCCACCATGAGGTGAGAAGCCTCACCATAGACTCCTGTCACAATGATGCTCTGGCTCAGAAAACGATGTTCTGGTCCAGAAAAACAGGACCACATGGGCTAAAACCTCCAAATCTGTAAGCCTAAACCCAGTTCTTTCTTTCAACTGTTTCTTTTAGATATTTGGTCACAGTGTTGGTAATAACATCAACACACCTTTCAAGAGGAAGCAAGATTCTCTTAAAGGATGTGGAGAGCAAGACGATAGCAGGAGTGATCCATGTCCTGCTCCACTATATAACTCTACAGCAATTGCAGAGGATCCTAAAGAAATGGAAGAAGAGTTCAAGGAAATGTTTGGCCAATACTGCTACAGTCTATTTGAAAACTTCAGCCTATTGATGTTGCCCTTGGTTGCCTTCCAGATGTTGAAGTCCCTATTGCTTAAGATGACTTGTATTTTAGACATAGGACTTAGAGGATATGAGTTAGATCTGACCTAAAAGCCTCTTTCCTGAGGACTATCTTTCACAGTAGCGAAAGTGCTGTGCAAGCTACCAAGGGATGAAAGCAACAAGTAGTTCTATCTAGCTGTGATGCCTATGAACCACAACAATGACCAGAATGGCAAAATATCCCTAAAGGTTCAATAGCGCAATAGTGGCATGAGTATCTTGGCAGTAGCCAACAGTTGTCTAATTTGACTTAAGGCCAGCTCAACACAAGTAAATCATGTGCTCTCACCCCTCATCAAAGAAGCTAGTCTTTGTGGCTAATAGAGACCATTACAGAAAACCACAACTAGGGTGATTCTCTATCCTGGCTAATGTGAACAATGTTGTAAAAAGCAAGGTGATGTCAGTATCTCCGTGGTGTGTTGAGTCCTTTAGGTGTTTTATAGTACTTTATGGTGTGTAATATACTTTCTTCCTTCTGCCCACATTAAGACTATGTATACATATCCATTTTTTGTCTGAGTGTGTTGATTTTGGTGAAGATGAAGACATGCTGGGGATTATGCATGGGACATGTAGTCATTGATATGCAAAGTCCCACAGATCACCTGGAGGAGGAGATAAAGTAGTGAGTTGTGGGATATTTTATAACATACATGTAGCCTGAATATGGGGGAACACCAATATAACTTGCAATGTCATTTTACCAGGTACATCAAAGTGTTCCAAAAATTTGGAGTATAATCATGCAAGTATGTCTATTCTGCAGAGAACAAGTGATATAGAAAGGGGGGATTCTGAAGTTCAGCTTTCTTATGGATAGAGGAAAGAGATGATAAAATACTAGAATATACAATGCAATGCCATCGCTAGCATAAATGGTTAGTTTAAACCATCTCAGAAACTGTATGAGGGTAAGTAGCACCAATGGGTAAAGCCAATCTAATCTATACATTGCTCAGTAATTGAACTCTCTCCTCATGTTGCATCATGTTTTTTTTCACAGAAAGTGTTTAATAGATAAGAGGTTATCAAAAAGAAACTGGTAAACAAGGTGTAGAATGCATTGGCACTAGCTTGCTCCCCATAGCTTGTTGAGCTTGCTTCACTACTTCCTGCCTCTACTCAGAACCAGCTCTGTATCCCCAGGACTGTGCTGCATTCACTATTCCATGATATTCATTGACTATGTAATGAGGTGTAAGCCAGATTTGCATGAAAACATTAAATGGGATAATATGTAAGTATTTTATAAGCATAAGAAAAAGGTATAGGGAAGGGATCTTGTGAGATAGCTCAGCAGTTAATAGTGCTTGCTGATGCTCTTCCAGAGGCCTCCAGTTTGACTGATTTCCAACACTTCTCAGGAGGCTCACAACCACCTATAACCTTGACTCCAGGAGATCTGACACCCTCGTTGGAATTCTGTGTGTGCACCCACATATGTGTGGCGTACACACACACATACACATAAATTTCAAAACAACAAAGGAAATATTTTTGTTTGGGTTTGTTGTTGCTATTTTTTATTTTGTTTCGCTTTGCTTTGTTTTTTGGTTGATTGGTTGGTTGGTTGTTTAGTCAATCTGACACAATCTAGAGTCATCTGTAGAAACTGTATTTGAGCAATTGTCTCCCTCAGACTGTCCTGTAGATAACTCTGTGGGAGCATTTTTTGTAGAGGGCATGAGGTCCTCATGCTCATAGATAGCACTAGAGAAACTAGGAACATTAATCTCATGAGATTTTCTCTTCAATGGAAGGTGTTTACACCTGCTTTTCCACCCAGAAAGCCGGAATTGGATGTAATTAATAACTTGGTGATCTTTTGCTATCTGTAGAACCAGGCTTTATTCAAATGACACAGATTCCTGAGCATTCCTTCTTAGTGCATAGAACCCATGACTTATGGACGAGGTCATGGGTACTTTGCAAAAGAGATACAATTTGCAGAGGAGTTTCAATATAGCCATTCCCTAAACTTAGCTGGAGTAACTGCCATGAGGAAACTTTTTCCCCAAGTTGTATTTAAATGTGTCAAAAATAAACTGCTCAGGGTCAGACTCCAGAAGTTTGAACCAACACCAGCTAACTAAGTCATGTTGAACTAGATTTCCTTCTTGCCTCACATGGATGGTTTCTCTACTGGCCATAGGATTTGCAGGGACTCCCGCTTTTTTGATTAATGATTGATGTGGGAGGGCTCAGTCTACTATGGGTAATGCCACTCCTGGAGAGGTGATTCTGGATTCTGGAAGCAAACAAACTCAACAGGCTATGAGGATCAAACCAGTATGCAGCTTCCCTCCATGGCTCCTGCCTCTGCTCCTGTCTGAGGTCCTGCCTTGGCTTCTCTCAATGATACCCCATTAGACAGAAGTCCTTGGATTCACTCAATGATGCTCTGTTACACAGAAGCATAAAGTAAAATGAACCTTCCTTCCTCTGATTTGCTTTTTGTTGTGGTATTTTATCATAACAGCATAAACCAGATCAGGACATCTTTTTTTAATGTGAAAAGGAAGAGGTCATCAGTGAAATTTGCTATTGCTACTTTTAGCATATGTTTGCAAAAACGGAATATTTCAATATCCAGAGATCAAACACAACGCGATAATGGGGGAGGCTGCAGTTTCTTTTGGGTGGCACTTAGGGTCTCTTGCACAGACCACGAGAGATTTCACTCAGGGCATCGGGACAGTAACAGAACATTACATAATGGCAGAATTACTAAGCCTTCCTATACCTAAAACACCCATCCCTAAGGCCCTCTTTTCCTTGGAAATAGCTCGGCTCATAACTAAGTCTCTTATTATCTTCCTTTCTCCAAGTCAACTGTGCAAGTTCAGACTCAAGTGTTCCAACACATGCTAGAGTTCCAACACATGCCTTGTATGACTTTCTGTCCTGCTTTGCTCCAACCTACTCAGTACTGACAAGTTAACTGCCTTAATTAACTATAACTTTGGTCTGGGATCATACAACTCCTTCACCAAAACCTGTCACCATTCCCCACTAATTACAGACTTGAATTTAAACTCTCTCAACCATCCCAGGTAGCACTGTTACCTTGCAGTATATTCTCCCATCCTTTCCCTGTCACCATTGGATAGATCCAACCAAAAACCTGCAGGCAAGCTAGCCTGCTCATGCTGGTTCATCTGCAATGTCCTGTAGCACAGAACAGACTGAAGAAGGCTCAAGAGTAAGCCTGAAAGAGCATCCCCATAAAGGCACAGGCACAAATGTAGCATCTGAAATGAAAAATGCAGGGAATGAGATCCAAAAGTGTCCAAAAAACAGTTGATATTTGTATCATCTCCAAATGATGCTATTCCAGGCTGAGCAAAACTGTCAGAACTTGTCCTGGACCTCAGCCAATGTGTCTCCAGAGCCTCTGCCTTGGATACATGGATATGCAAATATATGCAAACTGAAATAAAAAAATATTTATGGGCTAGGAAGTCAGGAAGATTGTTGTACAAATACCAAATCTGTTCACAATCAAGAATATTTAAACATGCACATAGCAGTATCAAATTGGCAAAATTCTGAGTAATTTATCACCCACACTTGTCCCATTTATGACTCACAGGTCAGACGTGCAGACTGACGCAAGTTTCTTGGAGTTAGCTTTACAACCAGTATCAAAAATCTTAAAATTGTTGTACTGTTAGAGTCTTTGGTGATACAAAATAATAAGCTATGAATGTCCATGATTTTCACACCCAGAATGTAACAACAAGGACATTTAGGAGAGATATGTTTAGAAGAATAAGATATTGAGTATCAGTTAAGAATCTCTAAAAGATGAAATGCCTAAATAATTTGAGAAATGCCTGCATGACACCCAAGATGACCATATTGTAGAAGAATGGGATGCCTTAAGAAGACATTGTGACATATTTCCAAGAAGATAAATAAATGTGGAAATATTGCAATGGTATGATATTTCTAATAAAATAAGTATTTCAAAAACCTAAGAATTAAAATAAAAATATGATCAGTGGACTTCTTTGGATGACCAGTTTCAAGTGGGTTTTTAATTCTGTATTCTATATATACTTGCACTTATCAGTACTTTTCAAATTTTCTGCATGAAACACTTTGATAATAAGACAATCACAATAAAAGAACCAAAACTTAGTATAAAATTGCTTCTTTTATGTGGGAAGTAGCTTTGTACATGAGCCTTCTTCCATGTGATGCCATCCAAGCTGTGTTGTATAATTCCAATAAAGAATTGAAAGATGAACTGATCATTAAAACGCTCTCCCTTCCCAAGTGCAAGGAGGGTATAAGTAAGCCTCTAATGACACTAGCAAAGACACTGACCTTTTCGCTTGACCCTCTGTTTTTGGAGAAAAAAACACCTCAGTGACTGCAAAACCGTTTGTGAAAGAAAATAAACCTCTGAAATAAAGGCCTCTTGTCTGGCAGATACAGGCAATCTGCCTTCATCTGACTCACAGCCAATTAAGTGAAAAAGGTAACCAGAGACAGGGGACAAGGCCACCAAAAGAAATGGAGACTGACAATTAAATGAAACAGCTACTAACCTACTTCTCTAAGTCTGGGGGCTATTTATTGTGAGTGGGGTTGATTCAAGATTCAACATTGAATTCAAAATTGGACAATTCAAAACGATGCAAAAATCATGGTATAGATGAAAAATAGCGATGCTATAGAAGTGAAAGACAAACCATGGATGGGTGTGATGTACCTAAGGACAAGCTGCTCCTTGGCTAGACCTGAGTTCTCCCTCAGTATGTGTTTGTTCATTGCACATGACTCCCTGGTCACAGAGACCTCCTGGGTAGAGGATGCTTGTGACCTACACTGACCAAGCTACGGCTTCTCTCTTTTCATCTTCATTCTATCTACCGTTTCAGATGCAGTGAGTCCTTGACAAACGTAGGTTCAATTAATTTCTCATGAAAATGTGAGAAGAGACCAAGAGGATCCTTCCTTTCGGTGTTCTAGTGTCAAAGGTTCCAGCAGAGGTCAGTGTCTCACAACTGATTCAAGGACACAGAATAGCCCCCACTTCCCCACCCTCATCACCCCTAAAGCTTTCCCATCTAATGCTTGGTGCACTGGGATAAGCCCTGTAAACAAAATCCATCTCTTTCTCATGTTGTGGTGCAATTTATTAAACCTCTCCAAGCTTCATATTCTGTCTACAACAAGTGGTCATAGAATGATGGAAAGACTTATGGACAATATTACGTGATAGAACCTAGTCATCTCTGGTGCTAAGTGCATGCCAGTTAGTGCCACCTCCTTGCTTTCCCCTTCTTTGTTAATCTCTCTCCATCTCATAGTGAGAGGTAAGACAGTTTCCCCAGCAAGAGTTTCTCCTGATTGGTTTAAGTTCATGGTTAATTAGAAGTTACCAATATTCAATCCTTTCTGCAAAACTGCTTCTAAAAAGGAGATAACGATAGGGACAAAGAGATGGCTCAGCAGGTAAAGGTGCTTGCCTCCAAGCCTGAGGACCAGAGTTCAATCCCCAGGACTCACATGGCAGAGAGGACTAACTCCTGTAAGTTGTCCTTTTACCACAAGGGAGCTATGACACACACACACACACACACACACACACACACACACACACCAATAAAATACATTAAAAATGTTTTTAAAAAGTCAATTCCTGAAAAATAATTAAAGAAAATGATGAAAGATTACAGCAGGACCTAAGCAAGTGAAGGTGGAAAATAGGTGCATTGAAAATTAAATCAATAACATCACCCAGTGTTAGTTTTCAAAGCACCAAAATTAAGCAAAAATAGATTCCATGTTGTAGACAATTGGCCCACACACTGAAGTTTAACAATGATGGAAAGTAAGTTTGAATACCAAAATCCTAAAAGACCTAAGGAATAAGTTTGGGGAACCCTGAAACTTGCTCCAGATCCCCTCATACAAACCCCACAGAAGCAGCAGCCCAGTTAGAGCCATGAAAGAAGATGTTGGACTCAAGTCTTCCTCCTACTACCAAAATTGTAGGGCATTAATAGCAGGTTGCCTTATCCCTGGAAGCCTCACTCCTCCCACCAGTAAATGAGAGTACCAATGCATTACTGATGCAAATTCAGAATAACGACTGGCAATATCCATCCTTGGAAACTGGGATAGGGCTTCTCTATGAATTATAGTATGTAACATGTAAAGAGAAACACTTCATATCTGGCCATAAGTTTCCTCAGCTAAGGCAGGCCAGTGGAGAATTGGAAGATAACCCCCTGGACACTTCCACAGATTCCTCTGCTCTTAGGAGGAGCCTAGCCTGGTGAAGTTAGTGTCACAGCCACAGTATAACACTGGAAAGCAATAGAACCATATTAAAATAATCTGTGAGAGGAAGAGATTTCACCAGAGACTGATTGAAAGGCAATACTCTGCCAAGACCACTAAAAAACAAAATGTGGCTTCCTGTTTCCTCCTCAAGAAAGGAGAAGGTGACCAAGCAGGTACCATCTCCAGGTGCTTCCTTCCAACGGGTCACATATCTCTTAGAAATGCCAATTTGAGAGATGTAACTGTGGAGGAGTTGGAGCCCCAGGGATTAAATTTCAGCTGAAATGCACATGGTTAGGGAGGGAAGGGGAGGAAATGAGCTCTTGACCCAGGGAATGAAAAGTCTTCTGAGAAATGCTTCTAGGTCTGATATGGAGAGTATCGGATGCCACTGGCCATTCACAGCTCTCATCACATTGTAAGGTAGCAGGAGATCACACCTGACTGGCAGTCCTGGCTGAGGGCTGGGAGAGAAGAGAGACACCTGTCCTAGCCTGTCTCACACACACATACACATGCACACACACACATTCCTAGACCTGGGAACTTTTTTTCACCACAAAGACATGTTTTATGACTGTATTTTTATGATGCAACAATCTCACATTCTTTTGAGAGGAAGTAGGAGCTAAGTGGGCTAGGAGATGTGACACCTGGGTCCTGCCAGTCTGGTCCCATTGGAGCTCAGATGACCCACTCAGTCTGCCACAAGGGCCAGACATCTGACCTGCCAGCCACCTGCTTGTTATAAGGGCAACAGATAAAGTTTGTAAGAAGAGGAATCTGGTTCCTCGGCCTCTCTGAGCCCCCTGTGTTTACAGATGTTAAAAAGCTCAACACGGCATTCTCCCACAACACTCAAGGAATTTCTTTATGAAGCATGGAGAACCATACACATGTGACATTAATAGCCCCACCAGTAATAATTCATTCACATTCAGACACCTGAGGGAGAACAGGGTGTGTGTGTGTGTGTGTGTGTGTGTGTGTGTGTGTGTGTGTGTGTACCTGAAGATGTTTTTGCTTAGGGCAGGAAGGTCTGAAAAAAAATACAGTACAGTCACCATCATTCCCAAATGCCTGCATTCCCTGGAGGCAAAAGTGTGAACTGTGATGATTTAGAAGGCTCAGAGGAGAACTAGTCCTGCAGGTCCTGGGCAAAGAGCAGGAAGGACCAGGGAGCAGTGTAGAGCTAGACGAGCCCTGCCCTTGCTCTGATGTCCTATGGGTGTAGAGCTGATGGTAAGCCCTCTTCTCAGTCACAAGACCAGTACTCAGTACACTTCCCACCACGTTTCTTCCAATTCCAAGAGGGATACATGGGAGGGAAACTTCCTGACATCAGAGAGACGGATGCTCAGAAACCCTCCCCAGACTCTAACAGCAGGAAATTCTGAAGGAAAGGTAAAAGTAGGGGAGGGGAAAGAGAAGAGTGTGTCAGGCTGTCAGGTTCTGTGGAAGAAGCAGACAAACCCAAAGGCTATATTCCTCAGCCAACACCGACAAGATGCTGCCCTCTCCAAATTCAGCAGACAGCAACAGATTTATTGCCTGGACAGATTTGACAAAGATGCTCTGGGAACAGGACCAGTGGGCATAAGCTGGAGTAAGGAACAGCCTAGAAGACAGACAGGAGCATTCAACCTCAGCTAGTTAACTCTTCCATCCAAGGCTGAAAACCAAAGAGTTCCTCTCTAAG
Source organism: Mesocricetus auratus (assembly GCF_017639785.1). Classification (NCBI taxonomy): domain Eukaryota; kingdom Metazoa; phylum Chordata; class Mammalia; order Rodentia; family Cricetidae; genus Mesocricetus; species Mesocricetus auratus. The sequence continues at coordinate 51,921,838 of NW_024429180.1, read as the reverse complement.
AAACAGGTGAGTCCAAGGAAAGGTTACAAAGAAAAGCCCCAGATGCTCATGTTTGGTCCCTAACACATGATGCAGATTTCCTGAGCATTCTGCATATACTGAGGTCCAGCCAGCCACACACAGCCTCTAGTCAGCCTTTGTAGTACCTGAGCTTTGAGAGAGTTCTATGACCTAAGAGATAGTATCACCACTAAGGAAAACTAAACACCTTTAACATAACATATATGATAAGGCATGGGACTTGATTCAGATCTGTGCAATAAGAATGGAATATTGTTCAAGAAAGAAGAGTCAGAAAGAGGTCTTGGAAATTTGAAAATATACTAGTAGAATTATTTAAACCAAAAGAATTAGAACAGAAAGCTAAGTCTCACATCAATAAAACAGGAAGAATAAACTCAAGGTGAGGGGCTAAGACAGTCAATGTAAGACATTAAAAAGACAGAGAAGGAATTCTAGAAAAGTAAACAAAATGAGAGGATTAAATTATCACAGTTGGAAAAAGAAGAAATCTTCTTTTAAAAGGAAATATTCTCCCCCCCCCAAAAGTACCTGTTGTAAAACCTCTTAATATCAGATAGAGGAACCTCTAAAATTCTGGCAGAAGTAGAAGCCAAAAGGCCAGGTGGTTCATCAAAATAGGGTCTCTTATTCTGCTAACACAAGTTTTTGGTGCAAGGAAATATGATGAGTTTGGGTCATTTGTGAAGACCATTTTGTAAGCTCTTCTTCTCAGGACCCTGTTAAGAAGAATGGGAGAAGGAGAATAAAAATAAAGAGATGGGGGGGGGCAACAAGATGATGGCTCAGCGGGTAAAGATGTTTGCTGCCAAACCTAACGACCTGAGTTTGTCCACAGGACCCACATGGCAGAGCAGAGGGCTCCAGAGAATTGTCCTCTGCCCTTTGTATGCCATGGCACATGCAGGTAAGCACACACATACACCCACATATATATACACACACATACAAATCATAATAAAGTTGTTAAAAGTAAAGGGTGGAAGACAGGAAGCCATGTGTTCAGGCTCCCTGTAGTGAGCAAGGCTCTGCAGAGAGCATCATTCAGGCATTATCACCCTAGTCTCCATGGTAACCCTGTATCCCAGTTATGACTTTTAAACCTGGAGATATCAACTCTCAAAGCAATGGGGTTACTTTCCCTGAGGTCATATTAAAGTCCCCAAGGTCACACTGCTGTGCTGTTTGCTCCTTCATCTACTCTACCTGGCATACATGAAGTGGCCGCAGAGAGATTTCCTGCTGACAGCCTTGACAGAGGAAGAGCCTCTGTGGATCTGACGAGAATGATAAAAAGGCTTGGGCTTTCTTCTTTTCTTTTGTACTGAAAAGCTTCGTGGAGGTTGTGACACTTGAGTTACAGAAACGTTGAGGGGAGGGTCAGGGAGGTGGTTCAGCAGGTAAAGGGGCTTGCAGCTCAAACCTGTGTGCAATTCTGAGATCCACATAAAGGAGAAAAGAGAGAACCAAGTCCACAAAGTAGTCCTCTGACCTTCACACATGCTCCATGAGTCACATACACTCACACACTGACACTCACATACACACACTCACATACACACACACTCACACACAAACTCACCACACACTCACTCATACACACACCACTCACACACATACTCACCACACACACACACTCACTCATACACACACACTCACTCATACACACCACACACACTCACTCATACACACACCACTCACACACATACTCACCACACACACACTCACTCATACACACCACACACACTCACTCACACACTCACATGCACACACTCACATTGTCATACACACTCGCACTCGCACTCACACTCACCACACACACACACTACAAATCAATCAGTAGTAGTAACAAAATTTTTAAATTAATGTCAAGGGGTTTAAGACTTATTTTTCCAGAGTCCTCTTAAAATGTTATTTTGATAGTTCTTATTTTACAAATGACAAAGCTAGGCTATGGGCAGCCCTTGAGCCCAAGTCTCCAGCTACCACATTCTCCCTCCCTCCATCTCACTAGGTACCTCAAAAACACCTGCTGTACTTAATTGCGCTGGAACATGAAGATGGCTTCTGTCATTGCTCGGGTCGAGAAAGAGAAAGGGCCCAGAACAACACTGACTGCAGAAAGAAATCACTAGAAGTATAGCATGGTTCCAGAAAATCCATGGGCAACGGGAGATGGGGAAGGGGAGGGCAAAGGTTGTAGTCAGCTGTCTTACCCATGCTGGCATGAAATTTTAAGCTGAGGGAGGGAACGACAAGGCAAAACATTCCAGGCAGAGTGAGCAGAGCAGAGAGAACAAAAGTCCGCGCCAGACAATCCTCCCATTTAAACCTGATCTGCCAAATCAGGGCTCCTTCTCTCCAGTTCCAATTAACAGCCACCCTCCCAGACCCAGACATGCTGAATCACCCTCCAGTGCCACAGTGCTGCCTCATAAAGCTTTGTGCTCATCTAATCCTCTCACAGCCTGGGGTGGCATTAGTGTCACAGTAGCAAACTCACTCCAATTCGGAGCTTTATTATTTCAAGTCAGCAGCCTTGCCGAAAGAATCATAGACCATCTGTTAACCCTTTCTGATCTCAACTCGCACAGCTGGCTGAGGGAAGTCAGACCTCTTATGAACAAAGTGCCTGTGGATGCATTTCCCTGAAGCCTAAGACATGATGTGAGAACAGGGATCTGCAGAGGACACCATGTGGGCTCCCAAACACGAGGATGCTCAAGTTGCTCATATATGCTGAATAATATTTCCATATCATCCCTGCACATCTTCCCATGTGCCTGAAGCTGTCTCCAGAGAATGTGTAACACCTCATACAATGAAAATGCAACAGCAGTAGTGTAGCCAGCAGGCTGTACTGTTCAGGAAATAGATATCGGCAAGAAGAAAGTCAGCACATCCTCAGTCAGGAATAATTTCTCTCCTCAAGAACTTTGCAGTCCTGGTTGGTTTCAGCCACAGAGGTAGAACAGGAAGGCAGAACAAGCAGACTAGCCAGTCACTCACCCAACAGAGACTACCGGGAATGTGGTCAATGCACTCTGGCAAGTGTTGGTATCTGAAACCCTAGCTCTGCACTAGGGAGATGTGAGGCCCTGAGCTTGGATCCTCAGTATCCACCTTCATGTGCCCATAATCCTAGTGCTACCAGGGGTAGAACAGGTGTGGAAATAGGATACAGGAAAATTACTATGACATGCTGGTTGTCAGCCTAAGTAAAATATGACAAGTTCCAGGTCCTGTTACAGATCCTGACTCAAAGGAATAAGGTGGGGGATGAGATACCCAGCGTACAAGCCATAGTCAAACTTCTTCTCCTACATCTTGAGACTTCCTACACTTGGGGACTAGGCAAATGGGCAAGTGTGTGCGGCCTTTGTGTCCATGGATAAGTAGTCACATGCATTGTGTCTTTGCTTCCTTTGCTTCAGTGCTGTCATTTGTTTTTGTTCCTTGTGCAACAAGTTCTTGGGAAAGAAGAAGAACTTGTTGACTACTGGATAAACCTCCTTGATCAGAATATGACACAGCCTAAGGGGTCTTTGATGAACCCAGAGTTCTTTGTAATTGAATTATTTTAATGGCACTCAACCCTGGCAACTTGTGCGTGTCGGGGGGCCGAGAGCACTTAGAAAAAGGAATTGAGAAAAGCTATTCCCAAGTGTCATCATCTCCATAATGTTCCTGAAGACAGTAGATTTTGCCAAGTGTACGACTTTAGTGGAGAAATGCAGGGTGAGTGCTCCAAGGGAAACATGAATGAATGTCTACTTGTCCCTGCAGTTACTCACAGGAACATGGGTGGCAAAAGCACAGCAGCCCCACTGAAAAGCCCAGCAAGGGCTGTGACTCATGATCACTGCATCCCCAAAGCTCCCTGCACAACCCACAGTCAACCCCAGCAGGGTCTCCTTCCCTCACAGTCCATTGCTTGCTTTTACAACATTAGGGAATCTGTGGGATACTCTTGTAACTTCCCCAGCTTCCTGAACCTTGTACATTTTGTTGACTTCCTTAGTCTTATGAGCATCCTCCCTATAGGATGGAATGTATCAATCTAGAGGAAACAGCTATGCAGCAATTGTTCAATCTTACAAATGAGTCATGGTGGCAGTACAAGCATGGCCCACATACACTACCTGAATGCAATGTGTAGCAACAAGGAAACTAATCCCTCAGGCTCCACCATTCAGGTGATGGTGCAACTTAGTAAAGAAAGCCATACTGCATGTGCGTGGAATGTTGGGGGAGAGGTTAAAAAGAAAGGACTCTCCTTTATCTCTTACTTACTCCACAGAAGATCTTCTTTCTACCAAAAGCAAGAACAAAAAAATAAAAAATAAATAAAACCTCTCCCACTGAGATGTCACAGAGTGCAGAGCAAATTAAAGAAAAGTCTCTCCTGAGTCACTGGCACGGTAGCAGATATTTGATAAGACAGGGGAAGAACTGGATGGCCCTGGGCCCAGGATTGTACCTGCAGAGCTAAGCACTGGGCTTTAGCTTGACTGCCAGTAAGAGCTAACTCAAACTGACACCATGCAGAGTGTAAGCACATAGCTGTCTCATCTGCTCCTCCCTGTTACCGCATAGGTGTAATTCTATTCTTATATCTGTTTCTGAGATGAAGACATGCAGAGATTCAAATGTCTGAGGTCGTGAATGTTGTACAACGCAGACTCAAACTCAAGCCCACATGGCCTGATTTTAAAGCTGTAATTTTAATTATCTCTGCACTTGAAGTGTGAAATTTAAACAACTGCATACCACATGGCTCTTTAAATAAGAACTTCAGTCAAGTGGGAGAGAGAGATGGCTCAGAGGCTAAGAGTACAGAGGATTAGTGTTTGGCTCCCAGGACAACCGCCTCTAACTCCAGCTTCAGGAAATTCAGCACCCTCTTCTGGCCTCTGTAGACACTGCACTCACCCACACAGACCCCACCCCCATACACATGACTTAAAATAATTTTTAAATCCTAATTAAAACAAACATCCTGAGTAAGACCCAGAATATCTATGATAGGCTCTACAAAAAGCAAAAGAGGATTCAGTAGAACCTGAGAATGAAGACGATGATACAAGGCCGGGGCACACCTGTTTTCTTTATCACCCTTCAGGTTTCTTTATTCTCTTGCGTGAGAGAGCAGAACCATATTACATTGTTTGTGGCTGTATGTATAGCTCTCTTTGCTAAGCTAACTGCATATTTAATGCTAATTCAGCCATTCCCAGTAAACCCTTTTATGATGTTACCTTAAAATCATAAAGAATTACAGGTATAATGAGTTACAGAGTGTTTCAGGGCTCTCCACTGTGCTTACAGGAACTTGGTACCAGAAGCTCAAATAATAAAACAGGTTCTGAAGAACTCATTAAAAATGCACAAGGTAATGTCAGTCCACCTTCTGCTCAAGCTGTCCTAGAGAAAACAGAAACAAAGCCTTGAGAACCAGGTAAAGTTTTAAATCCAAGGTTGGTTAGCATGTGACAGGAATACGTGCTCCAAAATTCCAGGGCTTGTTCATCCCTTCTGGCCCAACAGAAGGAGTGTGTGTTGTTCATACTCTGGAGAGCAGGGGAGATAAGTAAAGTCCAGGGCCACCTGACAAGGTGCCAGAGTTGTGAATGAAATGTAGGCACGTGAATACTGATGACCAGGATGATATTCTCAAGGGTCAGTGGCAACTAGCCTGACTATGAAGTACTCTCAGGGGGCAGTCTTCTAGGCACATGCATATTTTTATGGGTTTGTCTCTAGGTCTACTGTGTTATCACTATGAAAACCTCCTAAGTCAGATCCTTCTCTGAATTCCCACAAGTTACCAGAACATTATGAAAATCTGGTTTTTTTTCTAAGTACACAACTGACAAGGAAATCTTTGATCATATACAAAAACTAAAAACAATTGTGATGATATCTTTCTTGCACAAATAAAGCCTATCTGGGGGGGGGGTGCAGAGAATGGAGCTTGATACTAGCTAACCATAGAAGTCTGGAGGTCTGTACAGACAGACAGGAAGTGACATAGCTAGGTAGAAACAGGATATAAGCAGAGAGAAACAGGAAATCACTCTCTGATAAAACCCTTAGGAGGTGAGATATGCTGTGGCTTGCTCCTTCTCTCTGATCTCTCAGCATTTCCCTCTATATCGACTCTAACTTTTTATTATCAAAACCAATTAAGAACCAAAACGATAATGGTTCTTTTGTGACCTTCAAGAATTTCTACAACTTCCTAGAAGACCCAATGCACAGAGAGAGGAAAGGAGCTGCTGGTCTCTGAATAACATTAGGGTCCCCTTGTCAACTGTCCACTATGGAAAGAAAGTGAAAGTAGGCGGATTTTCACTGGAGTCAGGTTCCTGGAATAACTTAATAGTAAAGACCTCCTAAACCAGACCTGATACCTTCCCCTCACTCCCACCACGACAAGGAATCTTAATGCTGATTAATCCCAACAGCTGGATCCTAACAGCTGGAAAACATCCCTCCTATGCAATGGCCCAGCATTTAATGTCTACAACATTCATGCAATATTTAGCATACCATATTGGGTGCAGTGATCACTTTTTGTTTGTTTGTTTTTTGTGGTTTTTTAATTTTTTTCAAAGAAAATGTTTTTTATTACTTTAATTTTAAAAAGCTTGCTTTACATGTCAATCCCAGTTCCCTCTCCCTCCCCACCTCCCACAACTTCCCACCATCCCCCGCAGCCTCCCAACCTATACCTACTTCCTTCCATATAGGGAATACCCAGAGTCTGTCATTTCACTCAGAGCAGGGTCCAGGCACTCCCGTAAGAGTCCAGGCTGAGAGAGCATCCCTCTTTGTGTTATAGAAACACGAAGTTCATTTGTATGCCAGGGATAAATATTGATCTACTGCCCAGGGCCCCATAGGTTGCCCAGGCCTCCTCACTGACTCTCACACTCAGGGGGTCTGAATCAGTCAAATGCTGGCCTCCCAGCTGTCGGTCTGGGGTCCAGGAGCTCCCCCATGTTCAGATCAGCTGGCTCTGCTGGTTTTGCCAGCCCATTCTTTGCCCATTTGCTCATTGCTCCTCTCTCTGTCACTCAGTCCTATGGGTTCAGTTCAGTGTTTAGTTGTGGGTGTTTGCCTCTGCTTCCATCAGTCACTGGATGAAGGTTCTGGGATAGCATATAAGGTAGACATCAAGTTCATTTCAGGAATGGTCATTTAAGGTAGTCTCTCCACTATTGCATAGCTTCCCAGTTGATGTCATCCTTTTAGATTGCTAGAGGTCTCACTGGTGCCAGATCTCTCTTCAAACCTATGACTCCCTCTATTATGGTATTTCTCATCCTGTTCTCTCCCTATTCTGTCCCACACTCAACCTTTCTGTTCCCCCATGACCTACTTTCTCCTCCTCTTCTCCCCCTCTCTTCTTCCCAGCTCCCACCCCCCCACCTCCCACCATGTTCCCAATCTGTTCAGGAGATCTTGCCTCATTCCTCTTCTCTGGGGTACCATGCATATCTCTCTGAGGTTCTTTCTTGTTTCTCAGACTCTCTGTCAGTCGAATTGCAGACTGGAACTATCCTGATCCATGTATAAATCCATATATGAGTATATACCATGTTTGTCTTTTTGTGACTGGGTTATCTCATTCAGGATGGTTTCTTCTAGTGCCATTCAAGATTCCATTGTTTTTTTCCACTGAGTAGTACTCCATTGTGTAAATGTACCACATTTTCTCTATCCACTCTTCAGTTGAGGGGCATCTAGGTTGCTTCCAGGCTCTGAATATTACAAATAATGCGGCTATGAACATAGTGGAACAGTAGTCCTTGTTGTATGAATTTGCATCTTTTGGATATATGCCTAAGAGTGAAATTACTGGATCTTGTGGTGGGATTATTCCCATTTTCCTGAGAAATCTCCATACTGATTTCCAAAGTGGGTGTACAAGTTGGCAATCCCACCAGCAGTGGAGGAGTGTTCCCCCTTTCTCCACATCCTCCCCAGCATAAATTGTCTTCAGTGTTTTTGATTTTAGCCATTCTGACAGGAGTAAGATGGTATCTCAGAGTTGTTTTGATTTGCATTTCCCTGATGGCTAAGGATGTTGAGCATTTTCTTAAGTGTCTTTCAGCCATTTTAGACTACTCTATTGAGAATTCTCTATTTAGTTCTGTACCCCCACTTTTAAATTGGATACTTTGGTGTTTTGGAGACTTGCTTCTTGAGTTCTTTGTAAGTTCTGGAGATCAGCCTTCTGTCAGATGTGGGGTTAGTGAATATCTTTTCCCATTCTGTGGGCTGCCTTTTTGTATTGTTGACTGTGTCCTTTGCCTTACAGAAGCTTCTCAGTTTCAGGAGGTCCCATTTTTTAATTGTCGATCTCAATGTCTGTGCTACTGGTGTTACGTTCAGGAAGCATTTCCTGTACCAATTCATTGAAGAGTATCTCCCTCTTTCTCTTCTAAGAGTTTCAGTGTGGTTGGATTTATGTTGAGGTCTTTGATCCATTTGGATTTAAGTTTTGTGCAAAGCGATAAGCATGGATCTATCTGCAGTCTTCTGCATGCCATTACCCAGTTATGCCAGCATCATTTGTTGAAGATGCTTTCTTTTTTCCATTGTATAATTTTAGCTTCTTTGTCAAAACTCAAGTGTTCATAGGTGTGTGGGTTAAAATCAGGGTTTTCAGTTCAATTCCATTGGTCTACCTGTCTATTTTTGTGCCAATACCAAGCTTTTTTCAGGACTATAGCTCTGTAATAGAGCTTGAAGTCAGGTATGGTGATGCCTCCTGAAGTTTCTTTATTGTATAGGGTTGTTTTGGCTATCCTGGGTCTTTTGTTTTTCTATGTAAAGGTGATTATTATTCTTTCAAGGTCTGTGAAGAGTTGTGCCAGAATTTTAATAGGGATTGGATTGAATCTGTAGATTGCTTTTGGAAAGATTGACATTTTTATTATGTTGATCCTACCAATCCAAGAGCATGGGAGATCTTTCCATTTTCTGGTATCCTCTTTGATTTCTTAATTTAGAGACTCAAAGTTCTTGATATACAGACCTTTCACTTCTTTGGTTAACATTATCCCCAGATATTTGATGCTGTTTATGGCTATTGTAAAGGGTGATGGTTCTCTGATTTCTTTCTCAGTCACTTCATCATCTGTATATAATAGCATCTAGTGAAATGACCATGTGGTATTTCTTTTGCAGTTTGTTTAGAGGATACAGCACTTCTGGCTGGATTGTGACATTCCCTAAACAAGAGAGAACTGACTATGCTCAGAGCATTTACACTGTATAACTACTAGAAGTCAACTGCAGACAATGTAAAGTGTTTAGGAGGGTCACAGAGCTGACACACAGCACAGGTTGCGCAGTGCACAGTAAGGAGATGGGGAAGGGAGTTACACTGAGCAGCATTAAGGTAAAGCTACCTCAGACTGCATCTTCAGAGTACTCACAGTTATAGTCCAGTGCTGACCCATATGACTTAAGGGAGTACAGGTTTTCAAAGTATGACCTGATGATTCTCTGGATATCCTCAGTGTCCGTTGTTATGTCCCCCTTTTCATTTCTGATTTTGTTAATTAGCATGCTCTCTCTCTGTCTTTGGTTAGTTTGGACAAAGGTTTGTCTATCTTGTTGATTTTCTCAAAGAACCAACTCTTTGTTTCATTGATTCTATGCAATGTTTTCCTTGTTTCTACTGGATTGATTTCAGCCCTCAATTTTATTATTTCCTGGTGTCTACTCCTCCTGGGTGAGTTGTGCTATTAATTCTCTAGTGTGACTGTTCTCCAGTTTGGTCATGTGGGCACTTAGAGCTATGAACTTTCTTCTCAGCACTGCTTTCAGAGTGTCCCATAAGTTTGGATGTGTTGTATCTTCATTCTCATTGAATTCCAGGAAGTCTTTACTTTCTTTTTTTATTTGTTTTTTTACCCAGGGATGGTGCAATTGTTCATTGTTCAATTTCCATGAGTTTGTAGAGTTTCTGCAATTTGTGTTATTGTTGAATTCTAATTTTAATGCATGGTGGTCTGATAAGATACAGGGGTTATTCCAATATTTTTGTATCTGTGGAGGTTTGCTATGTTTCCTATTATATGATCAATTTTAGAGAAGGTTCCATGTGGCGCTGAGAAGAAGGTATATCCCTTTGTGTTTGGGTGGAATGTTCTATAGGTGCCTGTTAAACCCAGTTGGGTCAAAACTTCTATTAGTTCTTTTGTTTCTTTGTTAAGTTTCTGTCTGGAGGTCCTGTCTAATGGTGGCCTTTAGTAATGTTTCTTTCACGAATGTGGATGCCTTTGTATTTGGGGCATAGATGTTCAAAATTGAGACTTCATCTTGATGGACTTTTCCTTTGATGAATATGAAGTGTCCTTCTTCATCACTTTTGATTGATTTTAATTTGAAGTCTAATTTATTAGATATTAGGATTGCTATGCCAGCTTGTTTCTTGGGTCCCTTTGATTGGAAAATCTTTTCCCAACCCTTTACTCTGAGGTAAAGTCTGTCTTTGATGTTGAGATGTGTTTCTTATATATAGCAGAAGGATGGGTTCTGTCTTCGTATCCATTCTGCTAGTCTATGTCTTTTTATAGGCAAGTTGAAACCATTGACATTGAGGGATATTAATGACCATTGATTGATGATTCTTGTTTGTGATTGATTTATTGGTAGTGGTGTTATTGTGTATAGGTTTCCTCCCTTTTTCTTTAGGTGTTTGGTAAAGTGGGATTATCTATTGCCTATGTCTTTGTGAGTGTAGTTATCTTCATTGGATCTATGTTTTCCTTCCATCACTTTCTGTAGAGCTGGATTCATGGATATGTATTGTTTAAATCTGGCTTTGTCATGGAATATTTTGTTTTCTCCATCTATGGTAATTGAAAGCTTTTCTAGATATAGTAGTCTGGGCTGGCATCCTTGATCCCTTAGTGTTGGTAGGACATCTGTCCAGGATCTTCTGGCTTTCACAGTTTTCATTGAGAAGTCAGGTGTAATTCGGATAGGTTTGCCTTTATAAGTTACTTGGCCTTTTTCTTTAGCTGCTCTTAATATTTTCTCTTTATTCTGTAGGTTTGATGTTTTAGTTATTATGTGGCTAGGGAACTAATTGTCTGGTCCAGCCTATTTGGTGTTCTGTAAGATTTTTGTATTTTCATAGGCATATCCTTCTTTAGGTTAGGGAAGTTTTCTTCTATGATTTTGTTGAATATGTTTTCTGTACCATTGAGCTGTATTTCTTTGCCTTCTTCTATATCTATTATTCTCAGGTTTGGCTTCTTCACAGTGTCCCATAGTTCCTGGATATTTTGTGTTAGGGATTTGTTGGTTTTGAGATTTTCTTTGGTTTATGACTGTATATCCTCTATTGAGTCTTCAACACCTGAGATTCTCTCTTCTATCTCTTGTATTCTATTGGTGATACTTGTGTGTGTAGTTCCTGATCACTTACCCAGCTTTTCTATTTCTAGCATCCCCTCATTCTGTGTTTTCTTTGTTGTTTCTATTTCAGTTTTCAATCCTTCAACTGTTTGAGTTGTTTCCTTCATTTGTTTGGTTTTTTTTTCTTGGTACTCTTTAGATTCTTTAAGAGATTTGTTTATTTCTTGAATGTTTTGGCTCATCTTTTCCTCCATTTCATGTATTTTTTGTTTGTTTTTTCTTTTATTTCTTTAAGGGATTTCCTCATCTCCTCTTTGAGGGTCTCTATCATCTTCATAAAATTATTTTTAAGGTCTGTCTCTTCTGCTTCATCTATGTTGTGCTTTTCAAGTCTTGCTGGCGTTGGGTCTCTAGATTCTGGTGGAGTCATGTTGGTCTTTCTATTGCTGGGTGAGCTCTTATTCTGTCTTTTTCCCATCTCTTATTCCAGTGGGTGCAGTTGTGGTCTTTCTGTCTCCACTGGTCTTCTTCTTTCCCGAAGCTGAATCTGGGGATACTGGAGGGTGGGATCTAGAAGGACTGACACCTTTCCTGAAGCTAGGGACGCTGGAGGGTGGGGTCTGAAAGGACTGATGCTTTTCCTGTGTGGGTGGGTCCTCTGGATGCCAGGAGTGGGGGGAGGGGGACATGGAAGATTGAGGGAGTGGGTGATGGGCAGCAGGGGGTGGGGGTGTGGTCCTAGAGGGACCCAAGGGATGCCAGAGGGTGGGGTCTGGAAGGACTGATAGCAGTGATCATTTTAATTTTTTTCTTTCTTGTTTTCCTTTCAAAATTCTAGAGGATAGGAAGCTGGCTTGGTGGTACTTGCTGTGTCAGCATGAGCACCTGAGGATGGATCCCCAGCACACACAGATAAAAAAGTGTGTGTCTGTGATTCTACCACTGGGGTTAGGATGGAGACAGATGGATGCCCAGAACTGGATTAGCCAGTCAGTGAGGTCCAAATTCAGTAAAAGACCATGTGTCAAAACATGGTGGAGAGGAGTAGAGGAAGACACAGGATGTTGACCTCTGACCTCCAAATGGGTATGCATATGCACTCACATGTTCATGTATGCACACATATACTACACACAAAAATAAATAGGACCAAAGAGATGGTTTAGTGCATAAGGCGCTTGCTATGAAAGCATGGAGAGTAGAATTCAGATCCCAGAACCCACACGAAAGTAAAGGCATAGCAGCTGCCTATGAGTTCAGCATTTGGGAGACAGAGACAGGGACCCTCCACTCCAGAGCAAGCTGGCTAGCTGGACTAGCTAGAGTTGGTGGGCTCTGGGTTCAGCAAGAGGCCCCTGCCTCAGTTAGTAAAATGGAGAGTGATCAAGGCAAGGACAATGTAAACTTCAGACCTCCACACACACAAGTGCAAGCACACCCCCACACATATGCATGCATATCACACATGTACACATACAAGAATAAAAATAATTAGTAATTAATAAAAGAGGAACAGATGCATATATCCAGTTCCAAAGCAGCTGAGAGTAAGCAAGTATCCAGATGTTCCACTACATTGGTTGGGTGATTGTCCAGTGATGAAAACTGCACAACTATCCACAGATGGGATTTGTCTAGAGATAGGAATTTAGTGACATCATAATAGCCTGTAATGAAGAGTTAGGCTCAGATTAGAGGAAAGCAAAATTAAAGCACATTTGTGAAGAGACATCAATTCCCCTACTTGATCCCCTACATCATCATTTTGCTTGTGCCCTACTCAACTAAGTGTGCTTTCATATTGGGAAGAATGTGACCAGGAAAACAGAGCAGAAGGAATCAGTTACCAATGAGCCTTGCTTCTTTTTCATAGTGCCAGTATTATCATAGGATATACCTATTTGTCTATGTGGTTCCCTGTCCCAACTGTAAACACACTGACAGGCAGAAGCATTCACTGAAGCCCTGTCTGTTTCTCCTGAATGCCTGTATGACTGTCCTACTTTCATTTCTTGTATGATAAAATATCCTGACATAAAGCACCTTCAGAGATAGAAGGTTTATTTGGCTTACAGTTCCATGTTACAGTTCATCATTGAGGGGAAGTCAGGGCATGTACCTAAAGCATCATACCCACAGTCAAGAGCAGAGAGAGAATAAATGCATGGACCCTCTCTTTCTATTCTACATGAAATTGCCTCTGATTGAGGAATTCGCAGCCAAAGCAACATAGCAGGAACCATGGATGATGTCACTTGCTCTGAAACAAACAGGCAGCTTTCTTTCACAGTTCAGGATCACCTGCATAGGGGATGGTGTCACCCACAGTGAATAAGGCCTTTCCATGTCAATTATTAATCAAGATAATCCCCCACAGACATGCCCACAGGTCAGTCTGACCTAGGCAATTCTTCAAATGAAATTCTCTTCCTGGATAATTTTAAGTCGTATCATTCAGTTAAAGCTAATCAAGACAATTACTTATAATTTACACATGTTATATGTAAAATAAGTAGTTTTCACTTTATCTTGCCCTATTTTATTTCACAAAAAATGGTGAATATTGTCTCTCTATAAAAGTCATGCCTTTTGTACCACTCCAAATTCTCCTATAATTTACCATGGATGCAAGGAACATCTGACCAAGAAAATCCTTTTATTTACAAATCTTCTGTCCATATTTTACTTAACAAGTTTTCTTTGCTTTTAAGAATGGTTTTCTGATTCATGCAGTATCTAACTGCCTGTCCTTACCACAAAAGGGCCTCTGATGGGTCTTGTTTTTCAACATCTTGTTTTTGTAAATTGTCAACTGGTTTTTCATTCTACCATTCACCTACTGGCAAGAAATTGTGCCCAAGAGCTCTGCCCTTTTAACATAGTATGGCTTGGTAGAATAAGGATCCAGTTACCCCTAAACACTGACCATTTAAGTGGCATGATAATGATCATTCTTTGTTATCCTATTGTACAGGTAATATACAATTAAACTCTACAATGATTGCTAGAGCAATGAGACAGCAAAAGGTGACTGGGAGTACAAATTGGAAAGGAAGAAGTCATACGTTCCCTATTTGCAGATGATATGATAGTATACATAAGCGACCCCAAAAATTCTCCTACAGCTGACAGACACCTTCAATGATGTAGCAGGATACAAGATTAATGCAAAAAGAAATCAGTAGCCCTTCAATATACAGATGACAAATGGGCTGAGAAAGAAATCATAGAAACATTACTCTTCACAATAGTCACAAACAACATAAAATATCTTGGGGTAACTCTAACCAAACAAGTGAAAGATGTGTATGACAAGAACTGTAAGTCTTTGAAGAATGAAATTGTAGAAGATAATAGAAAATGGAAAGATCCCCCATGCTCATGGATAGGTAGGATTAACATAGTAAAATGCAATCTTACTAAAAGCAATCACAGATTCAATGCATTACCCAGCAAAATTCTTCACAGACCTTGAAAGAACAAATTTCATATGGAAAAAGAAAACACCAGAATAGCCAGAACAACCCTGTGCAATAAAGGAACATCTGGAGGCATCACCATGCCTGGCTTCAAGCTCTACTATAGAGCTATAGTAATGAAAACAGTTTGGTATTGGCATAAAACAGACATGCAGGCCAAAAGAATCAAATAGAAGATATCAACCCTGATATCAACCCACATAACTACAAACACTTGATTTTTGACAAAAAAGCTCAAAATATAAAATGGAAAAAAGAAAGCATCTTAAACAAATGATGCTGGTATAACTGGATGCAGATAGATCCTTATCTATCGACATGCACAAAACTCACGTCCAAATGAATCAAAGACCTCAGCATAAATCTGTCCACACTGAACTATATGGAAGAGAAAGTTGGAAGTACCCTTGAATGCATTCGAACAGGAGACCACTTCCTAAACATGTAATACCAGTAGCACAGATACTGAGAACAACAATGAATAAGTGGAACCTCCTGAAACTGAGAAGCTTCTGTAAAGCAAAGAACACGGTCAATAAATGGCAGCCTACAGAATAGGAAAAGATCTTCACCAACCCCACATCTGACAGAGGGCTGATCTCCAAAATATACAAAGAACTCAAGAAACTAGGCACCAAACTACCAAATAATCTAATTAAAAAGTGGGATACAGACTTCAGCAGAACAATCTCAAATGGATGAAAGACACATAAGGAAATGCTCAACATCCTTAGTCATCAGGGAACTGCAAATCAAAACAACTCTGAGATACCATCTTACACTGATCAGAATAGCTGAGATCAAAAACACTGATGACATCTTATGCTGGAGAGGATGTGGAGTAAGAGAAACACTCCTCCGTTGCTGGTGGGAGTGCAAACTTGTACAGCCACTGAGGAAACCAGTATGGTGATTTCTCAGAAAAGAAGGAATCAATCTACCTCAAGACCTAGAAATACCATTTTTGGGCATATACCCAAGGCACAGTCACACCAAAAGGATGCTTGCTCAACTTTGCCCATAGCAGCATTATTCATAATAGCCAGAACTTGAAAATTACCTCGATGCCTCTCAATTGAAGAATGGATAAAGAAAATGTGGTGCACATGTATGAACATCTGATCTTTGACAAAGAAGCTAAAAATATTCAATGGAATAAAGAAAGCATCTTCAACAAATGGTGCTGACATAACTGGAGGCTGGCATGTAGAAGAATGAGGATCAATCCATGTTTATCACCATGCACAAAACTTAAGTCCAAATGGATCAAAGACTTCAACATAAATCCAGCCACACTGAACCTCTTAGAAGAGGAAGTGGGAGGTACCCTTGAACGAATTGGTACAGGAGATCACTTCCTGAACATAACACCAGTAGCACAGACAGTGAGATCAACAATTAATATATTGGACCTCCTGAAACTGAGAAGCTTCTGTAAGGCAAAGGACACAGTCAGCAAGACAAAAAGGCAGCCCACAGAATGGGAAAAAAATATTCACTAACCCCACATCTGACAGAGGGTTGATCTCCAAAATTTACAAAGAACTCAAGAAGCAAGTCTCCAAAACACCAAAGGATCCAATTAAAAAGTGGGCTGCAGAACTAAATAGAGAATTGGAGTCTAAAATGGCTGAGAGGCACTTGAGAAAGTGCTCAACATCCTTAGCCATCCGGGAAATGCAAATCAAAACAACTCTCAGATACCATCTCACTCCTGTCAGAATGGCTAAAATCAAAAACACCAATGACAATTTATGCTGGAGAGGATGTGATGAAAGGGGAACACTCCTCCATTGCTGGTGGGAGTGCCAACTGGTTCAGCCACTTTGGAAATCAGTATGGAGATTCCTCAGAAAAATGGGAATAAACCTACCACAAGACCCAGCAACTCCACTTTTAGGCATATATCCAAAAGATGCCCATTCATACAACAAGGATGTCTGTTCCACTATGTTCATAGCAGCATTATTTGTAATAGCCAAAACTTGGAAGCAACCTAGATGCCCCTCAACTGAAGAGCGGATAGAGAAAATGTGGTACATTTACACAATGGAGTATTACTCAGCAGAAAAAAAAATGGAATCCTGAGATTCGCAGACAAATGGATGACACTAGAAGAAACCATCCTGAGTGAGGTAACACAATCACAAAAAGAGAAACATGGCATATACTCTCTCATATATGGATTTTAGACATAGATCTGGGGAGTGCCAGCCTACAATCCCATGGCCAGAGAGTCTGGGAAACAGAACCTTCATTCAGTGGCTGATGGAAGAAGAGGCAGACTCCCATGGCTAAGTACTAAGCTGAACTCAAGAAAGCCAATAACAGAGAGGGAGGACTGATGACCAAAGGGATTAAGACTGGGCTGGTTTAACCCCCAGAAACAGCTGACCTGACAAGGGTTAACTCTTGAATCCCAGGCATCAGCCTGGGAATCCAGCATGAGACTGATCAAGACCCCCTGAATCTGGGTGTCAGTGAGGAGGCCTAGGTAATCTATTGAGCCTTGGGCAGTAGATCAGTATTCATCCCGAGTATACACATGGACTTTGGACTCCCTTCCAACAATGTGAGATGCACTCTCACCCTGAACTCTTGGGGGAGGGTCTGGGCCCTGCCTGGATGAAATGACAGACTGTGGACACCCCCATGGAGGGCCTCACCCTCCCTGGAGAAATGAGGGGATATTGGGGGGGGGGTTGGGAGGAGGGCACGGAAGGAGGAGAGGGAAACGGAGAGGGACCTGGAACTGACTTGTGAAGTAACCTGGTTTCTAATCTAAATTTAAACTTAACAATAAATAATAAAAAATAAAAAATAACTTTAAAAAAAGAAAGAAAATGTGCTGCATTTATACAATGGAGTGGTAAGAAACAATGACATTTTTTAAAATAATAATTTTATTTAACTTTTTACACATGTTTCTCCCAGTTCCCTCTCCCTCCCCTCCTCCCCCTGACCTGCAAGCCCCCCAACCCCTCACCCCACTCCATCCCTGGTCTGCTCCCCAGGGAGGGTAAGGCCTTCCATGAGGGATTTTCAGAGTCTGTCATATCATCCCGGGCAGGGCCTAGGACCTCCCCCATGTGTCCAAGCTGAAAGAGCATCCCTCCATGTGGGATGCTCCATGGGCTCCCGAGTCCATTTGATGCCAGGAATAAATACCGATCTATTCTCCAAGGTCCCATAGATTGCCGAGGCTTCCTCCGTGACACCAGGTTGGAAGGGGGGAGTATCAGGATCAGTCCCATGCTGGCCTCTCATTCATCAGTAAATTTGCAGGCAAATGAACAGAAATAGAAAAAAACATCCTGAGTGAGGTAACCCAGATCCAGAAAGACAAATAGTATGTACTCACTTATAAGTGAATACTAGACATAAAGCAAAGTGTAACCAGCCTACAATCCACAACCCCAGAGAAACTAGATACCTCTTCCAGAAAAGATGGAAGCAGATGCAGAGATCTATAACTAACCTGATAGAGGAGTGATAATATGAACAAAGGAGTCAAAATCTTGATAGGGAAACCCATAGAATCAACTGACCAGAGCTAGTGGGAGATCACTGACTCTGCACTGTCAACTAGGGAACTGGCACAGGACTGAACTAGGACCCCTGGATACAGATGACAGTGGAGTGGCTTAGAAAGTATATGAAGCCACTGGCAGTGGGACCAAGATCTAACTATAATACATATACTGACATTGTGGAGTCCATTCTCTGTAGAGAGGTACCTTGCTCAGCCTAGACATGATTGGGGCACGTTGAGTCCTGCCTCAACGAGGTGATAGGACAGACTTGGTTGATATCCTAGGCGAGGCTTGAGCCTCTCTGAGAAACAGATGGGAGGTGGGATAGTGGTAAGGAGAGGAGAGTGGGAGGAGAGGAGGGAAGGGGAACTGGGATTGGAATGTAAAAAAATAATAAAAAATGTAGACTGCTGCAAATGCAATGGCATGAAGTGAGAGACCAACATGTCAGCTACATAAAGAGAGCATGGCAAGAGCTGCATCCTACAAGACTGTGTAGTACAGGGTAATTTACTGCTGTGGGCTGGGAAAATTTAGCATGGGCATGAAATGACAACGTAAAGGGCAAATAACATTTCATCGAACTAAGGAAACATCATGAATAACTGCTGTAGAGAGGAAATGAGCTATTAAAACCCAAGGATTTCTGGAGCACAGATGAGAGAAGCAGCTGGAAAGATTGGTGTGAGTGAAAGATTGCTAGAGATGTGCTAACAAGTACAGTACACACAAGCCACACCACTACTTGAGCTTTAGGAGAATTACTCATCAGCTGTGCCAGCTGCATTTCCAAAATCCAACAGGCCCTTGTGACTAAGGCTGCCATGCTGGTTGTCACAGGAACACCCAGCAGAGGGGTTTTTATAACAGGTTGAGCTGTTATAGGTTTATTATTTGTTTATGGTATTTTGTTTTATTTTCTTAGTAAATTCTGTTTATTCACTATTTCACACATCTAAACTAATGTCTTTTGGTCCCTTCCACCATGCCTACCCTTCCTATGTCTCTCCTACCCTTATCAATGCCCTCTCCTCCCCCTACTACATATTTCATTCCCCTATTTACAAATTTAGGTTTTGTGATGTCCCACAGAATTTATTTAGGACCATATGACCCTGGTGGACTTAGTGGGCAAAGAACTTGGCACCATGCCTTCCTGTCTCCCAGAATCTGTTGGTCGCCAGGATATCAGCAATGTGTAGTTGGCCTCATGAATCCATTTTTCTCTTTACCTAAGTGTTAAGAGACCTGGCCTCTGAAGAGTCAGTGCTACTATGCTCTACATCACCGCTCTGTCCTGCTTACATGGTCTTATCCAGCCCCTCTCCCTATCATGGGGCTCCTACGTTCCTTCCAGCCTTCTTCCTCGGTGTTCTGTGAGCTTTAGAGAGGTACTATAGAAACGTCTTGTCTAGAGCCGAGTGATGAGCCCTCAGGTGATGAGACAGGCAAGTAGGAAACAAGAATCATCAACTGAATAAAAGAACAGTCATTGAGAAATGTGTGAGCCTATTATCTAAGAGATACTTTGAAAAAGACAGGAACTAGACATGTGCCATTTCAGGAGTTGGAAGGGAAGTCCTTCAAATAATTTTTCTGATCTTTTTCCCCTTTTAGCATGAAATGGCTTCACACTAACCCATAGTTATCACGTTTCCAGATTTAAGTGGACTTGATTCAGCCAAGCAGTCTTTTTTTTGTGGAGTTTTGACTTTCTAGGACATGCTAGATACTCTGAACTTAAATGCACCCTGGCTTCTGAGTAGGAATTTTGTCTTTAAATTCTGTTTTGTTCTCCTACACAGAGAAGCTAAGTCCAACAATGTAGAAACCTGTCCCCTTTCTCGTCTCCCTTAAATATAAAGGCAGCATCTTGTATAGTGGGACACTATGGAATGTTGTCTTATTCAGTGGGACAGACATTATGGAATAGTGCCAAGGTATCAGTGAGGCTGTGGTGTTATTCTAAATTTCAATGATCAGCTGAAGAAGTAAAGAAATTACTGAGACTTTACGTTGGCATCTGCTGGATTAGAAAGCTGGTTGAATGACCTTGCTGCTTCCTAAAAGTAATGATTGATCTGAAAACATGAAAACTGAGTTAGCATCACCTCTGCAGAACTGCACTGTTGTTTATATCAACTCAACCATCCACTGCCTGAGAATCAAAGGAAATGATTTCTATAAATGTTTGGCAGCAAGCATAAGTAGGACTGAACTGTTTGAAAAGTCGAACAACTTTTAAACATCTCATGCTTTATCCTAGACCAACTATGTCATATCCACACTGATGGTTGAGATTGCTATTTACTTAGCAAGCATCAAAGACATGACACTGAACTCTGCTGGTGGGTCACATTAAATACTAGTGGCTTGCAGGGATGGAAGATGCCCATTTTATCTGGAGATGATTCTTGATAAAGCAGGAGAAAGTGGCAAAGTTCTTAAGTGTTGACCTCTGAAGTTCACAGCACTTTAGTATCAAGTGTTGCAAAATGGGGACTTCATAGCATATCTGCCTGCTGCAGCCAGAGGTTCACAGTCAACTCAAGAAGCATTGGTGTGGTTCAGCTATGAGCTTAAAGTCACATAAAAACTGTGACACTTTTACTTTATTTAAAAAAAAGAAACCTACAAGAACACTATGGGTTGTTAGATCTGTGTATTTAGAAGGCATTTTCTGAAAACGAAAGAGGTTGACCTGCTCCTTAAAGGGAAATGACCACCAATATTTGTTATGAATGACTTTCCATATGTGATTTTTTAAAATAAAACCAACCAGTCATTGAAAGTTGCTTATCACTCAATTAACTAATGTAGCTCAAATAGTCACTGGAAGAAAGTTACAAAAGCTTGCATGAATCAAGTTGTATTTGTAATGTACAATAGGCCAAGTAAATTTCAATTTTGTGGTGTACAAAATTCACTGATGTGGTTTAGTGTTCCCTATTGTCCTAGTCATTCAGAACTATATTGCTGAGCTTTGGTGATGCTTCAAAGGAGACTAACCTTTCTTTCTCTTAAAAGATTGTTAAAATACTTCCTTTTCCAACTGCAAACCAGTATGAGGCTTTTATCAAATGTACTTCAACACAAACACGATGTTGCAAGGGCAGATAAGATAAAGCCAGTTGTCTATTAAGTGATGACAAAATGTTGCAAAACAGAGTTGTCACTCTACTTATTAGATATAACACTCTATAAAGTCACTCTTTTTATTAAAATATGTTCTTCATTGGCCTAGACATATCCCCCAGAGACAGCAAGTGCTCTTAACCATTGTTCATCTCTCCAACCCCAGGACAATGTACCACCCTCATCTGCAGCCTCGGGATGAGGGAGCCTGAGACAAGGTGAGCTCCTTCCCTAGGTTGTATGCCTAGAAACTTCCAAGCAATACTGCATTTGTGGAGGAAAAAGATATTGAAAGTGATAGTCCAGGAGATCTTCACTCTGGGTTGTGAGAAAATCTAGTGTCTCTGACTCTATTTCCCTCCTCCTCTCCTCTCTCTGTCTCTCCCTCATTCCTTCCCTCTTTGGCTTTCATTCTGAGAAAATGTTGCCTTGCTACAAGACCCTATTAGCCTATGATCCAGTGTTAGCTGATTCACAGTTGGACAAGATGAGACATTTTTGATATACCCATATGGGACTCTGGCAGGCCTCCAAATACACCGCTGAAGGATGTGGATTCTATACAAAAGACACAAAGGGAGTCTTGTACTAATAGCTGCCTTTGACTCTACAGGGTATGTTGAATGTCCAGCACCCTGGTGGGGACATGACCCCGTTGTTTGGATGGATCAGAACTAATTGGAACTCCAAAGCTAAACCATGCTGCTGCAGAAATAAGTGGTTTTCCAGGGAGTCTACTCCAAAGCCTCTGATTATGATTCTCTCTCCAAAAGCTAGCCCCCCAAGGGGCCATTTCTCATGTGGCATTTTCCAGCTCAGGAACCAGCCCCTTCCTAGCTCGGTCACATGACCCTTCTCCCCCATCCCTCAAGGAAACTACTCTTGTAGGCTTTGGCACCTCGGCTGCCTAGTTTGGTGCTCAAAGTCTGGCAAGAATCTCTGTTTTATTGCCTCACTAAAAAATTTGATACTTAGAAAAAACAAATTAAATTTGAGATACCTTATTCAGTTGGGGCAAAGGGGAATTAGCAAAGGACTGCTTCATTAAGCAATCAGATTCTGAATTTTAAAACTTACCTCTTTCAATCCACTTCTCTGAGTCACTAGATGAGTTTCCCAAAGGTCCTGCCTAACCCAATTCTCTGCCACAAGATGAACTGCCTATCAAAATATTCCTACTGGTGAATTCAGCCACTTGCTAAGTTTATAGCCAAGTGTGATGTCTGGCCTCTTTGGAAGCCATACCTTGTTAACAGAGAATGTGCTATGCCTTCCATTCCCTACCTCACAATGCTGAACTATCAGTGTATCAAAAGTTTACTCAGAAAGAATTGTTAGCTAGCTAGGGACCGTCATGGGCACAAGGAACATGGTCCTCTCCTTTGCATCTCTAAGCACTAAGGGTCAACAAAGTAATCAGACAACCAGATCTCCAATCTAGACCATCCCTCAGTTCAAGGGGAGTCTGAGGGGAGGTAAAGGATAAACTAGGAACAAGGGAAGCTCAGCAAAGTGTGGCTGTGGTCATGAAAATGGGCAAATGTCACTTTTCCTGTGCAAGTTACACATTGAAGTAATGAGGGATGTCCTTCTGCATGCTGTGAATATATGTTTCTCTTATTGGCTGATGAAATAAAGCTGTTTCTGCCAATGGACAGGGAGGAGGTACCCAGATAGGAAGTATAGATGGGAATACCAGACTAGGAGGAGACCCCATGTGGCTACCAGGAAGGTAGGACTCCTAGGCATTCTCTGGTAAGTCAAAACCATGTAGAAATACATAGATTTATAGAAATTGGTTAATAATAAAGAGAGAGCTAGACAGTAAGAAGCCTAAGCCATCGGCCAAAAAGTTTATAATTAATATGTCTCTGTGTGTCTATTTGGGACTAAATGGCTGTGGGACTGGGCATGTCAGAAACATTGAAGTGTTCAGGTTATAGTGCACATTGCCTTAAGACTAGTGTGCATACATGGTGAGACCATACTCTCAATCTCCAGTACCAAAATACTCATTATAAAGGTGAAATAAGCCACTGGGAGAGACGGATTCCATGCTTTCTCTTAAATGTTGAATCTAGATTTAAATGTGTACATATATGTACATATGTATGTGTATGTGCATATGTATATGTAGGCCACGAAATAAGAAAGCAGATAATGAGATAGGAGAAAATTATCTTAAGGAAAGGAGAAAAGAAAGGACAACGGAATGTCTGTGACATGAAAACAGAAGAGGAGACAAGCCAAGGGCAGTAATGGAGAAGGACAAATTAGAACCAAATGTGATTACTTCTGGGAAAGGTGGCACATGTCTTCAATCTGGGAGGCAGAGGCAGGAGAATCTCCATGAGTCTGATGCCTGCCTGCTCTTCACAGCAAGTCAGTGCCACAGTAAGACTCTAAACATTCTCTAAAAAAATGGGGGGATCAAAAAAATGAAACCCATTACTTTATATGCTAATTTTAAAGTTAATTTAAATAAATAAATGAAACAATTGTCTGTAGAAAGGAGTGGGAACAGAGGGGATATTGGAAGTAATGAGATTTCTTTGAATGTCTTTTTATATAGTTTTAATTCTAAACCCATATTTAATGTTTACACATTCAAAAATAAAAATCAATTACGTGGGCTAAAGAGATGGCTCAGGGGGTTAAGCATGTCTTTTCAGAGGCCCCAAGTTCTGTTCCTAGCACCCACATAGGAAGACTTAGGTTCCCTCAGAACACCAGCAGTCAATGAAAGAGAACAAGAAACACAGAGACTGTGGGCTGAAGGCCCAGCTGGCCTTGAACTAGTCCTGAACAAAGCTAGTGAGACCCTTTCTAGCAGTCAGTACCCAGGGAAAGTGTTCAGGTCCCTTTCTGAGGATGTAAAACATTGTCACCGGTGGGGTAGGGGGGAGGAACCACTGTCTTGAGAACCGGAAGTTGAATATCTTTGCCCTATTGTGCTGTCCACGTACCTATTGGACCTTGGGCAGGTCATCTCATGTCTGGAATGAGGCTCTTTCATCTTTAAAATGGGTGCATAGAATTCTACAAAAATGCATTTAGGCTTGTGTTTTCTTCCACATATAGACTGCATCATAGGCAACAAAATCAAGCATGGTGGCCTGAACGAGGGTTCTGACATCAGTGTGGATTTCCTTCTGCTATCCTATATGGTATTTGTGAGTGAGGAATTTAATTCATTCCTTTGTCCCCACAGCAAACTACCTAGCAGAGAATAGACATCCAATGAATGATGAGAGTTAAAGGACACAGCTCTGCTCAAGTACATAACTCTGAAGGTGTTACATCAAAATGAAGCCTCTGCAAGTGGAAAACAGCTCAGACTAGAAATGCACTTACAATGTCGGACCTTGTAAACATTAGTCCAGCCTGCCCTACATATGCTCAGAAGACTTCCACCTGCCTGCAGCTAAGCAAAATCAGCTAACATGAGAGCTACTTTAAAATGCAGTGCAAGTATCACATGATATTAATTTATTTACTGTCCTGAACTACAGTAAGTCACAGATTCATTGCATAGAAATATTTTCTTTACCTTTTTCACCTTAAACAGCTATTAGCTGACCTTGCCAAGGCCTTTCATAGTGTGGGAAACTCCAGGCTGAAAGCCCAGCCCTTGAAAAACCTGTTTTGTTGTTTTCTCTTTGAAAAGAACATACTGCCTTTATTTCTCTTTAAGCCAGGAATAAAATGAAAGCTTTATTAAGTCTCCAGCACAGGGACCTAAATGAATTTGGGGTGTACCAAAATCAAATCTCAAGCCCAAGCTACCTTTGTGGTGAGAAGGATAAGATATGAAGTCAGCTGCCTTGTCTCCTCTGTGTCCCAAGCCACGCCCATCTCTGCATTCTGGCTCAGCATTCTCTGCAGGCCTCTGTGTCTTAGACTGTAACATTGGCAACTGTTAACAAAAGCTGGTCTTCAGAACTGTCTTTGGGTTTCTGTAAAGCCAGGATTCCGGGGCCCTGACCCAGGCAAAGTCAAGAGGAAAGTTACCAGCCTGCCTTAGTTCAGTTCACCTAGTATCAACCACACTCTGCCATGCAGCTGATATTAAAGCATTCAGGGAATTCGTACAAAGTCATTTCTCAGGCAAAATGAAAACAGCCAGGTGACTGACCAGCAGTGTACAAGAGCTACAATTAATAATAGCCAAGTCTTCGAGCAGGAAGGTTTGGATGGAGTTCAGTTAATTACCCACAGGTTGAAAGACATTCTCAAAACCTTGTGGGATCCAAATTTAGAATGCCACTTGGCTGAGAGCAAGTGGAATGACATTTTCTTGGATGAAAGCCATAGTTTCTATTCCAGGTTGGACTCAAAGACAGGCAAAAGACGAAGAAAAGGATAGATTGTAGCAGGTAGTATGAAGTGTGGGGGTTGAATAAAAGTTTAGATTGATAGACAGATGGATAGATAGATGAAAGACTAGTGCTATAGTGTATGCCTTAAGTGTCCTTAAAGGCCCTTATGCTAAAGACTTGGTCACCAGCCTACAGCTCTGTTGGGAGGTCACAGATGACACATAATAAACAGATAGATGACAAATTAGATAGATGATATATGATCATGATGACAATAGATAGATGATAGATAGATAGATAGATAGATAGATAGATAGATAGATAGATAGATAGATAATCTTTATTTGAATGCTCCCTGGCCATTCCAGGGTATTTATATTTAATAAAAATGAATAAAACTAGACTTTGAAGCAAACATTTGAAAAAAGGAATTTAGATCAATAAACTGTCATGGGAAAAAGTAAATAAGTAGCATAGAAAGGCAAGCATGGATCCAGGTATCTATGTCTCTATAGTTGTAGATACTGAGATATTAGCTAGATAGAGGGGAGATAAGAATCATTGTATGACCACAGACATTGCTCAGTCCCAGAAATATGGGTTACAATCCTACCAAACTCGGAACAATGGCTTAAGGAGACCACTGACAGTTCTAGATCCAGATATTGGTCATGGCTTTCCTCACCCTGAGAATACAGTTAAGAACACTATATTCCCAAAGGGAGGGGAGAAGTGTCATAATGCCTATAGTGTGTGCCTGGAAAATTCACACAGAAGGGAGCACATACTACATGACTTTTTTTTCAACTGAAGACTACATAAAATTATTATAATAATCTAAGTATTAGTGTTTTAAAATAGGCAAAATACATTGTGCTGGCCACCCAATGAAGCAGACAGACATTTCTATTGCTGTTGTGTTATTTGAGGGTTATTTTTCCCATTGAAGAGACAAAAATTTAAGTCTCAAGAAAAATAAGTACTTTAAATGGAGATACAGCCAGTTAAGGGTAGTTGGAATTAGAACCCAGAACCTCTATGTTAGACAATTTCTTTATTCATTATAGTGTATCCCATGATCCAGAAGGTGACCCTTGGAAACATCTGAGCTGGAAGTCATGCACAGGAGGTGTGCCTGTGTATATTTGCTTGTTTGACTGGGTTTTTTGTTGCTGTTGTTGTTGTTGCTGTTGTTGTTGTTGTTTAATATGTCAGTAATCAGAATCTTGCTATTTCCTTTGCCAGTATTTAAGCTTTTACCAGTTTCTTCTTCAAGTTGAACATTAAGCGCAGTGTTGCAAGTAAGAGGAAAGATAACATGTGCTTTTCTAACTCAGAATCAACTCACATCTTAGGAGCATCTCATATGTCAGGTAAAGCAGATGTTTGCTACCTGATCCCTACAATGGCCTTGAAATGTACATATGGTTCCCCCCATTTTCTAGAGAAGGAAACCGAGATTGAAGAATTGTGACTTACTAAAGGTAACACATATGCCAGTTGCTGTGTACCATTAAATGTCAAGGTCAAATCAATGTACATGGAACACGCTAGAGATGTAGAACAAGAACAGACATATATTCTAAACTGTTTTAGAGTAGATGTGATCAAAGAGGAAAAGATGTAGGCAAAGAGATGTAAACATGGGAAGCAACTAACCAGCAGGAGCTGAGCTCCATGAAGAGAGTTTTGGAGACTTTGAAAACCTTGAAACATAATATTAATGGCAGTTGCTGTGCTTTGTGAGAAAATAGAAGAATGAGAAGCAAAGACATGTCTAGTGCCCTGAAATTCAGTCTGCTGGTGTTGACTTTCACCACTAAGGTTCAAATATTGCCTCCCAAGCCACACAGTAGAAAGCTACCTCCCATCTCCAGATCCATGATCTGTGAATAAAGAATACCAATAAAAAGTTGTAGTGAGGAGGATATAGTAGAATCCAAATGATATAAAAGTAGAGGGGGCAGTCACAAAAAGACAAACACGGTATGTACTCACTCGTATATGGATTTTAGACATGGATCATGGGAGTGTCAGCCTACAATCCCAGTGCCAGTGAGTCTGGGAAACAGGGAGGTTCCCAAAATATACATGCATGATACCCCCAGAGAAGTGGAATAAGGCAAGATCTCCTGAGCAGATCGGGAACATAGGGGGAGAGGAGAGGGAACCAGGAAAAAGAGAGGGTGAGAAGAGGAGGGATGAAGAAGACATGGGGGAGCAGGAAGGTTGAGCTGGGAGAAGCATAGAGGAGACCAGGATGAAAGATACCATAATAGATGGAGTCATTCTAGGTTTGAGGAGAGAGCTGACACTAGTCATTATTTCTAAATATTAGTTTTTATAGTCAACTGGACACAACCTAAAGTCACTAGGAGAGAGGAAACCTTAACTCCAGATCTGATTGGCCTATAACCATGTCTATAAGATGTCCATGCTATGTAAAAACGCTAGCAAGAAGTGAGTCAGTAAGCAGAGTTCGTCCATGCTTTCCTGCTTAATCTCCTGACTGTGTTCAATGATGAACTAAAGTAAGTCTTTCCCCTCCCCAAGTTGCTTTTAGAGTCACAGTGCTTATCACAGCCCCAGAAATAAGTAAATAAACCTTGCATGGGAAGGCAAATACCACATGTTCTTACTTGCATGCAGACTCTAAAGCACAGACTATAGACTGAGAATTGCCTGCAGGTGTGGGGTGGAGGGTATGGAGAGATGTCAATTAAAAAGTACCACGTCTCTTTTAGAAGAGAGGGAAAGATAAGGGCTTGAAAAAATATTCTTCTTGCTTTCTGTAGTTATTCTTTTGTCTGACTTCTTGAGTTTCTCGGTTTAATTCTGTTCCACTTTTATTGTTTATTTCTGAATGCATTCAGAGTAGTGACATTTCCCGTGAGAACAAGGTTGGCATAAATTTGATGTGTGAGATGCCCATTGTTGATTATTTTCTAAATAGTCTATTATTGCAGTCATGATCTCTCTGTTAACCCAAGTATTACTTAAGGTCATTTTTTATTTAAAACTTTTGCTGGTAATTTAATGTATCTCATATTATAGGTCCAGAAACTCCTCCCCTGCTTAAACCCAGTGGGAAAATGTTAAAAGAAACCAAATATGTGAACAGCTGTTGTAAGTCAAATTGAAATACACACACAAACAGGGTGGGGAGTGAGGGCGGGAGGCAGAGCAAGAGATCCATCTTGCAGTCTCGCATCCCTACAAGCGCTTGCTGCTAGCTACACAGCTGCTGCCCTGCAGCAGATCTAGGGAGGCAGCTGAATACTTTTGCAAGGAACTAAGTGGGAACTTTCACAGAAACCCTCATCTGTTCACTCTTGAGACTTGCACAGGTTTTCCACTTGGTTTTCCCCCTTTCCCAAAAGGTGGGTAAGAAGCTGAACACAGATCTGTGTTCTAGCAAACCCTTTCTCAGGTTGCAAGATCTGCCAGCCTGGCTCCTGGGCTTTCAGTGGAAGAGGAAGAGATGGTGTTCAGGGAGAGCAACAGCCATGTTCCACAAGGTAGAGCCTAGATTACCCAGATTCCCAGTGGCCTCTAGAAGCTGTCACTGTATATATTGACATAGATGGAAGGGCATGTAGAGAAGAACCAGAGTCAAGGCCCTAAATTTGGCTAATGCCTGAGTTACATGGGAATTTGCAAAGACTCTTCCATGAGGTGACCCCAATGGCTTTCTGATATCAAAAGTTTCCCCTTGAAATGCTGCCATATCCCTTTCTAAGGAAACAAACAGTCCAGGCAGGATATCATTTTAAATGCGTGAGTTTGTGCCAAGCTCCACTCAAGTCTAAACCAGAGGTCAGCTGGGGACCTTATGCCCCTTTGCGTTAGCTTAATTTCCTTGAATTACTACACTCCACACACTTTACATCAGATCTGAGTTTTGGGGAAGTCCAGAGTTGATTTCCTACCCACATTCATCCCTCGGGATTCTGGGGTGTCACATCCTCACAAGAACCCATCCTACTAGTCAACTCTGAGCACTTGAGAAATCAAAACATCAGGGTAGAGGTTACAACACCAAGAGCATACAACCTGCCATCACACTCAGCATGGCTTTGTCCTTTTCTCTGCCCCTACTTCCCCACCTTCCTCCTGTTCCAAAGACTCTACTCTCTGCTATTCAAATGACCTTTCTCTTTCTGAAACCTAGGCACTAACTCTGAAAGCTTAAATTTCTACTCCAGGTGAGTTTAGAAAGTATTTTCCTAGGAAAGGAACCAGAATGTTCCCTCAGAGGGATTCTGACACCCACTGGGAGGTGGAATCATTAGTTCCTTTTAATTAAAGAAGGAGCACCAGATTCAAGAAACACTCATGAAGCTATTCTGTAGTTAATTTCTACCTGCTGCAAAACACTGTTGTGGAGCTGCAGCAAAGCAAGGTGGTCCTTCCCTTGAGACTCAACTCATGTAAATAGGCTACAGGGAAACAGGAGGTCAAGGACCTAGTGGTCACTTCCTTCTGTGAGCTCCAAGAGAATAAATCTGTCTGGGCTGGAGGGATGGCTCCACAGTTAAGAGCTCTGGTTTCTCTTGCAGAGGACCTGGGTTCAATTCCCAGAACCCACATGACGGCTCACAACCACCTATAACTCAAATTCCAGGGGATCTGGCACCCTCTTCTGGCCTTCTCTAACAACAGGCATGCATGTGGTACACAGACATAACTGTAGGCAAAACATCCCCACAAATAATAAATAATAGTGAGTGTGACTATGAATGTGCTCAGAAGATTCTCAAGTCAGGTTGCACCTGACTGTTCTTGGTCTAATGTGCTTTGGATGCATGCACGGAGAAGCACATCATGTTTTCTTGATGAAAGAATTGTTTATCTTTCCAAACAACATGAGGGTGAGCTTGGAAGTGAGAGAATGAGCTACATCAGAGGCAAGAAGCAGTTACAAAGGGTCAAAGGCAATGGCAGCTCATGGCCTATGACACAGCCTTCCTGGAAAAGGACCAATAGCTAGAATCAATGACATCATGGGTGATGCAATGACCTGAAGTGCTAGAACCTTGGGTTCTTCTATGTTGAGACAGTTTGGATGATATAGTACAGAAATGTGAGAGAATGGTTGTAGGTCAGCAGACAGCATCTCCTTCAGGTCTCTGGGGCAGAAGAAATGGTCTTCACCATAAGTATAATGGAATGACTTTTAATATGATCGTTTGTTTATTCCTTTTTTTCAGTTAGCATACAATAGTGACAGTTTTCATCATAACATTTTATACCCATCATTGTACTTTTGCTCATATTTACCCACCTCCACCTTCTCCTTTAACCTCTTCTCCCTCACTCGTGCTTGTTTCTTTCATGTTTACCTTCTGTGAAACAAATATGACAACATATCACTTTATAGGGAAGAAAAAATGAGATTCAGGGTGGGGTGTAACTTCCCCGAGTCACATGGTGTGGTCTCTGGAGAGACATGACTGGGTTTTTACAGTGGAGCTGCCCCACTCCAGAGCCCCAGACTGTGAGCATCTAACAGGAGAATCTAACCCACTCATGAAATTGTGGGAAGTATATTTCAAAAGAACAAACAATTTGTGCAATACATTTCATAAGCAGGAATATTAATATTGCTTAGTAAAATAAGTAGAAAGCTGGGAGTGTAGCTAACTGGAACAGGGCTTGCCAGCACTGATGGAGTTCTGGGTTTCATATTCAATACTGACAAAAAATATAGATAAATAATTGTACTTACTATGTTACAACAAGACATAGAAGGAAGGCACCAGAGGTAGGAAAGAAAAGGGGCTCAAATCTACTTTTTAATAAAAGAGATATCCAAATTGAGGCTAGAGTAAAGACCATTTCCTCGCTTATAAGTTCACTCAAAACAAAAAGCGTCCTCAACATGTCATGAGAATTTTTCAGGTTCAGACATTCCCATTAGCCCATGGTGTATTCTTACAGGAAGATCTAAGGGCCACAGTGCCTTCAAAGTGGAGCTCTAAACTGTATAAGTTCTAAGTTCTTTGCTTGCCTTCAGCTTCAAGGAATCAGCACCATACCGTGGTTTCCATAGACCACCACAGACAGAGAAGGGTCCACCTGAGAAGAGGACCCTGCAGGGCATAACCCACCTGCTTTTTCCACCTGAGCAATCCTAAGTTTTCAGGCAAGGGCTGCTGTCAAGCTGCCCATCAGATATAACATTCCACCTCACAGGTGGATGCATTTCACTGGGTCGCCAACAAGCTGCAAAGAAATCCCTGTTTCCACGATCAGATATTCTGAAATAGCAGAAGTATTAACAGACTGTTAATTGTTGATGCAGCTCTCATGCAGAATCCAAAGTTAAGTGGGCATCCTGGTGCTGTTCAACCTGAGTCCCAAGTTTGGTATTTAAACTCCAGGATTCTATGCAGCTTGTAATTAAAATCTAGGTTTTCCCCTACTGAACTTAATTATCACTCACTCACTGATGGCAATAATAATACTAATAATAAGTCCTTACGTCAGTACTTTTCAGCTTTTCAAATCACTTTGCCGTGCTTTATCTGCATAGGCAGGCAGCATTTATAAGTAGGACAAGTATTATTATCTCCATGCATGCTAATAATAGCTAATGTTTACATGGTCCTGTGTATTTCCGGATTGCTTTCATACAAACTTTCTCGTTGTACTAGAGGCTGAATTTCTGGGCACAAGAACCAGGTCTTACCTGTCTTACCTGCAGTGTTTAAGTGAAGTAGGGCAAACACAACTCACTTGATATATGCAGATGAAAGTCTAAACTCATTTGATAATATTGCAAATGCCACTGGTTGCATTGAAGAGTGGGAAGTAAATTATTTTTCCCTGGTTTTCAGACAAGAAATTTGAGTAGTGGAAAGTTTAACATGTCCAAAGTCACACAAGGGAGCATTCAGACAAGAAAATGGCAGTTGCTAAGTAACCTCTAACTCTCTTCTTCTTTCCATACTAGTAATTATACCTTCCTTGTGGCAGTGACCACATAACTGACAAGAAACAACCTAAAGGAGGGAGGTTTTATTTTGACTCAGAGTTTAAAGGAAAACAGTCCATCACTGAAGAGAAGGCATGATGATGGGAGCCTGCTTGCTCACATCAGGTACCAGAGACAAATTAAAGAAATACTCAACTGACTTTCTTCTTTTTTTCTTTTTGATTGGTTCATAGCACAAGCTTCTAGAATAGTGCTTCTTAGATTCAGTGTGGGTCTTCCCATTTCAGTCAAACCTCTCTGGAAAACCCTCATAGACATAGTGACTCCAAACCCAGTGAACAGAGAAGATTCACCACCACACCTAGAAATGGTGACAAAAATGAAGATTGGATTCAGGAAGTGGGGCACAAGAGTTTAAAGTTCTGCTTGCAGGTTATATGAAGCCTGCTCATTCAAAGACCACTTGAGCATCCATAGCCAAGATCAATCAGGTGGCTTTCCCACACCCTGAGTTAAATGTAGAAACAATGTGGTCTTCATTCTGACCTGAGTACATGCAAGACATTAACACTCATGAGTTAGTGAACAGGTCCTCAGAGAACATACTTTTCCATGTGATCATAGTAAGAAAGTTCCTGGACATTCACACTTCACAGGGTCATAAAGGGCATCTCACTGCTGCTTGAGGAAGGCCAAGAACTTTAAGGAGGGCAAAAGCTGCATTTCAAGAAAGCAGGTTAGATTCCTGTTGTGTTGTTAAGTTATACTGACTTGCTAAGACCCCTATTGAGTACATCCTAAAGTAGAACAATTCTCATATTGCCCTACTCTAAGAGACACTAGAGTCCCTAATGGTCCAGAAAAATCTCACCTGAGAAACACAGACAAAGTGTGATCCAATCCTGCTCACACTATGCTTAAGGACCAGAAATTCTGATTCCACCCAATAGGAAGCATAACACAACAGGTGATAACCAGGCACTAGACAGGACCACAGGCACTGCCTGAGAACCTTCTCTGGGTGTCCTGCATCTATATCAACCATACTGACTTTGCACCATGTCTCAAGAGACACCATGATAGCAGCAACTGAGACAAGAAAGAGTTTATAGGGTCTTACAGATCTAGGAGGTGAGTCCTTACCAAAAACAATTCCAACAACTAGGGATTAAGCATTCAAATATATGAGTCTATGGGGGAGGGGAGACATTCTCATTCAAATCACCACAGGATGATATGGAAGGATTGGGAGGTGTGGCCTTGTGGGAGGAGGTGTGTCACTGGGGATGGGCTCACCTCTCTCTCTCTCTCTCTCTCTCTCTCTCTCTCTCTCTCTCTCTCTCCCTCCCTCCCTCCCTCCCTCCCTCTTTCCCTCCCTCCCTCCCTCTGCCTATTGCCTACTGATCAGGATGTAAGCTCTCAGCTACTACTTCAGCTCCATGTCTGCCTGACCACCATGTTCCCTGCCATTCTGATCATGGACTCACCCTCTGAAACCGTAAGCCAGACCCCCTACCATGTATTTCTTTTTTTTCAGTTGCCTTGGTCAAAGCATCTCTTTCATAGCAACAGAGCAGTAACTAAGACAGACCCAGAAGCGGCCTGAATGTTAGACCAAATATCTGAATACCCCATGGCTCATGCAAGCTGACATGCACCGCTAATTTTCATGCCAAGGCATCAACCTGTTCAGTTATTAGAACAGAGCACCAACACTCCGGCACACCTGTCACCTGCCACTATGTATTTCTGGTTTCTTAGAGACCCTTTTTCCTGAAGAATGTTCTACAAGCATGGCTTCTTTTTGAACAACAGAAACTTCCCTGTTAAGAGGGAACTATTTGATGCCGAAAAGACAGCATTCAAAGCAGCTGCCTGGGCGCCAGGCTATTCTAACCCTGAGTGCCTTCACACCACCATTGTCTATGTCTAGTTTCAAACTGAATGAAAGCTCTTCTGGTAAGAGCTGGGGGTAGAAGCTTGTAACAAAAAACACACATCCCCTTCTTTATATAACACTCTGGTTGTGAGAGTACTGTTGGTGTCGCTCACTGTTCTGACCAAACAGCTAAGAGAAACAGCTGAAGGGAGAGAGGATTTATTTGGTTAACAGATTCAGAAAGGCACAGCATAGTAGTTCATGTCTAGAAACAGAGAGACATGCTAGCAGTCTCCAGCTCTTTCCTTTTTCCTCATCTGCGACTGTACCCTAAGAGGTGATGCCACGCGTATTCAGGGCAAATCTTCCTTCTTTAGTTGATCCTCTCTGGAAACACTCTTACAGAGACACTCAAAGGTATGCTCTACTAATCTCCTATGACTGACCCTTCGATATAATCAAGCTGACCACCACCATTAATCAGCACATCCTGAAAGTCTTCCACTATAAGATATAATTCAGTGTGTCACTGCTAGATAGAAAACGCAACAAAAACCTCCAAAGACTTTACCACAAGGCAGTTACTGATGAAAATAATGTGGACAGTAACAGCCAGGAAGTCATTGCAATTGTTCACATTGAAGCCACAAAAAGACAAGACCATTTCATCTTAATAGGAAGCTAGTCACTAACATGAAGTTTATCAGGTAGCCATGGATCTTGTAGACACAAAATGGAGAGGCATTATTCCAGATAATACTCTCTGAGCAATGGGTTGTGAAGGAATGCAAGGTAGGTTAGTGTGCTTGGCTGTCCTCAGGCTTCATGGGATAAATAGAATGAGTAAAAGGTTTGCTCTATTCTCTGTAGGAGTTCACAGTTGAGTTCATGCATGCACCCCAGTTATGATTAGACATTTAATAACTACAGTATGAGGCTTGCTAGGAACACAGATGGAGCTGAAGCAGACAGAGAAATATCAATGAAATAAGGAAGTGGATCTTGAGATATACTTTGAAGCAGTGAGAAAAAGAAAATTTAAAGAAGAAAAAAAAGGTCATTTTACAAGACAAACAGACTCTGCCAAGGGTGCAGAGGAGGAAACTTTTCCAGTAAATAAAGATGGTGAAAGATCAGCATAGGATGGAGGCTTTGTGTTAGAGACCAGGCAAGACATGCAGGTTGTCCTCCCCCTGCCAGGAGAGCCTGGCCTTGACTTTGGGGCATTGGGGAGCCATGGAAGGGCTATGTGGGTTCAGACATGAACTTACTTCACGGCTTAGGAGTGTGTTTGAATTGCTACTGTTAACAAAAAATGAGCCAACATTTGTATAAGTGGCCTATAGTACAGCAAACCTTCTTTAGGCTTTAGTAAATTTATTTGCAGCAAGGTGGCCTTTTCCCTTCTGGGCATCTTGAAGTCGAGATTAGCTCAGTCAAGCAGTCTAGTCGTGGTGAGCAATTGCAGAAAATAACACAGCAAGGTAGCTAGGTCCATAGTAATGGTAACAAAGGTGTTTGCGTTCCCTACTGGAAAAAAAGTGCTCTTTTCATGCCCCTCCCAGAAGCAGCAAGTGATCCTGGGAGATGCTAGAGTATATATAAAGTGGAAGACAAACTGAACGTGGGACTGTATGATGCAGTTTCCATGAGACTGTCATATGTGATGGGGTGGGGCTTTGGGCTCTATAAGAAGGCCCAACAAACTAATTATTTTGGTCTGTCATCAGTACTCTCTCTTTGGTGAATGGACATTTATTCATATCTCCCCAGAAAAGTTAACAAAGCAGTTCTAATCAATGTTCTCCAGGGTAACAGACTCAGTGGGTGTGCATGGGGAGAGAAGGAAGTTTTAGAAAATTATCTAAATTTAGAAAATTTAGTTTATTCTGTGTGGGATAGGCAAGCCTGGCAGGTCAGTCCTGTTATTTTGACATTCAGAAGTTGAGCCTGAAGACAGTCCCAAAGCAAAACTCCCTCTTCCTCGGAGAATCTCAATCTTTCCAAGACCTTGACTAATCAGGAAAGGCCCCCTCACATTGTGAAACACAATCTGCTTCATCCAAAGTTTACCCAACAGTTTAACTGTCAATCTTACCTATAGAATATCTTCATGATGACAATAATATTGACCAAGCATCTGGGCACCAATGGTCATTCATAGGGTTGATGTGTAACATTAGCCATCCCAATAAAGAAGCAAGGAGTCTCCATCCTGCTAAATTGCCTTCTCTGGCCTGAGTGTTGGCTTCCTGTTTGCATTGGATGTTAGGATCTTTCTTGAAGAAACATTACAAATTAAATTATTCAGGATGGTGAGATGGCTCAGTGGATAAGGCTGCTAGACATCAAGACTGATGATCCCAGCTCTATCCCTGGACCCTATGGTAGAAGGCAGAAACCATCTCCCATAAATTGTCCTCCAACCTCTACTTGTATGCTGTGGTTCACAAAACAGATGAACAAATAGCACTACTCTACCAATGTGGAGTAGAACCAGACCCTCTGCTTCAATGGAGCCTCTCCCCTATCTTCCTAAAAGTACTTCTTTAAGATTCATGCCAGCTTGCCTTCTGCCATTTGGCAAATCAGTCCCCACATCACCTCTGAGAATCCAACCTGTTAAGGGAAACAGCCTGGCGAGGCACTTCCTATTAAACTCATGCTGTCTTTTGGTTTGATTCAAAGGTTTCTGAGCCAGCTCCCAAGCCTCTGTGAGGCTTATAACTCACTGTGGTTTGACATGTCTGATGTGGGTGGGAGAGGATGACTTTCATTTACTATTAACCAAGCCGCCCTCTGCTACTTACTCTGTTCCATTGTCTTACTTCAACAAACAATGGAGTTAGCAAATTATTTAAAATCAGTGGAGCCTGGAAGCATTTTTAAAGCCATTCTGCCTTATACATGACCTTCTGATGATTTTATTCATCATTTTATTCAGTTTAAACACACACACACACTCCAAACACACAAGACCCAAATAAACTGTACATTGTTCCTCCATAATGGCCATAAGGTAGTTGATCATTCTTGAAGGGTAAGTACTAAAACCAAAAGAGGACAATTGTTTTGCCCTAAATTATTTATGTTGAACAGAAAATAATCAAAGTCAGAAACATTAACCTACAACTCATAAGTCCTCCGTAGTTGAGTAGGAACCACTGATTAAAGACAATGTGCAAAACTTCCTTGTTAAAATGGCACCGAAATTGCCCCAATCTGTCACTGAGAACACACACAGAGTAAGATGAGAACTTGTTATACCAGAACCTAAGGTGTATAGTAATGTGTCATCCAACTGTAAGGTAAGGAGAGCTGAATTCAGAATGCCAAATTAGACCTTGCCTCCTGGCAAAACTGGCCTCCACTACTTGAAAGACAGCTTTCAGAAATAAGTGGGATAAAAGAATCACTGCCTTCCAGGAAAGGGCATGAGTTTCTGTACACTGAGAGAGAGAGAGAGAGAGAGAGAGAGAGAGAGAGAGAGAGAGAGAGAGAGAGAGAGAGAAATCCCAGAATCAGAGTTTCCCACTCTCTACCAGTTCTAGGTAGACACATTAAAACAGGGTGATGTTAGATTCTAGATCCTAGATCCTGGAGGTTCTGCAGTAAAAGAACAGGAAAGGTGTTCTAGTTAGGGGTCAATAAATAGGAGGGCTAGCTGTGTTAGTTAGCAGCCAACAAATTAGAATCGCAAGTCAAGACCATGAACATCCCAGAAAGATTTGCAGCACAAGGAACATCTGAACAACACAGATTATATTCAGCACCACACTGAACTGCAAAATACTTTAGCTGGTAATCTTTACTTTAAGGGCTGGAAAGATATCTCTGTGAAGTGTTTGTCATGCAGCCATGAAGACCCGAGTTTGGATCCCAAGAGTATACATAGAGGCTTGGGTGGGCAAAGCAGCCTGTAATCACAGCTTATGGGAGACAGGAATCTCTGTAAAAAGCCAGCTGCAGTAGGAGAAAGGTGAACTCCAGGTTCAGAGGGAAACCACGCCTCAAAATATAAGGTGGGGAGCAACCAGGGAAAACACCTAAGTCTGTTTCATTGTGTGGACCTCCAGGTGTGTACACACATGTAAAGATGCATAAGCATATGTATGTAAAACATATCACACACAGAGTTAAAATATTCTAGTCATAAAAAACATATGTATTTGATCATCCTTTAAAACACTCTGTAGCATAAATAATAAAGACCCAGAGACAGATACTGGGGAGTTCAAGCATCAAGCTGAAAATCAGAGAAGCAAAGCAGCCACGCCAGTAGATCTTACCTCCACCCAGCTGAAATGGCAATCCTGTCCCCACAAATCCTCAGAGGCAAAAACTCAGAACTGTTGTCTCCTGCCCCTTATATTCCTTTCTTTACCCAGTCATACCCTCCTTTCTCCACCTCCCTAGTGCTGGAATCAAAGGTGTGAGCTCTTCACTCCTGTGTAGGCAGGGGGAGGCCTTGAACTCAGAGAGATCATCTGCCTCTCTCCTGAGTCCTGGGATTAAATGTGTGTACCACCACTGTCTAACTTCTATAGCTAATTAGTGTGGCTAGCTTTGCTTTCTAATACTTCAGGCAATCTTTGTTAAATCATAAATAATATTTCACCACAACACCCCAGGTTATATAATGGAGCATACTGGGAAAGGAAGTTTATGTGTCTGGTCATTTGATAGTAGGAAAGCATGACAGAATTGCTACTCTAAAAGATACCAGAAACATGTCTCTTGGCAATCCTTCGCCATGAAGCATTTTTATTCAAATGCTGGCTGCTTAACCAGGGAAAGTTCAGTTTCCAGAGAAATTCTCCCAGCTCAGACACTTCCAGATGAGCATTCTCTTCCCATGGAAGAACACACCTCTGGAGTGGGTCTGTTGCCATAGAAACAGGAGTCATGCCTGCAGGCAGCTTACATAAATGAGAGGGCCAGGTGGGAATTTTACAAAATGCAAAGCTGCAAGCTAGCATAGGAGCAGGCTCATTCTTGTGACAAGACAATGTCATCCCAATAGTGTCAGACCTTCCCATGGATGAAGGAAACCACAAACCAGACTTGTAGTTTTAGCATAATTCATTGACTCTGAGGAATACATTATTGTCACACATCAGGGCATATCTTACAATCAATGTGTCCAACAATTACAATTAGCATACTTTCTCTTCCTAGCAGAATATAAAATACAAGTGTGTCTATTAATCAGTGTGTAGCATCGTAGATGTTATGGAATACAGAATGCAAGATTTTCAGATAGCTAAAAATTGGTAATGGATGCATGCAAAAGCTAATGAGAGAAAACAAAACTATAAAAGCCAAAAGAGATCAACCATGTATATGTGAGCTACTAGCTCTCAATCCTTTATTTAAGACATCTTTGGGGATGAAGAGGTAGCTCAGTGCTTATAGTATTTGCCATGTAAGCATGGGGATTTGAGACTGAATGTCCAGAATCTGTGTAAATGTCCAGAATCTGTCCTTCTGTAATCCCAGTACTTCCACATGACATTAGTGATGAAGACATGGTCCCTGGAAGTCTGCTAAACCAGCTAGTCTGAGATACACAGTGGCAAAGAACAAGAGAACTTGTCAAAATGTAGAAAGCAAGACCAACACCCAAAGTCATCTCTGCCCTCCACAGAAGTGTCCATACCCATGGGGGAGGTGAGGAAGAGAGGGAGGGAGAGAGGGAGAAGGAGAAAGGGAGAGGAAAAAGAGAGAGGGAGGGAGAGGGAGAAAGGGAGAGGATATTTATAAAAGGTCTTTGGTACTTTACCTCTTCTCTGGAAAACAATTGGTAAAACTTAAGTGATAAAATTTAAGAACTCAAAACCACCTGCCCAAATAGAACGTCTGTCCTATTCCAGTGACAAGAGGATATATGAAGTTAATTTTGCATCAAAGTTTAACAAAGTTACTCAGGTGCAAAAATCCAAAGTAGTAGAGACCAAAAGTCAGTAAAGTTAGACCCACAGGCAAACTCTAGCCCTCCATCTGCCTTTGGATATAAAGTCTGGCTGGAAGTAACCACTTGCAATGTAGCTGGTGTGCTTACAAGTTGTCTGAGGCTACTTCCTGCCCAAACAGAGATGGACACAAAGTATCTACAAAGACCTCCTACCAGATCCATCATTGAAGCTTGCCCAGCCCCATTTAGATCAAAACCTACCAACACAGCATGGGTTCTAAAACATACACACCAAAAAGATTATAACAGTAATTTCAATTCATGAGGGAAAAACAGGAATTAAAAACCCAAAGATACACAGTACAGCAGTTTCTATATAAAACTGGAGCAAGGAACCACGATTGCAAATGGTCTCCAGCGACAATAAGATATAAGCAATTTTACTACTGTTCTCAGGAAAATCGCAGCCTGAAGAAACGTTTCTTACTAGACAATAAAGTTTCCAAATTGTCAAGGAAAGATAATTTGTGTAATATTTCAAATACCCCAAGCCATAAGAAACAGTGGACAGCGGACTGGCAATGTGCCTTACTAGGTTACCTGAAAACGCTGTGAAGTCATATGGAGATGTTTTCAATGCTCGGCTACAAAGCAATCTTGGTGTCAAAATACATAAGTAGAAATTGAGAAAGATGTATTCGTTTTGTGTCTCCTCTCTGTGACGTCACACCTGGTGAATGCAGCTTATGGGAGGGCAGGTTTGCTCTGGCTCATAGTTTAGGGTACTGTCCATGATGGTGAGAAAGTCCCGCAGCAGCTGGTCATACTGTGTCTGCAATCAGGAGGCGGAAAGGCAGGTGAGTGTTTTCCTCTCCTTTTTTCTCTTTTATTCAGTACAGTGTCCAGGTCATGGCATGGTGCCACTCACAGTTCAAAGCAGGTCTTCCCTAAGTTACTTAGTGAATCTTCTGTGGGAACACTCTCAAAGACACGCCCAATTGTGCATCTCCTAGGTGGTTCCAAATGCAAACTCAGTTAGATTGACAATGAAGATTAACCATCACAAAGGTTCAGGGTTACATCAATTTACCAATTTATCAGAAAAATAGGTGTATTTTTAATGAACTAAGTTTTTTTCTTAGCTCGTTTCAAAGCCCTCTATGCTAGACCCAGAAGTACACAATTCCAACACGTGGACCTTCTCCTCAAAGACTACAACTTGATTTTTTTTTACAACTTGTTTTTTTTTTGTTTTAAGATCATTTTATTTTTACATTACACATATGCTCATATTTATGCATATGTGTGACCCACACATGTGTTCAGGTGCCTGCAGAGGCTAGAAAATGTCTTCAGATCCTGTGGGATTAGGGTTACAGGCAGTTGTGTGAACTGTCCAGTGTGATTGCTGGGAACATAACTGGGGTCTTCTACAAGAGCTCTCTTATCTGCTGAGACATCTCTGCAGCCCCAAGTGTATTTTTTAAAGATCCTTTAATTATTCTTTTTTATTTTTTTTGTTTTTAAATTTAAATTTAAATTGGAAACAAGGACCTGGGATTGACATGTGAAACAACTTGATTTTTTATCTAAAGCTTTACACACACACACACACACACACACACACACACACACATGCACCAATTAGACAGTACACCTTCATTAAAAATATCACAACAATGACACACCAATATGTAAATTTAACAAGAAAAAATGTTTTTGATAAATGCAGAGTATATA
This sequence comes from Mesocricetus auratus, assembly GCF_017639785.1. Classification (NCBI taxonomy): domain Eukaryota; kingdom Metazoa; phylum Chordata; class Mammalia; order Rodentia; family Cricetidae; genus Mesocricetus; species Mesocricetus auratus. The sequence goes on along the minus strand of NW_024429180.1, from coordinate 51,879,499 downwards.
AAATGGCAAAAATTACTGAACATAATGTCCTTGAGAAGATGAGCAATCTTACAAAATTTATAAACACAATCCAAGTTGACTTTAAATTTAATATAAAAGAAAAGATAAATAGTACTATAATCATGGAAAAATTGCTTTGGCCTATATTTAAATGTACTGTAATGTCAAAAATAAACAGTGATATACTATCTTATGAACAGATAGAGCAATAAAACAGTGCAGGGGGCCCAGAAAGACACTGAAACAAGAGTTAAAATATAAGAAGTTATATAAAGTGTTTCATGCAAGTTGTTAAAAGTGACAAATTTTCTTAAAGAAACTGTTTGGGGACTACAGAGTAACCATCATGAGAGAGGTGAAATTAACTCTATATTTCATAGCATACATCATCAAAATCATTTTAGCTGGATCAGAAATTAAACATTTAAAATTAAAATCATAAATAGTGCTCTGAAAAATATGAGATTTTTATTGCAATCTCAGAATGGTTAGGCTAAATATAACAAGACACGGATCCTAAATAAAAGCATTGATAGGACTTGTGCTTCTGGCCATAGAGGACTAGCTGGTACCACATCGGTCTCCATACCATAAAGAAATATAAAACTGTAAAGTGTGTGTGTGTGTGTGTGTGTGTGTGTGTGTGTGTGTGTGTGTGTGTGTAGAAACTCCTCTGAGCCATTGGGTGGCAGGCAGAACAAAATTCTAATTTCTGAAAGTAGGAGAATTCATAAAGGAAGTGGAGCTAGTCGGTCCCACTGAGTTGAGGAAGCAGAAGCCACTTCGGAGGACCTGAGTCTATAGAAAATGCATAGAAGAGCAAGGAGGATGATTAGAGATAGAGGCTTCCTGTGTCTATAAGCCTGTGGTGAGACCTAGACTGTGCCTGCACAATAAAAAGACTTCCCAGGAGATAGCTGTATCAGGGCTGGGGAAGAGTCAGGTCATGATGAGATAAGAGCAGTATTAGAGAGTTCTGACCCTGTATAGCTGGAAAATTCTTCTTCATCAAAGTCAGTTATCAAAGATGCCTTCCTAGAGGGTAGACCACAGGCATGTAAACCTGTAAGATCTTCCTATAAGAGAAACTTTGGAAGCTGAGATCCCTTCTGTTCTGAGTAACTCCCTGGACTAGGGACAAAGGAAGTATATCCATCCAAATTCACAAGCCACATATTTCACCTTTCACTCCCTGCTATAAACTGCATTAATAATCTTCAAAAAAGATAATAAAACCCAGAGTTTTCACATTGCATTTTCGAATTGTCTAGTATTCAGTTAAAAGCCAGTAAACATGGATATAAACAGGGAATGTATCATAAAAGAAAAGAATTGTCAGTGAAGTGCTCTGGGTGAGAATGGCCCCCATAGGCTCAAATATTTGAATGTCTGGTTCCCACACCTTTAATCCAGCATTTCCCAAAGTCAGTGCCAAGGAACATTAATTCTGCAGAACTTTAATAAACATGGCTCAGTTTCCAAAACAAGGTTTTCTAAACTGAATTTGAGAAACATTGGCTTCCATGATTTACAATGAAAACTTCCTTCTTCCAGGATTTCTAGGTGACTTCCATACAGGGATGGATGCTTCTAGCTTGCTCCGCATTGAAATGAATTTGATCATGCGGTCTGTTTTCTTGGTTCACTTCACAGGGCTACAGGGGCATTCTGGAAAAGTGAGTTTGAATGAATGAACCTCTGACTCCCCTCTCATGACTCCTCCTTGAACTCGGAGCCTAGAACCACCTATTTATAAGACACACTGCAAGATGGTGTCCAGCATATATGAGCTTCTTAAAGGCTTAAAAATAATTGAGATTTGGAAGGAAAATTGTTGATTCCATAGGAGGTGGAAATAACCAGAAGAAACCTTGCACTAAATATTTATCTGAAATGTAATACTGATAACTATTCAACTGTTGTTCAACATATAATCACTTAAAAATATAGTTATCTCAGTACATTTTAATCCAATTGGTAAACTGTGATTTGGGGGCTCTATTAAATGAAAACCTAGAAGTTCAGCTGTTATAATTTAGTTTCTTTCCTGTGACAAATACCATGATGAAAAAGCAGCATAGGTCAGAAAGAGTTTATTGCATCTTACAAGTGACAGTCCATCATCATAAGGCAAGAAACAATGGAGGAATGTTGCTTGGTGGCTTAGTTGTTGGTCCATCTTTAGCTAGCTTTCTCATGCAACCCAGGACTACCTGCCAAAGGAATGGTGCCACCCATGGTAGACTGGGTCCTCCTATATCAATTAATAATCAAGACAATTCCTATAGGCCAACTGACCTGAGAAATTGTTTAGTTGGGGCTCCCTTCCTCAGGTGACTCTAGGTTGTATCAAGTTGACAGTTAAAGCTAATTAGGAAGTGAGCCTAGTGGAACACCTGTAATTCCAGCTACTCAGGAGGCTGCAACAAAGGATCTCAAATCTAAGGTTTTCATCAACTAAGCAACTTTGAGAGGTGTTATCTCAAAATTAAAATGTAAAAGGCCTAAGGTTAAAATCCAATGGTAGAATACTTGATTAGCATCAAGATGAAAACAAAAAAGAAAGTGTAAAAACCTAGAGATTAGAAATGACAGTGGAGGTTTAAGGACTGTCCCCTTAAAGTGTACACACAGACACACAGAGAGAGACACACAGACACAGACACAGACGGACACACACACACACAAACACATATACACAGATATAGACACATATACACAGATATAGACACAGACAGACAGACAGACAGACAGAGATGGAGGGAGTGAGGGAGGGAGAGAGGAGAGAGAGACCTTAGAGCTGAAGAATTTCTAACCAATAAAGAACACAAGTCACACCCCTGTTGCTAGGGCAGTTTTGAATCCAATTAGTTTACCCAGCAGTGAGGTAAGGCTAGGAATCCTTCATTTCCATCTTCCGTAGGCCTCCATGCCCACCCTCACTGTACTGCGTACTCCTCACCACAGAGTAAATTCCTTTTGGCAATAGCCACTGAGTCTTGCAACAATGCTCAGTTCTTTCTCAGTATCCTGACCCCTCCCTGTGAAGAGCCATCAGGGCATTTATTTTACAGCTACTGGCTTCCCTTTGACCTTCTTAAAGGAACTGGGACTCTGGCTTCTCTCCACAGGGATAGCTAATGACAGCATTTCAGGAGTATGGAGGGGGACTCTGAGGATAATCCCACGGCTTTGAAAGCTCTTCTAAAGAAACGGCATTTATTTGAAAAGATATGCTCATGCTACACAAAGGTGGGTACAACTCAGAGCTTTGGCCACTGTGGACAGAGGCAGTTGCAGCCTGTGTGGAGACCAAGGGCAGTAGAGGCTTCCAGGGAGATGACTCTACCTGAACATACCCTCCAGGGTCATCTGGAAAGATGCTGGGCTCATGGATAAACTTCAGCTGTCAGTCAACATCTGAACTACTTTGCAAAAAAAAAAAAAAAAAGACAGACAGACAGAGACTGACTTTTACAAAAGCTCATTCTTTCAAACAATCTATTTTTCAAACTCTGCTAAATGTCACATCAGGAACTACACTCTTCTCATTTCTCATGTTTGATTTAAATGGAATGATTCATTTCACGTTGACTCCCATAATCCAAAGTCTGTTGTGAGTGATTTCAACAGCAAATGAATACACACTCATACATGCGCACACACCCACATGCACTCACACTCACAAGCATGAACAAATGAGCACGTGCACACATGCCTCCACACATGCACACATGGAGGGGAAGGGCTGCCCATCCTTTGTTAATCTAATAAGAAAAAGTGCAGACAGTGGAGGATCACTACCTGAAGAAACTATTGTTTGCACTAAGAGGGAAAAAACTATGGAATTATCTTTAAATTTTGCTGAATGAAGGGACCATGTTTCCAGTGGCTCCTGCCTTTTTAACTCATTTAACTAAATTTTCCTAGTCTAGTGACTCCACTGAGGACATTTTTTACACTGAAGGATTCCACCACTTCCTCTAAAATCTTTCCCCTCCCATTTCTCCTACTCTTCCTCCTCCCCCTCCTCCTTCTCCCTCCTCCCTATGATTGTTAGTGGACAGTGCAGAATGTCAAGTTCTCTACATTGCTGACCTGGAGGACATAGCTTGTTTCCTCTGCACCTGGATTTCCATCCATCCCACTAAATTTCCTTACAGTTAATTTTTAAAGGGGATGAAACAGTTCATTTTCCAAATGGCTGACATAAAATGTGTTCTGTGGCAGCAAATAAATCGGCACTTTTTGACCATTTATTGCAACCATGATAAAAAAAAATCCCTACTGTGTAAAATCTCACTGGGCAATGTGAACTCTGTTCTCTAATAGGATAATTGATAGAGTAAGCAAGAAATACCAATACACGCTTAATACTCATTTAGAGTCAGCAACTGCTATATCTTAATCATACTCTCGCCTAAAGTACATTAAATGCAGCTTGATCTGAATCACCTCAATAAATCTCTTGGCAGGATTTGCAAACATCAAGTAAAAATTTCTGCTCTCTTAATCCGGTCCTTCTGCCGACTAGTAGGATGACTTGTATAAAAGCCCACCCATCCCCCCATCTCACCCCCCACACCTCATTTCTCAGCCAATAAACCAGCAATGATAGATGTGTCTAGCACTCAGAAATGGCCGCAAGACACTCCTTTGTACTTGAACAGCATTTTGCAAATGACAAGCTGGCTTGAGGCTAAAGATGTCAGAATGACACTTCAATACCGGTTGCAAGAGCGGGCATTTCTTTTATTCCTATTTCACAAACTCTTGACATCCTCAACCAGCCCTGCCCTGTCTGATCCACAGGCATATGCTGCTTTGCACCCTGGTTTGAGCATTCATGACTTTCCTCATAACTCCACCATATTCTCACAGTACCAACAAAATTCCATACACTAGTGGTCAGGGTAGGTGATGCCACATGATAAACCTTGATAACGCTCACTGTGAGAAGCAACTTCTGAAAACAAAGTCTTCTCAAACATGTATAGTATAAGAGCCATCCCCATATGGAGGCGGACTCTAGATGGACTCCTACACCCAGAGAAATACAAATCCCTTTGTAAAGTCATAGCTGGGCATACACCTCCCATGGAAGACATCTAAGACAACAAGAGATGACAGAAGTGCCCTAACAGATTATTCCGCCTTGAATAGAAATGGTTAAAAGAAAAAAGAATACTAGACAGAGAAATGGGTGAGAAATAGGCCTCTTTTTCCTTTAGTATGGGAGAGCAGTGCTCACTCCCACCTTGAATTAAAATCTCCTTTATAAATAAGAAGTTCAAGCATCCCAGTGTGATATCTGATATACCCCCTCCAACTGACCCGCAGGATTTGGACATAAGGATATAGAAAAGCACTTAAACTTGCCTAAGATTACTTCTCTAGGAGACAGCATTGGAATGGTACGTGTTGTGAAACTTGTATGAATATGGACTGCAAGTTCATTATAGGTCTCAGGTGATGGTCCTCAATAAATTAACACACCTCCCACCCTAGGAGGCATTCTTGGGGCTTGAAACAACAGCCAATTAAACAGAACCCAGGCTCACAGCTTCTTCTTTTTCTTTCTTTCTTTCTTCCTTTCTGTAATTTAGGAAGTATCTCCACATTGTCAGTTGGCTTGAGCGCCCTCATGCGTCTCAACAGAGGAATGTCACTCAAGGTCTTCCAAGGGTCCTGCTGAAGGACAAGTTGGTGGCACACACCTCTTCAGGTTTGCTTCACAATCTTCTTAGTGGGCTAGAGATTCACAGGCTCTCCTGGGACTGGGAGGAACATGTCCCCCGTGATAAAGAGTGAAATCACAACTTAGACCTACAGGAATGACAAGAGGAAGGAGGCCAATTTCAATTTGTCTTTTCTGGTTTAAGCCTATTAGGTCATCCTGTCTTTTCTTTTCTTTCCTACCCTCATCCCAACTTGAGAAGCAGGGATCCAAGCCTGATTGCTTTCTCTACCCCTCTGGTGGCCTTGCTACTGTAACAAGCAAATCTCAGATTTCTCCACATCCACATAGTAAGAGTAAGCCATGCTTCTTCCCTCTTTGAGTCCTGGTTTCCTCTTTTTTCCCAGATAATTTGTCTCTGCAGCCATGCCTGGCATACAAGAGAAAATTACCCATTAAATGATAAACAAATTCAAATCTATATGCACTACTCCAAGCCACTTGCCTTATTGCATTTTCAGAAAATACTTGCAAAATACATTCCCTTAGCAACTAGCTTTGGGTTTCTTGGAGCACAGGAGAAAGCCAAATCTGCATTCTCCATTATTGTTGTCTAGGGCTGGGTACACAGTGACCCTCCATAAGACAGCAGAGGTAGGGGTGGGTGGGTGAAGGGTGTGGCAAGTGAGGGAGCAGGTGTATAAAACGAGTTTACCTTCCTAATGTATATTACTTTCCTTGCTCAGCCATCCTTGGTAGAGTTTAAAGTAATCAAAGATGTACAAGGTTCATTTGGAAATTTAAGGTCCACACTGAAAATGCTGAATCTATATAGGGAAAATAGAAAGGAGTAAAACTATTTTCCCCTCATCTTCCTCCTTTCATTTTCCCGTCTTATCTTGAGGGTGGGAAGTTATTAGTCAACAATCCAACAGGAATTGCCAAAGCAAAGTGATCCAACCTTGGTCAGTATGTCAGACCAACTTTGCAGGGCTTTGACTCCTTCTAACAGAACATTCACCAAGAGATTCTCGTTCTTCAATTCCTCTCACCAAAAAGGCAAAGAGCTGTTCCCTGCTTAGCTTGAAGCTAGCCAAATCCAACAAAGCCTTAGAGATTTTTGGCTTAGTCTTCTCACTGAACACAAGCCAGCACTCCACGAGTGCAGCCAGGGCATCGCCACCAGCCTTCGCTGCTGGCAACTTCTCTGTCATGCTTCTTGGCACTTTCTTGGCTTGGGGGCAATAGCAGAGGTACTGTCTCCTCCCACCTACTGCCCCCACAGGCACCCCCAACTGTGTAGCTTGGCTTTGGAAGGTTCCCCACCCACTAAAAGTACAGTCAAGACTTTTGTTAGGTAATCTACAACCCTATGTGAATGCCAGAAAACGCCTGCCTTATGGAAATGCTAGATCTTTCTTGCAATTAAAAAAAATCATAGCCAAAACTAGGGCATGAAAAGTCTGATGTACATGACTTACCTAATTTCCAGAAGGATCTTTTCCAAGAAAGCCCTTAGGTTGGCTACTAAGATAAATTTACTCTAAGAGTCTCTCATATTGATCCTCCTTCCTTCCTACCCACCATAGCAACATCAGTAACACAGATGCCCATGAAGCTCCAACCTTTCTTCTCCAAGCTGTCTGTATGATGACAAGCCCTTCCCCAAGCATAATCTTCCTGCTAAAGAGCCATAATGCCTCCTGTTATAAGATCAAACTCAGATTCTGAAAACTAGCCTCCAGATTCTACCATCTTCTCTAATGTCTGCCGCCCCCCCCCCAGGAACAGCCGTATATCGCCCACAGAGTTGCCAAGTGATGGTGGATATTCAGATATCCTCAAGCTATGGGCTTCTGGGAGGAACTTGGCTTTGGGTACCTGTGCTTGCCATCATCTGGATCTCCTGACAAGTGCAGTGGTGCTTCCACACCACTTCCACTAAACTAGTGTGGCTGGTCACCAATAAATTGCTTCAAATGACAGCCTACCTGCCATTGTGAAACACTTTGCACAAATGGAAAACTAACCTCTGGATATATAGATATAGCTGTAAGTGAGTAAAATAAGGAGAGAAAATTTAACATCAAAGACACACACACACACACACACTCACGCACACGCGCACACACGCACAACACATCCTGATACTTGTGGGACATTGGGTGCTGGTAAGAGCTTCAGAGAGCTGGAAAAAGAAACTATTGTGAAAGGAAAGCCATCACCCTTCCAAGCTGATGGACCAGCCAGAGGTCAAGTGTATATCCTTGAGCAGTGCACAATGGCTAAGGAAGTAGAGGATACTCAGGAATGGACGTCAAGACCTTTTGGTAGAATCAGCACCTGTGTTCTTACTCCCTCTTTGAAAGGTAACATTCTGCAATGCCATATATGTTCTATTCTTGCCTTAGCCTAAAGGCATCAATAATCAACTTCAGAGCTTTCCAGAATAAGAATTTTATGAAACAAGAGCTAGCGCTACTTTTCTCAATTTAAGAATTCACTTTATGGACACCCCCATGGAGGGCCTCACCCTCCCTGGGGGAATGAGGGGATAACGGGGGGGGGGGGCTGGGAGGAGGGCACGGAAGGAGGGGAGGGAAAGGGAAAGGGACCTGGAACTGACTTGTGAAGCAACCTTGTTTCTTATCTAAATTTAAACTGGAAAATAAAATTAAAAAAAAAGAATTCACTTAACTTCTTGAAGTCTGAAGCCTTCCTCAAATCTCTAGCTGTCTCTCAGGCAAAGTCATGACATTCCGAATTTATAGAAGGTGTCCCAATGTTGGTCATCTTCCCGACTAAATTTCAAGTGCCTCAGGTCAAGAATTATGTTTGCTTTCTAGATAACTTCACTTTTCTCCTCCCTGAAACACTGAACAGTATTCCTCCTAGAAGGTACTGGAAAAACAACAATACTGTTGATGAACAAAAAAAAAAAAACAACAATGACAAGTTATAGTTGGCACATTTCGTTGATAAAAAGATGAAATTAACTAATTGGAACATGGAAATCTTTTCAATTTTTAACATATTTTCTGTGTCTTTTACTCCTTCCAGCTCTTGTTACAGCAAACACCCCTGCTTTCTAACAATCCTTTTTGGCAAAGGATGGACTGTAAGTCATCTTAGCAAACCCATTCCCTGCACATAGACACACACACAAGCAATGCACACAAACACACACTGAGAGACAAACCTCAGTCTTAGCTTGATTTGTGAGGACAGAATTAGCATTTGTTTGTTTGTTTGTTTGTTTGTTTGTTTGTTTTAGCTTGCCTGTGAAATTTCAGGATTGAACCTGAAGCCACTGGTTTTGTAAGACCATGCTGTCCAAGTCTGTAGAATCACCAAGAGCTGTTTCTCAGTTACCTCCTGAAAAATATTCAAGATTTTGTTGTTTAATTCTTGCACCTTACCCCAGTCCTTAATGATCACCTTCCTACCCTGAGAAGTCCTCTCATGGATCATTAACCTCCTTCACAGCTTACAGACAAGCCTTCGTGTTGCCTACACTCCACTTATAAGAAAATATGAGCAGCTATGCTGGGCATGATTTTGATTCCACTATAATTTTCCCATTAAGTCTCCAGTTTATCAGTCTCCTCTCCTACACATTCTGGTCTTTCCCTACCCTTTCTTCACAGTCCCGCCCCCCTGCCTCTTCCCCAACCCCCAAGAAGTGAACTGGTTTACCCAACAGGTTTAGTCTTGCTTTGACCAGCTCATTGTTTCAACGTGATTATGAAGTGGCTGGGCTTGAATACACAGTTTATTAATTTTCAGGCATTTGCCATGTTCCTCTGTGGAGTGTGGTGTGAGTGAGTAGGTGTGCATGTGTGCAGAGACAGTAACCAACACTCCTGGAGTTGGCAGGACCATTGGTGACTAAGGAGACCGTGTTGATAGGTGATCCAGGACTAAGGATGTAGCCAGTTAATACAGAGCAAGACAGCATGCAGGAAGTGGTGGGTTTAATCACCAGCACCGCACGGTGGCAAACTTCTGTCATTGCAACATGAGAAACATGGAGACAGTGAGACCAGAAGTTCAAGGTCACCCTTAGCTATGTGTCAAGTTCAGCCTGGGCTGCATGAGACCTTGTTTCAAAATTTTATGTTCCCTGGGAATCATATCATTTTAGAGGTGTATGGGGTAATATTTGAGAATTGGAACGGCAAGGTAAAAGGACAGGTCCAAGGTCAGAGGTTTAATGGAGGAGCTGAGGGAACAGCTGGGAGCTAGAACCAGAGCAGTTCATGTCACTAAGCTCTTAACACTCACATCCATCCTTCTGCCACGGTTTACACATGTCAGTGAGAATTCACAGATCACAGCAAGGAATCAAAGATGAACATTACAAGTGAACAGGCAAAACCAGAAAGAAAAAAAAATGATGTTGAACTCTTGCAGAGAACAGCCTACTAAAATTAGAGAGTTGCTGTAATTCGATTAAATTCTAATTTGCATCACATCTCCCTATCAAGCACCCAGCAACCATTTCCTCCTAGTGGTTCCTTTTTCTAAAAAATGAAATAAAATAAGATGAATTTCACAAGTACCTTGAAGAGCTTTTCAAGTGATTTTTCCTTTTAATTTGATCAATACAGAGCTACCACTTCAGCGTGTGAAAATAGCTTTTTCACACGTCCCTGCACACACACTTATAAATCATTGGCAGCAGGTACTTCCAATTTGCTGGAAAATATTTCTAAGAAGTCAAAAAGCTCCAGCTGAATAAGCGTGCCTGCCTATTGGCTAAACGGACCACTTGAAGGATCTGATTGGTTCCTGATCCTGAGGACCGATAAGACGGCTATAAAATCCCTGGGTGCAGCTCTTGGGCCCCCAGTTTGCAAAAGCCAGAGGTGTAAGAAGCAGCAGCAGCCAGCCAGCCAGCCAGCCAACCAACCAGCCAGCCAGCCACACAAAAATTCTTCCTGAAATCCTCACCTAAGCTTTCAGTATATCCAGATCCACATCTTCACTCAAGCCGGGAGAGGGAAAGAGGAAAGGGGGGGAGGAAAAAAAAAGCCAACAACTTAGCGGAAACTTCTCAGAGAATGCTCCAAAACTCAGCAGTGATTCTGGTGCTGGTCATCAGTGCTGCTGCAACGCACGAGGCGGAACAGAATGACTCTGTGAGCCCCAGAAAATCCCGGGTGGCGGCTCAAAATTCAGGTAAGCCAGCAAACCCAGGACTGGTTTCTCCCCCCCAAAGAGCTGTCCTCATTTGCCTCTCACTTTTGCATGTGTGTCTGTGACGGCTGATCTCGGTAATAAATGTGCTTCATGCAATGAACTGCCAGTGTAATCCAATAGCCTTAGGAAGTGGAGTTCCTTTGTCTAATACATTGCAAGCAACTAACGAAGAAGCTGGGCGCTCTGCTGAGGGTATTTCATTGCATAAGCCTAGCCTGATTGCCTGAAATCTGGCACGTACCCTCCTGTTGGGGGGAGGGGGCGGGGAAAGGCTTGAATGCTGGCATGCCTCACGGCTCACTATACTCCACAAGCCGGTCTTAAGGTGATGCGCGGCTTACCTGCTGCGGTCCCGATCCCTGCTCCTTTAGACCTTGTAACTTGACTTCTCTACCTCTTCAGAGAGCACCCAGACAAGTCCCCTCTTCACACTGATTTGTGGAACCATAGTCCTCAAGTCTGGGGAGAATAAAAACCAGGGCGGATTCAGAAAGAAGAAGGGGGGAAGAAACCTACACACCCCATTCCCTATAGGGTTGCCAGTCTCTTTCCTAGCTCTCACCGGCTCCATTCAATCGCCCAAGCAGCCCATGGCTCCTAGAAGGAAGTGCATTTGTGAAACGAAGCAGTTCTTTCTCCATGGGTAAGGTCTTACTTTCGGCCTGACTCCAGTACCAGTTAACTGTATATGGTCCTGGCCTCCGGAGGCTAAGAGGCACTAGGACCTCTCTGCCCCTTGACTTTGGCTCCCTACTCACTCCTCTCCCCAACCGTCAGCAGAGATGGGACCGCAGGTGTCAAAATGCTGCAGATGCTCCCCCTTGGAAGAGCGCAGGTCCCTGCCGAGAGGAGGCCTTTTGCCTGGCTTCCTTTTGTACTTAGTTGCTATAGCGATGCCGTGATTCACAATTCAAGCTTGCCTAAAACAATAGCAGCCCTAATGCATATTAAAACTGCTTAAAGCAAAGTTATAATTTGAACCCGTGGAAATATATAATTAGGGAAATGACTTGTAACATCCCAGAGGCTGCGGGGGGGCGGGAGACGGGGGGGGGAACACGGCACCTAGCATAACCAAACCCCGCTTTTGATCTGGGAGGAGAATCCTATGGTATGAAGGCTGCAGATGATGGCTTGCGGAGCTGCCTGCCAGAACACCCCTCCTTCTGTGGGAGAGAAATTACTTTTATGGCAGATCTTATCCAGGATGCAGAAAGCCTGCTGCAAGTTCTTTGCGGTTTTCTTCCAGCCTTACACAAGGGCTGCCTCGGAGTTGTCACTCCACACCTGTGTTTCTCTTTTTTGAAAAGAAGCCTTTTTAATATGAGAGATTATTCATACCTCTAAGTGCTGGGCTGTGGTTGGGGTGCTGGGGTGGATACAAAGAGCTCTGATTCCTTTCTGCCAATGCCATCGTGGGTTAAAAGCCCTCTTTGGGAAGGGTCTCCTTCCAAATGGACTCAGTAAATTATTCCCTGCCTTTTAGATAAAAGTGTCCATGTTTTTCACTCCAGACTGCATTTTTCAGAAGGCAGCTAGATTCTCTGGTCCTCCCCCAAGCCTGACCTTCAGCCTACCCATGCTTTCAAGTTCCAAGTGACAGCCTTTGATTCCCGTCACCACCAGAAGGCACTGTGCCTTGCAAGGTCTCTAACCTTACTTCTCTAGCCATCAAAATGCAAAGAAGGGTGAGACTCAGAAAGCATGTGCCTGAGGGGGAAGTCATCTCCTCTGCACTGACTCTTAGAAGCAAAAAGAGCCTGTCCATCCCCTTTCTCACCCCCACACTGTTCCTCAGATTGTTCTATCTAATGGAACCCAAGGTCAAAGTTCAAGGGTAAATTCAGATTCTGTGCCCTTGGTATTGTCCTCTACACCTAATGGATCCTACCCAGAACCCTTTGGCTTGACCCACACTGGATCTGCTTGTCTCTTTCAGCTGAAGTGGTCCGCTGCCTCAACAGTGCCCTACAGGTTGGCTGTGGGGCCTTCGCATGCCTGGAAAACTCCACATGTGACACGGATGGGATGTACGACATTTGTAAATCCTTCTTGTACAGTGCTGCTAAATTTGATACTCAGGTAATGCGACCTTGACCTCTACTCCCCCTGACTGCTTGTCACTTAACAGGGTGCTCAGTACTGCTCTTGGGAGCCTGCCTTGTAGGGAGACAAACCAGCTTCCCAGCCTCCTACTCAAAATACCCATGGCCAGGGTGTAGACAGACAGACAGGCAGACACACACACACACACACACACACACACACACACACACACACACACGAAACTATACATGGGGAGCGGGGCGCAATAGACCAGGAATAAGGCGTTGCTAGAGGCTGGCTTAGAACAGGAGGGATGACTGGCAGAAAAGCATTTCTGCTTTGACAGGAAATAAAAATGTTCTATGAATGCCCTAACATGATGCCTTAAATTGTGAGCTGCCAGTCTTAATCCCAAGAACATAAAACTGATCATGGTCATCTTCACACCTCAGAACAGTTGATGATGGCTTCCTCCCATCTTATTTCCCTTCCCTGGAGCTGAGTATTCAAGACAGACCTAGGGAGAAGAACGTTTCTTTTTTTAGTTCTTAGCTATACTATTAAAGCAAGTCCCCTTAAAGGCATCCTAGACCCAAACCTCTTCGAACAGGACAATCTAACATTTATCTTCTTGTCCCTGGCAGGGAAAAGCATTTGTCAAAGAGAGCTTAAAATGCATCGCCAATGGGATCACCTCCAAGGTTTTCCTTGCCATTCGGAGGTGTTCTACCTTCCAGAGGATGATAGCTGAGGTGCAGGAGGAGTGCTACAGCAAGCTGAATGTCTGCAGCATCGCCAAGCGCAACCCGGAAGCCATCACTGAAGTCATACAGCTGCCCAATCACTTCTCCAACAGGTACCTAGGGGTTCCTCTTCTTCACAATCAGGGACATGGAAGGGGATTGGCCAGCAAAGCCAGAGAAGAAATTTTTCCCTCCAGTGTTAAAATATTCCCACACAGTTAGCAGAAAGTTGGTTTGTAGTAACCCTAGGTGGATACATCTCTGTCCAGTTCTTACCATAAGCACAAAGCAAACAATGAAACTCTGGACAATACCTTTTGAGACATCAGGTGTGACTGAAACCATGACAGTTCAACAGAACAACAGGCCATGATAACCCCTCCCCCCCAGGTCAAATGTCAGAAATGCAGACTTTTATTAAAACTGTGTGTATTTTGAGTCAGTCCCAAAGCTAGATATTTCAGTGGCTAATCCAGAACTTGGAATTTTCTCTGTGCAAAGTTAAATGACTTCAGGGAACCATTCCCACATCCCCTTCAATGCCTTATGTCATCCTAACCCTCTAGAACAAGAGTCCCTGGAAGGAAGAGCTGGTAGCAGATCATATTTACATCTCAGGTGATCCAAAGCCACTGGGTTCACACCATCCAAGCTCCAGGTCTTTCTGGGTCTTTGACTTTGAAGTCTTTGCCAGACAGGAATGAACCCCCGATGTGTAAGAGACCTGTCATCCTGGTCCAGTCTGGGTACCTTGGAAAGATGTCTAGCAAGAACTGAAGGATGCAGTTTGGAAGACACAGGCAATTAGAATCAGTAGTGATGAACACCAGTTAGGGATAACCTGTGGGTACTTGAAGCCAAACCCTATGACTGGATGAAATCCTATGATTCTCTGATTCTCCCACCAAGTCCACATGCATTCACAGGGTATAGTTCCTAGCCAAACCCCCCTATTCTTTGAGAGTGGAAATAGTCAAGTCTTGCCCCTAACATGAAACTTCTGTGACATACAGGAGCCATTCTAGTGGCCTACAGAACCCCAAGTCATCCTACGGAAATCTACCATGCATCCCTTGATTGTACTCTACCAGAGTTCTTGCTGATTTTCTCAGAACAGAGAAAAAAAACAACAACAACAACTTCATTTTCCTCAAATGAAGAGTAGACAATGACTAGGAACAGAGGATGCAGTTATGTAGCATTTTAAAAGAAGGGATCTTAGTACACTCATTAGTACAAGTTCTTAAAGATCCCGGGACACATGATCTGTAATGTGGCAGGTGACCAATTTCAAAACTATACCGAGCTGGCTATTTCAATTAAAGTGACATTTTCCCTTGTGAAGAGAGATTCACTGTAGAAAGGAAGGTACAGAGTCTGGACCAAAGATTCCCATTACCCAAGAGGACACTTGGGAAAGGCATCCTTAGCTGGACCATTATTCTTTTTACAAAGTGCCTTGTTTTCAATGCCTTTAGAAAAATGGTCCAGGCACAGTCTCCTTATCTCTTCTTGCTCATGTTCAATAGAAAAGGTCAATGGGGGAAGGGTGGCTTAAACACCAGAATCTCTCATACAACTCTTACCTTTTTCCAAGTATTTCACTTCGGTGTTCAGGGCTGGAATAATTTCCGTTCCAGGAGGGGCTTGATCTGCTTGCTCTATTTCAGCTCCTTGCCCGCCTGAAACATCCTGCTTTCCCAGCCTTGGTCCCAACATAGACACATGCAAAGTCCCTGCCATTTGGCAGAGAATTGTAAAGGGAAGTAGTTACAGGTTCATTCCACCTTCCTGTGGTTTGTCGAGCATGAGATTTAGGTCTGGGAGAATCCAAAACCTGTGACTGGACTACAAGGCCAAACAGGAGAACGAGTACATGACAGATGTACCCAAAGATAGAAGGTAGTTGGGAGTGTCCTCCTGCCTTGATTTTAAATATGCACCTTCAGTCTTAAGGGAAGCAGGGAGGACTGATGAGGTGGAAAAGGCACCACGAAGCTTGGGAACCAATGAGACCAACGCAGACTCAAAGTGGGAAAACTGACAAAGCGTCCAACTCTCTAGGGCATGGATAGGGAACAGGAAACAGAAGAATAATATTGATCAAGGGAAACAAAGGACTATTTATAAACTCTCACACAGAACGTTCCTGGGCAGAATGTGTGTATTTGGGTAAGCATGGCTGAAACTGTAGCTATGGAGAATATCTGATCTTATTCTTTACCGAGGGGCAGGGGGAGGTGCCAAGGATAGAATATGCAAAATGAGAAGAAAGATATGCACTTTGTTAAAGGTCCTTCTAGGCTGTGAGACCAGAAGGCTTAATCTGTAACCCCATTGCAGTGTGTTGCTGCCAGTCATAAAGGATGTCAAGCTAAAGAACAGAGTCAGCCCAACTCCCCCTACAGAGGAGGCATCTTCTGCTGAGTTGCACTGTTTTCTTATCCTGAGAAGGAAAATGTACACTGAATCCTTAGAAACAAAATACCATAGCTGAAGGTGACAGTTATCCAAACCCTACTGCCCCCACCTAACTGACTGAAGGACAGAGGTGCAGAGAGACGAACAACCTGCTGGAGGTCTCACAGCTTGGAAGCCACCAAATAGGGTCCAGAATTCACATGGCCTTGAGCCAAGCTATTTTGATTTCTACTTTAAAAAAAAAAAGCAGCCAGAAAAACCCTGCAAGAAGTCCCTGCAACCCAAAAATAGAATACCATGAATAACTAAATATACAAGCACCATGGTGTTCAGCAAGGAATTCTGTGTGTGCTCTCTCCTAAAAGAAAAGATGAAGCCCTCTTCATAACTAGAGTAACTGTATGTTCTTAGGAAAAAAGGGGGCTTGGTAAATATATGGCAATTGCTAAGACAACTTTTGCTGGAGGCACAACCTCTTAGAGCATCCATGTTGCTTAGCAACCTGTAGTAAAGGTCTTCTCATCGGCCCGCACAGTCCAGAGTTGAGTGCTGCATTCCAGTCTCACTGGAGACTACAGGGTTAGCTGAACTGATATCAAGCAGCTGGCACAGGTTTCAGCTTTTGAGAAGCTCCTAGCAGAGCCATGTATAATTTCCTATTTTAAGATGTTCCTTTAGCCTACTCCACTGAGTTACCAGAGCCCCCTCAGGGAAGCAGAAGAGCAGGCAGACTGACAGGGGTCATTGCCAAGAAAACCCAAGAGCAGGTACCCTGGTTAAGTCCCTCAGAGAAAGCAAGAGAAAAGGCAGCAATGGGATCCCAAAGCTGGAGGCTAGCTAGACAAACTGAATTTATTGAAGGGGTTTAGACTTCTCCATCCAGACAAGAACTTGCAATCCTGTCAAAGAAGAAACTTCCCATCCTTTCTGTTTCAAAAGAGCAATCACATTTTCCAAACCACTGGGAGGCACATGTGCCATAAAGAGTTCTTTCTAGATGTGAAAGGGTTAACTTCCCTGACATATAACATCCTTTATTTCACTACATCCTCTAAGAACTAACTAAATAGACCTCCAGATTGGGGGGGGGGCTAATCCTAGATGCCTAGAGATGAATGAGGGTATAGATGGCTGAAGCTGTTGGGGCACAATTATTTTTTTCTCAGTTTTTCCAAAACTGGTTTCTCCCCATCTCTCCATCCAAGTAAGCTCAGCTTGACTCATGTGCTTTGTAATTCCAAAGAGTTGGAAAATGTTCCTCTGAGCCAGAGAAGCCCAATTTCCCTCACAGCTGGATATAATTGTCCCTGAAAGGAGGGCTGTAGCCAGGACTATGGGCAAGCCAGACACTGTTCTCTCTCTCCATCCACAGCTTCACCCTCTCACCCAAAAAAAGGGTGGCTGCTTTGCTTCACTACTCATGCTCTATGCTGGTCACTGTCCATCCTTCAAAGGACCTCTCTAGGGGGTCAAGTTATTCCAGCAATATGCTTGCTCCCGTGCTCTGGGAGTTGAGTTAAAAATAAACAGGATGTTCTCCCCCCAGATGATCCTATGGCCCCAATGACACCATGACCAGTCCTAGAAAAGGGTCTCTCCACATCAGTAGAGCAGGTCACAGTCACAAGGAAAGTCTCCTGTCATTGAGCACAGAGCTAATAGGTTTATACAACCATTGAGTCAGAAATGTCCTGTCAGATTGGAAAACACCTGAACTTTCCCAGTTTAGAAGTTTTGAATAAGATGGTTCCATCTTTTCACAGCCATAACACTTGGCAGCGTTGTTTGAGACATTCAGAGAATTGTTGCATACATGATGGTCATTTATACCAAACACAAAGGTCTTTGTTTGTCATTAGAGTTTTTGTTTGTTTGCCTACAATCCACCAGAAACACGGATCATTTTTCTTCAGGAAACAGATCTTTTTTTTCTACAACAGAAGAATATTTTTGTGTTCTTTTTTATTGATGCTAAAGTTCAGTGGCTATATTAAGAAAATATTTCAGTATGGATATAAACATAGGGACAGATGGTAAGACCTTGGTTAGTGCTATCCATGCAGAGTAAAGGTGCTTGTGGTCTTACCAGACAAGAGAGTCACCCTGTTATTTAAGTTGTTTCCTTAGGGGGAAAAATATAAAATTCAATAGTGAATTATTGAGCAGAAAATACAGCCTGATGACACTCAGTTACTTGGATACAAAGAATAAGGACATTCACCCTGCCCTTGAGACATTTCCAAAATCAAGCCATGGAAAAGGGAATAGTCGTAATGCTATCAAATGTTGGTGCTTGAGGTGATAACTAAAACCTATGAGGCACCTAAGAAGGAAGAGGTCACAAAAGTCTGAACAATGTGAGTCCATTTCATGGAGTTACAGAAGCATGAACTTTAAGGGCACTAATATTTCCCTTTAAGCACCCTTGCTACCTAGTGTTTGGCTGCAGAAGGCTACTATTTGCCTTTGAAGAAAACCTCAAAACAGTCAGCAAACAGATTTCTCAAGACTGACTGAGTTGGTGTAAGGAAAGTAGATTTCGCAGGAAAACATGTGGCTTTAGACCAAGGTTCAGTTAGAATGTGTGTTCATGTGCACATACTCTTGAGCACACACACACCAGGGTAAAGGGAATTTGCAAAAAGACATCCAATTAACTGTCAGTCCATGTACAGTGATTCAGTCCTAACACAAGCTTTAAGACCAACCTATTGTACTCATCTCCCTTAAGTACAATACATGGGTACTATGCAGTGGACATGACTAAGTCCACTTCTGCCATGAATTCATTGTATGACATTGAGCATGCATCCTAGTTTCTTCTCTACACAATGAGAGCATTTTGTGTTGTCCCATTTATCCCTAAGAGTCTTTGGTTTCCAGAATGTCAGACATTACAGTCAACCTACAACTGTTCAGTTTGATCTACATCTCTTGAAGTATAAACCTGGAGATGGACTTTCTAGTGTTGTATGGTGAACTCAGAACTCAGAAGGAAACAAAACATTTGAGCACTGACCTGATCCTTACTTGGCTTTCCCTAATAAACATTTCCCATTGCAGATACTACAACAGACTTGTCCGAAGCCTTCTGGAATGTGATGAAGACACAGTCCGCACAATCAGAGACAGCCTGATGGAGAAAATTGGGCCCAACATGGCCAGCCTCTTCCACATCCTGCAGACAGACCACTGTGCCCAGACACACCCCAGAGCTGACTTCAACAGGAGGCGCACAAATGAGCCACAGAAGCTGAAAGTCCTCCTCAGGAACCTCCGAGGTGAGGGGGACTCTCCCTCCCACATCAAACGCACCTCCCATGAAAGTGCGTAACCAGGGAGAGGTATCCACATCCTCAACAAACTAATAGCATTTTAGGGGTGTTAACACACCAACTTTGAGTGTACTGTGCCTGGTTTGATTTTTTTTAAGTAATCCCTATTTTCTATCCCACCCTTAAAGAAAATTGCATGAAACTAGGCTTCCGTAATCAATATCCCAACATTCTGCAATGACAGCATTCTCACCAACAGAATACATGTGATCAGCCATTCTCTCCTTGAGAGAATGTAGTCTCTTTTATCCCCTGTCTCTATGAATTCTTTTTCCCAGAACCCCATCAATGCTCCTCAAACACAAAACATTCATGTAACTGCCCAGGTCATTATAATCTGAAGATGTAGAGCCCTTTAGAATGGTCACCCAGTAGAGTTAGCCAATACAAAACAACTTTATTTAAATGCATGTCTTAAATGCTCATAAATATGTTAAACGGAATTCGTGTTATGAATCTGTGCTGGCCATGGACGAATATGAATGTCATGTTTGAATTCTTGATCTCTAACGAGTCTTATGGTCTCTAGCCTCCAATGTCTAATTTCCTTTCTGACATATTTACCAAATTGCTCAAACCTGGTTGTCCCACCAGACTTTGAGCCAGCATCTTCTTGCATCTAATGAAAAACAAAAAGCTAACATCTTTATGTACTGTAACTGCTCAGAGCTTTAAAAGTATCTTTAACAATTGTCTTAAAAACAGAGAATCTTAAGGTCTAACTGTGGAATATAAATAGCTGAAAACTATTGTACTGTACATAAATTCCAGAGGACTCTGCTTAACAAAGCAGTCTATAATAACTTTATTGCATATAGATTTAGTTTTGTACCTTAGCTTTATTTTCCTTTTCCTGGGAATGAAATAACTATCTCACTTCCAGATATCCGCATTCATGCTCCTTGTGGCCTTTTTTATAACTAAGGGGGTAGAAGTAGTTTTAACTCAACATCAGAACTTAAGATGGACCTATACAAGATAGGAAAACCCAACAGGTTATCTGAAGGACCCCAGGTAAAATGTTAATCTCCTAGCCCACTCAACCCAGAGGGCTACGTTTGACTTAGGTGTATCCTGAAACAGCTCTGTCACATCCAACTGGGAATTACAGGAATCAAAAAATTCATCCCTTTGGGCTTGGACACTGAGTGTGACAAGGCTTACTATTCCCTTGGAAGTGGCAGTTCTTGACTCATCACCTTCCATCAGTGCCTGGCACTCTGGGAAATGATGGTGTGGGAGAGTCTTCACTAAGTCAATCACCTTTGGGTCTTTAATCCGGGAAACTTGGGCTTGAGGGGTATAAATAACCCTGGGATGTCCAGCCTTAATAGACTCCTTTTACTTTTTTGTCCTGTAACACGCTGTCTGCCAAAGTTGTCCTGGCAGCTGGACCATCTCTGTAGGATCTTAAAAAAAAAGAAAAAAGAAAAAAAAGAAAATATATAGAGAGAATGAAGGAGGGCATAAGAGCTGGTGGTTTGATCATTTCCGCTGTGATGTTTACAAGATGGCAGCCACCAAAGCCAAATGATTAACCTGTCTACGAACAACAGTAGTTTCTCAGGGTCATTGTCCTTGAACCCAACAGCCCCTTATGAGTGTCACTGCTCACCAAAGGTCAATGCTGAGAGAGGAAGCGGACGGGGCTGCTCCAAAGTCACTTGGGTAGAAACTATTGGTGCTTGACTCTCACTAGGCTAAACCCCAGACTTGACCAAATTGAGTGATAGGGACCCTGGTGGGAGGAGGGAGGGCACCTCTCCAGGGAAATAAAAAGCAATACAACTTTACCACAAAGCCTTTAAAACCAGTAACATAGTGCTCAAGGACCAAGATCAAGCGCAGCAGCTGCACAGACGCTGCTGCCTTTGTCCCCACACAGCCTCTAAGCGTGCTGACATCAGATTGTTAAGGGCATTTTTATACTTAGAACTGTCCCATCCCCAGGTCCCAAGCAAATGGACACTGCCTTAGCCTCTTGGAAATCAGGTAGCACATATTCTAAGCTAGATTCACCCCTCTCCCTCACTTCCCACCCTGGGCAAGGCTGACTTCTTTAAACCAGAAAAGCTAATCAAGTGTGTGCGTTGTGCATTTTGCAAACCCACTAAGCCAGAACCCCAAAGTGGCAAGTAGCTTATGAGAATTCCTAGTGAAATTCTCTCTTACTTGAGTTCAGTAGATTTTCTTTCTCTCTTCTCTTTCTCCTCTGTTCTCTTTTATTTTTTCTGTGACCTCTTCAAGCCGTGTAGCCTCTTTTCTCCCCACAGTGATATTGGTATATGTGCAAACAATACAAATATCTACTACACATATGGAAAGAAGCAGTTCTCACAATGTTGCTAGTTGTTTGCTTCCTTTTCTCCCTACCCTGCCCACCTCCTCCTCTTCCTTGAACTTCCAAAGCTTTGTCTCATGTTTGCTGCAGAGTGATTCGGGGGTTGACCTAGACCAGTTTGCATGATCTCCTCTCTCGTGATTTGGTTGCACTTTAGAACATTTTTGTGCCGTTATATTTGCATTATGTATTTATAATTTAAATGATATTTAGGTTTTTGGCTGAGTACTGGAATAAACAGTGAGCATATCTGGTATATGTCATTATTTATTGTTAAATTACATTTTTAAGCTCATGTGCATATAAAAGTTATGAAACATATCATGGTAATGACAGATGCAAGTTATTTTATTTGCTTATTTTTATAATTAAAGATGCCATAGCATAATTTGAAGACTTTGGTGAATTCCTTCTACGATAATAATAAAGTGTTATGTTTTATTTGGGTTTTTTCCCCTCCATGTCTTTCATTGTTATTCTTTAAACCTTTGGTTCAGTAAGATGGCTTAGTAAATAAACTACTTGTGACCTCAGAAACCTGGTGACCTGAGTTCAAGCCCCAGAATTCATGTAAATATAGAAAGAAAGAAAGAAGAGACTCCACAAGTTGTCCTCCAACCTCTGCATAGGCTGTGTATACATACACACAATACATGTACACATGCATGCACACATGCATGTGTCATAATAATAATAATAATAATAATAATATGTCTCTCTTAAGACTTCTTGAATTAGAATTTAAGTATGAAGTCACTGTCCCATTCATTTTCTTTAAAGTTACTAATAATGACTATAAATGCAACTTATATCAGCACTTGCCAAACATCCTCACACTTATTTGGTAGCTCCCCTTACCCTCATGATAAAATTGAAACCCAGGGACTGCGGAGATGGCTCAGACAGTAAAGGGCTTGTCATACAAACATGAAAACCTGAGTTCAGATTCCAGACACTTCTGTAAAATTCTGGTCATGGCAGGATTTCCCTGTAGTTTAACGATGGTGAAGAAAAGACAAGAGCATCCTTGGAGCTCACTAGCCAGACAGCATGCTTAGCTGAATTAGGGTATGCCAGGGTCATAAGAGGTCATGTCTCAAAGAAACAGTAGAAACTAATCAAGGAAGGAAGCAACTCACACAGATTCGTGAACCCATATACATGCAAAAACAACAACCAAAAAAAAAAAAAACTCCTTCCAAATCTGGAAGAGACCTTAAGGGTCTATAATTACAAGGCAATCCATGCTCATCAATCAGTAACCTCTGCATGGCAGCAATGCAGGCACAGAGGATTGATGCTCCATCTCCCTTCCAGGTGTGTACGCTGTTCACACTTCCTCTCTACAGAGACTGGGAGGGCCCGGGTGAAAAGAGCACCTTTGTTATTATAAATAAAGATTTTTGAATGCAGTGGAAGACAGGATGCAGCTGGTTGAATACAGTCAAGGAAACAAGGAAAGCAGATAGTCTGCTACCAGGAGATCAGATGCTTGCGACTCAAGTGCTGGCTCCGTCACTTACAAACTGCATGATGTCAGATGAGTCATTAATCTCAAAGAGCATCAGTTTCTTGCTTCCCTATGATAGCAATCCCGTGGAGCCTTTGTGGATCATTAAGTGAGATGCTCACAGCAGTCTCACACACAGGTAACACAGTGAGAGTCCACTATGGCTGCCACAGGTAAAGGACAGTAGAGCTAGCTCACCCCATCTCAGAAATGTAAAAGGGATTCAAAAGAGGCAGGCAGCTTTGGCTTTGTCAGAGGGTTTTGAGTTCAATCAAGGGAAAAGGAGCATGGCCATATCTTGCTTGTACAAATAAAGCCTGTCCGGGGGTCAGAGAATGGAGCTTGCCACTAGCTAACCATAGAGGTCTGGAGGTCTGTACAGACAGACAGGAAGTGACATAGCTGGACAGAAATAGGATATAAGCAGGGAGAAACAAGGACTTGCTCTCTTATCTGCAGAGACTCTAAGGAGGTAAGGCATGCTGTGGCTTGCTCATTCTCTCTGATCTCTCAGCATTTTTCCTCCATATCTGATTCTGAGTTTTATTACTTAGACCAATTAAGAACTCCATTTACAAAGGAGGATTTTGGTGACAGAATCTTTTCATTAGGGATCTTAGATCATTATTAATAAATAAATTCTCCTTATGGTTTAAAATCAAATGAAGACATTTTCCCATCATTTCTAACTCCAAACCACATTTCCCCTATATCCAGAAGTTCACAGGATAGTGATCCTACAAAAATAACATGTTGCATCGACTCTTGATGGTCGCAGAAAGAGTGTACATTTTGATTTTTCATCCTCAGTCTTCTATCAATATTTGTTTGTACAGAAAGGCTGTGGTGTAAAGAACTTAGACCTGGAATTTCTAAAGTTGAGCTCAAATCCAGCTCCCTCCCACTATCTCTGTTTTTGTATTTATAAAATATCCCTATATGATGTAGAATTAAAAATAGGTCTCACCTACAAAAGTGGCTGAGAATTAGATATGTTACATATAAAGCACTAGACCAGCACCTGGCCTTTAGTGAACACCCTCCAAATGCTATATATTAAGCATTCAACAAACATTAACATTTGCATTCATTCAGGCCATCATCACCATTTAGAGTCTACTCCTGCTAGAACATGAACAGAGGATTATTTTTCTTATTATTTTTCCTTTTGTAGATCAGTACTCATTACTGTTAAAACAAAATTATATTAATTTGAATTATAATATGACAACCCTCAAAAGTGACAAATTATAGAATGATGAACTTGTCCCTCATCGCCATGCTAAAGGAACAACACAGCAGATTACACAGTCTTCTGTGAATGCCTCCCCAAGACTGTTCACACTTTAACAGCTCATGACTCCCAGGCATTTTCAAGAGCCACGACTGAAAAAAGTAAAATTTTGTGTGTTATTGAACCGTTTGGGGGGGAGGGATGGAGAGATAATTCTACTCTTTCATGAAGAGCTGAATTTAAAAGATGAACACTGTAGCAACTCCTACTAAAAGGTGGGAGGTGCCTACAGGAGAATTCTCCAAAGCTTGAGGGGCAGCTAACTTGATGTACAGCACAGCTGTGAACAACAAAGAGGCCTTGCCTCAAACAAGGTGGAAGATGAGAACTGATACCCAAGGTTGGTCTCCAACCTCTACATACATGAATGCAGAGAGAGAGAAAGAGGGAGGGAAGGAGGGAGGGAGGGAGGGAGGGAGGGAGGGAGGGAGAGAGAGAGAGAGAGAGAGAGAGAGAGGATTAAAAACGAATTTAGACAAAAAGTTTCTTATCAGCATTTCCAAAGAGAAGTTCCAAAGATCATGAAATGATCTGTAGGTCTGTGATGTGAGAGAAAGAGAAGAAAAACCAGGTCGTTCTCCCTATAGAGTCAACACACATGACATAAAGAGCCATCAGCAGAGAGTCTGTGTTGGTATTTCTTGAAATTATTGTACATGCCAGTCTGGGGGATCATGATAAAATAATAAGAGTGTCTGGGTGGGCCTGAAAGCCACATCCCTAGCACTCCCCAAGGGGTGCCTATTGAATAGTGAGATCATAGCCACGGCCATGAATTACAGTCAGCGCTTAACCCAATGCCCTCCTCACAGAGCCATGACAAGAATGCTGTTTTGGTTCAAGTTTGATTATATCCATTCCTCACCCTAATAGTTCCCCACTGTTCAAAGACAAAAATCAAGCATGTTGACATCAAGTGTATGCCCTTTGAAACACAAACTCATTTCTCCCTCATATGCTCCAAATGTTATTGACAGGATTCCCTCAAAGACAGGGAACATTTCTTCTGTGTTGCTTTTACACATTATCTGCACATATGTTACCATTGCTTTTAAGGAACAATCTTCCCCTTAAATTCCTTATCATTCACCAAAGCCATGCAATCTCCCAGGAAGCCTTCTCCAACACAGTCACATGTATCATCCTTGTGTTACTGATGCTTAACACAACACCAGAAAAGATGGAAAGAGTTTTCCTATCTACCACCACCAATTAACTAAGACTTTTGCTCAAATAAGATATGACTACCATCAGAAGGGATGGAGGACACCAAGAGAACACTGTAGTTGGAATTTTCTTTGGGCTGCCAACCAGTTCCCAAATAAAGACACGGAGACATTATTAATTATGAATATTCAGACTTAGCTTAGGCTTGTCCCACTAACTCTTTTAACTTAATTTAACCTGTTTCCATTCAGCTATGTTTTGTCTCAGGCTTTTTATTTTTCGTTCTGTATGCCCTAGTTTCCTGATTCCTCTATGTCTGGCTGCCTGACCCCTGACATCTCACCTGGATCTCTGGTTCTTTCCGGGAAGAAAAAAGTGAAAGTGAAGAAGGAACACAATGCATAGCAGAGCTTGAACACAAATCATGATTTTAGTGGTGTTACAATTGTGATTGCATTACAAAATAACCAGGGCTTCAAGGAAACAAGACTTGCATGACACTTACATAGTCATATTCTTTCTATGTTCCCACTTTCATATGATACTCTGTGTAGATTTAGCAATACTAAGACATGTTTGTTAATGAGTCCTTTATTGCTCAGACCATCAGAAGAAAGTATTAATAATGACAGCGGTACACTTCTAACAGTGGTTTCTGAAAGAAACAGAGTTATGCATTGTTGCCTCAGGCCGGTGAACTTGAGTACCTGCAATTACTTTTAGGAAACTGATAGCTAGAATTCATTTTTTTTCTACTCACCATTTTTTTCTACTCAGTGTGTGTGTGTGTGTGTGTTTATTTATGTATGTATATGTATATATACTAATTGAAAATAGATTCTTCTCTCATGCAATACATCCCAAACACAGTTTCCCCTCCCTCTACTCCTCCCAGCTGCCAGCTCCCCCTTCCCAAGGTCTACTCTCCCTCCAATTCCCTTCAGAAAAGAGTAGGCCTCCAAGAGACAACAACAAGGCATGACAAACATGACAAAACAAGATACTACAAGATAAGGCAAAGCCCTCATATTAGGCTGGACAAGGCACCCAATAGGAAGAAGAGTTCCAAGAGCAGGTAAAAGAATCAGAGACACACCTGCTCCCACAGTTAGAGTCCCACCCCATTATTCTACTTTAAAATCTGAAGAGTAATGTCTGTCACTGTAATTTTGCAAATAGCTACCTGAAGCTCAGTTACCTAGACCAGTATCTGAGCACTGATGAGCACTATGCTCAATGGTCAAAGTGTGGTCTACCGGACTAGGCACTCACTGATTCTGATCCTTGCCTGTCAATTAAACGTGTCTCAGCTTCCCTCTGTACCTAAGGGGTTTGTGGCTTCCAATGAGGATATAATGGTATTCTCAATTCTTAACACAATTAAATTCTACTGCAGGTGTCCTCTGCTGCAGGAAATCCAGAAACAACATATGTCCCACAAGATGCTGTCATTGTTTCCAACATGTGGTCAAAATCCTGGAACCAGTCCCATTGGTGGCTTGAATTTCTTTGAAACACAAGCACTGCAGGCCACAGCTCTCTCTCTCTCCAGCTGTGCTCAGGTCCTTCTACCCCTATCCAACCAGAGAATGCTGGGACCTGTGCTCTAGGAACCTTGAATACCACAAATCCCTCCGTACCTCATATACAAATGTGAGCCTCTCCACATTGAGGCCCTGTCATTTGCACTTGGTCATCTGCACTTCTCATTTGGTTTCCTGTTAGCCCTCAGAGAGGCAATCTCCCACTGTTGTCCTCCCCCCAGAATCTGCCCATTCCGGGGCAAACAAATTCTACTACAGTTGTCTCTGCATCCACAAAGAAATGGCTTTGGTAGTCCTTTATGTACAACAGTGTAGCATTTGTTCATGATCTGTGCCTATCCTCTCATATCTAGAATAATTACAATACCGAAAACTCAGCATAAATTGCATATGTAAACAGTTGTTAAACTGTATGAGGTAGGAAAATAAAGACAAAAAACAAAAACATCTCTAGCATTCAGAACAGACACCATTTTTCTTATAGGAGTATTTTTGATTCGTGGTTGGTTGAATCTATGGCTGTGGAAGGCAAGGACAGAGCCAGTGGAACATCTTGCATAATTTCCATCTCTGTTTTCATCTTTCTCCCCATTTTCTGTTCTACCTGAAAGCCAGTAGCTCAAAGAACAGTGCTCCTTGAAAAACTCCCAAATAGCATCTTATTTTTCCTAATGTCAAAGCTGTGAGACATTCACCATCAGCAGCACCTCTCTATATCAGCCTGTATCATCTGCATAGTATACATGAATGAGAAAAGCTCTACAGTCATCCTCACAGCCTACATCACTACCCACACACGCAGCCATGTCCACAGCCTGCATCATGACCTACAGCCTGTGATTAGTCATCCACATAATGGTCACTTACAGACACTCAGACACAGCACACACAGCAGAGATGCCTATGTTCATTTTCTTCATTTTGTCTTTCCTACCCACCCTTAAGAATTGACACTTACCTAAACTGAAATGCTTATCAGCTAAGCTTAAACAACAAGCAAAAAATGTGGTGACTAAATCCAAAAGAGGCTTTGTATCTCTCATCTTAATTGATTTATGTATGCCACTTGGCACCAATATTCATGTTTTCCTCTACAAAAGACTTTTCATGACACCGGGCGGTGGTGGCGCACGCCTTTAATCCCAGCACTCAGGAGGCAGAGGCAGGCGGATCTCTGTGAGTTCGAGGCCAGGCTGGACCGACTGCCTCCAAAACAATACAGAGAAACCCTGTCTCGTAAAAAACAAAAAAAAAAAAACAAAAAAAGACTTTTCATGACAACTTTTATCTCTACATGTTGTGCCTCAATCTTACTTCCCTTTCCTATTTCTTAGATACTGAACTCTTCAGCTTTCTGTCCTGACCTCTCTTTTCTTCTCGTTTTGTATGTTTCTTTGATACTGTCTGCTTCCATATTTCAATGGCCACTTACATGCTAATGACTTTGGATTTCTATATTTTCCTTGAGAATTTATTGGACTTCAGACCTATTATTGAACTTGATGAGTCATCACAATCTTAACATGTTCAAGGGTGAACTCTCCAGAACTGTCCCACGCTTGAGACTCAGCCCTCTTCTATTCACCAATCAGCACCACTATGCACACCTTTGACTCCTCTCACTTCCTCTCCTCAGCAAATGGTACCCATTTATTTTTCTCCCTCTAGTTATCATCTGCAAACATCTGTTCACATTCACAATGACACTGTCTTGATTTAGATCCTACCCTCAAGAGTCACAAAACTTTTCTCAGAATCCAGGAAAGTTGTACTCCCAATACCAAATCCATCCCCACCCTCATGCCTCCAGATTCTTTCCACAGAACTAATCTGTTTTGGTCCCTCTTCTGAGAAACCATCCATGGTGACTAAATTATCAAAAGACAGATCCATACACTGCTGTTTAGGTATCTGGTATCTTGGTCACTCAGGAAGTGGCATGCCATTCTGAGTTTGGGTTTAAGAGGATTTCTTTCAATATTTTTGCAAGGCATGACAGTTTTATAATAAGACACAGGTAAAAGGTTGAAGAGTCACAGACAAAAATCAGGACTTCGGGGACTGAAGGTATGGACCAACAAATAAGAGCGCTTGCTGTTCTTACAGAGGACTGAGTTCAGTTCCCAGACCCCATTCGGCAGCTAATAGCCATCTGTAACTCTAGGCCCAAGACAACTGAAGCTCTCTTCTGGACTCCATAGGCACCAGGCATGTGGTACACAGACGTACATGAAAGCAAAACACACACAAAAAATAAAATAAATAAATCTTCAAAAAAATTCAGACAGGCCTTCAAAAATCAGTCACTTTTTACTATAAAACTACTCTAGTTTGACCTTTAAGGATCCAAAATGCAGATATAATGCTCTTCCGATGAATGTGTATAAAACACTTCAGAAAGGTAGCAAACTGGTCTTAGGTTTGCTAGTGATCTCTGACCCCCCCCCCCCCATGGGGGTGGAGGGGTGGGGAGAGGCGCTGATTCCTTTAACATTTAAAGACACTTGTAATCCAAGAAAACTGTTAAGTCATTCAAAGTCAAGGTCAAGGTGATTCAGTGATTCAAGCAACACACCACCATTTCGCACAGCTCCTACTGAATGCCAGGCCAAGATTAACAAGTATCCTCAACCCAACAAAATGTAAAAATTTACTCATCCGTTCTTCAGTTTTTAATGGGCAGAGACTGCTTCCCACCCACCCGGCTACCAGCCTGCCCCTCCTGTAAAGTGGTGACGCCCAAGGTCTCCCCAACTAGGCAAACCCATTCTGAGCCCTGCCCTTCCCTACTGCTCTCTCGTATGGTCTATGACAAGAGTGAGCGTTTTCTGCGTAGCACTTGCTGTCTATTCTCAAAAGCCTGAGAATAAAAGAACTGCCCAGCTCATGATGAAAGCCATTCCTGGGGCCTCCCATTCTGCTGACTAATGAGCTGCTATCATGTCTTAATGAACTGAAGTCACTGGTCGTGCTAGACTCTAGAGGGAAATCACAGGCCTTCAAGAGAGCCTGGTTCACAGAAGCCAGAAAAGAAAGAAAGGAAAAAATATCTGTGACAGAGCTGCAGAAACACAAACAGAAGGGGCCATCACTCCTAAGGCCACGATGTCTGCTTCCAGAGGGTCCCTGAAACCAGTGAGAAGAGAGACGAAAAGGAACTGAAACCTGCCCTGTGCCCCAAAGCTGGGCTATACACTTATCATTCCCATGGACTTCCCCCACATTTCCCCATCCCCTCCACCTTTCAGGAATATTCCATGTCTAACACTATAGAGTAAGCCCTGTGCCCAGAGCCCCGCCCCCAGGCTCCTCCCAGCTGCTCCTCACCTCGCCTTTCCAGCTAGAGCCTGCTGTGCCAGCACACGCCCACCCATGGCCTGGGGCTCCCGAATGGAAGCATTAATGCGCACCATCGTCCAGAGTCCAACCTCTCTTGAACTCCCTGCCCCTTTTCTGAAAAACTGCTGGACACCGAAGGCCAACTCTTATCGCCCTCGGGATGAGGCTTCAGGGTACTCCCTCCCCCGGCATGCGTACCCCTTCCCTGTTCTCCTGAAAGAGCAATGCATTATGCAACATTAACTGGGTTTTCTGAAGCTTGTCTGAACAACAGCCTCAGTACACTCAGATAGTGGAAATGATCTCCCTGTAAAATAAATTCATGGGGCCACTTAACAGAGTAGCTGCAGGGGCCTGGCAGGCAGCCGGCATCTCCTGCTGCCAGGAGCTAGTTTCTCTTTCATCTCCCTTCTGTGCCACTTTTCATTTCACGTTCCTGCTCCCAGGGTTTCTGAAACAGGTGACTCCAACCATGCTAATAAAGCAAGGTGTGATAGCATCTCCTATGACTTCAGATGTCAAACTCTGAAGAGAAAAGGGGAAAACACTTTTAAATGACCACATCCTCTGAGTAACATTCCAGGGGAGAGACTGCTTATCTTGATTTTAATTTTTTTCATTCTCCTTTCATCTCTCCCTCTAAAAACACAGCTCAGAGAAAGATCACCCATGAAGAACTTATCAGAAAGACATTGCTAGCATTTAGTGGTTCTTGACCCCCGGAGCACAGAGAGATGAACGGAAAGGATTCCGGGGTGGGGGAGGGATGACAGCAGAGCCTGTTGGGAACACACGTTAGACTTTGGAAGCGCAGCCACAGGTTATAAACACAAACTTGAACAAATAATGAATGTTAAAGCAATGTGAGCAAAGCATGGCCTCAAGTTCACCTCCAGGTTCCCATGTGAGGCGGGCTAGTCACGTGACATGTATGTGTGAGACGGACAGGGGAGAGTGGTTAGTTTACTTGTGAAATTCCATTGTTTCGGTCTCTTAAAAAGCTTTGACTTTTGAACAGGTCATCCTGGCCTGGCCTTAAACCTATGGCTTTATATGTCTCTTCTCCATCATGAAGAAACTTCATTTTACATAAAAGCCAGAGATACAGAGCCCTCAGTGTTGGTGGGGGCTGTGCAGCATGTATGATTCTGGAATGATCTGTCAGGGCTGGTAGTTCTCAGCAGGTCCTAAGTTCTCCTTCTGATCTGCTACCCATCACTTCAGCATCTTCCCTAACCAAGCTTCTTAGCCAGAATCCCTGTTGGCACTGAGGAGTCTGGAGTCTGGGACCAGTTTTAAGCAACGCATTCCCAAAAGACTGCATGGACATAGGTGGACACATAGAAGTTGACCTCTGAAAGGGCTAGATCTAGATAAATAGCACAGTCAATAATTCTGACCATTCAGAGTCAGATCCACATGCTGATACAAGGCCAGTAGCATTTCAGTCACTAAAGGGATAGGAAAGAACCTGATGGGTCTTCTAGACCAACTGTCACATGTCCACATGCCTGAGTCTACAAGGATAGACATTAGGCCATGAACCATGCCTTCATCTTGTTAGCAGAGGTTCTAGCCTGCAGGTAGAAATTTCCCACCACAGGTCAGAGCAGAGACCGAGCAGCTAACCCCTACATCTAAAATGACCAGTGGTCAGCAGCAAGGTGGCAAACTCTCTCGAGGAATTACCTCAAGATAAGAGAAGATTCCATGGTTCTTGAGCTCAGATATATTCACCCAGCACCTTTGATGAACAAGAACAAATGACCAAAAAGGAGGCATGACTTCTTGCCACATCAGGGGCATGCTGAACTCAGTGTCTCCCTTGCATGCACAAAGATATGGAGGACTGAGTCCACCATCATGGAGGAGGGACCACCTGACATTCCCATATCAAGCTTGAACAGGTGTGAAGATAACTCACTAGCTCAGTGTGTAAGCTCTGAAATCCAAGGGACTTGTACAACTGTGGAAAAAACATTCTTGCTGCTTTGAGCAATTGACCAATCAAGAGATTAGAGCAGATATGAGAACTTTTTCCTCTCCCTGCCTCAGTCTCCTGCCTACCTAGGTAAGCCAGCACTGCCAATAGCAAGAAATTGTGTCAAATTAGTATATGGACTGAACACCTGTCAGAGGCTCTGTGCTGGCTCTTTCAGCTGTGCTAAAAGAGCCCCTCGAGCACTGAGAAGTAAATTGTGTCATGCTTGTCTTACAGATAAGAAAGACAAAGTCCAGAGACATTAAGCTCTCACAGCTCATAAATACCAGCACTCACTCATGCTTTGAATCCATTTCTGTTCAACTTGGCAACCATTTTTTCCTGTGACACTATTATATGCCCTGTTCCCAGCTCTGTGACCTCTGGCCCCTGCTCCCCCTCTCTCCACTTGCAAACATTACCCAGCTCAGTTCCTATCCCAAGGGGGAACTTCCTATGAAGAAGCATCCACCTTCCTCAGATCTTCTGACAAGAGGTAGGGGACAAAACTAAGTGGTTGGCACCAAAACACAGTTGAGGCCAATACCAGAGATGGCTTGTAGTCAGGATCCCAGTAAAGAAGACAGGAGCAGGAATACAGTTAGGTCACCCCAAAGAGAGCTGGAGCTTGGACTAGTTACTTTTCTATTGCCATAATATTTAAAAATCAATCAGTCAAACAAACACCATGATGGGAGCTGGAGAGTTTACTCAGTGGTTCAAAGCACTTGTTGTTCTTGCAGAGGACCTGGTTCAATTTCCAGCACCCCATGGTGAGCCACAACCATCTGTTACTCCAGTTCCAAAAGATCCAGTGCCTTCTTCTCACCTTTGTGGGTACTAAGCATGTGTGTGGTACATCATATACATACATGAAGGTGAAATATTTATACATGTAAAATGAAAATAAAGCAAATCTAAAAAAATTTTAAAACACCACGACCAATGAATTTA
The DNA here is from genome assembly GCF_017639785.1 of Mesocricetus auratus. NCBI lineage: Eukaryota > Metazoa > Chordata > Mammalia > Rodentia > Cricetidae > Mesocricetus > Mesocricetus auratus. Next base: position 51,845,945 of record NW_024429180.1, on the reverse strand, counting down.
TAGAAGGAAAGGTTTATTTGGGGGCCTATGGTTCTAAAAGAATAACAGCCCATCACCATCATGGCAGGGAGCATGGCAATAGGCAAGTAAGAAGGGCATGGAGTATTGGGAGAGATTTGTTTGTGTTGTCCCTCTGAGACCACCAATGGAGTGGACCATAGAGTTTTCTGAACAACTCAAAGGAAGACAGAGGGACACAGAAAGGAATAAAGAGGGGCTCCAAGGATGCATGGCCTTTTCGATCTGGGAAGGTGGAGAAGAGGATTAGGTGACCATTTCTCCATCACTCTGTGGGTCTATCAGGTTTATTCCCTACCATGACTCCTGAGCTTTATTTTTCAATAGAACAATAAAAGCCGCCATGGTCCTGGAGCAGCTCACATCTTAGTCACAAAGGGGGAGCAAGAGCGTCAAGCTTTTGCTTTGATCTAGCTCCTTATAGCTTACTGCAGCAAGACCACACCCACTAATCCTCCCAAACAGCCACCAAGTGGGAAGTGGCTATTCAAAAAGTGTCCAAGACTTAGAGGGGACATCTCATTCAAACCACCACAGGGCTTGTCCCAAGACTAGCCAGCAAGCAAGGGAAGAAAAAACAACACATGGTAGACAGTTTGGACTAGAAGAGCCCATAGGTCAACATAGGGCTTAAGATGGCCAGAATTAACAGGAAAACCAAATCTGAAATGGATGTCCATTGGTCAAATCCAAAGTTGTCAAGCTTCCTTTGAGAGGCAAAGATCTTTGCCTCTGTGGGTGTTTCTGTCCCCATCCCAGAATCCAGAAACAACATCAGCTCAGCACCCCTCACCCAGAGACAGAAAAATTCCCACCTACACAAGGCAGTTTTAGGGACATTGAGAATTGCATTGCTGATCCCTGTATCCAGAGGCTTTTATGTGTCCCTCTGGGTCCCACATCCACTTATAAAATAATTATTCAGATGCTTAATATTAATTATAACTGTCTGATGGCTCGGGCTTATTATTGGCTAGCTCTTACATTTAAATTAACCCATTTCTATTAATCTGTGTATCTCCATGTGGCCCCTGGCTTACTGGTGATGCTTGTTCTCCTTTAGCTACTGGATGGTGTTCCTTCTGACCCCATCCTTCTTCTCCCTGTATCTCTGCTTGGATTCTCTGTATGGCTCTATTCGGCCTAGCTATTGACCAAATCAGCTTCTTTATTAACCAATAAAATATATTCACAGCATATAGAAAGACATCCCACATCAGATCCCACCATCATCTCACTGTGACACCTTCGACTGGGGAATAGGTCAGAATGGGCATGTTATCCACTCAGTTTCACCTGCATCAGTCCCAGTCATTCTCCCTCTCATTTAATAAATCTGCAATGGTCTATGTGACTGCAGAGACTCCAAGAGTCACAAAAACCAAATGGAGGAGATATGGTGTGCACGTGTTTGCACACACACACATACAGAGAGAGAGAGAGAAAGAGAGAGAGAGAGAGAGACAGAGAGACAGAGACACAGAGACACAGAGACACAGAGAGAGAGAGAGCAGCACAGCACAGTAACAGCTGAGCAGAAGCCAGAAGCCAGTTTGCAGGCCAGAGCTGTCAATACTATTCCTGTCAGGCTTTCTCTCTGTGATGTTGGACAAGTGCCTAAATCTCTCTGTACTTTCATTCATTCATGAACAGTATGTCTAATCCCTGTCTCATAAGAATGCTATGAAAATTAATGAGCACATAAAAAAACCTAAACAAAACCGACGGAAAAGTCCTTCGTTTACCCTAGAGATTCAATAAACACCAGGTGATCTAATTTAAAATACAGATGTGTGTTTCTATTTCCATGAGAGAACGTTCAGCTTCAACAAGCCGTGATTATTTGGGGATTTTTAGAGGATTCTCAGCTGGAAGCAATATATCCTATAAGTGTAAAAAAATGTTAATTGCTTGGTTTAATATTTAAATATCAATAACCTTTACTGAGGTCCCACAATGTGCTAGGTACCATGCTAAGTATGTTTTAGGTCCTTTAATCTGGAGTAGCCCCTTCGGGTGGGGGCTTCTTCCTGGCACTCATTTTATTTTCAAATATAAAGACAAATTCTGAGAACTAAAATGATCAGCTGGAAGCTCTGTGGGTGACCAGTAGTGGAGAGAAGCTCAGCCCTCTGGCTCCTCACCTCAGTCTGTTAAGCCACACTGCCTCCCTCAACACAGATGCAGAGCCTACAGCACTCGGAATGACGGTAGAACGCTGAACACAAGAAATAAACTAAAAATAAACCTTGGCAGAGCAGCTACGGGGGAAGGCTTAGAAAATTTCCAAGTGCTTATTAGTTCCAAGGACAGTCTATTTAATAAATTACCTGTGAAACTAACAAACAAGAGGAAAACAACATGCGAATAGGAAAAACTCTTCCTGGCATTCCCTTTGCCTCTAGATTCATTTTGAATCACCGTATTCATGATGGGGATTTCTCTGAGTTCAGAGCTCTGTGGTCCCCGTATAGGTAAGAGTTCTTGTCAACTGGTGCCAGGTTTCTTCTGGCCCTAATACACTTACAGAAGGCAGGTCACTCTCCTCTCCACAAACCTAGTAGGTTTGAACAACAATGATGACAGCCAGTCAATCACCAGTCACTAAAACACTTCAGCTACCACGTCCCACAACTCCACAAAGGCACTTCGGAAGCAAACATATATTGTAATTCACTAGCATAAATTACCATGCTCAATCCTCTCCCGTGTCTAACTTATTGTGAAGGCTGACTTGTCTTGCCTCCAAACTGACTCCAAGTTGTTCTCTCTGCTGCCTGACAGCTGAGAAATCTGTGATTAACACACCAGGCTCCAAGGGGAGCAATTGGCTGCAGGCCCCAGGGTGGGTTGCTGACCCCCAGCTTCCTCCAGCCCACATGGTGTCCACCTGTTTCCTCTTTCTCAGCCCGGCAGTTCTCAAGACACTGCCTCTAGCCCAGAGGGAGGGACCCTTGCCCTGAGCTGGGTTTGCTGAGTCCTTCAGGCTTGCTGCTGCCGAGCAAAGCCTGAGGGAGGGCATCTCCAGGCCATCTGCAGACTCCATCCCTGGTCACAATCAGGAAGTGCATGATGTGGGAGGAGAGGGAGGACATACTAGTCTCCCTAGAAAGGAACTGCACATGAGTTTAAAGATAAAACTGCAAGCGTCTGTGGGGTCACATTCACCTGCAAGGTTACGTGAGGCCAGCTTCGTGATTATAAAAGCAGGCAGTTAACCCACCTCGTAGGAAGAGGCATTAAAAAGCCTTATGCTACTTGACTTCTCTGCAAACCCACCGTTGTCTAGATCCCAGACTACCATCTCTGTTGGTTGGATTCCAGTTTTTAATTGTCATTATCAGTAACACAGGCTGAGGTGACCTGGGTTGGGAGAGAGCTGAGGCTGGGGATGACTTCCTGGGGCTGGAACTGAAGCCAGCTTGAGTGAGGATGTCTCCACAAGTAGAACACATCCAACAGTGGAGACCATGCCATGACTATAGAACACTGACAACATTCTGTGACCCTGGGTCAGAGTCCCTCCCACTAACCACGGGACCCAAACCCCCAACTGGAAAGGCATAAGCACCCAAGCTCACTCCTAAGGACCGCCATTGACTTCATAGTTTTACTCTGGCCCTTTATTTTGGTTTTTTTGGCTTTGATTTTATTTTATTTTGCTGTGGGTTTTTTTCCCCTGGCTCTTTCCATTTCAGTGTTCACTCAACTTTTATCCTTTTCATCTTTCCTGTTTAATATCTGGCCCGTCCTTTCTAGCTTGGATCAGATAGCTCAGAGCAGCTGCTCTGAGCATAGGGGAGATTTCACACAAGGGCTTGGCTCTCTGTGGGTGCAAGGTTGATTGTGGCTCTGCAGAAGTTATTAGCAATCCTTCAATCTTTAAGTTCTTCTTTCAAAGATGAGGTCACTCCCACTTGTCACACAGGATAATTGCGATGATCAGACAAAAAAAAAATTTCAAGAGCAAGGGCTGTGAGGACCTAGGGAGTGGCCAGCCTCATCTCTGCCCCTTCTCAACCTCAAGGCATCTGAGTACTGTCCCAGCACAAGTGAGCCTAGGCATTCTGACGTGGCTTGATGAGTGTTTTAGTGTGTTGTGAAATGTTGCCCAAAGGCTCGTGTGATCGAACAACTGGTCCCCAGATGGTGGCTGTTTTGGAAGGTTGTTGTGATGGTTTGAATAGATGTGGCTACCATAGACTCCTGTGTTTGAATGCTTGGCCCAGAGGTAATGGCACTATTAGGAGGTGTGGCTTTGTAGGAGTGGGTGTGGCCTTGTGAGAGTAGGTGTGGATTTGTTGGAGGAAGTGTGTCACTGTGGAGGTGGGCTTTGAGATCTCATATGCTCAAGCCAGGCCTAGTGTGGCAGCTTCCTTCTGTTGCTTGCAGATCAAGATGTAGAATTCCCTGAGCACCTTCTCCAGCACCATGTCTGCCTGCATGTTGCCATGCTTTCCACCGTGATGATTATGAATTAAATTTCTGAAGTGTAAGTCAGCCGCAATTAAATGTTTTCCTTTAGAAGAGTCGCTGTGGTCATGGTGTCCCTTTACAGCAGCAGAGCACTAACACAGGCACAGAACCTTTAAGAGGCAGAAGCCTTAATGGAAACAGTAGGGTCACTGGGGGTGGGGCAGGCCTTGAGGTCTTGTATCCCAGCTCTGCCTCCTGTCCACTCTCTGCTTGCTGACTGCTGATGGCTGCCTCGGCCGCATATTACCATCCCTTCCCTGCCATGGTGGACTACAACCTTTCTGACACTATGAGCTTAAATAAGCCCCTCCTTCCTGATATTGCCCACATCAGGCATTTTGTCACAACAACATGAAAGGGAACCGGCACAGTGGCCAGGAAATGTCAGGAGAAAGGCAAATGACCTCAGACCTAAGGGGAACAGACACAGTAATGGCAGACAAAACAAGGGACCAGTTCTAGGAAGTGTTCTTCATATAATCTGAGGCAGAAGTGTTTGATTCTTGTGATGGCTTATATTGACAAGACCTGGTAAAGGAGCCCCTAGACATGCCTTTTTCTATCTGCCTAGACTGGGCCAGCCGCTGGACATGCCTGTGAGGGATTTTCTTGATTAGATTTATCGAGGTAGAGAAACCATCCTAAATGTGAGTGGCCCCATTTCAGAGACTACATACAAAGGCATTTGTCTTTCTGTCCTTCCTGACTTCAGGTCCAGTGTGACCAGCTAGCTACCTTGAACTCCTGCTGCCTTGACTGCCTACCATAGTGGGCTATGAAAACCAAAATAGACCCTTCCATACCGAAGTTGCTTTGTCAGATATATTGACATAGTGACCTTGTTCATGCACTGTGCTGACATTATGATCATTTGGGGAGCCTAAAAGTTAAAAGACCTGGGCAGATCACACTTACCTTAGAACATGTCCCTTGGTGTAACAGAATACCACCAACTAATTTATAAAGAATAAAAGCTTATTCCACTTACAATTCTAGAGGAATACAAGGTCAAAGGGCCACACTTGATCATGCCTTCTTCCAGGTGGGAGATTTACAAAATTCCAGTGAAGTTCAGACCATCACATGAAAAGACAGATCAAGCTCATCAGAAGGAATTGGCTTTCGTTTTTAAATCTACTTTGTTGATAACTCAATAATCCATGAAAGGATAACTCAATCACCCCTTAAAGGTCTCAGCTGGGTCTGTCTTTCAATGTCTAACAATGGACATTGACCTCCAATATGACAAGTGGGGATATCGGAAATATAACAAGATTTTTACATAATATCCAAGAAATGTAATAGTATACTCTCCCTTCATAAGTGAACCTCACTCCAAGTGGGTTTCTTTTCCTTTTTGAGGAACAGAATTTTGAAAACATGCAAGCAGTGGACTCTGGGAGAGAGAGGGGAGACAGGAACAGCTCAAAAGAGAGCATACTACAAAGACAATGGCTGAGCTCTCGGTTTTCGGAAGTCTTTGTAGGGACTGCAAGTTTCTTTACCAGACAGCAGGTGTCTGTTCCAACCCCTGTCCAAGCACAGAGTATACAAGGGTGAAAAAGTAAGTACAGTGATAAAAATTGCTTTTAAACATTTAAGACACTCTGTAACCCCAACACTTCTTTTCACATCTGTCCAGAACATCAAGACAGCACTACACAAACCCAGCCACAGGCATCGACACCTGGCAGGAGGCATTCGGTAGCCTGTTCCACACAGCTCCCTCTTAAACACCCCTTACCTTCTTTTCTTTTTCTGGCTTCACAACCCAGCTCTTGGGAACCAGATATAGTGGTTGGAAATGAAGGGACTAGCACCTCGTTCTGTGACTTTTTTTTTCTTTGGTTTTTACGAGACAGGGTTTCTCTGTATTGTTTTGGAGGCTGTCGGTCCAGCCTGGCCTCGAACTCACAGAGATCCGCCTGCCTCTGCCTCCCGAGTGCTGGGATTAAAGGCGTGCGCCACCACCGCCCGGCTTTTGTTCTGTGACTTTAACAATTCGTCCAGTCTTAGGAATTTGGAGAAAGTATATGTCCCTCCTGGACCTTGATCTCTTATGTGTAGAATGAGAGATGGCTGTTCCTATTTCATAAAACTCTCACAAAACTTACAGAACATATACTGACTAGTTTTATGTCAACTTGACACAAGCTAGTCATCAGAGAGGAAGAAGCCTCAATTGAGAAAATGCCTCCATAAGGCTGGGTTCTAGGCAAGCCTGTAGGACATTTTTTAAATCAGTTATTAATGGGGGAGAGGCCAGCCCATTTGGGTGGTGCCACTCCTGGGCTGGTAGTCCTGGGTTCTATAAGAAAGCAGGCTGAGAAAGACAGGCTCCATGGCCTCTGCATCAGCTCTTGCCTCCAGGTTCCTGCACTGCTTGACTTCTTTTCATGATGAACTGTGTTGTGGTAGTGTAAGCTGAATAAACCCTTTCCTCAAGTTGCTTTGGTCATGGTGTTTCATTAGAGCAATAGTAATCCTAACTAAGATAGAACATAACTCATGCAGAGGGTCTCCTCAGATAATAAACTCTTCTTGGTCTGTCTACACACTTTAAAGTCTTTGCCTGGATAAGTCTTTATCTGGTTCAACTACTAATTTAGGTAGAGATCATCTCCATTAGTTTGCCTCTTTACCCTACTAAATGCCTTTTCCTAGGCAAGATCCACTGGTTCCTGCAGGACAGGTTTGATCAGCCAGTCACTATGGTATCATGCAGCACCTTCAGGGCACTTTCAGTAAGGAAACTTAAACCAAATAACAGGCAGCATACTATACCTAGACTCAACCATCCTTGGCTATAGTTTCATGGTGTATAAATGGGGGAGACCACTGATCCCTATGGTGGTTCATCTTTATTATAAATTTGATCAAATTGAGTGATGTCTAGGAGAAATAAAACATACTTCTAGGTGTCTGTGAGGGTGTTTCCAGAGAGGAAAGGTGTGTTAAAAAGCAATTGGAGATACAAGAACCCCATGAGATGCTGGAAGCCTGGGTGGAACAAGGAATGAGGAAGCTAGCCAACATGTGCAAGCTCCATTCTTCTTTATAACTTGCTCTATATCACTGCCATTGCCCATGAACTCCAGACTTCAACTTTCAACTTGGGACTCTCAGAGTAAGCTTCCAGGGAGTTTCCAGTCCTTTGGCTTCAGACAAAGACTGAATCATTGGTCCCCTTGTTCTGTGGTTTCCAGCTTCTTGGGCTGAGCAGATACCAGTTTCTCTGGATCTTCAGATGAAGGATGATCCAACTTTTCCAATCACATAAAACAATCAAACAATCAAGTAAAGTGTGTGTGTGTGTGTGTGTGTGTGTGTGTGTGTGTGTGTGTCCCATATAGATGAAATCTGATGGAAGCTATCAACTCCCTTGGAGCACAAACATTAGGTTAAGAAACCCCAGAGTGTATGGCTTTTAAAATAAATATTTAACCCTAAAACTGTGGAGGGCTTATACATGTGATGACAATTTAAAAATAAGGCACTATATGAATAAATGACATCCACCTTTTATGGACTATTACATCTAGCCCACTTCAATTTTTTTAAAAACACCTCTTTATGGGTAGCAAATTGCATCAGTCCCGTAGAAACCCAAATTCTGTTCTGCTTTCTTTCTATTCATGTAGAGGGACTCTTGGAACCCTGTACTAGCATAGTGGCCAGCACCCTTCTGGTCATTTAGTACCCATTGGGTCAGGGCTTATTAGTATATGTTCATGTGTGTAGTATAGGCATGTGTTTGCATGTATATGTGTGCATGTGCACATGTATATGTGTACGTGTGAAGACAGAGATTGACTTCAAACATTTTCCTTAATCGCTTTTCCCCTTACTTCCTGATACAGGATCTTTCACTGAGCCTGAGATTCACCAACTTAACTAGACTGGTTGTTCAGTAAGCTCTGGGATCCACCTATCTTCACCTTTCCCCATCTCTCACACACACAGTTCTGAGATTACAGATATGCACTACCACACTCAGCTTCTACATGGGTCCTTACACTGGAGTGGAAAGGCTTCCTCACTGATCCATCTCCTGAGCCCATCCAAGTGTTTTGAATATGTCTAATGCATCTTCGAGAAATACTATAAGCAAAAGTAGTGGGAAGACCAGAAGATATCTGAAGACTTTCAGAGTCGTCAGCAACTGAACTGGATTCTGAGAAGGTTTGAGATATAAATAGAACAATCTGAGGAGCCCATTCAGGAAACATGGAGAGACTCAGAGTGGCACAACAACATGGTGGTGTTCAGGGAACAATCTGGGAACTTTACTGACCAAGTAGACAGCATCATCAGTACTAAAGGTGGTGAACATGCAGTGGTTAGCGTGAGAACATTCTAAAATTTAGATTATGCCTCCAGATGGAGAACCAACCTCATCCTTAGTAGTATATAGAAACAGACTTTCTACTGAATAGTCCCACCAATCTCATCACACTACATTACCCTAAAACTCTCAGACCTAACAGAATGAAACAAGAGAGAATGAATAGGTAGGTAGGTAGATAGACAGACAGACAGACAGACAGACAGACAGACAGACAGACAGATGATAAGTGGTACTGTCCTGACTACTGCTCAACTCCAGAATACATGCTAAGAAAATCTGTTTGAGGACCTGATTTTCTCCTAAAATTTTTAAGAGGATTTTTTAAATACTTTGAGAATAACATCATGTGGGTAAATTGATGGGAACATACAAATGAAAGACCGGCTCTTTATTTAGAATCAAGCTGATTCTCTACCATGAGGCAAAGTCCAGACCCCTTAGATGACATTCAAGACCCTCCCCAAAGCGGTCTCCTTAAAGATCAACTCATGAATCTTTTTAGTATTATACAACCAATTGCCTGATGACCAACGATGAGTTTTAGTCTGGGTTTTTCCTTGGGGTCTGAGCCAATTCTATCAGCCACTTCATTCCATCCTCAGCTCAGAATGGTTGATGAGAATGCATTCCTACCAGGGACATCTCCAGATTTGGCTGGGTGCTGAGTTTTTGGCACAATCAACATGAAATGAAAAACAGTGAAATATTGCTAAGTGGAGCTACGTCCTTCATGTTTTTTTTTCTCATTTCCATCCAATTGGCTCAAGATTGTAAAAGGAGGGGCCAACAGGGAAAAAAATGGTAAGGAAAGAAAAATCCGAAAGGGGAAAGGGGCAAGGAGAAAAGAATGATGAGGGTGAAGGAAAACGAATAAAGCAGAAATATTAGTATTTGAATAAAGATTTATTGGTAGCTTACCAAACAAATAGGCCTTAGGGGTCTAACATTCATGAATCTGTATTGGGTCAACACTTGGAGCCAGTTACACATGTAAAGATTTAGTTTAAAATCACAGGTGTGGGCATGTACTAAGCAGGTTAACCTTCCCTTCCATTCTAGGGAAGCCAACTCAACAACTTGTCCCATCCACAGGAAGTCCGTGTGCACATACATACATGCACACGTATGCTATTCAAACATCTTGGCATTTCTTTTATATATGTTAAATTTTGTACATGTGTTTATATGTAAGAGCGGGAATACTTGTGTATGCAGATCCATATACATGGAGAGGCCAGAAGACAGCTGTCATTCTCTAAGTGTCATCCACTTATATTTTTTGAGACAGTTCTTTCAATGGCCTGAAATCAAGCAGGCTGCCCGGGCTGGTCAGTCAGCAAACCCCAGAGTTCTGTCTCCATGAGCCAGCACTGGGATTGCAAACTCATACCACCACACTCAGATTTTTAATTGTGTGTGTGTGTGTGTGTGTGTGTGTGTGTGTGTGTGTGTGTACACGCAAGCACTTATATATGTGAATTCAGGTGCCCATGGAGACCAGAAGTGTCGGATATCCTGGAGCTAGAGTTGCCAGTGTTTGTGAGCCACTCCATGTAGGTGCTGGGAATGGAACATGAGTCCCTTACAAAAGCAGTAAGTGTTCTTCTTAACCGCAGAGCCATCTCTGCAACCTCCACCTCCATTTTAAATGAGTTAACTCTTTATACAAAGATGGCTGTGGACTAGAAACAGAAAAAAAATAGACTCTGTTCTTTGCTTTAGTAGTAACTGATTTGGTAACTTCAGAGTCATGGCCTTTTTTTAGGCCCTATTTTCTTTCCCACTGTCAAACTGTGTGCTAACCTTCTGGTAGCTTGAAAGATGAGGTGAGGGAATGCATTCTGAAGGCACTTTGGAAACGAGCATGTGTGATACCAATGTAAGAGATCATATCATTAAAACAGCTTTGTGAGAGACTTAGTTTTCAGCTCTTTCTTTAAAAGCCAGATTAATCCCAATAAGTGAAGCCAATGGAAGCCCATTTATGGGAATAGTCAAAACACGACTTTTGATTCCTGGAGCAGTTCTCTGACTAGCTACAGGTCCTCCTCTGGCTTTAATGAGTAGTTTTACCCTAGGGTTGCCAAAAACTAAAAGCTACTCTGCATCCAATGAGATCAACTTTAAGGTAAACAACAAATTACTTTACAGTTTATTGTTTGTTTATAGGGCATCCCAAATCACACATAGGGCTTTACTACACTAAAAATGCTTCCCTGGTTTGTCTTAAATTCCAATTTCAGCGCATTCTATATTTTTATTTGCTGCATCTGGCAACCTTAGTTTTTCCATGTTAACTGACTTCTTGTGCCCTACACCCAAAAATTTTTAATATGGCAATACTCACCCTCACAGCAGACAGGGCACCAGCAGCTATAATTCCATTCTAAAATACCAAGAGTGCCTCTTTGGTAATTTATCTCATGATATATTTAAGAGCTGTTTATTTTAACAGTGGAAAGCTTAGAGAATAGAAACATGTCCCCTTATCCCCATCCCAGCTCAGTCCTCCCAAATAGCAAAAGTGAATGTCAAAGCCTACAGAATACCAAAGGAACCCTCTCTTGCCCCAGCAGGAACTTTAATCCTAGCCTCCAGTTCAATCAGTGAGGTTCAGAGCCCAAAGCAGTTGTTCAAGTCCCGGTATACATCTGAATCAAGGAAGGGCTCAAAGTTCCAAAGCAGGGGTCACACCCAGGCCAATCAATCACTTGGAGCATTTTCTTTGACTCCCACGTGTACTATTTATATTTGTGTCACTGTGTCAGAAACAACAGAAGAGAAGAAAGAACACTGTGGTTCACAGTCTCAAGGAAGAAATGACGGTGAATGTGACTCCATTTATGGGAATGTGTAAAAGCAAGGGGTTCACATAACGGCAGACTAGGCAGCACAGGTCACAAGCCAGAACCAGGGTTCTATGACTTTCAAAGGCCCACCACTACTTCTACTAGCCAGGTCCAACCTCTTGAAGTCTCCATAGGTCACCAAACAATACCATAAGTCAGAGACTGAACATTCAAATTATGAGCCTTTGAAGACATCTCATCTTCAAACCATAACACTGTGTAGTTCTAATGTACATCCAAGGTTGAAATTACTGACTTAGCCTTCAGAGATCTCCTTAGTTTTTGTTTTATTTTACAGCACAGAAAATTAAGCCCTGAGCCTCATCTATATAGGCAAGTCCTCTACCACTGAGCTATATCTCCAGCTTCTTACTTCATTTTTATACCCAGCCCAAGTCTTTTAAGAAGTTTAGGACACTCTGACCAGGGAAGCAAGAAGGCTAACTGAAGATCTTCACCTCTCCCTCCATTCTTCCAAGTCCAATCCCGCAGTCTCATCCCCAGATCTGTAGTAGATGCTCTGCTGTGGGTTCTTCTTACTCTCTGCACTCATCCCAGGGGAACTAAGCAGATCCTGGTGGAACACCCATATATCCTTGCTCCTGTGAATTCCTCAACCCCTCCCAATCCATATCCATTCCTAAGTGTCAGCTCCCCAATATCCAAAAACACATTTTGCCTGGATCCTTTAATGGCCACATATATCAGGACCCTGGAAGAATTCCATACCAGGCAACACACAGCCACCACATTCTCCTGAGAACCAAAGAGGAAACAAAAGCTAAGGAACAAACACCCACCCATCAAAGACAAGACCAGATATCAGCACCCAAATTTACAATCTTCCTAAACCCAGATACATAGATGCCAATATGAAAACACAATCAATAACACTCAGGACAATATGTCTCCTGTAGAGCCTGGAAACCCTACCACAGCAGGCCCTGATTATCCCAGCTTTGCAGAAGCACAAGAAAAAGACCTTAAAACAGCCTTTATGACTATGTTAGAGGTCCTTAACAGGAAATGAATAAATCCCTTAAATAAATCTATGAAAACACAAGCAAACAGTGGAAGGAAATTAATAATAAAACCATTCAAAACCTGAAAGTAGAAATAGAATCAATAAAGAAAACCCAATTTGCGAGAACTCTGGAAATGAAAAAATTAAGAACTTGAACAGGAACCAGAGAGGCAAGCTTCACTGCCATAATACCAGACGTGGACAGGAGAATCTCAGGCATTAAAAACATGATGGAAGAAATGAATATATCAGTCAAAGAAAATTTTAAATCTAAAAAAAATATATAAAACTCCTGGTACAAAACATCCAGGAAATCTGGGTCATTATGAAAAGACCAGAAATAAGAGCAATAGAAATAGAGGAAGGAAAAGAAACTCAGGGCAAAGGCACATAAAATATTTTCAACAAAATCATAGAAGAAAATTTTCCTAACCTATCAAAGAAGAATCTTATCAAAGTACAAGAAACATCTAAAACACTAAAAAGGCTAGATCAGAAAAGAAAGTCCCCTTAGCAAACAATAATCAAAACACTAACTGTACAGAACAAAGAAAGAGTATTAAATAGCAAGGGAAAAGAACCAGGTAACATAACTCTAAAAGTCAGAAAATCAGTGCTACACAAATATACTGGAGAGTCTAAGAAACCACAGTGCCAGCCTACACTACTATACCCAGCAAAACTTTCAGTCACCATAGGTGGGAAACGTAAGATATTCTGTGATAAACTCAAATTTAATCAAAATCTAACTATAAATCCAGCCATACAAAAGGTGTTAGAAGAAAAACTCCAACCTAAAAATGTTAACAACATCCAAGAAAACACAGGAAATAATAATCTCAGACCAGCAAAGTCAAAAGAGGGGAAACACACGCACGCACGCGCGCGCGCACACACACACACACACACACACAACACCCCAACAACAACAACAAAGTAACAAAGATCAACAGTCACTGGCCATTGATACCTCTCAACATCAGTGATCTCAATTTCCCAATAAAAACACACAAACTAACAGAATGGATGAAAAACAGGATCCCTCCTTCTGCTGCATACAAGAAACACACCTTAACATTAGAGATAGGCATCACCTCAGGGTAAAGGGAGGAAAAGATATTCCAAGCAAATAGACCTAGGAAGCAAGCCAGTATAGTCATTTTAATGTCTGACAAAACAGATTTTTACACCCAAACTAATCAGAAGATATAGAGAAGCATATTACATACTCATCAAAGGAAAAATCCAACAAGAGGACATTTTTCAGTTCTTAACATCTCTGCCCCAAACACAAGGGCACCCAAGTTTGTAACAGAAACACTACTATAGCTTAAATCACATACTAACTTTTACACACTGTGGGAAACTTCAATAGCCAAATCTCAACAAAAGACAGGTCATCTAGACAAAAATTAAATGGAGAAATGCTGACTCTAACTGGCATTATAAGTCAAATGGACCTAACATATTTACAGAACATTTTACCCAAACATAAAAGAATACACTTTCTCTCAGGACCTCATGGAATTTTCTTGACCACATACAAAGTAAAGTCACAAGAGAAACAAGGAAATTGAAATAACACCCTGCACCCTCTCTGATGACCAAGGATTAAAGCTGGATTTTGACTACAACTGGAACAACAGAAAGCTTACAAAATCATGGACACTGAACAACTCTCTATGTATGAGAAATGGATCAAGACAAAAATTAAGAAAGAAATCAAAGACTTTCTAGAACTGAACAAAAACGAGAACACAACATACCCAAAATTATGAGACACAATGAAGGCAGTTCTAATAGGCAAGTACATTGAACTAAGTTTCTACATTACAAAAAAAAGAAGAGATCTCATACTTGCAAATGTAGTACACCTGAAAGCTCCAGTACAAAAAGAAGAAAGCGCACTCAAAGGGAGTAGGTGGCAAGAACTAATCAAATGCAAGGCTGAAATCAATAAAATGCAAACCAAAAATGCAAGGAATCAATGAAACAAAGAGTTGGGTTTTTGAGACAATCAACAAGATAGAAAACCCTTACCCAAATTAAAACTACAAAGAGGTGAGAGAATATACAAATAAACAAAATCAGAAATAAAAAAGGAGACATAACAGATACCAAGGAAATCCAATGAATCATGAGATCGTACTTTAAAATACTGCACTCCACCCAACTGAAAAATATAAACGAAGTGGATCATTTTCTCTATAGGTACCCCTACCAAAGTTACATCATTATCAGATAGCAATTTAAATAGATCTGTAACCCCTAGGGAAATAGAGCATTCATTAAAAGTCTACCAACCAATAAAAGCCCCTGGCCAGATGGCTTTAGCACAGAATTTTAAAAGAGTTAATGTCAATACTCCTTAAATTATTCCACAAAACAGAAACAGAAGGACCATTTCCAAATTCATTTTATGAGTCCCCAGTTACCCTGGTACCCAAACCACACAAAGACCCAACAAAGAAAACTACAGACCAATTTCCTTTATGAACATAGATGTAAAAATATTCAGTGAAATATTTGCAAACTTCATCTAAGAACATCAAAAAGATCATCTACCATGATCAAATAGTCTTTATTCCAGAAATGCAGGGATGGCTCAACATATATAAATTGGTAAATTTAATCTGTCTTATAAATAAACTGAAAGACAAACCCTATGATCACCTCATTAGATGCAGAAAAGACTTTTAACAAAACAACACTCCTTCATGATAAAAGTCCTAGAGAAATTAGAGATACAAAGGACGTATCTCAACATAATAAAGTCAGTTTACAGCAAGTCCATAGCCAACATCAACCTAAATGGGAAGAAGCTCAAAACAATCCCACTAAAATTGTTGTCCACTCTCTCCATACCTATTCAATATAGTAGTAATTGTAGTATTTGTAGATTATATGGTAGTATACATATGTGACCAAAAAATTCCAACAGGGAATTCCTACAGCTGATTAACAATTTCAGCAAAGTGGCTGGATTAAAAAAAAATTAACTCACAAAAGCAGTAGCCCTCCTATATACAAATGAATAATAGACTAAGAAAGAAATCAAGATACAACATATTTCACAATAACCTCAAATAATATAAAATATCTGTGGTAACTCTAATCAAGTAGAAACCAGGAAAACACTGAGAAGAATCAATGAAACAGAGTTAGTTCTTTGAGAAAATCAATGAAATAGACAAACCTCTGTCCAAACTAGCCAAAAGACAGAGAAAGCATGCTAATTAACAAAATCAGAAATGAAAAGGGGATATAACAATGGACTCTGAGGAAATCCAGAGAATCATCAGGGCATACTTTGAAAATCTGTACTCCACAAAATTTGAAAATGTAAAGGAAATGGACAATTTCTTGGATAGATATCACTTGCCAAAACTAAATCAAGAGCAGATAAACAATCTAAACAGACCTATAACCCCTAATGAAATAGAAGCAGTCATCAAAAGTCTCCCAAACAAAAAAAGCCCAGGCCCAGATGGCTTCAGTGCAGAATTCTACCAGAAATTCAAAGAAGAGCTAATTCCAATACTCCTCAAAGTATTCCACACAATAGAAGCAGGGGGCTCACTGCCAAACTCTTTTTACGAGGCTACAATTACCTTGATACCCAAGCCACACAAAGACACAACTAAGAACGAGAACTATAGACCAATTTCCCTCATGAACATCGAAGCAAAAATACTCAATAAAATACTCAGATTTAAGAACACATCAGAAAAATCATCCACCATGATCAAGTAGGCTTTATCCCAGGAATGCAGGGATGGTTCAACATTAGAAAATCTATCAATGTAATCCACCACATAAACAAACTGCGAAAGAAAAACCACATGATCTTCTCACTATATGCTGAAAAAGCCTTTGAAAAAATCCAGCACCCCTTCATGATAAAGGTCCTAGAGAGATCAGGGATAACAGGAACATACCTGAATATAATAAAAGCAATATACAGTAAACCAACAGCTAACATCAAACTAAATGGAGAGAAACTCAAAGCAATTCCTCTAAAATCAGGAACAAGACAAGGTTGTTCACTCTCTCCATATCTCTTCAATATTGTACTTGAAGTTCTAGCTACAGCAATAAGACAACAAAAGGAGATAAAGGGGATACAAATAGGAAAAGAAGAAGTCAAACTTTCACTATTTGCAGATGATATGATAGTTTACATAAGTGACCCAAAAAACTCCATAAGGATACTCCTAGAGTTGATAAACACCTTCAGCAATGTAGCAGGATACAAGGTAAACTCAAAAAAATCAGTGGCCCTATTATATACAGATGATGAAGTGACTGAGAAAGAAATCAGAGAAACATCACCCTTACAATAGCCAAAAACAGCATCAAATATCTGGGGATAATGTTAACCAAGGAAGTGAAAGACCTGTATATCAAGAACTTTGTGTCCTTAAAGAAAGAAATCAAAGAAGATACCAGAAAATGGAAAGATCTCCCATGCTCTTGGATTGGTAGGATCAACATAATAAAAATGGCAATCTTGCCAAAAGCAGTCTACAGATTCAATGCAATCCCTATCAAAATTCCATCACAATTCTTCAAGGACCTGGAAAGAACATTAATCAACTTTATATGGAAAAACAAAAGGCCCAGGATAGCCAAAACAACCCTATACAATAAAGGAACTTCAGGAAGCATCACAATACCTGACTTCAAGCTCTATTATAGAGCTATAGTCCTGAAAACAGCTTGGTATTGGCACAAAAATAGACAGGTAGACCAATGGAACCGAATTGAAAGCCCTAATTTTAACCCACACACCTATGTGACGTAGTTCACCGCCTACATACGTACGTATACGTCTTTAGTCATGCCTAAAGTGGGTGTGGTTAGCGGTGTGGTAAACCGCCCTTTTATTACCTCATCTGTATGCGCCTCTAGTAAGTCACATGTTTAATGGCGGCATACAGACTTCCTCCTACACCTATGAACACTTGATTTTTGACAAAGAAGCTAAAACTGTACAATGGAAAAAAGAAAGCATCTTCAACAAATGGTGCTGGCATAACTGGGTACTGGTATGCAGAAGACTGCAGATAGATCCATGTTTATCGCCTTGTACAAAACTTAAGTCCAAATGGATCAAAGATCTCAACATAAATCCAGCCACACTGAAACTCTTAGAAGAGAAAGTGGGAGATACTCTTCAACGAGTTGGTACAGGAGACCACTTCCTGAACATAACACCAGTGGCACAAACACTGAGATCGACAATTAACAAATGGGACCTCCTGAAACTAAAAAGCTTCTGTAAGGCATAGGACACTGTCAACAAGACAAAAAGGCAGTTCACAGAATGGGAAAAGATATTCCCTAACTCCACATCTGACAGAGGGCTAATCTCCAAAATTTGCAAAGAACTCAAGAAACAAGTCTCTAAAACACCAAAGGATCCAATTAAAAGGTGGGGTACAGAGCTAAATAGAAAATACTCAATAGAAGAGGCTAAAATGGCCAAGAGACACTTAAGAAAGTGCTCAACATCCTTAGCCATCAGGGAAATGCAAATCAAAGCAACTCTGAGGTACCATCTTATTCCTGTCAGAATGGCTAAAATCAAAAACACTGAAGACAATTTATGCTGGAGAGGATGTGGAGAGAGTGGCTGGTGGGAGTGCCAACTCATACAGCCACTTTGGAAATCAGTATGGAGATTCCTCAGGAAAATGGGAATCAATCTACCACAAGACCCAGCAATTCCACTCTTAGGCATATATCCAAAAGAGGCAAATTCATACAACAAGGGCATCTGCTCCACTATGTTCATAGCAGCATTATTTGTAATAGCCAGAACCTGGAAGCAACCTAGATGCCCCTCAACTGAAGAGTGGATAGAGAAAATGTGGTACATTTACACAATGGGGTATTTATATACTCAGCAGAAAAAAAACAATGGAATCTTGAAATTCGCAGGTAAATGGATAGCACTGGAAGAAACCATCCTGAGTGAGGTAACCCAGTCGCAAAAAGACAAACATGGTATGTACTCACTCATATATGGATTTTAGACATGGATCAGGATAGTGCCAGTCTCCACTCCCACTGATAGAGTCTGGGAAACAGGAAAGACCCTAAAAGATATGCATAGTACCCAAGAGAAGAGGAATGAGGCAAGATCCTCTGAACAGATGGGGAACATGGCGAGGGGTAGGGGGGGAGTGGGAGCTGGGAAGAAGAGAGTGGGAGAAGAGGAAGAGAGAGTAGGTCATGGGGGAACAGGAAGGTTGAGTGGGGGAGGTAGAATAGGGGAAGAGGTAATCATAGGTTAGAAGACAGATCAGGCACCAGTGTGACCTCTAGTGATCTAAAGGGATGACACCAATTGGAAAGCTAAGCAATAGTGGAGAGACCACCCCGAATGCCCATTCCTGATAATGAACTTGATGTCTATAACCATCCTGGAGCCTTCATCCAGTGACTGATGGAAGCAGAGGCAAACACCCACAGTTAAACACTGAACTGAACCCAAGGAACCCAGTGACAGAGAGAGAGGAGTGAAGAGCAAATTGGCAAAGAATGGGATGGCAAAACCAGCAGAGACAGCTGATCTGAACAGGGGAGAGCTCTTGGACCCCAGACCAACAGCTGGGAGGCCAGCATGGGACTGATCCGGACCCCCTGAATGTGAATGTCAGTGAGGAGGCCTGGGCAACCTATGGGGCCCTGAGCAGTGGATCAGTGTTTATCCCTCGAATACAAACAGACATCATGTGCCCATAGCACAAAGAGGGATGCTCTCTCACCCTGAACTGTTAGGTGAGTGGCTGGACCCTACCCTGAGTGAAATGAAAGACTCTAGATATCCCCTATGTGGAAGGAATTGGCAATAGGGTGGGAGGGTGGGGGGGGAAGGGGAGTGCGGGAGGAGGGGAGGGAGAGGGAACTGGGATTGACATGTAAAACAAGCTATTTAAAATTAAAATTAAAATATTAAAAAAAGAAAGACTTGTATGACAAAACCTTAAAGTCATTGAAAAAAAAAATTCAAGCTTGGTCCTGCCTCAACTTGATATGACAGGCTTTGTTGACTCCCCATGGGAGGCCTTACCCTTTTCTGAGGAGTGGATGGAGGGGAGCAGAAAGAAGGTGAGGTGAGGGGAATGGGAGGGGAAACTGTGGTATGAAAGTTTAAAAAGATAAATTGAAGAAGATGCCAGAAGACAGTAAGTTCTTCCATGCTCATGCATCAGTAGGAGTATTATAGTCAAAATAGCCATGCTATCAAAACAATCTACAGATTTGATGCAATCCCCACAAAAAAATCCAACACAGTTCTTCACAGATCTGGAAAGGACAATTTTCACCTTCATATGGAAACACAAAAAAAAAAAAACAGGATACCTAAAACAATCCTGAATAATGAAAGAGATGCATCACCATGCCCAGTTTCAAATTTACTGCAAAACTATAGTACTAAAAACACGGTATTGGAACAAAAACAGACACATTGGTCATTCCATATAGCTCAGACCTCCGTTACCTCCAAGGGCTGACCCAAGGGATTCCAAGTGAGTCTTCCTGAAGTCAGTTATTTGCTGCTCAACTCTGTCTTCTACTCTGCTCTCAGAATGATCTCTCTGATATCACTCCCCTGCTTCAAAAGCTCTCTACTACTTAAACAAGCAATGACAAATACATGACCTACGAAGTGACTTTGTCTCCAGTGTCACCCACCATCGCTACCCAGCCAGTTGTACTCTAATGGTTCAGCATAACTCTCCTCTCGGCACCACTTCTATGTGGGATAACACCTGCCAGGTCCTCAAGGTTTAATTGGGCACCCAGAAAGACTTAACCCAATACCCACTGTAAGCTAAGAGCTTGGAAAGAAATGCTCACCTGATTCTGGTTCTTAAAACCAAGTAGTGGCATTGAACATGCGATCTACTCCTTTAGAGATTAAAAAAATAAATAAAATAAAGATTGCTGACCTAAGGTTATAAATGCTACCCCTTACCCCAAGTGGGTTTTGTTTGCTTACAATATAGCTCTTTTTTTCTTTTTTTTTTTAATTAAAGTTTTTATACATGTCACTCTCAGTTCCCTCTCCCTCCCCTCCTACCCTGAGTCCCCAAGCCTCCCAACCCCCTACCCCACTCCATTTCCTTTCAACTCCCCAGGGAGAGCAAGGGCTTCCATGAGGGATTTTCTGAGTCTGTCACATCATCCCGGGCAGGGAAATCTATTATGTGCTAACACTCAGCATATGATATCCAATTTCTACTAAGACGTTGTAACAGGAACCAGATGCACCCTCTTTCTTGGAAAAAGTAAACCAAGTCAAACAAACAAACAAAAAAGATGCTGAAAGGTACGAAGAAAAAGTGTTCAAGAAACCATGCAGCAAGTATGGACGGGACTTGACCCCTAAAAGACTGTAAATGAACCTGCCCAAGGATATGCTGTAAACAGTTTCCAGGCCTTGGGGCACAGGAAAGAGAAGCGTCAAGCCTTAAGGATTTCCCAAAGCAAAGAAACAGGTTTAGAGACCAAAGGGCTTCTAATCCGCAAAACAGACTAGCAGAAAGAAGATGGCGGCACAAGGGGAGAACCCCAGATATCCAGAGGGGAACTGTCCCAGTATTCAGAAAGGTGTTGATCAACACGTGAGGACAGAAAAAGAAATATTCAAAGGAATTATGGAAAACAAATTCAGCACCCAGCTAAGACCAGGAACGTGACCTATTTCTAACAGCCAGACTAGAAAAACCTCACAGTTCACAGACCATCAGGCTCAGTATTCAGAAAAGTCCCGTCTCAGTCGCCTGAACTGACTCCCGCTACACGGAACACTGATCGTGAGCCACATAACAGATCCAAAAGTCAAGGAACCAAATTAAGTCAGGTATTTCAGGAGTGCACCTAAGCAAAAGTTAAGATTTGTAAGAAAATAAAAATATCTAGCATCTGAAAAGGTAATGTTTATAATTCCTGAAATCCAATTTAAAAAAAAAGACCAGGCGTGCAAGAGCAACAACAGGGCGCCATACAAGGGAAAGATCCAATCAGACCAATCAGACCAGAGATTAGTCAGATGATAGGGTTATCAGAGAAGGAAGGATACTAAAACAAAAGTGAAGCATAATAATACCCTATCTGCTTAAAAAGCTAAAGAAGGAGAAACCCTGAAAAAGAAACAAGTACAATGTTCCTGGTGAGAGTTGCAGTGTCAGGGACTGTAAAACCTTGTTGTATGGTATGAAATAGTTCTTGTGAGACATTGAAGAAAGCATGGAGAATGTCAAGGCAAAGCAGTGAAAGTAGACCACACACACACACACACACACACACACACACACACACACACGTGCACACACACGCACACACATGCACACACGGGTGCGCACACACATGCACACGCGCACAAACACATGCACACACGCACACATGGGTACACACACGCATGTGCACACACACGAAAGTGCACACACACATACATGGGATGGGAATCTAGCTCAGAAAAAAAGGAGGGGAGAAAGAAGGGTGAGGAAAAGTGGAAAGAGTATTCCTGGGGTGAGTGTAATAAATACGCATATCCAATTAAATGTGTGTATGGGGGGGAGTCCCATGAAGAGGGGAAAATATCTTAGTTAATGTGTTGCTATGACAAATATCTAACAATTTTAAACGAGCAAAAGTTCACTTTGACTCCAGGGTCAGAGGCTTCTGTCCATGGTCACTTGGGTCCATCATTCCTGTCTCTGCTCTACAACAGACCATCACAGCACAAGGACATGGCAATCAGGAAGAAAGAAATTCTGAAAGGTGCTAGAAGCAAGACATACACTTCAAAGACACCCCGGTGACCTTCGTCCTCCACCCAGGCAAGCCCTGTCTCCTAACAGTCCATTCAGCTCTGAATACATCAGCTGAAACACTCATTGATGAAGTTAATAACGCTCATGATCCAATCGTCTGAAAATAGTGATGATGATGATGATGATGATAACAACAAAATGTTAGACTGAATAATATTCAGACTTTTTATATGTGGTATATGAAATATAAAGGAATCTCATAATTAGGTTTGACTCCCATCACCAAAATATCTCATTATATACATCTGAAGACACGTGAAATCTGAAACACTTCTAGTCCAAAGCATTTGGGGTAAGGGATACTCAGCCTGTACTTTTCTTGATGTAATGTGGTAAAAAGCCATTTTATCCTTGTGGTGATCTCACATAAAGACAGAGGCCCTCTCCATCCATGGAGAAAACATCATACAAATCCCAACTGAGAAGCAATCTGTCTACCAAACACTCGATGAATAGTCCTGAAAACTAAGGTCACCAGAAACAACAACAAAAATCTGAGAAATTATCAAATGCAAAAGTAGCCTAAATAGGCTTGACAGATGAGCTTAATACAGTATCCTAGATGTGACCCCACAAGAGCAAAAATAATCAGTGAAAAATAAGGAAGGGTTGGGGCTGGAGAGATGGCTCAGTGGTTAAGAGCACTGGCTGCTGTTCAGTAGTCTTGAGTTTGGTTCCCAGCAACTTCATGGTGGCTCACAGCCATCATAATGGGATCTTGTACCCTCTTCTGGCCTGCAGGGACACATGTAAGCAGAACACTGTATTCATAATAAAAAATTAAATCTTCTTTTAAAAATAAGGAAGGACTAGCAAGATGACTATATGAGGCTTATGACCTGATTTCAGTGCCTGGGACCCACAGAAGAAGAAAGCCGACCCCCCAAAAAATTTTCCTCTAACACACACACACACACACAATTTTAAATTATTTTTAAACTAAGGTAATAGTAATAAACATAGGCCTTTACTAAAAATCTACCAATCTTTGTTCATAAACGGTGACAAACGTATCACACTAACATTATATGTTAATAGGCAAAGGTGAGTCAGGTGAGAACTCACTCTACTATTCTTAACTTTCTATAAATTAAAAGTCTTCTAAACTAAGAAGATATTAGCACATGTCTGCTTGGAAACACAACTAGCAAGAAAACAGAACAACACTGATTATTAAAGAATTAAAAGACAAATGTCTTTTATTGGAATCCCAAATCCAGCAAAATTTTCTTTCAAAGTATTAATTCACACTTGTGAATTGCTTTTTTTCAAACTCTCCAAGACTGAAAAAATTCACCTTTAGGAGATTCATACATGGGAATATTAAAAGAAATACTTCCAGCATTAAAAATGAAAGTGGAACTGTACATCTACACAGAGGAATCAAAACCCCAAAATGAGCGTTATATATATGTATGTATGCATGTATGTATGTATATATGTGTGTGTATGTACTTTTATCTTTTATAACTTGGATAAATTTAAAGATAATTGACTATTTAAGTTATCCTTTAGTTTTAAAAGTTAAGTAGATGTATTATGGGTTTAAAAGAAATGCATAATTATCACATTGTACACCATAAGAGAATACAATTGTTATTTGTTAATATTTTACAGAAATAACATACCTCACACAACAAAATCATAATAGCTAGAAGGCAAGAGTTAAATGGTTATATGATCCATATATGAAAATGTGTATGGTGAAACACATTTGAAGGTAGTAAGGATGCTTACTATAAACACTCAAAAGTAGCAGATTACTGTCGCACCTGCTGTGCAGCCTGCATCCGAGAATGTAGCGAGGTGGTCGGGATAGATGACACAGAGACCGGTCGGTTGCTTTAAGAAAACTTTATGCTTCCCCAGTCAGCTTAGGAGGAGACTCCCCAAGTCCACTTAGGAGAACAGTCTCTCCAAGAAAAAACACGCTTCCCTTTTTAAGGACTTCTGCCATCCATCTACATACAATTCTCCAACAACTCTCCCAGACTTCTCACCCTCCTGGCTGGTGGTTTAATCTCAGGCCCCAGAATCGGGGAGAAACAGTAGAGGGGACAGGAAGAAGCATCTAGCCGTAGGGGGTGTCAAAGTCATGGTGTTTCAGTGAGCAAGCCCTTATCTGAGCCCTATCAAGAGCTTTATAGCACTGAATTGTTTTCAGTAAACATTATCTCACAGCTGCCTGCTCCCAGGCTGAAGGGGAAGTGGGTCTCTGTTCAAGGTCTGGTGTCCCCACAGATTACTGCTATAAATTAATAAAATAAAAATGCATCTAAAAAACACCAAACTCTAAAAAGGCTAAAAGCAAAGGGGAGCTGGAGAGGTGGCTCAGTCAAGCACTTGTGAGGTAAGTATGAGGACCTGAGGTCGGGTTCCGAGAACCCTTGTAGAAAACTGTGCTTAGTAGTGCATACCCTTAACCCCTTGCTACAAGATGGAAGCTAGTACCTAGAAACTTGTTGATCAACACGTGACCTGGCACCCAGAATTGTCCTATGACCTCCATGTGTGCACCATGCATGTACACACTAACAACTGTAAGTACATGAACACACACATATATGCATACACATGGGAAGACAGAGTAAAAAATCCAGTGACAGATATTGGGGTTCAAGCTGAAGATCAGAAAAGCAAAGCATTCAGCCAATAGCTCTTACCTCAAACTCAGGCTGAAAGGCCTGATCCACAAGCTCTTCACCAAGCTTCAGACTGCTGCCTCTCCTCAGTGTGGCTGGAGAGAATCCAAAGACTATCTCAGAATGCAGTCTGAGACACTAAGTTCCTATCTTTTCTATACCTCTCTATGGCTGGAATTAAATGTATATGATCCCAAGTGCTGAGATCATCTTTGTGTATGCTGTTTCTCTTTAGGACTGGGTCAATTTCAAGAAGCTCAGTGTGGCCTTGAACTAACAAATCTGTCTACCTCTACCTCCCAAGTGGTGGGGTTAAAGGTGTATATCACCACCACCTGATCTCCATAATTTGTGGCTGACTTTGCTTTCTGAATCTTTAGGTAAGCTTTAATAAACCATAAATAATATATCACCACTCCTAGCACTTGGAAGTTGGAGGCAGGAGGATCAGGATCAAAGCCATCCTCAACCCATATGACAAGTTTAGGTCAATCTGGACTACAAGAATATCTGCCTCAAACATCAAAACATTATAGACAATTTTAAGGTAAGTGTTTGTAAGCAATGTAAAGTTGGGTTTTCTCTATCTCCTCTGCTGGAATGAAGTTTCCTGGACTAAGGGCAGGTTGTCTGGAGCAGTCCTGACTGAAGCACAGCCTTCCGATGTTGCCATTTAAATAACAGTCTTTCTCACAGTGCTCCTAACAGCTGAGTTTCCTCAGAGTGGCCATGGAGACCATGGAGTTCAAGACAGCAGGGCTGCCAAGACAATCCAGCCGGCTGTTGCTTGGGGACACAGTGGAAGGGTCTGTCAAATGGCAAAGAGTTGACTGATTCCTGGACAGGCAGACCAGCCTTGTCTTCTTGGAAAGCTCCAGGTAGACAAGAAATCCTGGCTCAAAAAAAAACCAAGGTGTATGGTGACTGAAACACAATAGCTGAGGCTGTGCTCTGTGCTTCGTATTACATAAGCACATGTACATATGCACTGCACACAGACAAACATCTATACACACACATACAAAAAATATTGCAAGGCTGCTTGCAATAGAGAAATAAACATTTTCAGACCCTAATCACAAGCCAAGTACTCTTTATATATTCTTGGTCCAATGACGGAAGCAATAATAATTATGCGTTGATCTTTCACATCATGTTTGAGAACACAAACTTGCCCTTTAAAACTGTGGTCACTCGTCAGAGGTCAGCTCCCACAGCCTGAAGAGACCAGGCTCCATGCCCCTGCAGCTCTCTCCCTGGGACAGTTAAGACAGTGCCTATGCTTGGCCTAACAGTATCTCCTTATTCAAGTTCCTAGCCAGCACCTGGCTCTTCCACCAAATGGAAACCTGGAGATCAAATTCAGGCCTACATGCTTGGCAGCAAGTACCTTCGCCCACTCAGCCATACTCATAGTCCCTAAATGTCTCTTTTAAATTGTTTACTTTATGCTTTTGTGTTTTTGAGAGGGTCTTGTGGAGAGGGGTGCTATCCCTCTAAGAGCTAGATAACTCCCTGAAAGACTGAACTGATTGGAGAATCTACCTTTGCTCTCAAACCAACTCACAACCACCTCCTCCATTTGTCCTATTCTTCCCTAACAACCAGTGTTTCCCCAACTGACTGAGTGCAGTCAGAATGTTCCACATTCAGCAAGGGACAGTTCCTCAACAAATACAGTGGGAAGTAAATCAAAGATGAGTGACATCAATCTACACACCTGTATATCAGCACCCATATACACATATATGTCCACACCTGTGTGAAGACACACATTGACAAACATAATGCATGCATATCACACACACCATACAGGTACACACACACACACACACACACAGAGAGAGAGAGAGAGAGAGAGAGAGAGAGAGAGAGAGAGAGAGAGAGAGAGGAATAAACCATACCACATGGATAAACACACAAAAAATTGTAACCTAAGCAAAGGAAGGCCAAAATGTTATAAGGCACTGGATCCATTTTCCTACACTGCAAAACTAGCTCAAGTCAAGCTGCTTGCAGATATGGCCTTTAGTTTGCTGGAGACCATTCACTCTGCTTCTCTCATGGATGAAGCATCCTCTTTCTTTACCATCTCCCTGGTCTCCATGAAGACTTAAACATCCTGTCTTCACCCTGTCTTTGTAACATTCCCTTTATTGAGAAGAGCTGCTAACCTTCCAGCAAATACAATACTTTTAACTTAGCTCTTCTTAATTTAAAAACTATATTCTCTTCACAAATCAACATAAAGCAAAATAATGTGGATATTTCAGACTATAGTTCCTCAGTTACTTGATGTACTAGATCAAGATTTTTACACTTGGATATACATGCAAGGGATCTAAAAACTTAGCCTCACACAGGAAACTACAAATAGATTTTATCAGTCTTACTCATCGTCTTCCCAAACTGGAAGAAAAAAAGAAAGAGATGTATCCATACAGAAAAGATTGTTCATTGATTTTTCTGTTTTCTTTTTTCCTTTTTCCTTTCTTTCTTCCTTCTGTCCTTCCTTCCTTTCTTTTTTAACAAAGATCAAGCTGTGGAGGGAAAAAAAACCACAGAGGAATCGCAGATGTATATTGATGTGAAAGAAAGAGAGTCTAAAAAGACTCTTACTACTGCACAGTTTCACCAGTATGACAGTCTAGGACTGGAAAGATGACTTTCCAGTTAAAAATCTTGTACTGTTCCTGGAGAAGACCAGAGTTCACTTCCCAGCACCCATGCTAGGGGGATGGTCACAACCACCTATAACTCCAGCTCCAGTGTACATGGTGCCCTCTTCCAGTAACTGTGAGTACTGCAATCATGTACACAAACCCACACCCCAACACACACAGAAACACTTAACTTAAAAATAAACAAATAGGCTGAGCAAGCTGTCACTCCGTATAGAATGGGCTCCACTAAATCAGTTTATGCATTAGAGTTAGATCTTGGGCCCACTGCCAGTGGCCTCATATATTGTACCAGTCACACCATTGTCACCTATATTAAGGGAGTCTAGTTTGGTCTTATGCAGGTTTCCCATTTGTCAGACCAGAGTCAGTGATTTCTCACTAGTGTGGGTCAGCTGATTCTGTGGGTTTCCCCATCAGACTCCTTTGTTCATATTATCAATCCTCCCTCACTTAGACACAGGGTTTTGGGGATGGAGAGGTGCCTTGGTCCTGCCTCAATGAGATGATCGGGCAGACTTAGTTGACTTCCTAGGGGAGGCTTTACCCTCTTCCAGGAGCATATGGGAGATGGGGTGGGGGAAAAGTGAGGGGAGGGGAAGGATGGGAGGGAAAGGGAACTGGGGTTGAAATATAAACAGTAAATTAATAAAAATGGCAAAAAATTTAAATACTAACTTATGACATTCCAGAAAAGATAATTCATAAAGGTGGTTTAAAAATCAGTGTGTGGTTACTTCAGATGGTTCAGAAAAAAAGAGGGAGGGCTACATAGGAGGGAAGAAAAAAACAGGTTTGTTTTTAAGGTGGCAAAATTATTCTATCTGATACTACAATGATAAATAAAGAATTTTATTTTCCAGAAACACAAATAAGTTTATAGCACAAACTCAGAAACTTCATGTATGCAGACTGGTTAAAAATCAGTCGGCAAGATGACTCAGCAGGTAAAGGTCCTTGCCTTCACAAAACTGACAGCCTGAGTTCAAGCCCCAGAAGCCGCATAGTGGAAGGAGAGAACCAGCTTCTACAAGTTGTTCTCTGACCCAGCAACATTAGTGAAAGGGTGGGGCTGATAACCTACAGAACATGGAAGCCCAGACTCTAAGAGTAAAGGCAAAAGTACAATGTGCAACCAACAAACTATAGTCGATTAAGTTTCCTGTGGGGCATAGATGAGTTACTTTGTTAGCTCTATGCATGCTTGGTAAAATTGAACAAGCAAGTAAGTGGATCTCAGATCGGAGGGGCTGAGTTCTCATTACTAGAATGGAAGGTGACAGAGAAGCAGAGTAACCAGGGCAACCTATCTGGAAAGGACACCAAGTTAGACCCCAGGGTGAAGTGGAGCTTATACCTCACTTGAAACAGAGATAGGTGTGTGATGAGGGAAGTCCTTCTGTGTATATGTTGTCCTATTGGTTGATTAATAAAGCACTGTTGGCCAATAGAGAAGCAAGATAGGTGGGGCAAGGAGTTTAAGAGGATTCTGGGAAATGTAGTCAAGAGGAGGGAGTTACCATGTGATCTCCCAGAAGGAGAGAGCATGTCAGGAGGGCATCCTCGGAAAGATAACTCCTTATAAAAATATATATTAGTAATTATGATTGATAATTAAGTCAGAGCTAGCCATTAAGAAACCATAGCAAATGACCAGCAGCTTCAAAATTAATACAGTGTCCCGTGTGTTCTTTGGGGGCTGAGACAGTGGCAGAACTCAGGCGACTGGCGGGAAAAATACACGTTACAGGTGTGTGTGACCTGATGGCTTTCATTTATAGGGTCAGTCCAGGGCTGCACTGCATTATATAAAGGAAGAGAATCCGAGACCACTTCTCACCCCATAAACAATACCCAACAGATTTATTCAGGTTAGGAGATGTTACTGGAGATAAATTTGGTGGGCCTCTTAAAATATTCTGATTTGCTTTGTTTTGTTTCTTTGAGACAGGGTTTCTCAGATAGAGCCCTGGCTGTTCTGGAACTTACTATGTAGACCAGGCTGGCCTCGAACTCACAGAGCTCTGCCTGCCTCTGTGTCCCAAATGATGGAATTAAAAGGGTGGGCCACCATGCCCAGCCTTAAAATATTCACTTTAATAAACACTGCTTTTCTTCTCAATTTCACGAGATCATTTCTGAAGGGTGTTGAATTTTCTTGTGAGCATAAATGTCCTTCCAAAAGGCAGAGCCCAGGGGATGAGAATGTGTTCACAGTTGAGTGCTTTTAAAATGAGCAAACACAACAGAGGACATTTTGACTTGGCTCAAAATCAAAGCCACTGATTGACTGATGCCCTTATCTCATTTTTTAAAGTTTCATTATATAACAAGGGAAAAATCATCTCAAATTTTCCTGGCCCTCACCCTTCCTGCCTCGCTTTGCTTTCTTTATAGTTAAGCAAAGACACCCAAAAAATTGGCTCTTAAAAACGTCTTTAGTAAAGTGTCTGGCTGTGAAGAGGGTAGTGTGCTGCTTCCTGCTTTCTGCAGAACTAAAACTCCGATTTCTCATAAACAGACATTGTCTTAATCATTCTCTTTGTTTCACTTGATTAGAACCAACTAGAATGATTCACAATGGCCCGTTGAATCTCCTTTTTCCAGTGTCACCCTCTTCCTCTCTTTCCCACAGGTTCGCAACGTAACCCTGAGAATCAGACTTTTTCCAAGGTCTTCATTAGTTGAAGCCCTATTTTCTCCACCGAATTTCTTACTTTTCTCCAACACACCTTCCCGTTTATCCAAGTTAAATGGCTCTCCTCTGTTCTCTTCTTTTATTTTTCTCTTCTCTCTTAACTCTCTTCTCTCTCCCCCTCTCTCTTTCTCTGTCTCTTTTGTTCACACATGTAAACATATGTACACCTTCACACCCTACTTACAATTGCATTCTCAGACTAAAAGTTTCCATGCTCTCTCAGGACAAATAGTGCTTATTGCTTATCCTCCAAGATTTACAAATGTTTCACTTTTTCCAAAAACACTCCCTAACCCACAAGATAATCTGCCCTAGGAGAGAGAACAGTTACCTCTCCAGGGCCTCCATCATGGAGCTCTGTTTTGCTCAGTCCCTTCTCCAGGGTACTGGGATGCTCCACTTCACCATGTGCTGCAGTGTGGAGAGCAACTTGTTATCCTCTACCTCAGCAACAGACAGTAAGACAGAAGTACTCTGTCATACCTATGCAATCTTGGCCTCCCTGGACAGTAAGACAGAAGTACTCTATCATACCTATGCAATCTTGGCCTCCCTGCTCCAATTTGGAAGGGAGAGGGTGATAGAGGGGGAAAAAAGATGGGAAACAATCGAAAGCCTGTATGTCAATCTCAGCAGCCTTCAATATTACATTAGAACTTAACACTATTACCAAGACCTGAAGTGTTTCAAGGTGGGAGTCTAAACAGAGCCCATGTACGATGTGTCTAAATGCTCGAAAGCTACGAATCACACTAACAAACTGCTCAAATTAGCTCCTCCTCTTATCTTGATGAATGCAACCCCATAACCACAAACTGAAAACTAGAAGTGAAATAGGATTTGGCATTACGGAGTCAACAATAACTGAGTATAACTATTGTTGCCATATCCTGTTTCCTGGAACTGGGCTGGCAATGTTTACATCTGTCATAAGGTCCTACATCATTTATAATTATGACTCATTTACTCTACACACTTCATATTCCTTGCCTTCATTTTAGCAAAATCGCTATTGTAATAATTGAGATTTTTTTTAAAGTCTACTGACAAGTGATGGGATTTTTAAAATGAGAAATAAATCTATCACTGTTTTAAAATATAGAATTGAGGGACTGGAGAGATGGCTCAACAGTTAAGAACAGTAACTGTCCTCCAGAGGACCCAGGTCTGCTTCCAAGCCATTAAGAACATGTACTGCTCTTGTAGGGGACTGATTTGGATTCCTAGGTACTATCTCTCCCTCTCTCTCTCTCTCTCTCTCTCTCTCTCTCTCTCTCTCTCTCTCTCTCTCTCTCTCTCTCTCTCACACACACACACACACACACACACACACTCCTACACATAATTTAAAATAAAATCCCTTTGAAAACTTACAAAGAATCATTGGTTTTCTTGTTGCACACCTTACATTATGTGCTGACTGTTAAAACATTGCCCATGTCTGGCTTTGATAAAATTCAACTTAAAAGTTAAATTGAGAGGGAAGGAGTGTTGGGGATTAGAGTGTTTGTGGTAGACTGTAGAGAGGGAATATGAACTGACCAAGGATGAAATAAAGAAAATCACTTATCAGCATTAAAAGGTTCATTTTAGATTCAAGGTAAGGATTTTTAAAGACTAGTTAGTATGAACATATTTTCTTCAGACAACAAGCACTGATACAGTTGCTAAACAAGCAAAGGCTTGGAGGTGACCAAGACTGTAGTTTGGCCAAGTGAAAATGATGAAGGGAGAGAATGGAAAGGGCATGGGCAAAGGTAACTGTGTGGGAATTTAAAATAGGTGATGAAGAAACTGAGGTAGAACAAGGATTAATGTCGGGGAAACAGTTTAGGATCAGTGGATTTCAGGTCTCAATTGTTGGACTGTGTGATGAACAAAACAGAAGAGGAGAGGTGGCCATGAGCCCGAGATTGTCATAGCCCCTGGTGACACCAACGCTGTGCGCACAACTAGAAGAGTGAGCGTAACAAAAGTGGGTGGAGTAAAAAGTCACGAGAAGAGTTCAAGGCGGTGCAGGGACAGGTCCTGTTTGAAGGGTGAAATGACATGAGGAATAAGGATGGAAAGCTGAGGAGTCGGTTGCTGACAACCACAGTGTGGGGACTCATTCTCGCAATTTCAAGTCTGTGACCTTTAGCCTCCTGAATTGATGAGTTCAGGGTAGGAGCAGGTGTCTTACCCAGGATACAGTCACTCGTGTATACATGTTGAGGGTAGTAGGGTAGTGTATACCTTACAAACCCTTGATGATAATGTCAATAATGTCTTTGGTTCAGAGGTTCTCTGGTGGATTTAAAGATATAAATACTATGGCTCTATGTTACAATCTCTTGTTCACTGCAATGGACATTTATAGGATTCATCTGTATCAACTCTTTCCTATGCCCATATGCTCAAGCCTACACATGCAGTCCCACTGTAGGTATAAACAAGCTACATTCCAAGGCCTGGCATCAATACTCACCAAAAATCAACCTTCTCATTCACCCTTCATCCTTAAATATCCATCCTTTGACTTCATTATTGAGGTCCTGTCACTCAAAATCTCCCATCTAGATCACTAACCTGTGATCCTTCAGTACTCTTCAAATGGTTTTCTTGATTAGGCCCCACACTACAACTGTCCCATATTTTGGATCATATTCAGTTTAAGATAGCATAGGCAAATTTGTTAAACTTGAAAGAGTCAGCTTAGTTATATGGAGGACCACGTCACTCAGCACAGGAGTCATAGTCAGAGGGTACCCATATCACATTCCAGGCATTTGTCCTTTCTTCACATTCTCACCAAATACTGAAGAAGTGTCAAAAACTGAACAAATATATTGACTTCTGCATCACTTTTTCTCTTGGACATAAGAATGGAGATGAAACTAAAGGTGGAAGGTGAATGGGAAGTAAAAGTGATGGTGAAGATGACAGTTAAGATGAAGATGATGGTGAAGGTAAAGATGACGGTGAAGATTATGGTGAAGGGGAAGAGATGATGGTCAAGGTCATGATGAAGGTAAAGATGTAGTAGCTGAAGCTCTTGCCCCTCACCCTGGGAAATAAATCTATGCTCATATTTCTAAGCCAAGACAGCATATTGTTCTTCATCTTATAACGCATAACAAGCACCCAGCATGTGCCTGGCACTGTGACTGAGAAGGGTGGAATTACAAAAATAACCAGAACATAGTCTTTTATGCATCTTTTAAATGCAGATTACAAGTGAGCTTTGGAGCAAGCTTCCTATGCATCTGAATTCAAGGCTCTATCTTCTAAAACAAAGAATAATTCCTTGCTCCATACTCCGCTTGATGAAAGTAATGAAAAAGTCAAATCCAACCAAGATTTTGCCAGCAATTTTGTCTCAAGACCATGAAAAAATTTCACAGTTAGCTAGGAAATTGATACAAAATAAAAATTAAAGTTTGAGCAATTGTGTTAATACTAAATTTATAATTTCATGATAGCTATTTCAAAAGTATTCAAAATTATTTTTTCCAGAAGACTGAGAGTTGCCAACCAATGTGCTCTTTTTAAATCATTTGCTGATTTTTTTACTTTGTATGTTTATGTCATATTTCTATTGCTAGAACAGAAATTTTTTCTTTTTTTTTATTTAAGTTAGAAACAAGCTTGTTTCACACATCAATCCCAGCTCCCTCTCTCTCCTCTCCACCCCCACCCTCCTCACCAGGCCCCCCTTTCTCCCACCCAATCCCCACTCCAATCCCCAGGGAAGGTAAGGCCCTCCATGGTGGATCTCCAGAGTCTGTCTCATTCAGGCCAGGGCCTAGACCCTCCCCCAAGAGTCCAGGCTGAGAGAGCATCCCTCATTGTGGGATGGGCACTCAAAGTCATTTTGTACGCCAGGGATAAATACTACCCAAGGCCCCACAGATTACCTAGGCCTCCTAACTGACACCCATATTCAGGAGGTCTGGGTCAATCCCATGCTTTCCACACAGTCATTAATCTGGGGTCCAAGAGCTCCCCCTTGTTCAGGTCAACTGTTTCTGTGGGTTAAACCAGCCCAGTCTTAACTCCTTTGCTCATCATTTCTCCCTTTCTGTCACTGGATTCCAGGAGTTTAGTTCAGTGTTTAGCTGTGGGTGTTTGCCTCTGTTTCCATCAGTCACTGGATGAAGGTTCTGTTTCCCAGACTCTCTGCCAGTGGGATTGTATGCTGGAAACTCACCTGATTCATGTCTAAAATCCATATATGAGTAAGTATATACCATGTTTCTCTTTTTGTGACTGGGTCACCTCACTCAGGATGGTTTCTTCTAGTGCCATCCATTTGCCTGCAAATTTCAAGATTCCATTGGTTTTTTCCACTGAATAGTATTCCATTGTGTAAATGTACCACATTTTTTCTATCCACTCTTCAGTTGAGGGGCATCTAGGTTGCTTTCAGGTTCTGGCTATTACAAATAATGTTGCTATGAACATAGTGGAACAGACATCCTTGTATGAATGTGCATCTTTTAGGTATATGCTTAAGAGTGGAATTGCTGAATCTTGTGGTAGACTGATTCACATTTTCCTGAGGAATCTCCATACTGATTTCCAAGGTGGCTGTACAAGTCGGCTCTCCCACCAATGTGAAAGAGTGTTCCCCTTTCTCCACATCCTCTCCAGTATAAACTGTCATTGGAGTTTTTGATTTTAGCCATTCTGACAGGAGTAAGATGGTATCTCAGAGTTGTTTTGATTTGCATTTCCCAGATGGCTGGGGATGTTGAGCACTTTCCCAAGTGCCTTTCAGCCATTTTAGACTCCTCTACTGAGAATTCTCTATTAAGTTCTGTACCCCACTTTTTGATTGGATCCTTTGCTGTTTTGGACACTTGCTTCTTGAGTTCTTTGTAAATTTTGGAGATCAGCCCTCTGTCAGATGCGGGTTAGTGAATACGTTTTCCTAATCTGTGGGTTGCCTTTTTGTCTTGCTGTGTCCTTTGCCTTACAAAAGCTTCTCAGTTTCAGGAGGTCCCATTTATTAATTGTCAATCTCAGTGTCTGTGCTACTGGAGTTATGTTTAGGAAGTGGTTTCCTATACCAATTCGTTCAAGGGTACCTCCCACTTTCTCTTCTAAGATTTTCATTGTGGCTGTATTTATGTTGAGGTCTTTGATCCATTTGGATTTAGGTTTTGTGCATGGCAATAGTCATGGATCTATGTGCAGTCTTCTACATGTCAGCCTCCCGTTGTTGAAGATGCTTTCTTTATTCCATTGTATAATTTTAGCTTCTTTGTCAAAGACCAGGTGTTAATACATGTATGGGTTAATGTCTGGGTGTTCAATTCAATTCCGTTGGTCTATCTGTCTATTTTTGTGCCAATACCAAGCTGTTTTCAGGACTATAGCTCTGTAATACAGCTTGAAATCAGGGATGGTGATACCTCCGGACGTTGCCTTGTTGAGCAGGGTTGTTTTGACTATCCTCAGTCTCTTGTTTTTCCATATAAAGTTGAGAATTATTCTTTCAAGATCTGTGAAGAATTATAAATACAATATTTACTCCATTAACATTTAGCAAGATTTAAAGAAAGTATTTTATCATCTATCCTCTCTGTGTGAGTCCAAAGTCTTATATGAAACTTATCTTTTATAAAAACTAAGGAAAACTATAATTATAACTATCTGTCTTCAACTCCATCAAAGACCACAGAAGGATAATATATAAACAACTAGAATTGACAGAGACATCTCGAGTTGGGCAATCACCCTCAGTACCTCTTCAGCATATAGGCTACAGTGTGTCTGGCAGACTTCTTAACAAAGTAGGCAATTTTAAACTGTGTGTCTTTATTGACAATTTGTTATTTTTTGTGTCCTGTAGAATGTCTGGCAGAGTCTTTTATGAAGCAGGAACCCTGTAGGACTGTCTAAGTTTAGCAATTATTTTCTTGTGGGTCCCTCATGTCTAGTTTATACAGTAACAGTCAAACAGTCCAGGCAAGAGTAACTTCTTGCCCAAATGGCTAACCTTGCCATGTTTAAAGTAAACTCCAAAGCAAGTTTCTTTGATGTCCATCTTCCTCTTAGATGTAATTGGTTTGTCAGGAGTAGTTGTGTCTCACTATCATGAAAAGCCCTAAACCATTTAAATGTCATATATTCTATAGGTCTTTGAAAGGTTTGAAGAAAATGTATATTTTGTAGGGAGAGATCAATGCACCTGTAGCACTGACCACGCCCATTTGGGTGTGGTCACAGTTACATAGACCTTAGGAGGGATAAAAAAGCCAGGAGGAGGATGCTTTTCCTCTTTGGGTTCTGGATTCAGGCTGGAGAGCAGTGTGAGGACCTTCTTTTATCCCCTGTACATTCTACATACCTGTGACCCCACCCAAACAGGCATGGTCAGTGCTACAGATACATAGATCTCTCCCTACAATGGAGATGGATAGTAGTGAAACACCGTGAGTGCATTTAATACCGCTAAAGTGTGTGCTTAAACATGACTAAGATGGTTAGTTTTATGTTATATGTATTTTACCATGACTTTTTTAATTGTGGGAAAACCCAAATGGAGAAAACATTTACTACCTGGTGAAACTACTTAAAGAGGTCTTCTATACCTTGTGGCAAATTCACTGGAATCTTGAAATTATGTCAGTTGTCAAAAAAAAAAGTCAGTGTGTTCAAAGAAGCATGCCTAGCACACCAAGTGTCAGAATTCTACTCTACATGACCCAGAGATCAGAATAGAGCTTTGCAGGGCAGGTGATGGGTATGGGTCAGTGTTCAGCTACAGTGCTTCTGCCAGGAAAGGGCCTGCGTGGGAGACAGCTCACA
Organism: Mesocricetus auratus; assembly: GCF_017639785.1. NCBI lineage: Eukaryota > Metazoa > Chordata > Mammalia > Rodentia > Cricetidae > Mesocricetus > Mesocricetus auratus. The sequence goes on along the minus strand of NW_024429180.1, from coordinate 51,808,566 downwards.
CTTTGACAGGGCTGGGTTTGGCTCTTTGACAACTGCCAAGGAGATGCTCAGGAGCTCTGGGAAAATCCCAGTGCACGTGTTTGAGACCATTTAGGGCCACTTCTGGAAGCCCTGCCCTGAGACAGGGCCACCCTTGAGACTCTGTCCAATGGAAAAGGAAGTTGGTGGAACAATAAGCTATAATGACAAGGGAGCCTAGATGGCTGAGACTCTGGGAACAGCTGACACCACTCTGCTTCTCAGAGCATGTCAACACTAACATGAAACTGTGTGTGCCTCCTGCAGCCCCAGACACTGGCTTCTGGCTTCCATGAGTCAGCACCAGGTATGGAAAGACACCACCTCCTTTCGGTAGAAAAACAACCTTACAACTCAGAGACCAGTATCTGGACACATTAAACTGAGTATCCCACAGCCTTCTGGCTTCCTCTAAGAGCAGGTCAATTCTCTTCGGTCCTTAGGCAGTGACCCTAGGAAGCCCAGGGCAGACTATAAACTTGCAAAGAATTAGTTCAAGGAGTCCCAAGGTAGCACAGATGCTCAGGGAAGGCTCAGGAACCACGCCTGATCACAATTGAAACTGAGTCAAGTCAGGAAGTCATTCACATGCCAGGGCCATTTCCTCCCCTTCCCCCATGCCACTGCCCTGGAAGTCAATTCTCACAGTGCTCAGTGAGTCAGGCCTAAGCCCTTTGATTACGGCTCAGCTGATGTCATCCCCCAGAGAAGGGGGGACGCCCACTGCATCAGAGGAAGAGACATTTGACTGAGACCCATCCACCCTGCAGCCCTCTGGGGAGCATGACATTTCCAGGACAGGGAAAACAAACTTCCTCTTGAAAGGAACTATGCTTTCAGTGTGGGAAAAAAGAGGAGGGAGACTTGGAGGAGGTCAGTACGTGTTCACCCTTGGCGGGGAGCCCACAACCAGGGAAGTTTCTGTTCTTTCAAAAAAGGTAAGCGAATCATAGTGTCCTGTAGGTCAACAGCAGACCCAAGTCATTGCACGTACTCCAAGGACCTTGACGCAACAGAGCCCATAGGACATACTAGCCTAACTCCCTCTCAATTCTGGTCTTGCATTTACTGAGTGTCTAAGGGGAGGTACCTGCTACTTGCTCCCAAAGTCATCAGTGGCAGCAGAAGGGATTTGAGACAGATGATTTCCCATGCTACTCTTGCCATTCACTTTGCAGGAATTGTAGTCCCAGTTTCAGTTCTGTGGCTGTGAACAAATATCCTGACAAAGAGCAACTTAGGGTGGGAGGGTTTATCTAAGCTCACAATTCAGGGGCAGAGTCCCTCAGAGCAGAGAAGTCATGCACCAGGACTCATCAGTGGCATCACGTGAACCAACGGTCAAGAGTGGAAAGTACAAATGCATGCCTGTTCACTACCTAGCTCATCTCCACTCTATAGACTCCAAGACCCACAGTGGGCTGGGTCTTTCCACATCAGCTACTGAATTTGAGGCAACCCCACAAATACATGCCCACAGACCAACTTAATCTAAGCAACCCTTCACCAAGACTCCCAGGCGGCTCTACACTGTGTCAAGTTGACAATTACAACTAACCATTGTAATGACCATTTTACCACATAGCAATGATGGGAGTCTCATTTTATAATTGAGGTACATGAAACACTTAAAAATTAAGTAATTAATCCAAGAACACATAGCAAGTGAGTGGTGGGGTCAGGGATTTAAGCCAAACAATGTAGACAGATGTTATCCAGTTAAACTTTATGTAAAGATTGTGGCTTTTGTTTATCTGCATTGTACATAGGTAGCCATTAGTTACTACATATATGAGAATCAGCTCATGTGCAACTAGAAAACCTAGATTTGGAAATTGTATTTCATCTTAACTAGGTTAAATACAAACCCCCATCTATTGCTAGCAGCTATCCTATTGAACAGCACAGATTGGCAAAACAAAAAACTAATACTTAGCCATGTTCCACGTGATAAATAACAGTATGTAGAACAGTGCTGGCCTTTTTTAATTGACAGGAAATCAAATTATAATAAAATTAATGTCCTTCTTGAAGGCAGAGAGGAGCATCAGGAACCTGTAGGGAAGGGTATGGCCTACAGCTACCAGAACAACAAATCCATTCAGACAACCCTCCAGGCACCAAAGGCCTTGCCTTTTGATTGATGGAGGCATGCATATCTCCTCCTGGTTACCTCTACCTGCAGACTGTCTCCTCCTCTAGCCCCAGAAGCCCCTTCATAATTCCACCTTCAGTCTGGTTCCCAGGTCCTCACCCCTGAGAGCATGGGTACCCAAGTGTTTCTCCCTTTGAAAGAAACCATGCCCAACATCCAGGAATGATGCTAGAGAAAGATCCATCTCTAGCCACCTTCCCTCCGGTAGCTCACACTGTGTAGGAAAAAGGCTCTGGGCCTAAGTTCAGTGAGGCCCAATGCAAGACCATATGAAAGCTAATGCAGGAAGGATTTTCAGGGAGAAGAACGAATGGGCAAGGATGTTCGGTCAGGATGAGATGGTTCACCTTCCTCACTGACTTGAATGAATTTAGAATCGTGAGAATAACACGAGGAAAAGATCTGGGTGTATCTCAGTTTCTTGTATGGTTACTATAATAAAATGCCCTGACTGAAGCAACTGAAGGGCTCATTCTGTCTCACAGTTCCAGTGTACATCCATGGTGGCAGGGAGGTCACAATGGCAGAAGCATGAAGCAACTGGTCACTAGTGGTTCTCAACATTCCTAATAGTGTGGTGACCTCCCAACCATAAAACGATTCTATTGTTACTCCATAACTGTAATTTTACTACTTTTATGAATCATAACGCAGATAACTGTGTTTTCTGATGGTCTTAGGCGACCCCTGTGAAAGGGTGGTCATTTGACTCCCAAGAGGGTTGTGACCCACAGATTGAGAACCACTGAATCACACTGCATTCAGTCAGGAAACAGGGCGTGATGAACCCTAGTGCTCAGCTCACTTTCTTCATATGGCAGTGCACCCAAAGTTCCTTATCTAGAGGCTTGGTCTTAGCTGGGCAGTGGTGGCACACGCCTTTAATCCCAGCACTCAGGAGGCAGAGGCAGGCAGATCTCTGTGAGTTCGAGGCTGGGCTGGACCGACAGCCTCCAAAATGATACAGAGAAACCCTGTCTCGTAAAACCAAAAAAAAAAAAATCAATATAAAGGCTTGGTCTTGGGGTGTTGCTATTGGGGAGATGATTGAAACTTTCAAAAGTGAGTTTGTGGGAGATGCTTATATCATTGGGGGGTGACCTTGAAAAGGATTATGAAACCTTGCTGGACTTCTAACTTGAAAGTTGACCATTTTGCTCCTTTATGCATCTCCATGATGGTATACTGACATATGCCTCCCTCACCCCAACACCATGCCTTTGAACTTCCAAGTGTAGCCCAAAGAAAAAGTTTGCTTTATAAGTTAGCTGCCTTAAGTATTTTTGTCACAGTAATGTGAGACAACTATTACATCTACTCTAGTATCTCCCATCAGCCTCACCCGAACACAATATGTCCTTCCGAGTACTCAGTCTGGTATACCACACACAACAAATGAGCAAGCCCTTCTAATGACTTCTTTTGGATACTTTCATTAAACCACACGGAAGATGTTGGTGTTGTTGTGGTTTTGGTCTGTTTTGGTTTTTGTTAGGGGCACAAAGTTTGGTGGGTAGGGAGGTGGGAATGGAACTGGGAAAGTTAGAATGGGGGAACGAATAAAAAGTACGGAATTCTCAAAGAATTAATGAAAGTTTAAAGCCAACCATTTTCTTTCCAGTGCCTTGTCCTTTGTGGTTCTATCTGGGTGTTTTCTAAAGGCTCGGGGAGATGCAGGATAGAAAAACTTGACGGCAAGATAACTGTCAGCATCCGTGAAGGTGATGGCAATGAAACCCCACAGTGTTTGCCGCCCCTACAGGAAGAGGCTGGCCATGGGCTTTGAGTCTACTGAGTTTCCTCCCAGCAAACTTAGCCTTTTTCTATTTGGGCCTCCCAGCCAAGTCAACACATTTTCCTTTCTCTCTTTCTAAGCAATATTCACTCCTACTGATGACTTTGACCCACCCAGCTCCAGTGTGGTAAACTCAGGGGGAAACAGAATGCAAAGACAGAGCTCCTGCCCTTATTAGCAAGGATGTACAGCCTGCAGGCCACAGCCAAGTCCAAGAAGCTCAGAACTGAGAAGGTAGAAACTGGCCAGCTGTATGCATGACAGCAATCCCTCCTACACTCCTAGGAGGTTCCACCGAGGTACTCTATACCATTGATAATACTATTTCTCTATACATGCAAACCCCTGGCATCTGTTTTGCAGGGGAGAAAGGAGCATTGGTACTGGAACTTCCCTAGATAGTCATCCTGCTGTGTTGCTCCAGAACTGAGAACTGAGGTCTAGCAACAGGAGCGGTCTGCTACACCTCTGAGTGGCAGATTTAAAAATTAACCACAGGTCTCCCAAGGTGCTGGAAGGGCTGTTTGTTCCCTGAACACTTGGGAGTGTGGCAAAAGGTTTGGGTCCTAGGTTTTCTATTGCTTTCCTATGGCCTGATGCTCTGCTGGCTTTAACACCTTCCTGAAAACTCAGATTTAAAACTTCTATTCAGCACACCTCACAGAGACGTTCAGAGAATCAAGTCAAAACACCCCAAAGAGTGCAAAATAATGTGAGTTGATTATTAGGACACCTTTCTATCTTGGACATATTGTCTAACAACTTCTTCTAAAGGATAGTGGGATTTATTTCTTTTTGGTTTTTGTTTGGTGTGTGAGTGTGTGTGTGTGTGTGTGTGTGTGTGTGTGTGTGTGTGTGTGTGTGTGTTTCAAACAGGGTTTCTCCATATAGCCCTGGCTCTCCTGAAACTCTCTGTAGACTAGACTGGCCTCAAACTCACAGAGATCTGCCTTCCTCTGCCTCCCAAGTGCTGAATTAATGGTGTGCACCACAACTGCCCTGCAATGATTGTTTTAAATCTAAACAACAAAACTTCTCAGGAAGAAACCGAGTCAGGAACCCTTGCACTAAGCCCAGCCCATGGCTGTGTCTCTAGGCATTGTTTCAACACTACAAGCAATGCATGACAAGAATCAACTTGAGGGCGGAGAGTAGTTCACCTCCCAGATCATGCTTTTCCTTTGAAAACAAAAATCACCCAGGAGGCTGGAAAGATGGCTCAATGGTTAAAAGCACTGCTTGATCTTCCAGAGACCCCAAGTTTTGGCTCCCAGCGTCCATGTTGTGCTGCCCACAACCACCTGTAACTCTAGTTCTGAAGGGATCTGAAGACGCTGCCCCTCAGGCACCAGCATGTACACATACAAACACACATGTAGACATAAATAAAAATAATAAAACAAACCTTTTAAAAAACCTCATCCAGCTGGTGGTACATGTAACCCTAGCACTTAAGAGGCTGAGGCAGGAGAGTCACTATTTGAGGGCCAGCTGGATTACATAGCAACATCCTATCTCAGAATAATGTCTTCATCAAAAATTACCCCACATGAAAAGGAACAGAGGACTTGCTCCTCATTCAAGCTACTTCTTTTAAAAATGCGATTGAACTGAGTAAAAGCCAAGGGGAAATTATACAAGTTTAATCTTGGCTCCAGAATGTAAAATCTAGGACACTTCTCATGGTACGCCCTCCTTAAGAATCCTTAAGCATCCCTGTGCTGGGAACAGGAGACTAGGACAAAGCAAGACAATAAGCTACGGAACAACAGGCGAGTGACACTCCACGGCCACCCTAGGCCTGCTTCCTGCACCCACCCTCCCCAGTCAGCACAGCTCACAGTAGTAGAACACTTGATGCTTTTTAATAAATAAATATTTCTCTGGGCAGTTAGTAGAGCCAAAGTATGTGATCCATTTATTTGAAGCCAGACTTTTATGTAGTGTTTTATTACTTTTCCCTTGTAAGATATATTCTCTTCCCAAGGAAGAGTGCTCATTAAGTTCAACCATGGCCCTAAGGTAACCTGAAACCTTTTATTCACACTGGCTGTCACACACCCAAGGTCAAAACAGCAGTATATTTCCAAATGCAAAACCAGAGTCAATTCTGTTTCTCAGAGAGGAACCCTCCACCACCACACACCCGGAAGACTCCAGGAGCTACGGTGACAACGGGGAACTTGGGGTTCCCTGGTGTGGTGCTCCCAAGTAAGATGCACAAGGGACACATACTTTCTCTGGCTGTGCAACTAAGTGACTATTGTGTAAGATGTAACAACTGTCTTGAAGATTCAGATCAAGGTTATTCCTCCAACATCTGGAAAGCCTAATGCAGTGTCTTTAATAGAGTTAGCGGAGCTGAAGTTTCATTCTGTGTTCCGTTCTGCATCAGGCACTGAAATGAAACCTTTTCATGTGCATCCCTCTAAATAGCACAAGTCAAAGGCAGGCTTGGGTTTCATCCACGCTGTCGATGAAGGGTTAAGGAACAAGAGGTTAAGTCTACTGTTCAAGGTCATACAGCTGTCCTCTATGGGCACACCCTCACAGCCAGATTCCCAAGCATGCAGAAAGCAAAGAGTGCCTCAGAGCTAACTGCCCTGCCTCTCAGCTAAAAGAAAAACATTACCCCTTGAGTGAGATGTTTTCCTGCCTTTGAGCACTCAAGCTTTTGGGGGGTGACCTTGCTAAGTTAGCTGGTGCAGAGACCCAGATGAGCTGGGTTATGCCACAATAAGAAAAATACTACCACAGCCTCGATGATTTAACATAGCAAAGGTTTATTTTCCCTTTCTTTATTTCTGCTGGGAGTCTATGAAGCCAGCTATGGTTGTAGGACACACACACACACACACACACACACACACACACACACACACACCTCCAAGTTGCTGGGGAGCACATGGAAGATTTGGTGGATGGTACAATGGCTAGCACTGGGAATATCCATCCTCAAGTAGTCTTTTTCTAAGAACAAATACTTGTGAACCCTAAAGTTGCCTTTTCTTCTGAGAGGCACCCTCCAAACCCACCAAGACATAGTAGTTAAGGTGAAGCTGCCCTCCAGGGACTTTGGGAGACAGATCATTGCTGTCAAGAACCGGGTTCCAATCCCAAATCTCCCATTGACCTGCATTAACTAGGGCAAGCAAATGCTTTTCTAGGCTGCATTTCCCTCATTTCCCAAAGGATATGACTATGCTCCTCCCCTTCAATATTCCTAATGTCATATTTTATGTGTCTACAAATGAATGTCCTTTACTAAGGACATGCCCCTAAGGCGATACTGGCACCCTCCCGAGGATATGGAAACATCTCCAGGGCCAGTCTATTTGTGGCACAAGTCAACTCCTGATTTTGCCTGGTTGGAGTCTTGGGGAGGCCCTTTGCCAACCTAATAGAATGGGGTCAGCAGTTCATGGCAACTCTTGGGCCTTTGGAGATGTTGGGTGCTTTTTTGTTGGTTTTTACACCTCATAAAAAGCAATTTCCTCTTTTCAAAGGGCTTTTTATTTTCTGGTTTGGAAGATGAGTGGTTGGGGGGGTTGCTTGGGTTGGAGGTTTAAGATGGAAAGGACATCATGTTTAAAGCTGAAAACCTGGGTACAGACAGGACAGAGAGTCATCCGGGTCACAGAGAGGGACAAGGGCAGAGTGAACCACTCTCTAGCTTGGACCTCACCTCCAGCAGGAAACAGCTCTTGGATAAAAATCCCTGCCACTTGGTCCATGATAAACGAGTATTAATAGCCCCCAAATGGATCTCATATCCCTTTAAATAAGGAAGGAAAGGGACTCATGAGAGTAGATTTTGGCCCAGTGAAAGCTTCAATGAACATAGTCTTGAGCCAACCCAGGAGATGGCTCCCCTCTGGCACTTTCTGAGAAAGGAGTAATTTTACCTTTCTCAGAAATGGAATTAAGGCGGGTATGAGAAGTGACCAAGAATACATGGGCATCTCCTTCTTACAAGCCAACCTTGGCCATGTCCACACTGACACCTACACAGCTCACCCACCACCTTGTGTACACTATACACATAGCACTGCTCTACCTCTCCATCGCCTAAGGAAAATTTTGCACCCCAAGGGAGCCAGCCTGCAATGAAAGGACAGAGCTCAGCACCAATCCATGCCCCTCCAGATGTGTCTCGAACCAAGCCGGTTCATTCAGTTTCTTCTGTCACTCAGCAGATGCCTGCTGTCCAGCAGAATGTAATTCTCTTGGGTTCAGGGGCAGCCAAGATGACCCAACTATACCCTAGGGGTGCTAGCCAGATCCTATAATTGTTACCATGGTGGTCTCTGATGGGTCAGCATTCTCTTTTTTGCCAAAAGCTGCTCCTCGGTTTGCAGTGAAGAAATAAACCTGTATTACATCCTTCTGGGTGGTTTGAAAGAGCCAGTTCAAACAGCCAACATACCCTTTGATCTTTACAGAAAACCTAGGGAGAAAAGGATTATCATTCTCATTTTAAAATGAGAAAACCGAAGCTCCCAAAGGTCTGAGTCACTTTCCAGGCTAAGCTAATGTTCACATATAGTTTGACCTGGAACTTGAACATCCTGCCTCCAAGTCTAAATTTTGCTACCATTTTCTAGGCATTGATGTATGGTCTTAGTTCATTTTGTGTTGCTATAACAAAAACACCTGAAACTCAGGACTTAACAGAGCAAAGGTTATTTAACTCGTAGTTCCTGAAGTTCAAGAGCATGGTGTTAACATTAGATTTTAGTGCAAGCTTCATGGTAGACAGTGTCATACTCTGGGGCTACATGTAAGAAAGAAGTCACAGATATCACATAGGGCTGATGACATGGTTCAGTGGTTAAGTGCATGCTGCCCAAGCCTGTGGACCAGAATTTAGCTTACTAAAATTCATGTAAATGCTAGATGGGTATGGCGACCCACCTGTCATTCCAGTCTTGGAAAGAAGGGGGTCCCCAGAGCAAGTTGGCTGGTGAGACCAGCCATATCAGCAAGCTCTGGGCTTGATTGAGAGACCCTGTCTTACTGAATAATGTTGAAGAGCGATGGCAGATGACTCTAAACATACATGTGTACCTAAACACACATATGCCCACGTACATGCAGCTATATGTGCACACACACACACACACACACACACACACACACACAGGAAAATGGAAAGAGAAAGAAAAAGATCAGATCACATAAAATGAAGGAGTTGGGAGGGGCCAGGCTCACTCTTCTGCAGACCTATAGACCCAACCCTACTCCAAGACCAGCATTAATCCTTTCACAAGGAAGTCATAATCATATAACTTCCCACCCAGACCGCCACCTCTTAAAAGACTATACTCCTTCTCAATACCATGAGGGTGAAGATCAAGATCCCAAGGCATTACTAAAGCACAGGACACAGGCTCTTGGTTGGCTGTCACCACGCTGATTGTCTCCCTAAGGAGGACATTAGAACCATGAGATTTGTTTGCCCACAAATTGCAGAAATGGAAGCCAGTGTTTCTCATGTCAAGGAAACAATGCTCAGGAAATTACTAAGGAATTATCAGAAATAAAAGTCAAGATAATGGGAACTCCAGGTCACTCCAGACAAGAGGCCATTAGTGGGTACTCAGCGACACTGTGAGTGGGAGGACCAGCCCAAGGCCAGCCCTCCTCCTGCAGTATCCTAATTGCTAAGGGCCATATAGTAGAGAAATTTGACTCATAGTGACCACATGTCACTAGTGACAGATGCCAGGAAGCTCCTGCAGACCTTGGGGCTAGAGACCTGTGAGATGTCCCAGCTGCTGCTACCCCCATGGAAGTCACTGATCTTAGCATTAAGTAACCACAGGGCTCAGAAGGAGTGCACAGGCATCCACTTCAGTAGCGGAAGGCGTGGAAGGAAAGACCCGCTTGAGGGAGAATAGTCACCTCTGCCTACCAAATGCTCACGTATCTGGACTCTGGTTGTCTGAAAAATGCATGGGGCAGGGGAAGGGACTGGAAATAATGTATATTTTTGCCTGAAACTTTGATTTTTCACAAGGGTGCAAATAGCATGTGATCTCTCACCCACAGGCCCCTACTCCCTGCCTGATGAATGCAGCGATCTTTCTTGCCAGACTATCTTTGGACTGCCTGCCCAAAAATAATGAAATCAAAACATTATTAATTATGAAAGTTTGGCCTTTAGCTTAGGTTTTTTCCCCAACTAGCTCTTATAATTCAAATTAACCTGCCTCTATTAATCTTCGTCTGTCATGTAGATTGGTTACCTCTACTCTGTACCATCTGTTCAACTTCTTCAAAGCCTCCTGGCATCTCTCTGATGTAATCCATGGGTCTAGATTCCTCCTCTCGCTCCCCGGAAATCCCACCTGTCTCTCCTTCCTAGCTATTGGCCATTCAGCCATTCATTTATTAAACCAGTCATAGTGATACATCACCACACAGTGGAAATAAATGTTCTGAAACAGAAGCATAATTATCTCCAAGGAAGAACATTCCAGAAGGTTTTCCCCTAGTGCCTGGGTGCCTTACAGCAAACCTAGAACAAGAGTTTATCCTTACACTCAGTGATAAGATGTTGAGTCTATGGAAGATTTCATCACCTGAACCAAAGTCTCCCAGGGCATCAGGTCCCCCGAAGGCCTGAAGTCACCTTTTTAAATATTAGTTGTGGATGATAATGTTTAGAACACATTACTCAAGAATATTCTTTTTTTACTTTCTATATCTGCATTCCTCCCCAATTCTTATTCAGCCCCAGAAGGTATGAATTCAGGATATCTGTTAGCGAGATAAAGGCAGGGGTTAGCAACCAAGGGACAGAAGAACTAATGTTTCTACTTTTTCTCACTGTATGACCTAGAATGTATCATTTAGCTTCTCCATGGTCTACTTTCAGCTACAAAATGAGGAAGGTGTCAGTTAGAACTAAATATGAATCAGACTGCCTAGTCAGACATCTTCAGTACAACTGTACTACTAGTAAAATATATAGATATGCCCAAGCTGATAAAAGAAAAAAATAAGGATATATTAAAAACTCACTTCTTCAATCAGATGAGATAGCTCAGTCAGTAAAGGTGGTTGCTGCCAAGCCTGATGACCCGAGTTTGCTCCCCAGGACCTAGTGGAAGGAGAGAACTAATGCCTGCAAGTTGTCCTCTGACTTCCATGCATTCATAGGCACATGAATACACACACACACACACACACACACACGTCAAAAAGTTTTTTTAAAGATCCTATTTCTTCTCTAATACCTGTGCCCCAAGCCTTCCCCCACAGCCACTTACACTCAACATGATCCAGAGCTAATGGTTATCTCACAGACCAGCTCAGGTATCTGCTCCCACATGAAGCTGTATGTTTTCTGATTGTTCAGAACCTAGCAGAAAGCTACAAAAAGTACTATCATCACCTCTGTGATCACCATCACAGCTCCCTCCCCCAGTAGGTCAGGAAGAGACAATCTGTCCAGGAGGAAGAGCTGAGCATACTCAGCAAGCTCATCCAGGTAATTGCTAACTGTTAGCTTCTCTGAAATCTTAGATTATAGAGCTATAGTCACTAAACCATAGAAGCCTTCTTCAAGCAAACCACTGCCCCCATTCACCCCATACATTCCTTTGTATTTTGTCTTTAGCTTCTCAGCCTGCTCCCTGAAGGCCCCCTCAATGGATCACTGAATATTATGGTCCCCTAACTCTGCCCTCACAGATTCTTCAAGGTAAAACTCAAGTGCATCTTCTAGAAACCATAGCTAGCAACTTCCATGCCTGGAGAATTGTTCTAGGTTCCAACAACACAAGCAGTTTGAATAGTCTGGTTTTCTGTTGTTTTATACTGTGCTCTCTCTCTCCCTCTCCCTCTCCCTCTCCCTCTCCCTCTCCCTCTCCCTCTCCCTCTCCCTCTCCCTCTCTCCTCTCTCTCTCTCTCTCTCTCTCTCTCTCTCTCTCTCTCTCTCTCTCTCTCTCATGCAAGTTGATGATTCTCTTCAGTTATACCTAAATCAAGCTGTAAGCTTCTACAGCTAAGGAACACTGGTAGACATTGACAACATAGAAAAGGTGATGGTATAATTGCCAAGTTGTAGAATAAGCCCAGGCATCTATACACAGACGAATGGGAAAATAAAATGTAATATGTCACTATTATGTTTGTGTGAGGGGTGGAATTTGACTCTGCCATACATAACAAAATTATGTTGTTCATTAGGAAGTGGGTAGGGTAGAAACCATCATATTAAGTAAAATAAACCAACCCCCAAAAACAACCATCCTATGATCATGTTTTCTCTCATATGTTAGCCCTAGATTTTACACATACACACCATCAATATAGAAGGGTGACTATTTCAGAAGAATAAAAGGACTAATAAGGAAGGAAATTGGGATGGGAGATTGATAATGGAGGCTGAACACAGAGTACATGATAGAATAGAGTGAAATGTCATAAGATAGTACCTTATAATCACTTTGCCATGGTTATGAAGGCTCAGTAGTTGAGAGAATTTGTTACTCTCCAGGATGGTTTCCCAGCACCCACATGGCAGTTCACAGCCATCTACAATTCTAGTTCCAAAGGATCTGACCATTCTCTTCCGGTCTCTGCTGGCACTACACATATGTGGTGCACAGAAATTCATGCAGACAAAACAGCCATACACAAGAAATTTAAAATAAATATTTTTAAAAGACCCATCCTAGGCCAGGCTGTGGGGGTATACACTTTTAATCCCAGCATTTGGGAGACAGGGGCAGGCAGATCTCTGTAAGTTTGAGACCAGCCTGATCTACAGAGCAAGTTCCAGGACAGCTAGGGCTGGTCACACAGAGAAACACTGTCTTGGGGAAAAAAAAGAAAGACCCATCCCTTTGCCCAACAAACGAACACTAAAAATTTTTGAAGCAAAGGTAAGGTAGCTGCTGGTAGATTGAAACAATGCCTGTAGTCAGTCTGTGGAAGACTTAGATGTATTTCCTGTTCCTGAGAGTATTCTTTTGGACATAACCGAAGTCACCAGCCACCAAGGGTCATAGGATCCCAACTTGCTTTAAATATAGCCGTTGACCTGAGCTTACAGTAGCTTCACCAGCCTGGGTAAGTTGGCCCCTGAAGAAGAATCAAGACATTCTTATATACTTGACAGTGAAATTGTCCTAGGGGAAGATAACCCAAACCTGCCTTTCTGTTCTGTTGTGAAGAGATGCATTAACAAGGTAATTTGCATATTCAAGTCCAGGTAGGACCAGATTCTGTTCTGATTGGCCAATGCCTGCACTGTGCTGGTTGTTAAATGTTGTAGCTGTCAGCATTGCAAGGATATATTCAAAGCAACTGAACACTAACTATAGTAGCAATTTAGGGGCCCCTGTTTGTGATCATGACAAGTAAGCAAGTATGTAGAGCAGAGAGGTTAGAAAGTCACTTAACAAGATGAGTTTCTGTTTCTTTCTTATGCTTGCTTTACCCAGGATATGTGGAAACTTAAGGGAAATGAAGAAAGTAACCTCTGTCCCAATGTTTTGGTCTAAACAGCTTCTTCTTGTCAGTCCCCTTATACAAAGTGAGCCCACCCAAAGTATCCACTGTGTCATGGCTACCTTGTTCACTGAGCAAGCAAAGAGTCGTGTGACTTGCCCTACGACCTAGGCCCACCTTGGTGTGGTGTGAGTGTCCCAGGCCTTGCCCTCATCCTGCTTGACTCATTTCCACCCACCCCAGGCCTTCTGCCCCTGCTTTGATCTCATGCCCCTACCCTTAATCATCAAGGGACTGCTTATCTAAACATTATTGGACTTTGGAGAAATTACACTACAGAAGCCAAACAGACAAATAAATGCTGATCCTCGACCTCCACTAGACCAAACTTAGTAGTCCCCTGGGGATGTTTACATTGGAGAAACTGCTTCAGATCTGGACTTGTTCTTTAGGGAGGGAGCCAAGTCAATCCATGTGACATCTTCTGGGAGTTAGAGGGTCTAAGGCTTAAGAAGCCCCACAAGTAGCATCAGTCTTGATTAAAAAAAAAAAAGTCAATGGGTGAGTAAGAGATTGTGACAAATAGCCACAGCCAAGAGCAAAGCTCTAATGTGAGAAAATGGGCTTCCAAGTCCTGGATTCCAAAATTTCCCAGGTTTGACCATACATCCCATACACCAGGATGTTCCTCAGTCCTGGTTACCTGGATTATGGCCATCCCAGCAGGGTCAGGCCTACATCCCCAGCATTAGAATAAAGAAGAGACCGTAACATTGGCAGGTCCCATGAAAGAAACCATTCAAAGAGGAAAAAAAAATAAGAACATCCCTGTTGGACACTGTCAGTCAATGTAACAATCAAATGAACTATTGGCAAGTCAACAGAAATCACCCAAAATTTTGAACAGTAGACTAAAGTAGAGAAATACAATTTTGTGAATCACATGTGATAACTCAAACTAGACTTGGGAAATAGTTTCCAGTGGTAATTTTTTTGCTTAATCAAATAGACATCATATAATAGTGGCCAGTGGTTGGGTGAGAACATGTGATCGGTTTCTAGTACTGTTATAAAAGCAGTAGTAATTGGTGTGTGGGCATGCCTGTCCATACCACTGTGCCTTACCAGTCACATGAGAGAAGGTGACAGGACATGGCTACAGGGTCTCCAGTGACCCTGTCCTGGGCACATAGCACTGTCCTGCACAACCAGAACTCAGGGATGCTTGTCGTCATCTTCCCAGGTAGCTCAGCCTAACTAACCCGTGTGTCATGTGACCACCCGTAAGCAGGAAAACAGCCTGGGAGAATCACCCCTCCAGGCAGACTCTAAGGCCTTTACGTTCTGTCTCTATGCATTTCTTATTTCCAAGTTGAATTTACTGAAGTTGCGGTTTGACGACTTTCAACCAAACAAAAACAGGTGCTTTGGGGTGGGCTGCCTTAGAAACAAAATAGAGAAGAATGCTTTCAAAGTATCCTATCAGGGCTTGTGAGAGAGTTCAGTGAGCAAAGACACTTCTCCACAAACCTAAAGACCGCAGTTTGATCCCTAGACCCACATGGTAGAAGGAGAAAACTGACTCTCACATGTTGTCCTGTGACCTCTACATACATGCTGTGGCATTTGTGCATACACACACATCACACACACACACACAAATGTAATTTATTCTGTAGTTGCTTCTGTGCAAACCCCATGTCATGATACTAGTTTGAATCTTTTTTTAAGTGGCCTTATTCCCTTTGGCTCAGTCTTCTGCTCTGTGTCACACGTGTAGAGAAACACTTCCAAGAAGACTTGCTGAGATGTCTGTAAAAATGTTTTGGTGACAGAAGAATGCTAAAGGTATGCTACTAACAAAGCTCAGGCCCCACAATAGCTCCCTGCATTCCCAGACTGAAAAGGGAATTCCAAAACAGTTGCCTCTTCTCTATAAAAGTCACCATGAAATCTCCATTTCAGAATAAGATGGCCAGGGGCACATGCATCTGGTCATTCCACCCACTGTTGCCTTCCCCTCTCTGATACCTGTAAGGGTTATCAGAGGGAAATAGGGAGTTCTCATAAGCAGAAACCAGTTACTGTGCAGTGACTCCAACCTGAGTCAGTTACAAGTACTCCACTAGAGCCCGAACCAAGAAATTCTCAAGACCCCACAGTGAAGCAGAGGCAAGTGCTGGAAGAGTTAAGTGAACACTGGACAATGTCCTGTTAACTCAGAAAGACTCAACTTTTCTGTAGCTCTAGTTCCAGGGAAATGAATGTCATCTTCTAGCCTCCATGGACATCCACATACAAGCGAGCGCACGCACACACACACACACAGAGAGAGAGAGAGAGAGAGAGAGAGAGAGAGAGAGAGAGAGAGAGAGAGAGAAATGAAAAAAATACAAGATTTTATTAAACTGTTAACTACAAATATAGCTATAACTGTGTTGACTACACTTAACTTTTTGAAGAAGTACACTACTGACTCAGATACTCCTATGCCTGTGTTCTGTTGTCTAAAGTTCATGAATGTGGTTGAGCTACTGTCATTTCCAGGGAGAAGCACCAGAACATGTTCATATCCTCTCCCTCCATCTCTTTCTCCTATCTTTTTTTTCCTTCTTCTCCTCCTGTGGTTCATTTGCACAGTAAAAATACCACAGTTCTTTACAGATTAAATCTGAAATTCAGAAGCATCAAATGCTTCCATATGAAAGCAAGCTCCCAGGAAGTGTAGTCTGAGCACCTTCTTTTTCAATGTCTTCTGTGCTGTTTTTAAACCTTTTTCTCCCTTTTCTCCATGACAATGGCTTCACTAAGAAACCAGCTCCTCCCACCTAATGATCCATCAAAATTAGCTTCCACTAATAACCTCAGTTCCCCTAGAGTGATGATTTCTATATATTGCTGAACACTTAGGTTAACTGTCAAGACAGCCTGACCCCAGGGAAGAGTTGCAGATTTCTGGCCTTGTTCCCTTTAGTGAATTTACAAAGAATGAGTTCAGCTAAGTTTACCAGGAATAAATTCAGCTGTAGTTAGCGGGCCTATTAAAGAGTTGGAGGAAAAAACAGGTCTTCCTGGAGCATGGGGTACCTGTTAGATAGTGGGTACCAAACAGGGTAGAGGAAGACTGGTGTTCATATAACATGATTGTAGTCATTTAGGAAGATTCTTTTGGTAGTTCTTGTCTTCTTCCTCCCTCCTATCAGAGCAAGGAGCATCAGAGACTAATTGCAAGTATATTACCAGCAATAGCAGTGCTCACTGCAACAACATTTTAGTTCAAATGTATGATGACCTAACAAATCATATTGGCTGACTCACCATGTAGGTTCCAGAAATGAATCCTCTGACAGCCAATCACAGCCCTTGAAGAGTGTGCAATAGCAAACGCTGTTCCACAGTTATGATCTCATTCAGTCAAAAGCAAAGAATTGTCATAAAGCTGGAAATCAAACTGAACAGGTGGGCTCATGAATGCTAGGACAATACACTACCACTGAGCTGTCCCTGAAGCCCTAAGAATCTTACAGCTCTCTGACCTTATCCTAAGTTAATAGTGTTTTCTAGAAGTCAGTCTTAAATATTTAAAACAGTGGTTCTCAACAAATGGGTTGCCTAAGACCATCAGAAAACACAGATATTTACAATATGATTCATAACAGTAGCAAAATTACAGTTATGAAGTGGCAATAAAAATAATTTTAAGGATGGGATCACCACAGCATGAGGAACTATATTAAAGGGTCACAGCATTAGGAGGGTTGAGAACCACTGGTTTAAAGGCTATCATAAACTCCACAGCATGTTGAAGCTAAATGCCATTTTCTAGTCCAGGTATGAGCTTGTGGTGACTAATATTGTCAACTTAACAGGGCCCAAGATTACCTAGGAGACAACTTGCTGGCCATGTCTATGAAGGAGTTTTGAGATTTGATGAAGTGAAGTAGGAAAGCCTGACTTTACATTGGGAAGCACCTTTCCCTGGGTTAAGGTCCTGAACTAAATGAGAAGGAGAGCTAAATGTCAGTATTCATCTCTCTCTCTCTCTCTCTCTCTCTCTCTCTCTCTCTATCTCTCTCTCTCTCTCTCTCTCTCTCTCTCTCTCTCTCTCTCTCTCTCTCTCTTTCTCTCTGTTTGCCAACTGTGTGTACAATGTGGCCAGCTGCCTCACACACACTCCCACTTAACATGACTTCTCCACCATGACAGACTGTACCCTCACACTGTGGACCTAATTTTATAAAGCCCTCCTCCTTCAGATGTTTCAGTCAAGTATTTTGTCAGAGCAGCAGAACAAGGAACTAATACAGTTCTGTTACAAATGAACAATCTTACCAGGGTCAGCAAGCCAGCTTGCTAGACTGCTGTTACCAGCTTTTATTCTGTACTGTGCCCACACAGACACAATGGACATTTGAGCAGACTACCAAGCCACAAAGCAGATTTCAAAAGGATCCAGGCCTTCCAGCATTGTCCGTGACCATCAGAAAACAGTATTCCTAGAGAGACAGATCTATAGCTGAAGACTTGCCTGTGGTTCTTCCAGAAGGTTCTGGTGAAACAGAACTACATATACCTCACCTTCAACTCAAGTAACCTTCAACTCATGAGCCTTGGAAGTCTGCCTCCTTACACAATGTACTGGCCAGGACACCTGCAAATGTGCTGACAGCTTCCAGACACCTGTCCTTTCTCAGACCCTTGTGCAGTTGTGACCATTCTCAAAGAGCCTTTGCAATCAAGACTACAGGAAGCAGTTGACCCACTCCAAAAAAACTCTTTACCAACGCTCATTAATTCTTTCTATTAGTCCAAGACAATTTAGGATCATTCGGTGTGAGATGTGGAATTTGGAAGAAGGCATCATAGCCCAGCCTCATTCTTGCTTTCTTCGTTTACACAGCTTACAAGGCCCAGCATCCAGTGAGGCCCCATAGCATAACTAAAAGGAAGACACAAGTTGCTTTGCTTTGTAGGACTGAGGGTAGCATGATTTCTACATTTGTTTGGTTTGGGGGTGATTTCAGGGTTTTTTGATAAATTAAAAGTAAGAAGAAGGGGGGATAAAGAAAAAATAGGGGAAAGGTCTTCAAGGAGCCCTGAAATATAAACACAGACAGTTTGTGCCTTAAAACAAACAGGAACTATCTTGTAGGATGCTGTAAACAGTCAGGCAACAGTCAGTCTGTGCCGTGCTTATGATTAAATGAGGTGTCAATTTTGGCCTGACTCTTCAAATTAAAAAACAACTTAATCTGCAACTTTTCTTTCACCTTAAACATGTCTACCCGGACATATTCAGAGATTACGACAGAAAAATCAAATGCCTTCCACTGTCTAAATATCCACGGACAAGAAACAAGGTCTGTGCTTCAGTCTTTGCCTGACAGCCCATGAGAGAGCATGAGGAAATCTTTCCTCCGTGTAACCTTAGAAGCATGGGTCTGCAGAGATTTGAGTCACCAGCTCAGGTCACTGGCTGCTCTTCCAGAGGACACAGCACCCACATGGTGGCTCACAGCCCATAGAGGGCATAGATTTAAAGATTTGGGGAAGAGCATGGTTATTTATTGTTGTTGTTGTTATTTATGTGTATATGTGCTACGTGTATGCAGGTGCCTGTAGATGCCAGAAAAGGGTGTCACACTCCTGGCACTGAAGCTATGGCTGACTATGAGCCATCCAGTATGGGGTGTTGGGATCTGAATTCAGGTCCTCTGGGAATACAACAAACAGACTTAACTGCTGAGCAATTTCTACAGCCTCAAGAACACAGGCTTCATATCATAACAAGTCATATTAGAGAACTATGCAATTAGTCAATAAATTTACATTTTGAAGATGACCAACCACACATTTTCAACAAAAGAATATCAAAACTTTTCTGAACAACTACCACAATGCATTACAGGTACAAAGTCTGAGTGAAAAGGATAATTTGTGAGGACATGATCCAACATAACACAGCTGTTTTGGGCTCCATTTTATGAACCAAGGTGAGTCAGTACTAACTAAATCAATGGAAGCTGTCCTACCCTAAGGCCAAGGTCATGGTGCATGCCAGGCAAAGGCCCATATATCAGAGTCAAGGTCTAGTTTGAGGCTTGCACTTCATCCCTAAAACTCATGAATATGATTTCTATACACCAGGGACTAGAGCATGAGGCTGTGAATACTGTCCCCAGATTGTATTCCTACCATAGGAGTGTGGCCGTCCATATTTCTGATGCTTTGGGAACACTTTTCCTCCTACAGAGTTGCCTCATCAAACCTTAATATGAGGGGAGGTACCTAGTCTTATTGCAACTTGATCTGCCATGTTTGGTTGATATCCCTGGGAGGCCTGCCCTTTCCTGAAGGGAAACAAGGAGGTGTGGATGGGGAGAATGGAGGGTGGGGGGGACCAGACAGAGAAGAGGAAGAGGAAACCTCAGTTAAGATGAAAGAATAAATTATTTTTTAAAAATTAGAGCCCACCTCCTCTCCTACCAGGGTAGCCATGAAAAAAAAAATGTGACAATGCGATCATCAAGAGATATTCAAGTATGTAAAGCAATAGGGAATGGGAAGTGGGAGGGTATCTCTCAACATTTCCTGTGAGGAAGGGGTGGAATTTCCCATGAACAGGAATGGGGCAAAGGAGGAGGAAATAATTCAGAAGACAGGGAGAAGCAACATGGGATCATATCTACTTTTTTCCAAACACCCCTCCTGAGCAAGCAGACTCAATGCAGACATGCTCCATTGGTTGCCTCCACTTAGGACATTCTGTCATCTACACAGTCCCTCAAAAGGGACTCATTCTGCCCACGTGACAAGAGGACCGCATCAGAGAAGTATGGGGAAAACCTCTAGGAAGACAAGGGACTGGTCCCTCCCTTTGTTGCTGAGAAGCTGTCCTTACAGAGTGGCAACTACACACATGGCACCACCCACACATCAGATGACCTTTGTAATATAACTTAAAGACCATCTCCAATCAGCTGAAGACAAATCCAAGGGTCCAAATCAAAAGTTCCCTACTCAAGGCATCAATGACCCGGGTCAGTTTCCCTTTGTACTCCTTACTCTATTCATTAGACCCCAATATGCCTAAGAATACAGACATGGGCCAGGCGGTGGTGGCGCACACCTTTAATCCCAGCACTCGGGAGGCAGAGGCAGGCGGATCTCTGTGAGTTCGAGGCTGGGCTGGACTACAGCCTCCAAAACAACACAGAGAAACCTTGTCTCGTAAAAAAAAAAAAAAAAAGAATACAGACATGGCAAAAGTCAAATCTGGGGCCCAAAGAGAAATCTTCACCTGAACTGAATCCTAACGCACAAGAGAGACTTACTCGAAGATGGGCCGGCAAACGAGTACCTCCTCTCTTCTGCTGCATCCTGCCTTTGCGCCAAGTTCATCAGAGGCCAAGAAGCCAAGCTCCCTGTTCCCCAGGATGAAGGGCAGGGCTCACACAACTGTGGAGAGCAGTCATTCCCAACACACAGTGTTTGATCTCTGCTGAAGTCCAGCCTCTACTAAGGAGACCTGCCTCAGTCCACAGTTGCCATTATTTCCTCACCGAGATTCCACATTCCATAATCTCTATGATCTTCACCAAGGATCCAAGCAAAGCACTGTGTGAGAAGAAGTCCAGCCTGGACAGAAAGGGAGACAAAGTGGCCTTGTTATACTGGAAGATAACCATGAAACAAGTGAGGGCGGGGAGGGAGAAGGGGAAGGAAAAGGAAAAGAACAGTGTAGTAGTTACTTTTTCTGTTGCTGTGATACAACACCTTGACACAATAATTTAAGGAGTTAGAGTTTATTTTGGCTCAAAGAAAGTCTACTATAAGCATGCCTCAAGGTGTGTCACCAGGTGATTTTAGCTTGTCAAGTTGGCAATCAGCACTAACCAACTCATCCACCATGATTGGCTGCAGCCTCGAATGTGATCAAACCCTGTATGTATAATGTCTGAAAACTGTCATCATGAAACCCATCACTAGGTATAAATATAGGTGACAGAAATTTTTCTAGAAAGATGTTCCTTCTGTCAACTTGACTGAGCTAAAGCTGACCTTCCTCTAGGGTCATGGCTTCCCTCCATGGTCCTCTGAAATGGCAGTACACATTTCCCCTTTGCAAGCATACTATCTGTCTCTTCTCCTCTCTGACTCTCCTCATAGCATCCATGATCTAGAAAATCCCCCTAGTACTCACTAAGCAGTGCCAAGCAGATGGTAACCTTCATCCTAGCCCTATGCACGGCCACCACCTGGCAATCCTCCCTGCTCAGTGTCCCAAAATCACTTGTCTACACCACAATTACTTTACTTTCAAAATCTTTGTCTCTCAGACTTCAAAGACCTCCTCCAAGGAGACACTCTGGCATGGCAGCAGATGGCTCCCTTTTTCCACTCTACTCTCTGGCTTCCTAGAGCATCCAAGCCCTTGGTGACTGTTGCCCAAGGCTGTTCACATTCCTGTTTCATCTCCACCTCGTCTAGGCCAGGCCAGGCCAGCAGACTGTTACCACCCTCTGTACCTACCCTCTTCTGCTGCACCCTGCCTTTGCGCTAAGCTCATCAGAGGCCAAGGAGCCAAGCTCCGTGTTCCCCAGGATGAAGGGCAGGGCTCACACAACTGTGGGGAGCAGTCATTCCCAACTCATAGTGTTTGATCCCAGCTGCAGTCTAGCCTCTGCTAAGGAGACCTGCCTCATTCAGCAGTCAGAATTCCTTGCACATGGTCTGCAGTGAGATCTCCACATTCCACAAGCTCTATGAGCTTTCTGCCTAGCAACGAGGTACCTCTCCTCTCCAGCTAAGGCATTTCTGCATCTGATTTTGAAAAGAAAGGATGCCTTCCAGTTAATCTCCCTCAGTCTCCAAAACCCAAAATCTTTCTCAGTCTAGACCTACATTCCATGCCCAGACAGTTGTTTTCAAGTCCATTCCTCTGCGGTTCTGGATACCGTCTGCATAGCAAGAACTCTTCCTCTTTTTCTACACTTCCCATCCTCACCCATCTCCTCAACTCCATCCATCTCCTTGGATTTTTAGCTTATAATTTGTCTTGAGCTTCTCCCATCTTTAAAATAAAAAGTGACTGTGTCTCAAGATACCACTCATTTTTAATTACATCACAATTTTTTATATGCGTGCATAGGCCCGCAAGTGGAAGTCAGAGAACAACCTGTGGGAATCAGCTTTCTCCTTCCATTATGTGAGCCCCAGGGGTCATTATGCTTGGTGGTAAGCACATTGAACTGCTAAGCTATCTCACTGGTCCTCAAGATCTCACTTCTAGATGATACTCTTCACAGCCAAACGAGGCAATAAACACTCCCAATTCCTTAATCAGATACACAAGCACAGCTTCTAAACGCACATACAGATATAAGGTTTACAATTTTCTGTACTGGACTGATGAGACATCTCAGTGGGAAAATGAGCTTGAGTTTGAATTCCAGAACCCAACTCTAGTAAGTTGTCCTCTGACAACATACATGTGTCGCGCGCGCACACACACACACACACACACACACACACACACACACACACACACACAAATAAGTGTTAATCATTTTAGTTTTCTATAATTCCCCTTTTCAAAAATAATATATTACTGTTAGAAACCATCTTTTTAAATAGTCTCTAGTGTATTCAAATCTGGTCTCGAGATCACTATATAACCAAGGATGAACTGAACCTCAGATCTACCTGAACCCACCTCCTGAGTGCTGTGGTTATGTGTCACTGCACCTTGCTTTATGCAGTTCTGGGTACTGAACTAAGGGCCTTGTACAATGGATAAATACTGGTTCCACTGCCAGCAGCCGCATAGATTGCCCAAGCCCTCCAACTGACACCTACATTCAGGGAGCCTGGTTCAGTCTTATGCTGGTTCCCCAGCTGTCAATCTGGGGTTCATGAGCTCCCACTTGCTCAGATCAGTTGTTTCTGTGAGTTTCCCCAGCATGATCTTGACCCCTTTGCTCATCATTCCTCCTTCTCTGCGACTAGGTTCCAGGAGTTCAGCTCAGTGCTTAGCTGTGGATATCTGTTTCTGCTTCCATCAGTTACTGGATGAAGGCTCTAGGATGGCATATAAGGTAGTCATCAGTCTCATTATAGAAGAAGGGCATTTAAGGTAGCCTCTCCACTATTGCTTAGATTCTTAGTTGGGGCCATCCTTGTAGATTTCTGGAGATTTCCCTAGTGTCAGGTTTCTCGTTAAGCCCATAATAACTTCCTCTATTAAGATGTCTCTTTCCTTGTTCTCCTTCTCTGTTCTTCCCCCAACTCTACCTTCCTGATCGCTCAAGTTCACTTCCTCCCTTCCCTTATCCCCTCCTCTTTCTTCTTCCTCCCTCCCCACCCCCCACTCCCCTACCCCCGTGCTCCCAATTTACTCAGAAGATCTTGTTCATTTCCCCTTCTAGGGGGTTCATTGTGTTTCTCTTAGGGTCCTCCATGTTTCCTTCTTTCTCTGGGGTTGGGGATTGTAGGCTGGTTTTACTTTGCTCTATGTCTAATATCTACTTATGAGTAAATAAATACCATGTTTTTTTCTTTTGGGATCTGGGTTACCTCACTCAGAATCGTTTCTTCTAGTTCCATCCATTTGCCTGAGAATTTCAAGATTCCATTGTTTTTCCACTGAGTAGTACTCTATTGTGTAAATGTACCACATTTTCTTTATCCATTCTTCAGTTGAGGGGCATCTAGGTTTCTTCCAGGCTCTGGCTATTACAAATAATGCTGCTATGAACATAGTTGAACAGATATCCTTGTTGTATGAATGTGCATCTTTTGGGTATTTGTCTAAGAGTGAAATTGCTGGATCTTGACATAGACTGATTCCCATTTTTCTGAGGACCCACCATACTGATTTCCAAAGTGGTTGGAATCAAGTTTGAATCCCCACCAGCAATGGAGGAGTGTTCCCCTTTCTCCACATCCTCTCCAGCATAAACAGCCATTGCTGTTTTTTATTTTAGCCATTCTGACAGGATTAAGATGGAATCTCAGAGTTGTTTTGACTTGCATTTCCCTGATGGCTAAGGATATTGAGCAATTTCTTAAGTTCCTTTTTGCCATTTGAGATTCCTCTACTGAGAATTCTCTATTTAGATCTGTACCCCATTTTTAAATTGGATTATTCGATGTTTTGGTGACTAGCTTCTTAAATTCTTTGGGTATTTTGGAGAACAATCCTCTGTCTGATGTAGGGTTGGTGAAGATTTTTTCCCATTCTGTAGGCTGCTGTTTTGTCTTGTTGACTGTGTCCTTTGCCTTACAGAAGTTTCTCAGTTTCATGAGGTCCCATATATTAATTGTCAATCTCAGTGTCTGTGATATTGGTGTTATGTTCAGGAAGTGATCTCCTGTGCCAATGTGTTGATGGTATACATTTCTTTTAGACAAGTAATTTGTTTTTCTCCAAATTTTTTTTCTCGGCTAATTCCCACACTGACCAAAAATAAATTAAATTAAAAGAAAAACAGTTCAAAATCTCAGTGCAGTGAAACATGAGGAAATCCACCACTTGCTCTTGTCCTTTTGCCAGAATCCCATCAGCCCCACCAGCAGGGGTTCTCTCTGGCCTGGATGCCCAGATAGATTCTCCTCGAGCTCTTCTTTAACATCACCCAGAGAATTTCCATACTTCCTTCTTGTACTTCTAATGGGAAGCCATGATTCCTAGCTCCTAAGTCTTCCTGATTCTTTATTTACATCTTCATTTTAATGAGCACTTCCTAGAGGAGCCTTTCTGAAAGGGAAGTAAGAAAGACACATTTTTTTTTCTTTTGGAAACCTGGAAGGTCTGCATTCACTCTTGAGCAGTCATTTGTTATAACAAGTTAGATACCATAGGTTATCTCTCAGTGGGAACTGATGGAAAAGGCTGTATATTCTGAATTGTTTAAGTCATCCATTATTCTACATCCCCATTGGCCCTTTCAGTCTGGAAACATTCCCAAGGTTTGTTCATCTATAGTCAACTACTCTGTTTTCTGTTTTCTTTCTTTCTGATCAGATATTTAACCTCCTGAGATGACTCTTACATTTCCATCATTTCTATTTCCTATCTATGGGTCTTCTAATTCTATTATACTGTGGGAGGCTCCAGAACATTGTCTAATTGTTTTTAAATTTCTACTGACACATTTTAATCTTCAAAAGCTCTTTTCTGCTCCAGAGTCCTTCCTTAAATAACAGCCTTTTCTTAGATACATAAATCAATGGAACATAACAGTAGACCCAAATGTGAGTGCACATAACTGATACATGACAAAAACGCCAAAAATACACATTGGAAAAAAGATAAAATCTTCAACAACAAATGTTGCTGGGAGAATGACATTCACACATAGAAGGATAAAACTAAACCTATTCTCTCTCTCTCTCTCTCTCTCTCTCTCTCTCTCTCTCTCTCACCTCAAAAACTTCACTGTGAAACCTTCAATGCTTAAACTTCTTCTAGGAGGAAACAGAGTCAATACCCTACAAGATATAAGTTTGGGAAAGGACTTTCTGAATATGAAGCCACTTGGCCAGGAATTAAGGGCAACTTTTGCAAATGGGATGTTGTGAAGCTAAAAAACTTGCTATATGGCAAAGGAAATGATCAAGTGAAGAGGAAACCCACAAAGTCAGAATAAGGGAGTCTTCGCTAGCCATCCATCTGACAGAGAATTAATACTCAGAAATCCAGAAAATAGAAAGTCACTTTTTAAAATAGGCGATGGCTCTGAATAGACAGCAACCGAAGAAATAAAAATAGCTAAGAAATATCACAAAGAGTATTCATCATTAACCATTAGGGAAATGCTGACTAGCCATTGAGATGTCATCTAATCCTAGTCAGACTGGCTAAAAGTCAGCAAACAGCCAACAACAAATGGTGGTGAGGATGTGGGAAAGAGGAGCCCTCATTCACCATTGGTGGGATTGCAAGCTGCCGCAGCAGCTATGAAAATCATTGTAGAGAACCCTCAAAAACATAAAAATCAATCTTCCATATTACCCAGCTATCACTTCTTGGCATGAGGCCCTGCATCCTACTCCATAGATATTTATTTAGCCATGTTCATGACTGTTCTGTTCATGACAGCTAGGAAATGGAAGCAACCTAAGTGTCCTTCAATTGATGAATGGATAATGAAATTATAGTGTATGCCAATGACAGTTTATGCTGGAGATGATGTGGATAAAGGGGAACATTCCTCAACTGCTGGTGGGAGTGCAAACTCATACAGTCACTTTGGAAATCAGTATGGAGATTCCTCAGGAAAATGGGAATCAGTCTACCACAAGACCAAGCAATTCCACTCTTAGGCATATACCCAAAAGATGCACATTCATATAAGGACATCTGTTCAACCATGTTCATAGCAGCATTATTTGTAATAGGCAGAACCTGGAAGCAACCTAGATGCCCCTCAACTGCAGAATGGATAAAGAAAATGTGGTACATTTACACAATGGAATATTACCCAGTGGGGGTTAAGACTCGGGCAAATGGATGGAACTAGAAGAAACCATCCTGAATGAGGTGACCCAGTCACAAAGAGACAAACATGGTATGTACTCACTCATTTGTGGATATTAGACATAAAGCAAAGGATTACCAGCCTACAATCCACACTGCCAGAGAAGCTAGGAAACAAGGAGTACCCTAAGAGATACAAACATGGTCCCCCAAGAAAAGGAACAAGGGACAAGATCTCCTGAGAAAATTGTGAGCATGGGGGGAGGGGAGAGAAGTTAGGAGAAAGAGAAGGGGAGAAGAGGAGGACATGAGTGAGCAGGAAGATGGGGGGAAGAATAGCGGAGAGCAAGAAAAGAGATACTTTAATAGAGGGAGCCATTATACATTTAAAGGGAAATCTGGCACTAGGGAAAATTCCAGAGATCTACAAGGATGGCCCCAACTAAGAATCTAAGCAATAGTGAAGAGGCTACCTGAAATGCCCTTCCCCTATAGTGAGACTGTTGACTACCTTATATGCCATCCTAGAACTTTCATCCAGTACCTGATGGAAGCAGAAGCAGACACCCACAGCTAAGCACTGAGCTGAACTCCTGGAATCCAGTTGCAGAAAGAGAAGAGTAATGAGCAAAGGGGTCAAGACCAGGCTGGAGAAACCCACAGAAACAGCTGACCTGAACAAGGTGGAGCTCATGGACCCCAGACTGATAGCTGGGAGATCAGCATAGAACCGATCCAGACCCCCCCAAATGTGGGTGTCAGTTAGGAGGCCTGGGTAATCTATGGGGCCTCTGGTAGTGAATCAGTATTTATCCCTCATATACTAATGGACTTTGGGAGCCCATTCCACTCTCTCAACCTAGACACATGGGGGAGGGCCTAGGCCCTGCTCCAAAGGATGTGACAGATTTTGAAGATGCCCCATGGAAGGCCTCACCCTCCCTGGGGAGCAGAAAAGGGATGGGACAGAGGGTCGGTGGGGGCACAAGAGGATGGGAGGGAGAGGAAACTGGGATTGACATATAAAACAAGATTGTTTCTAATTTAAATTTAAAAAAGAAAATATAGCATATGTATGTAAATGAAATATTATTCACCCTTAAAATGGAATCATGAAATTTGAAAATAAATAAATGGAACTAAAAAATATTATACTGAGTAAGGTTTCTCCTACTCAGAAAAACAAAGGCTGGATGCTTTCTCTTATATGTGATTCCTAGCACCAAATCTTTAGATCTGAATATACAACTTGAAGCAAAACGAGAAGTCGGGCAAATAAAGAGGTTCCATGGACCAAGGAGTTGGGGGGAGAAGCAGAGCTGGAGAAGGGTATAATAGGGGAAATTCAGAAAAACAGGGTAAGGTGCTACTCAAGCTGCTGAGAGAGGAATGTA
The DNA here is from genome assembly GCF_017639785.1 of Mesocricetus auratus. Lineage (NCBI taxonomy): Eukaryota > Metazoa > Chordata > Mammalia > Rodentia > Cricetidae > Mesocricetus > Mesocricetus auratus. The sequence goes on along the minus strand of NW_024429180.1, from coordinate 51,780,262 downwards.
ATCAATAGTCCTACCCAGCTGTGATACTCACAAATCACAATGACCAGCATGGCCAAATATCCCCGAAGGTGCATTTACATCTTAGAAATAACCAACAACTGTCTAACTGGATTTAAGGCCAGTTCAATAGGAGGGAAATCATGCCTGGCACTGTAAACCTAGCCAACTTCCTGTGAGTTAGGATCCCTGGGTCCTAACCAGTATTATTCCCAACCTCATTCTAAGTGTCTATCCTTACAGCCACAAGTAAAGGTAGCTCCTTAACAACAGCCATTACAGAAAGCCACAACCGGTCAAAACACAGAGAATAACTGACTGTGGGGAACCCAACCCCTGTGGATTCATCAATACCTATAACTAAGGTTCAGGAAAAAATCAAGGATGAAGAGGTATAAAATTATAACAGCCAGAGAATCAGGGCATCTGCTGTGAGGTAGCATCTTGTTTATCTGACAGGGCTCCTGTACCCATGAAATCTCAACAATATGGCTGCCTAACCAAGATCTATAAAACAGCAGCAGAAGTCGGCATGCCAGTGTGGACGGGGCAGCCTTCCCCAGGTATGAGCTTCATGAAAGGTTGTCCAGCCCCAAGTGATCAGCCCTAAACACACACATAAGCAACACTAACTGGACTCGGTAGGTTGTATGTACATGTGTGTTTGACAACAACAAAGAAGAGGCCATGAATTGAGAGGTGGTAGGGATGGAGGAAAGAGGAGGGAGGAATTATGTAAGTATAGCACTCACATATGAAATTCTCAAAAAATAATAAAATAGTTTCCCGTTATTGTTTCATAGGTGTATTTCTTAATTCATGGATAGCATCAATATATTTTGAGGATTTTTAGCTATTTATTATGTGTGTGGGATTGATATGTGAGTGTAGTAGGAACCATTTCTCTCCTTCAACATCTGCTTGGGTTCTGGAGATAAACTCAGGTCAAAAGCCTTGGAAAGCACATACCTTTACCCACTAAGCCATCTCACCAGCCCCTATGTGGCGGTTTGAATGAAAATGGCTCCCATAGGTTTATAGATAGGGTGGGACGCTATTAGGAGGTGTGACCTTGTTGGAGGAAGTGTGCCCCTAGGGGTGTTCTTTGAGATTCCAGATGCTCAAGCCAGGTCCAGTGTCACTCTCTCTTCCCACTGCCTGCAGATCCAGATGTAGAACTCCCAGATACTTCTCCAGCACCACGTCTGCCTGCATGCCACCAAGCTTCCTGTTATGATGATGATGGACTAAACCTCTGAACTAGAAGCCAGCCCCAGTTAAATGCTCTCCTTTATAAGAGTTGTCATGGTCATGATGCCTTTTCACAGTGATAAAAACCCTAAGACATCCTATTTTGAGTTTTAATCAGTTTTTTGTTTGTTTGTTGGTTGGTTTGGTTTGGTTTTTCAAGACAGGGTTTCTCTGTATTGCTTTGGAGGTTGTCTGGAACTCACTCGGTAGACCAGGCTGGCCTCAAACTCATAGAGATCTGCCTGCCTCTGCCTCCCAAGTGCTGGGATTAAAGGCGTGCGCCACCACTGCCCGGCGCTATTTTGAGTTTTATTGTGTTCTCTGCTGTTCATACATTTTTCAAATTTTCTATCTCATTCATTATAATCATATACACATAAAACACACACACACATACACACACACACACAATTACGTATTCTTTATACCTAATGGTTAAGCACCAATCATTTACCTAGGGTACTTCTTTAATTGATCTAGATCCAACCTTCTCTGTGGTCTGTGCCAAGGACAAGATTACCCAGAAATCATTTCTTCTCTTTCTATGTGGAGTTGGGGGGCTCTAGCTGGGGGGATGGGGGAGGGAGACTAAGGGAGCCTCCCAGTCCCTTGTCTAAGGCTTTACTTAGTGTCCTGCTTGCAACACTGTAGCTCCAGAACTAGTCTCCAGGTTCTGGAATGGGGTGGGGGTGAAGGTGGAGAGAAAGGAGAGAGGGTAAGCGGTCTGAAAATGGGAGAGCAAGCATAGCTAAGCACCTTCCCACCCTGTCTTCTCTTCTTCACTCCCTTCAGTGGTACCTAGGGCTCTGATTCCTAAGCCCTTCTGACAGGCTTCATCCCCTACTGCACCCCCTACCTACCAATAGTCAGGTCTTCACTTTCCCTGGAAGGAGGAGAGAGAGAGAAGAGAGAGAGAGAGAGAGAGAGAGAGAGAGAGAGAGAGAGAGAGAGAGAGAGAAGGGAGGGAGCAGAGAGAGAGAGAGAGAGAAGGGAGGTAGGGAGGGAGCAGAGAGCAAAGGGTGGAAAGGAGGGGGAAGGAGGGAAGACGAGAAGTGGAGAGAAATAAAGGGTGGAGAAGGGAGATAGAGAAGGTGGGGCAGAAAGAGGGAAGGAGGAGAAGGGGGAGGGATGCTGGGAAAGCAGGCCTTTATAGAAAGCCAGTTTGGTTCTGCACTGCTCTGGGCCCACCACACTAAGACCAGGCAGCCCCTAAACTGTGCATTGGTGGCCTTATTCTCATAGTACTGGTGAGGGAACTCTTCTCTACCACATTAAGTAACTTGGCCAAGGTTGCACAACCAGCACATGCAGGTTTTCCAACTCAGGGCCCCATGACTTCCAGGACCCAACTCCTTTTACCTGTCTTGGATTGAGGAAAATCCAAAGCCCTTGGGACTACTGCCATTTCTTAGGTATAATGGTTCACGTAAGGTGGTTCCACCTCTAGGCTTGGCCTTGGAGGTCCTTCCACATTCTGGTTCCCCCAAGTCTCATTCACCGTCATTGGCAGTGGGCAGAGTATTTTCTCCTCTCTGGAAGGGGCCCACGGCACTGTGTTCTCAGCTGCTTGGGATGAGATCTGAAGGGCAGACCAGGCTCTGACGTCACTCGGCGTGCCCACTACTTCCACTGGGCAGTTTATGCTGGCACAGCCCAGAGCAGGACTGGCGGGGAGAGGATCAGCCCAAACTGTTAATAAGAGGCAGCTGGACTTTAAAAGCCTCCTTGACAATGTAAAGAAACGAAGTCAGATGTTTATGAAACCAGTGTTGAAGTGAATTGCTGGGGACTCCTCCCTGCTTCTTCCCCCTGAATCCAGGTTCAAATGCAGGCAAACGAATCAGAAACTGGCTATGAGGCTCGGGTGCCAGGATCCAGGAGGGTGTCACATTAAACAGCTGTTCTCCTCTTGGTTTGTTCAGTACCTTGGACCAGGATCCTGTAAGGCAACATTGTGTTTGGATGAAAAGGGAGAGGGGACACAGAAATCACTGCCTTTGAGAATCACCTAAAAGCTACACTTTTGGAAGGAAGTGTTGTTTAGCCATTAAGAACACTTCCTCTTCCAGAGGATATGATGTTCTGTTCCCAGCACTCAGGGCAGACAGCTCACAAGCACCTGAAACCCAACTCCTCCAGGGGAACCAATGCCCTCTTCTGGCCCCATTCGCAGGGACACATAAACATTAATAGAAAGATCTTTACAACATAAAAAGATAAACAACAAAATGACACCACCATACGGGACCCCACCACAGCTGGGTGAACTGTGGACACAGACAGTACTGTTAAGGGATTAGAAAATAACCAGATCAGACAGAACGTCCTTACCACAGCTATTTCTCTTGTGGTTTGTTCTCACACAGTCCCTGCTCCAGCTACTCCCAACCCTTCCGACCAGAGGCATTAGCTCGTTCCTACCTCCTTAAGCCCCAGAGGAGCCCTCTGGAGCCTGCAGTGCATGCTCTCTCCACCCTTACTCATGAGATGTCTGACTGAGGCCAGTCTATCATTTTTGTTCCTGTCATACTCAGTGACTTCTATAAATGACCTGTGAGGAAGTTTCTCTTCATATTTAAGTCAAGGAAATTCATTATGAAGTGCTAGTGTTCTTCATCCCTCTAAACCATGGGACCTTTGGACTCTGCCATTTTCCTTGTCTTGCCTGCTGTGATGGTTTGGATTGAAATGCCCCCCCTGGGTCACATACTTGAATCCTTGGTCCCCAGCTGGCAGTGCTGTTTGGGAACCTTTGTAGGACCTTTGGGAGGTAGAGCCTCCCTGGAGGAAGTGGGCCACTGGGAGGGAATCGACCTTAAGTTTTCATAGCCCAGCCCACCTCCTGTTCACCCACTGCTTCCTGAGTGTGAATGCAATGTGACCAGCCAGGCTCCTGCTCCTGCCATCTTGTCTTGTATGCCCGAGGCTTGCCCCGCCGTGATAGACTGTATCTCTCTGAAAGCCTGATTCAAAATAAACTCTTGCGTTACTTAAAGTTCTTGTGTCAGGGGTGTTTTATTATGGTCAGTAGAAAAGTGAGGCACTCTGTCGGGAAACTCTGGGCGTGGGGAAGGTTTCGAGGTCAGGCGTTCACATCTCTCCTCCAGAGACATAAGCTGAGACCCGAACAGTGGGAAAGAATTAGCAGATGAAGATCAAAGGATGCCTCTTTCATTCTAAAAAGCAACATGTGGGAGCCAGGCTTGGTGGCAGACACCTGTGATCCCCCACATGGGATCTGAGGCAGGGAGATTTCAAGTTGAAGGCATTATGTGCCAAGGTCCTGAATCAGAGAATTGGGCATCTGGTGCATCTGAAAAGTGCCAGGTAATAATGACAGCTGGACTTATGGGATCACAGTACGCATTTAAGAGCCGATGAGGGAGCAGAGCCAGCTTGGACAGGTCCTGCTGGCCGTGGAGAGCAGTTAGAGCAAGGTCCAGCAAGGGCACTATGGACAACAGCATAAGGAGTTTTAGTTAGAAACATGAGCTGAGCCAGTTTGCTTTCTAGGGTGGTTTCTTTCTAGCATCCATGTCTCTGTAAGGTCCCAGGTTCAATCGCCAGAACTGAGAAGGAAAGAGGGAGAGAGAGAGGGAGGGCTAACAGCAGCTATGGGGCCATATCTGGGCTGGGAGCCAACTCTGTCACTTAACCGTTGCTTAACAGCCACACTGAAGTCAAAGGACACCTTTATTTGTCACCCCCTCATTCCCCTACCTTTCCTTGAAAATCCCACTACAAGGGGCTGAAGAAAGATTACTCAATGGTTAAGAACACATACAGTTCTTTCAGAGTTCCAGAGGACCCAAGTTCAATTCCTAACACCAACATCAGGTGACTCACAACAGCCTGTAACTCCAGCCTTGAGGGAATCCAATACCCTCTTCTGGACTCTGAGAGCAGCTGCATTCACACACACACACACACACACACACACACACACACACACACACACACACACACACACACACACACGGGGGGGGGTTAAAAATAAATCTTTTTTTTTAATTAAAGAGAAAAAGCGTACTGCATTGGGAACAGGGTTATCAGAAGCAAAACAAGCTCTGGGGCTCACTCTGCCCCACCCTCTCAGGCCAGATGTCCCCTCCCTCTCTTTCTCCCTTACCCTCATCAGTCCCTGTCTTCCTGCTTTGCCCCTCTATCCTGCCCAGACCCTAAGTCCAGTTTCACCCACTTTCTCTTCCCAGCTTGGCGCCATCTGCTACAGGAAGCAGTCCCGTGCCCCATACTGAAGCCGTTGCATAATATTCAGCCAGGCTCCCAGAGCTTCACAAAGCCATGCTCCCAAAATACCCTGAGAATGAGCCCCAAATAATGCATGAAATTGTATCTGGTCTGCTATGCCCAGCACACTCACATAGGAGGTAGGGTGTGGCTAGGCCAGACCAGATACCTGATAGTTTCTCACCACTAAAGAATGACTGGAAAAGGGATTAGGACTGAATGGACAGGGGGTAACTCTAGTGATTCAGACTGCAATGTGACTAGAGCTGAGAGGAGAGCCGTTAGTTGTCCTAGGCTAAGCCTTGGGACCACAGCCCTGCAATGCACACATGGAGACCAGGACCCCTGAGTCACTCTGTCCGTGCTTACTTACCACAACTCCTGTGATCATTTCTCTGTACTGGATGGAGTCGCCACCAGCCTGTACAAGCATACAGTTCATCAGTGCTGTATCAAGGCTGGACCATTGTCCTCCTCCAAAGTCAGGCTTCTGTCTGTATGTGACCGTAGCCACAATGGAGTCAGATATCACATATGCAGGCCAGACTGGGATACAGGACACAGGATGCAAGGTGGTATCCCTGGACAGACTTGAGCCCACGAGAAGGTTCTCTGAACTGGAGTGTGTGATGTCTGTTGTGGGACATTTGTACACTGTGAGATGACGTATTGCTGTGATTGGTGTAATAAGAACTGAACAGTCAATAGCCAGGCAGGAGGCATGGGGGAACTTCCTGGCAGAGAGAGAACTCTGGGAAGAAGATGGCAGAGTCACCCAGTCAGATGCAGAAGCAGCAGCATGGGCAGTACGGAGGGAAGAGGTAATAAGCCACATGACCAGACGCAGATTTTAAAAATATGGGTTAATTTAAGTTGTAAGAGCTAGTTGAGACATGCCTAAGCTAAAGTCAAGCCTTCATAGTTAATAAGAAGTCTCCGTGTCATTTTTTGGGAGCTGGCTGGTGGGGACAAAGAAAGACTCTCTACAATGCTCACCTACAGTTCGGGCTACTGAGAGGCTGAGGCAGGAGGACCACTGGAGCTCAGAAACTTGGCACCTTTCTAAGCAACACAGATCTCTTCTAAAAATAAAGGGGCTGGAAAGATGACGCTGCCATTAAGACTAGCCAGTCTTGCAGAAGTCCTGTGATCACTTCTTAGAACTCACATGATGACTAACAACCACTTGTAACTCCAGTCTGAGGGGGATCCAGTGCCCTCTTCTGTCCTCCATAGGCACTGCACACATGTGATACACAGGCATACATGCAGGCAAAACACTCATACACCTAAAATTAAAATAAATAAATAAATAAGCTTTCTGGGTTTGCCCCTGTTGAAATTCTCCAAGCCACTTGTTTTAATATCATGCAATTCTAGCCCTGATGCTAGTTTGACAGCTCAGAGGTCAGGAAAAGCAAATCAGAAACCAAGGATAGAGGCATCTGGGACCAGAGAAAAGAAGCCAGCCCCCCCCACGCACACACACATACCACGCGGGGCTCTGTTCCCACCTCTGGGCTGCCCTGCACACCTCTGGGCTCCCTGGCCTCTGCAGCAGAGCTTGAGAGGCCACCGCTGTTTGTTGCTCTCAACCCTGGCTCACTCCAAACTGACCCTGCATGTCTCCACTATGCTCTGCCCATCCCAGGCCCCCACTGCAAGCCAATCTCCACTTCCTCATCAACCAAGAAAACTGAGCCCACGGGCTACCATCTGCCTTTCCTGGGCCAAGAAACGTAACTAATGCTAGATAGTCTACCACACACCAAAAAAAAAATACAAAATTTAAAATGTCACATAAATGACAAAAAGGGAAATCATTTAAAATCCTCTCCCCCCAATAAGCCATCTCTAATCCCCATCTCTACTTGGGACTCCCGGGGCTCTGTCAGCTTCACACTCATAATGCCTCTTAGATTTTACTTAAAGCACCTGCTAGCCACTTCCCACGCCCCCTTCATCCAGCAGTCACCAAACTTCCTAGAAACTATCCTATCAATGTTCTGGTGCGCCCTCTCTCCAGCATTTCAGAATCATCTACAGGGACCCAGCTATACTATGAGGACTATTCTCTGTGTTCCCATCTCTCTCTGAGTTGTCATAATTGGGGATTTCCCACCCCCCCATATCAATTACCAGTCTCTGTGTCACTCTACCAAATGGGATCCTCCTAGGGGATACTTAAGCACCTCTGAGCCCTAGAACCTAGCTACGCACCTGGTTTGCTGCACACCTGGTTTCCATTAGACACTTTATAAATGTTTATTAAGTGAACTGTTGAACCCCAAGCACTTATCCCACTAGTCAGACCCTTCCTGAAGAAATTAGAGAAAAGCAGAAGAAAAGTGAAGGATGTGATTTAGGAAGGGAGGGAGGGAGGGAGGGAGAGGGAGAGGGAGGGAGAAAGGGGGGGAGGGAGAGGAATGACAGGAGCAGAAGATGGAGCGGAGCAGGAAGAACAGGGAAGAGGCCTACAGAACCCTGGGCTTTTGCGTCAGCTGATGCGACACGCCCCTCCCAGTGCCGTCCCTTGCCTCCTGGGGTGTCTTGTTTGGAAGTCTGACTCATTCTTTATCTTGGGGGACAGCCAGAGTCCTCCCATGTCCCTTCTCTAGTGGGGTCTGGGACAGACCACGCTGCACACACAGGTATTTCATGCTCCTCTTCATTTTGAATTCAAATGTCCTATCAGTCAAGGCCCTCGGCCACCTCCAGAGAGTGCTCAGGGCTGGGACAGGTGGGCGTTTGTGGGCTCTCAGCAGCTCGACAGCTGCACAGTGTTTAGTTTAGTGATTTTATTTTTAAGACAGGGTCTTTTGTTGTTCTTATGGAAGGGAGAGAAGAAGACAGCAGGGGAGAGTCTGAGTGATGACAGCATCCTGGGGGGATACTGAACATCAGGGGGAAATTGCCTTCCTGGTGACTCAGAGACAGGAAGTGGTGACCCAGAGGCAACACACGAAGGGCAGGCATGCACATATGTGATGACATCACTTCCCTTTTGTGAGGTGGTGGTGGAGGAGTGGAGGAGGGGGTGGGGGTCTTCTGTGTGCCTTTGTTCACATCTCCATCACCAGCCCCACCCCCCCATTTCTGTACTTACACAGGGATTTTGCCTATGCCACATGACATGTTTCCTCTCTAACCCCGTCAGCCAGAAGCAAGAGTGGCAGGCAGATGCTCAGTCCCTCAGAGACTAGCCACACCAGTGGTGGGAATCTTGAGCAATCATCACAAGGAACCTGACTCCTAAACCCCAAACTGCTTGCCTATTCTACAGGTGTGACCACCACCAACCCCTACTACACTGCTAGGAAGGGCAGGGTGGCAGCCCTTGCAGCCAGAAGCCTGACACAGAGCAAAGGTGGGGAGACTCAAGAATGTGCATTTGAGCATCCAGAACATCACTGAGTTTGAGGACAGCAGGGGCCCACTCCAGAGGAAGGTGTATAGTAACTATGGAGTTAGGTAGATACTAGGGTATCCAAAGTCCATTCTCAATCACATCATTAAGCGATGACCCACACACACTTCCAGGTGGACCTGCATTGCAAGGTACTGGAACAGCCCAACCCCCAGTCTTCCACCGTAACAAGGACTTCCTTGATCCACAACTTCGTGTAGAATCCTCTCTGTTTGTACAGCCTTGTCCTCCACTCCCAGGAGCCAGCAGGTGTGGGAGCCCCAGCAGAGAACGTGTGGGGAAGTTTGTGGAGTAGAGTTAGCATTCCCCACACAGCAGCGGCTGTGTTCTCTCCACGGGAGTCCAGGGTGACACACAGCGCAGCTGCAGTTTCTGTGACAGCACACAGACCAAGGGCAGAATGCCACGTATATTAGCACAGTAGGCAGAGCCTGACCCAGAGTTTGCCCACATTTGTCTTCTCTCTCTTCTTTAGAAGTGAAAAATAAAAAAAAACAAGGTGCCACCCTGCTTAGCCAGACATTTATGAGAACAAATTGGTGTCACCCAAAACAAGATTGGAGTGATGTCATGAACTCGGTAGTCAGCAGTTTCTTGGTACCCTGGGGCTTCTTCCCAGTGAAACTGGCATTCACACTTGAAACAATGTGCACCCAGGAAGCCACTGTGGAGGGGCTTGGGAAGAAACAGCTATACCCAGTTTTGTCCTGGGAAAGAACTGATAGAGCCAAGTAAGTGTGGGAATGCCATGGTTCCAGGCATCATACGGTCCCCATGACACCATCATGTGGTCCTCAGCTCTGGAACACCCAACCTTTGGTCTTGTGTTCTAGCCATTCCTTACCACACAGAACTGCCTACTCAAAACTAGTTTGAGGTTGGATCTGAGGCAGATGCCATGGTTCGGGGAAGTTCACTGCAGCGAGGCAGACTCCATGGACAATTGCAAGAAGGAACAGAAAATGACTTGCTGGTAAGACAAGAGGTGTCTCTTGGGTATTACCAAATATGGTCTCCACATTTACCCCTGAAAGTAGTATTGCTATGGAAACTAAGGCTCAGAGATACCAAAGCATCCTAGACCTCAGCATACCCCCCACCATGATCCCTGCTGCCTCTGAGGGTGCAGGAACAGGGTAAACACAAGGTGCCACAGAGTGCCCACCTCAACAGAATCTGTCCAGTTGAGCTGGGGGTGTGGCTCGGTGAGAGGGCATTTGTCTAGCATGCACACCCTTAGTCTATCCTTAGACCCTCGGAAGAGAAGGAAAATCTCTCTCTCCAGTCTCTCCCATAATGAAGCTAGAAGCTGAGCCACTGGATACTCATCCTCGGGGACTTTAAATGGTGTCAGAGTTTCCTTTTATCTCATCTACCTTTGCTGAGCTTCAGACATCCGACCCAATCAATTTTTAAATACTAAATCTCTGGAGGTTAAAATAGACAAGAGGTGATCTACAGCTTGGGGTTGGGTGGGATGCAGAATGGCTGAGCTTCTGATGAAGATGGGTGTCCATCAGGGATGATGAGTCCCAGGCTTGGTTAGACGGCTGCGCAGACAGCCCACTGCACTGTAGACTTCAACTGGGTGGATTTGCTGGCATGGGAATTACATTTTAATGGTATATTGTTTAAACTTAAAATTGGCAAGCTGGGTGTTATAAAGTACACCTGTAGACCCAGCACCCAGGAGGCTGAAGCAAGGGGACCTCAAGATTTAGTCCAACCTGGCTTACATAGCAAACCTCTGTCTGAAAACTAAAATAAAACAAAAGCAGAATTTAACGTCTTTATTGACAATTATTTTCCATACAATATATTCTGATCATGGTTTCCCCTCCTCCATATCCTCCCAGATCCAACCCACCTCTCCACCCAGCCAACTCCATGCCTTGTTTCTCTCTCTCTCTCTCTTTAGAAAACAAACAGGCAAGTTAAAATAAATAAATGTAAGCCAGAATTTTTAAGAAGAAAAAAGCACAATAAACATATACACAGAGAGACACACATACACACAAAACCATAAAAACACAAAATTGGAAACAAGCAGAAGACCAGAAAGATAAAAAAATACCCAAAGAAAGCAATAGGAGGCAAAATCTACAAAACTGCTATTGAGATCTATTTATGCTAGTCACCTACTGCTGGGCACGGAGCTTACCTTTAAGTGTGCTTGATATACCCAGTGAGACTCCATCAGAGAAAACTAATTTTACCTTTGCAAGTGATTGTCACTTGGAGATAGCTGCTTGGTTAGGGATGGGAGCCAATATCCATTTCTCCCTCTCATCACTGGGACCCTGTTTGTCTTGAACCTTTGAAGGTCCTGTGCCTGCTATCACAGTCTCTGTGAGTTCATGTGTGTTCATCCTGTTGTGCCTGAAGGATACTGCTTCCTTGCGATTATCCATCCCCTCTGGCTCATACAATCTTTTTTACTCCTCTTACCCATAGTTCTCTGAGCCCTGAGGGGAGGGGTTTGATAAAGACACACCATTTAGAAGTGAGTATGGCATTTATCTTTGAGGAGTTTTGAATTAATTGCAATAAACAAACCTGTGCAAACGACAAGGTGTCACAAAAGGATATCAAGAAAGGGAAGGACCGTTCTCACTACAGGGTTAAAGAAGTCAAGGTTGGTTATATTTTGATAGATAAGGGAGAGGAGGAGTCAATGTTTCTAGGTTGGAGAAATAGGAACATGGGTACAGGTGGAATCTATGAATTAATTCATACATGACTGCATGAATCCTTCCCAGAACATGGTGAGCCAAGCAATGGCAAGCTATTGAACATATAGAAACAATGAGGCTTATAATACCATGTCAGCTATCTATTGCTGTATAACAAACTCCTAGGACCCAGAGGATACTGGCAATCATTCATTTGTTCACATTATCCAATCTCTTCCAGACTTGGAACAACTAGTTATTTCCACTGCACTGCACGATTGACTCCTAATACTGGAAGACCCAAGACAACTGAATTCACAGTCTAAGCATCTCAACCAGGAGGGCTACAACTAGTCCCAAGTTAAATACCTGTCTCTATCTCCTTTCCTCCTAGCCTTTCACAGCTCTTGGCAAGGTCTTCAAGGAAGCTGGCCCCTGGTTTTTTGCATTTCATCGTGCTAGCTATGGAACCCACAGTTTCATGCCTTCTGAGAAAGCACTCTATCTCTGACCTGTGCCTCTAGCCCCAGGCTTTCTCACATGGTGTCTCAAGAAATCAAGAAAGCAAAAATAAAAGTTACAGAGTTCTTCTGGCCTAGGGCCCAAAACAGACACACAGCATGATGTCTGCCAGGTTTTGTCAATCACAATGAACCTTAAATTCAATCCAAAACTAGTAAGGTGGGGAACTGCACAGATGTGGGTTTGGGGAACCTGATCTCCTAGGTGTCTTCCATGGTATCCAATAGTAATGCATGAACTTGTCCCCAAAGCATTTCCTGGCAACCTGGCTGTAAGTAGGTATTTCAATGGGAAACACCCCTGAATGTGGGGCTGGGAGCAAAAGCAGGAAAGACTAGGTTCTGAGCTGAGAAATTTGGGTAGTTGAGAGTATTCATCTGGGTGCAAAAATCTGGGTGGTGTTGTTCTAGGTCTGCATCACCCAACATCTTGGTCATAAGAAAGACTCCACAGCATAAGGATGGGCTGCCAGCAGTGTAAATCTATTATGTATATGAGAAACTGCTACCTCCCATATGGAGAAATTCAGTCAACAGCTGAAATATGTCTCCCAGGGGTCTCTGATTGTGAGAGGCTTTGCATATGTATCATCGGCCCTATCCCCTCCCTCCCCCTCCTCTCTCTCTCTCTCTCTCTCTCCCTTTGTATTTTGAGATGAGCACACAAGTTGTAATCCAAAATCCAGCTTAGGGAGTTGGGATAAAAGACACTACCTACACCAGCCTACCTTCATACTGCACGAAGGTAACTAACAGAAAAAAGCAGAGAGCCACAGGTCCCGCAGTACCAATTACTTGGAGGGCCCATGTTCTCCTTCCAGGTCTTTCTCTCCCATCTTTATGCTCCATCCTCTGAAACCCAGCCTGCTCTGGGCCCATGTTCCCCAGATGACCTGCTTCCCCTGCAGCAGGCTGCCTGACCATGAGCACTAATAGAGCAAAGCCACCAAATGTTGCTGATAACACCCAATAAATTGCACCAAGACCTACAGCCACCTCGGGTGCTTTCACCATCAGGCAATCAGATTTTGCTCCTCGAAAGACTTGGATTTTTGACAATGTCTGCTTCAACCTGAGACCACTCCTTGGAGCAAATAAAATACATTCCCAAAGATCAGAAACTGGAGCAAAGTACTGTGACTACATCTTCTACAGAGAGCCAGTTCCCAGAATCCCCTGCTAGATCAGGTCAGGAATGTCCCATCCAAGCTGGAGGCCCTCAGCCCTCAGGATCAACTGCTAGGAAGACTTCTAGAATACACCCCTCCCCTGTTGTTTCCTTTCTCACCATCTTCCAATCTCTGGCGTCCTCAAGGGTCTTCATACCTCACGATGCCCAGAGTTTCCTACCTGATATACTCCTGGGCAAGTGTGCAGCCTGATCACAAAAAGTTTGTGTATGTTCCTAAATTAGCCCTTCCTCCTAATATTAAAATTCTGATTCCCTAAACTCTGGGGACCTACGTACAGCGTGGAGAGCTGTCAATCATAGGCATTGTCCACCTGAAATTTACTGAGAAGCTAAATCTTCAGAGTTCTCACCACAGAGGAGGGGAGAAGGCATGATAGCTCAACCGATAAGGGCACTCATGGTCAAGCCTGGTGACTTGAGTCCAACCTCCAGAAACCACATGATGGATGGATAGAAGTTGCCCTCTGACCTCCTCATGGGCACAGGGACACATGCACTCTCACACACAAATGCATACACACAAAATATGTTTAAAGGGGGAAGGGCAAATAGAAGCTTTCGTGGGGTGGTAGTATGCTAATTAACTTACTATGATCATCATTTTATATTGAATACACATAGCATGTTAAATACCCCAACTTAAAGGTGTGCAGGTTTTATTTGTGAGTTGTCCTCATACACATGGAAGAAAAATAATTAAAATCAGTGGGAAATCAGTTAGCTATGGTGTCACCCAAATGCCTGTTTGATAAAGTTCTTGATGGCCCAGACAATGAATGTGTCCTGCTGGCCAGATAAGGATGACATGTGGAGCGTCACTGGTGAGACTCTTCCTGGAATTGTCTTATTTAAAGAAAGTCTGAACCCGAGGGGAAAAGATAGAAGGATAGGGGCTGTTTACAAACTCTTGACACCTCACCATACCTCCTCTTCCAAACGTCTTCAAAGGTTATTCAGTGTAAATGTCAGCCTCCAAACATGAAGACCCTTTGTGTACACAGAATTATACTGTCATGCCAGGAAGAAGGAGAATCATAAGCCACTCACATAAACAAGCCGCCTGTGACTGTCCCACCACTATAAACCATTCAGAAATACCCCAGAGGTGAGGGCTATTTCCAGCCAAGCTCTTCTCTGACGTCACGCCCTGGGTCTGACAACTGTGACTTCCCATTAGAAAATGGCAGATAACTTGCTTGGGCCTGGGGCGGGGGCTGGGTGCCAATAACTCCCAAAGAGAGGGAAAGCAAAAACAAAAAAGAAGAGGAAAAAAAGAGACTCACAATTAACAAGGAGCGCCATCTAGGGGGTTTAGGAGGTAAGCCCTAAGTAGACCAGCCTTGGTGGCACTAAGAGGAACCTACACCCTAGACATTTTATGATCTCTCTGTGGGTCCCACTGGACAGCACTACATTCTCTGTGCGACATAGTCTCACCAGAGTCCGGAAGACTGCTAGCAAGGCATTGCAGAAGCAGGTCTGTTGGCGCTCCTAAGACAGCATGAGGAATGTGACAACAGGGACATATCAGAAAAGCTTCTGTGGTTCTGGGGCAGCATTGTTTTAAAAACAGACACAATATTTGCAAGTTTTACAAAGTGATCATTTGTAATTAGGATAATCAATAGTTCCATGTATCAAGTATGAGATTCATTACTACTTTTTGTTTATATAATAATTGTCCATATAAAGGATAATAATGTAAGTTATTGTCTATATATGATCCCTGATGAGTTTAGCCATGATTCTTGGTCATCATTGTTTACATATAAATACTGACAAAGGTTTCTTCTTAATAAAGTGTTATGAAATGCAAAAAAAACAGTAATTGTCTGTATCTGTGGGGCAGGGTACATTCTCAACACACATACATTGAAATAAAAAAGCTTGCCTGCACAACTGACCCCCAGGTTGCCACCCATGCAAGAATGCAAATGAGCAGAACTTTCTTTTCTTCTAGTCATTCTCGCATAAGGGAATGCCTATCTGCCTAGGAGGCTGAATCCATAGCCTTGCCTACAATTACTGTGTACAGTAAATGAACAGGAAGTCTCTGTGAGCAGGGAAGAGGTAATGAATCTGAAGTCAAAATCGTGGCAGCACAAGGTGGTAGGTCAGTATGGAGTGGAGTTAGTGAGGAATCCCAAGGAGGAAGAGAATGGGGCTACTCAAGGGAGGCGTGGCGGCACAGAAATGCACGGGTTTTGGGTTAGAGGAGCCTGTGTCTAGGTGTTCCCTGGACCAAGTGTCAGCACACTGTCATGGCTGCCACCACACAGGCACTTTTCCCTCCCCAATCCCCACCACTGCTATGCTGTGCCATGTCCCACGGGTCTCAGGTGCACACACTCACACACACACTCACTCACACACACTCACACACTCACACACTCATTCACACTCACTCACACACTCACACACTCACACACTCATTCACACTCACTCACACTCACTCACACACACTCACACACACTCACACACTCACTCACACACACTCACACACTCACATACAAACACTCACACACCCATTCACACTCACATACACACACTCACACACTCACACACTCACACACACTCATTCACACACTCATTCACACACACTCACACACTCACACACACTCACACACTCACATACACACACTCACATACACACACTCACACACTCATTCACACACACTCTCACACTCACACACACTCACACACACTCACACACACTCACACACTCACACACTTGGTATGTCCTCAGAGGCCATGGCTCTCTCCATCCTGGGCCACCATTTTCCATGTGCCTGCCCACTTGGCATGCTCCAGAGAAATGACAAGCAGACTAGACTGGCTGTTGAGAGGCGGATGCACTCACTGAGGAAAAGGCACTCACTGAGGAAAAGGAAGAAAGAAAGCATTGTAGCCTCTTCTCCCACACTTCAAAATCAGAGACGAAGGTCTTAGCCCCCGTCTGGCTGCTTGCCAGCTGTTTGGGTGACTGATGGGGCCAGAGAGCATCCACGGGATTTCCATTCATGTGTTCCAGAACAAGAAGTTGGGCGGGGATACACTGGAAGTGGTAGATGCAGACAGATGAAGAAACTCACAAGGAAAGGGGTGGGCTAGGAGAAAAAGTAAGGTATTTAATGGCAGGCTGGAGAGGTGTCTCAGCGATTAAGATCATTGGCTGCTCTTCAGAGATCTGGATTCTCTTCCCAGCACCTATGTGATGACTCATAGCCATCTATAATCCATCCCCAAGGGATCTGCCCCCCACTGCTGACTGCTGACAGAACCAGATACACACGTGGTGTTCATACATCCATGCAGAAAGAACACTTACACGTGTAAAATGAGATTTAAACACGAGAGAGACAGAGAGAGAGACTGAGAGACAGAGACAGAGAGATGGAGAGATAAAAGGGACAGTCAATGGCATCCATGCCCAGCATATTGGCACCTTTGTAGGTCATTTATTCTGTGTGTACGTTTTCTGAACGTGTTCTGTTACATGTTAACCTTCCTGGGGAGGGGTTTCTGGTCCGGTTTCTTTGTATGCTAATTTTGAGTCCACTCTCCACCCTGCTCTCCTGCTACATACAGCAACATGGTTGGAAACTTAGAATATGGTGAACAAGCGCCTTCGTTTCTACCGTCTTCCCCTCTCTGCAGAGACTTTTGCGAGATAAACAGACGCACGTTTCTGAGGGAGCCAGATCAGCACTTTCGCCGTTCGCTTTATTCAGAGGCCCACGTGTGGCAGCATCAGGGCCGGCTCATCTCACTGCGGTGTTAAACTGTGACTGTGCTCTTACGCTGAGTGGGAGAGGGGGGCTTTTGTGTTCCCTGCTTGGGCTATCAGACTACACCTTTGTGGCACAAAATGCAACTCTCACCTCAAAGGGAATAAGAGATGGTTTATTCTTCTTGTTAAAGATGTATTTATTATATATACAATGCTCTGCCTGCATATATCCCTGCACACCAGAAGAGGGCACCAGATCTCATTACAGATGGTTGTGAGCCACCATGTGGTTGCTGAGAATTGAACTCAGGACCTCTGGAAGAGTAGACAATGCTCCTAAACTCTGAGCCATCTCTCCAGCCCTGAGATGGTTTATCCTTGAGTGGGCTACCTTGGCCCAGGAACATGAATTCAGGTTGCCACAAATAGCATGTTCCAATGTGGAAACAGTTCTGTGAAGTTCTCATAGTTACAGGACAAAAGAAAGCTGCACATCAGAGCTTTCGGATGCTATCTGGTGACAATCTTGACTTGTGAATTTGCAGAAGCTAACGATCTAGCAGATTACTACTAAGTTTCTCCTGATAGGCACAAGGATCTTGGAACAGACACTGAGGCTGGCAAAGAACGGCTGGGAAGAGGACCTAAGGATAGTTCTGACCACTTCGGCAACTTTCTGACTCCACCAAATCAGGAAATATAATCAGCCTTGAAGGTTTTTTCACATGGGTGTAGCTTTTTTCCAGGAACTTGAGATCAAATCTTTTTCTCCCCCACTTGCAAACTTAGCATTTTAGCAGGCACACAGGAAAGCTGAAGCTGACCTCAAAGAAAAGATCTGAAAGGCTTCCTTCCAGGTTCCACATCTATCCAAGGAATAGACTGGGGACAGAACTGCCAAGCTGGGATCGGTGGGGGGACCTTACACCCCCACAAAACCTTACCAAGTTTCTACTCTTCAGCCCAGTAGGATGGCAGCACTGCAGTAACAACAAGAGTCTAAATTCCACAGCTCTTACACATTTCGGGAGCAGGGTTACAGACTACAAAGTAGACGCCTGTCCTGGCATCACAGCAACAAAATGCTTCCGCAGTCAAGGCAAGTAGGTACAGAGCCGGTTTTAAATAGCAGGAGTGTCCAAAGGGCAGGCTCCTCTCCTGACCGGTACTGGTTACAGCAGAAATATCAAAGATTTCACTGCCCATTTGTACTTTAGATGTCCAGACCCACTGCACACTGTATAATGCAGAATGCGTGCTGGTCACTTTACTTACATTAAACTTACAAGCCTTTAGCTCTGAAAACTCCTGCACACTATCTAAATAGAATTTAGATGCTGTATCAGTTACTTCTCTGTTTCTGTGATAAAATGATCATGGCAACTTACAGGAGTCTCTTTGGGTTTATGATTCCAAAGGAACTGGAGTCAATTATGATGGGTAGACACGGCAGCCAGCAGCAGGCATGGGGTAGCCGGCTAAAAGGTCATGTCTTTTACTGGAATTAGGGTCTATGCTGGGCTATATATTTGCAAAGTGTTCCCCCAAGTGAACACTTCAACAAGCAATTTTGGGCCTCCTAATCATCCCCCCAAACAGCTGGAGATCAAGTGTTCAAACTCCTGAGCCTATAAAAGATATTTTCACTCAAATCACCCCAGGCACCCAGATCTACACAGCTTTTGCCATGATCCCAAGGCAGTAAGTGCACTCGAGCCTACCTTAAAATAGCCGCTGTTTGTAAGCAGTCATTTAACATTTGCACACAAACAGAACCTTAGATGAACTTTGACTTTGGTAATTCAAAGTTTCCTCAGCGGTCAAAAAACCTTACAAAATCAGCAAAAATATAAGCAATTGTCTTTCGTTTTTGTTTTATGAGACAGAGTTTCTTTGTGTAGTCCTGGTTGTCCTGGAACTCACTCTATAGACCAGACTGGTCTCAAACTCAGAGACAGACCCACCTTTGCCTTCCAAGTGCTGGGATTAAAGATGTGTGGCACCACAACCTGGCATAAACAACTATCTTAACAAAACATAAAAGCCTATTACTTTTTGCAAAAGTTACAAAAGCAGCATATCTTTAAGAAAGTCTTGTTGCTTTGGACACAGAGAATTGCAATTTAGTTTTGCATTAGTGCATTAAAGTTTGAAAGTGTCTTTAAAATAAACTTACATTTTGAGTCATCTTTTTATACTTTTATTTTGTGTTCATTGGTGTTTTGCCTGTATGTAAGTCTGTGTGAGTGCTGTGGATCCTGACATTACAGACAGTTGTTGGCTGCCGTGTGGGTGCTGGGAATTGAACCCGGGTCATCTGGAAGAGCAGTCAGTGCTCTTAACCACTAAGCCATGTCTCCAGCCCCTTGAGTCATCTTTTACAAAACTTTTTGATAATAGCATCAATGGCCTTAGTGAGCTTACCTCACATGGTGCATAAGTGTATCCCAAAATGTGATGGCCCTCTCTAACAAGGTCTACATAACATGAACATTAAGATCTCAACCTCAGGCTGGAGAGATGGTTCAGCAGTTAAGAGCCACTAGCTGCTCTTTCAGAGGTACGCACACAGACACAGAGGTACACAGACAGACAGAGAAGGAGATTGGGCAGGGGGAAGAAACTGCCTAAAAACATTCAGCTGTTTTTAAATCTCAGCCTAAACGGAAGTTTTAAAACGCAAGATTCTGCTAAAAGTCTTCAGTGCAGACTTCCAAACTACATTTGATTCTCTGTGCATTCTATGAGAAAGTCTGTCACGCAGACCAGTTGTAGAGATTGCCGTTCTGGGTGACATCTAGTCTCCTTTCCAAGTTTCCAGCAGGTTACCTGCCTTCTCTAGGAGCCAGGAAGGAGCTCAAACCAAGCATGTGCGTGACATAATATTTCCAGCAGAGGGCAGTGTTGGCTCAAATTTTCCGTATTTCTCTCTGATCTAGTATAGAGTATTAAGATGTTTGTTTAATAACAATTAAAAACTACTAAAACTACCCATAAACCCATCACTTCTTTCAATTATGTGAAATGCACTCCAGACTCACCTACTGAAAGCTGGTGACTGTTAACACTCAACTGTATTCTTCCTCAGTCATTCATAAAGCTAAGTACAAATCCACTGCGACGGTCTGGAAAAAGCATTGGCTGCTCTTTCGGAGGAGGGCAGTTTGATTCTCAAAACCCACGTAGCAGGCCAAAACTATCAGTAACTCTGGTTCCACGGGATCCAATACCCTCTTCTGCTGCTACCAGAACCAGGCAGACAAAACACTCACACACATAAAATAATAATATTCTGGGGCTAGAGAGAGTGTGATAAGAGCACTGACTGCTCTTCTACAGAACCTGGGTTCAATTCCCAGCAGCTCTCGCCTGTCTGCAACTCCAGTTCCAGGACTTCTGACGCCCTCACACTGACACACCTGCAGGCAAAACATCTGACCATAAATTAAAAATAAAGTATAAAATAATGATAGTAGCAACAATAATCTGTTTGTTATTCGAGACGGTGTTTCTCTGTGTAACGATAAGTTTAAAATCTCCAGTTATTGGAAATTCACTACTGCCGCTGATGTAATGAGCTAATCAAACTGAATTAATAAATCCAGGTTTAATCTGAGCAAAGCATTCTCATGTGGCGCCACGGGAACGGAGAGAAAGGAGAAAACCATGAGGGAAACCCAGATGTGGGGGCTTTTAATGCCCCCCCGGGGATGGAGCTGCCGCCAATGGTGGGCTCTTTTAGGGGCAGAGTCTGGACTGAGGCAACTCCAGGCTAGGGGGGCCCACCACTTTGGCACCCTGAGGACTAGGTTAGTAGGGCTTCCACCTAAACGAACAGCCCTGGCTGTCCTGGAACTCACTTTGCAGACCCGGCTGGCCTCAAACTCACAGAGATCCACCTGCCTCTGCTTCCCGAGTGCTGGGATTAAAGGCATGCACCACCACTGCCTGGCTAAAAATAATACATAGAAGATTAAAATACATTATGTCTTTACACACGTCCACAAATATCCTTAGCAAACTTTGTTTTCCCCAAATGTAACACATAAAATTTCCATGCTCACAGCTCACATCTTACTTGCTTACAGGAACATCTTTCCTCTGCACCCAGTTATAAAGTGGCCATGTGCTAAATAGCAATTTCATTTTACAACCACAAAAACACCCAAAAGCATACTAGTAAATGATTTTAGTTTTCAGTTGTAGATTATACTACATTTCTCATCCCTGAGCTTGAATCTTTATGAATACTGGAGTTAAAGTACAAAGAATTTAGACCAAGGAAAAAGCTATTTACCTTTTTAAAAAATATATTTTCAATATTTATTCAGTGTTGGGAACTGAACCCAGGACCATGGGAAAGTAGTCTGCCCCCTGAATTCCACCCCTGGTCTATATCATTTTGTTTTATATTTCATTAAGTTTTGAATAGTTTTTAAACATAGTTTGATATAGGCTGTGTATTAAAAATAATTACAGCAGCCAGGCAGAGGTGGTACACGCCTTTAATCCCAGCACTCAAGAGACAGAGGCAGGCAGATATTTGTGAGTTCAAAGTCAGCCTGGTCTACAGGGTGAGTTCCAAGACAGCCAGGATTGTTACACAGAGAAACCCTG